>NC_031982.2:31239417-31866917 GCF_001858045.2 Oreochromis niloticus
CTTTAATCTGTGAAGGATCCTTCTGGTGTAGACTGGAGTTCTTCTCCTGGTTACAGACCTGCTGATTTGTGAGCCCATCCTCGTCCTTACAGTCATGTTGTGGAAAATCTGAAGGAACAGATCAAAAAAACATACATTTGAGAAATTACAAGGTAAGCTTAACCATTAGCAGGCCTCCACATGGTAAGCATATTGCTTAGATATACCTATGAAGGCATGTTGTGAGGAGAATCCGTTTTACTGCTTCAGTGAAAACCATTTTGGCTGCTCATTTACAAATTCTACAAATAATATAAACAGACCATCTACGATGAGAAAATAAAGACAATATATAACCAAACAAAAGCACAAAGTGGTATCTCTTAAATTTTGTTATCAAAGTGCACAAAACATTTAAAAGTTTGTTTAAAATTAGTCAAAAACTTTACAGGACACTCACTGCAGGATTTATTTATTTATTCTTTAGATTAACCATTCATTGCCTGAAAGTTGGGGAGAATGGGAGGTAGAGCCTTCAGCTTTCAGGTCCCTCTTCTGTGGAAAAAGCTGCCGGTTTGGTTTCGGAAAACAGACTCTCTCTTTAAAAAGCTCTGCTTCCCATCGTGGTGAGGCGGAAGGAAGGCACAGAAAGCAGGATAGAAGAAGAACATCGAAGTGAGCGGACAGAAAAGGTAGTGCTTAACAGGTCAGAAAGGTAAGGAGGTACGAGGTTATGAATGGCCTTGAAGGTGAGCAGAAGAAGCTTGTAGATTATCCGGAATTTCACTGGGAGCCAGTGAAGTTCCTGAAGAACAGGGGTGATGTGCTGGTAGGAGAGAGTTCTGGTGATAATGCGAGCAGCAGAGTTCTGAACCAGTTGAATCATATGGAGGGATTTTTGGGGGACACCATGCAAGAGAGAGTTGCAGTAGTCAATGCGGGAGGTAACAAGACTGGGCAAGAATGGATGTAGACCGGGTGAAAAGAGAAGGACGAAATCTGTTAATGTTGCGTAGATGGAAATAGGCAGAACGGGTGAGATTATTGATGTGAGATTTATAGGAAAGTGAACTGTCTAGGATGGCACCAAAGCTTTTAACTTGAGGAGAAGGGAAAACCGTGGAGTTATCGATAGTGAGTGAGAAGTGGTTTGCCTTCAAAAGGTTGGATTTGGTGCCAATAAGGAGGATTTCAGTTTTATCCTTATTGAGCTTTAGAAAGAGTAATAAAGGTAATAGTAAAACTAAGTAGCTGCCGTCATTGTTGGAAACTGGAATTGGCTGGGCCGCGCTATGAATCTTGGGATAGGTTGGGCAGCGAAGGATACACCCGACCCATCCTTCAAACCTGGAAATGAAGGACACATTTGTCGGCCGCATTTGGAGGAGTCTTCGAATTTGGACAGCCTTCATCAAGTCGCTGTAACGTAATCGGCCTACAAATGCAGCCTCCGAAGGATGCTGCCCCTGACTTTGGACACAGCTACGATACCGGAAACTGCTTCTTCTTCGGGGTTTAATGGCAACTGGCATCCTTGTACATGCAGTGCTGCCATCTTCCGTTTCAGTCCGTTATTACACTCTTAAATCCTACTACTTATTCCTGCAACTTTTGGGATCTTACAAAGCTTCAAACGAAGGTTGACTATTAAATTAGTCGTCGACGATTTTGATAGTCAACGTAATCATGACTAGTCGACAAATCGTGGCAGCCCTACCTTGCAGTATAAAGCCCCTTCAGGACACTGTTGTTGGGATTACAGTGGGATGCAAAAGTTTGGGCAACCTTGTTAATAGTCATTCTTTTCCTGTATACATCGTTGTTTGGTACAATAAAAAATGCCAGTTAAATATATCATATAGGAGACACACACAGTGATATTTGAGAAGTGAAATGAAGTTTAGTGGATTTACAGAAAGTGTGCAATAATTGTTTAAACAAAATCAGGCAGGTGCATAAATTTGGGCACTGTTGTCATTTTATTGATTCCAAAACCTTTACAACTAATTATTGGAACCCAAATTGGCTTGGTAACCTCAGTGACCCCTGACCTACATACACAGGTGAATCCAATAATGAGAAAGAGTATTTAAGGGGGTCAATTGTAAGTGTCCCTCCTCTTTTAATTTCCTCTGAAAAGTAGCAACATGGGAGTCCCAAAACAACTCTCAAATGACCTGAAGACAAAGACTGTTCACCATCATGGTTTAGGGGAAGGATACAGAAAGCTGTCTCAGAGATTTAGGCTGTTTGTTTCCACAGTTAGGAACATATTGAGAAAATGGAAGACCACAGGCTCAGTTCAAGTTAAGGCTCGAAGTGGCAGACTAAGAAAAAATCTCAGATAGACAGAAGCGACAAATGGTGAGAAGAGTCAGAGTCAACCTATGCTGTGGGGCTGTGTGGCCAGTGCAGGGACTGGGAATCTTGTCAGAGTTGAGGGACACATGGATTCCACTCAGTATCAGCAGATTCTGGAGACAAATGTCCAGGAATCAGTGACAAAGCTGAAGCTTCTTAATTTTCTTCTTAATTTTCTTCTCTCGTATGCTTTCATAAGGTCAGTACTGTTAGGGCAGTTAGCATTCTCTTAAAGTCTGTTTGTATGTTTTATTTACTGGTGGCCACTTGTTAGTTTATATTATGGTTAAAAAAAAAGAAAGAAAGAAAGAAAGAAAAAAGAAACAACATAATTTAAAAAGATGTTTGAAACTCAAGAGGTCAGAAATTCCACCAAGCGGAGCATTTTTAAAATCAGGGTCAAACCTATACTTCTCTATAGTTCATAAACATGGAGCAGGACAAAGACAGCGCTCTGTATGTTATAGACATTCATCAACATCTGCTTGCAACAAATCCTCTGTATCCAGTGGCCAGAGAAGATTAAAAAAAATGTAGTCAAGAACAAACCAGGAACCAATAGCAATACCAGTTCTGAAAGAAAGTGGTGCTGGATTGGCCACGCAATCAGGAAGTCCACCAATAACATCACTACACAGGCCGTGTACTGGAATCCAAAGGGCTACTGAAAATATTGAGATGGCACACCAAAAACATAATTTAAGGTTTTGTTTTTTAATATGCCGATGTCAAATATAGGTCACTTGAAAAATGTGGCCGAAGGAGTGATGACTGCAATTCGTGAGGGACAAACAAAGTGATAATATGAATGACAAAAATGTATATGCAGGAATAAATAACCATGTTTCAACTCATTGCAGGGTGTCTTCCTCTCTCTTGTACTCAACTTATTTATTTACAACATAGGACAGTCCTGACAGGGGCGACACTGGGAGGGCTAGAAATTTTGGCTCTTAGAATATTATGTCAGTTTCCTTGTTGCAGTTCGTCCTTAGATTCGTCATGTGTCTCTATAACATATCTCTGAGGTCTCATTAGGACCCAACATGAGTTAGATTTCTTAATACAAAACTGAATCTATCTATTAAGGTTTTGCATACCTATTCTGTGCAACTCTACTTCAGGGTTCCACATGATGCCCAGCTGCTGCCCGGTCCAGACGATGCCGCTTTTGGTTTCCTGCTTCAGTGCAAGCTGCTCTTCTTCCTGATTGATGGAGATTTCCTCTTGTTCCTCTTTAATCTGTGGAGGATCTTTGTCCTGCTGGTCCAGACTGGAGTTCCTCTCCTGGCTACAGACCTGCGGGTCATCCAGATCCTCATTTTCCTTACAATCATGTTGCTGTGGGAGGTCTTGACGGACACAACACATAAGAAAAAAGTTACACTGTGAGCAGGTCTCTCAGATATGTGAGCGATATTTAAATATTCTCTCTCATGCAGTGAACAGCGAAGAATTCTGTTTACATGCAGAAAGTCATCATTTATGAGGCGTACAGCTCGCTACCCCAACTTGATCCTTGTGGCCAATAATCCCCAGTTTTCAGCGTCTCAACATTTTTCTACATTCTGCGTACAGTTCTGGGCCAACATGACTGAAATCTGGTGGAATTTTTTGTTTTTTATTAAACAAACAGAAGATTTGAAATCCAGTTTTTATTTTACTGTGCTAACAGAAAACATGTCTTCAGTGAGGTAGTATCCCAGGCAGTAATGCACGCCACGTGTCTTTGTGACATCATCACCTGGCCTTTTGATATGAGTCATAGTCACTTCGGTATTATGAAATCTGTATATTACAGATTCACATACCCATTTTGGTCAGCCGTAATCCAAGTTTACACAAGAAATCCAGCTGTTCTCCGGTCCAGACATGAATGCCTTCATCCTCCTGCTTCAATTCAAGCTGCTCTCCTTCCTCACTGCTGCAGGTTTCCTCCTGTTCCTCTTTAGTCTGTGGAGGCTCTGGGTCCTCCTGGTTGAGACTGGAGCTCCTTTCCTGGTCACAGACCTGCTGATCATCCAGACCTTCGTGTTCAACAAAGGGACACAAGAAAATAGTGACTAATGTGATGATAAGAAAGATCAAGAAGGATGAAAAGGGGTCACCTATTGAGAATCAAGTTGATCCTTTCACGGCCTCTTACATTCTTGCAGATGTTGCCACAGAAACATTCACTCATAGCCATGTGTTCATTGGGTGATGTTGATAACCGTACAGACTTCTGGGGTCTAATTTTTAGATGTGAGTGCCAGTGATCATCACACAATGTGAATAAACAAACAACCAAACGAACAGTAGCATGATTTGAATATGATCATGAAAGCTTAAAGTACTTTAAGACGGCAGACTGGAAGTCTTTGTTTTTTGACCAATGCATTAAACTATATATTTTTAGATACAAGTTTTAACGGCCGCCATTTTCATTCTGAGTATTTATTATATGGCGTGTTGTGGGGAAAAGCCTGTTCTTACATTTGAGTCTAAGGTTTATTTGAGCACCTGACGGCTCTTTTTTTGCTTCTCATCTATAAACTCTCTCCACAACCTTTCAAATGATTCTTCTGTAGGTGGTCGAACAGAAATGTCGTGTTTGAGTCCGTGGTGGGGACCGCTTTGCGGCATAATTTGCATAGCAGAGTTTTCTGATCCGTGTCAGATTTTTCATAACCAAACCATGTCCATGCTACAGGGGGAGCCCCTGGTTTAGGAATAACATCCTCAATTTGTTTTGACTGGTCCTTCTGTTTGGAGCTACCAGGTTCTGCCTCATCTTTATTGATAGCCAGTGAAGATGAAACCAATGACAAAAATATTGCTGTAAATGTATTTTGCGACACCACAAAACAAATAATAGCGTATCATTTGAAACGATAGAGGTTTTAATTTGATCATTGGATATATTTCGTCACAGTGCACAGCTGTAATGTTAGCCTACTACAGGGGTTCCCAAAGTGGGGGGCGCAGAGCCATTGCAGGTGGGCGCGGTATGAATGTTTATTTATAAAAAAAAAAACAAGAAAACAAAAAAAAAAAAGAAAAGAAGAAGAAGAATGCTTGGACACTGCTAGACTAATGGACAGTTTTTTTTGACGGGGCTCCCACACAAACGCAAAGCAGAGGTTGAAGCATCGCCGAATATGTTTCCAAACCAACTTCCTTCAAAGCCAAAAACTAGAAAATATGATGAAGCATATCTTGCATTTGGCTTCGCCTGCAAAACTGAGTTTTCTCCAACCTTTTCGGTGATTCGAAACGCCGTTTACGTGTGGACAAAAGGACCAAAGGCATAGAAAAATCTGTGTTTACAAAAATACCCATGTTGGTGTGGACGTAGCATAAAAGAGTTAATAGTTTTACTGCTACCTGTAATTTAATGCAGTTTATTTTTTATCAAAGGTTTAATGTGTGAAATAACTGCAATGGAGTTCAAAAACAAAATATGGGTGAGTGTGGTTGGTGGAAATTTTTTTTCTATACGACATTATGGTGTTCTGACAAACCATCCTACTTTGGCAAAACGTCCTACCGTAAGTAGTATATGCACATTTCTGTTGTCACAGAGTAATTCCAGCACAAATTTAAGTAGGTATGACGGTTTGCCACTTAACTTTGCCCATCAGAGTATGTTTCTAACTCTTATTAACAAAGGTAGGATGGTTCGCCACTGAATTTTAGGTAGTGAAGTATGCTTCTAGCTCAGATAAACAAAGGTAAGACGATTTGCCACTTAATTTAGCTGTTAAAGCATGCTTGTAGGTCACATTCACAAAGGCAGGATGGTTTGGCACTGAATTTTATCAGAGTATTTTTCTAGCTAATATTCATAAAGGTAAGACGTAGTGATGGGTAGATGAGGCCTCGTGAAGCGTTTCAGCACATTCCCCAAACTGTATCGATACTGTGTCGACACAGTGTTGCTGTTTTGCTCCATACTGACACCTGCTGGACCTTAAATATCATTGCAGGCAACTTACTTGAGACTCACAACAGACACTGATTCAATGACCTAGTCATACTTGTACACTAAGGTAATGTACTTTCCATGGAATCATTTTATATCTTTTACATTTCAAATATTGTAGACATCTTTAAAATATATTGTGAATGACACTAAGTGAAAATTAAAATGAAAGTATTGTGAATATAATATTACCCATTTAAATGTAATTGACTCAGAGTTTATTATAAATTTCTATCCAGAAAAATAAGTTTATCCATTGTTTTTGCATTCAGTCTATTGCGGGGTTTTGTTTTTTTTGTTTTTTTGGCACCATTTCCCCAGCTTTGGAAAACTCACAGGCACAGATGAAGCTGGGGTACACAAAACATTGTAAAGCCAGGTGGAAAAGGTTCTGATAAGATGTCTTCCTATTCCCCCAGTACGTTAAAGGATCCTCTGATCTTGGAATGTTTCTCTCCGACACTCTCCACAATACTAAGGGGTTGGCAGTCCTTTATAATGAAATTCAGGACTGCCTGGCCCAGAGCAGTCTTCCTAGATGCTTGATTTCAAAATAATAAAACACATAATTAAAAAAAATATATGATAAAGCTGTTCAGTGTCTATATAGGCCGACCTGTGTTCATTCTCGGTGTGTTTGTCGCCTCATTTTCATGTTTGGCTCTGTAATGCCTAAACACTGAGGAGGTGTTCTGATAGATTACACTGAAACAAAGACAGACAAACTATTACCTTATTTCCAGTTAAAAGATCAAAATGATCCCACACAGCAGAAACATTTCTTTTTCTTTCGGGCTCCATTTTGTTATGGAGAGATGTGTATTTTTAATCTTTGCGAGAGTAATTTCGTGTTTTTTTGTAGCGACTCATTCCGTTGACAGATGCAGATGCGGTACTTTTTAAACACAGTTTGGCGCGTTGGCAATGAGCGATACAGCAGCTGTATCGATCACGTGACTTTTTCTTAAAGCGACGCACGCACCGATACAGGCTTCACTAGGTGAGCTTGATACAAGCGTCGGTGCGTCAGTGTTGCTGGACCCATCACTAGTAAGACGGCTCGCAACTTAACTTCGTATTGTGCGCATGCGGAGAAACAACAGGTACGATGATTTGTCTGCACATGATTGTTTGCAGCGTTACGACCCGGCTCAAAAGCCGCAACATAAAAAGGAGATGAATACCAGAGTTTTAGTGAGAAGAGGTTCTATCTTAAAATGGCATAGCAGGTTGGCTAAAATGGCCACCAAGGCAAAGACTAGTGAGCTTCCTGAAAGCCTGCCTCAGGTATGTTTTTATCAACACCTGACTAGGTGGGGCCAATTAGCACCAGCTGAACATACTGAGGAGATTAGGGGCTGCAGAGGGACGTAACAGGTGGCTAGTAGCCTTCAGTTATAGCAATCATTCACACGGCAATATTACATTCATGTAGTTGTAAAAAGCATGAAAATATATCAAGTAATCCGGACCAAAGTATTCAAAATACATTATTCACATTGAGTAACTTAACAAAATACGTTACAAACTACATTTGGGCCATTAATTTGTAATCTGTAGTGGAAAACGTTTTAAAAGTAACCTTCTCAAAGCTGCACAGATATAACTGCATACACTTTACTGTGGTGTATTACTAATTTAGATCAATGCATTTAGATCATGCCCATGTGAATCACACGATGATCCCCCAATCCTACATCTCCACAAATTTACACACCTGTATTGTGTGACTTTATCCCGGGTCTGATATTCAGCAGTCTTAGCTGACGGATCTCCTCCTCATACCGGACGATCGTTTTTTCAAACTCTGAGAAGATTTCTTCTGCAGCAGTAGTTAACCTCTCCTTGATAAAATCTCTCAGATGCTGAACTGAAGACATTATTGCAACAGCAACCGATACCGCCAAACCAACGTCTTCAAACGTAACTCGGGTCAACTCAGTCACTTAAATCGGGCGCCATTGCCGCTATTCTTCTTTTATTGCACTTACGGTAGGCTGGAGGTATCAAAGGCGTAATACTGCCCTCATCAGGTCAGTCCAACATAAAGTCTGGTACTTTGCAGAGAACTGCAATTTTGCCATGAGATTATTAGTGATATCCTGGAATAAAGAAAGAAGAAAATACTTTGATTTAAGTTTGATTTACTGGAAAACTCTTTAGTTTGATCCAGCATTAATCATTTAACAGAAAAAAGAATAATGCCTTCATTGATTATAGTCACTCTAAAAATAATTATAGAACATCTTTTTAATCAACGAGGGTCTCCTGATTTCTCTGGTACGGTCCATGAAGTGGAAGTGAAATAACAATACACAAATACATTAATATAAATATACTACAGACATTTAGAGCACAGAGAAATTTAACGTATCATGTGGAGCAAATGATGACGGACAATTAGGATAAGGCTGTTGTTTTCATTTTGGTCGCCTTTCTCTTCCCCTCTGATAATAACAGCTGTGTAGTGGAAATTCATTTAGTTTGACAAACCAAACATTCCACAATTAAAAATCCACAAGCCACTGCTGCACTGAGATAATATTTTGTACTCAGGCAAAAGAAGTCCACTGTCCAAATTTGAAAGTTGCGTTTTTATGGTCTAAGAAGCTTGCAAAGAAAAGCGTCTGGACTTCTTTAAGTTGCTTGAAGACGTTTCACCTCTCATCCAAGAAGCTTCTTCAGTTCTAGGGTCAAATGGTGGAGAGTCCCACATTTAAGCCCTGTGGGAGTATACCCCCAAAGAGGGACAAAGGGACCCCCTGATGATCCTCCACCTAATCACATGAGCCAAGGTGTGAAAACGGGTGTGGGTCACAATCAGCCAGGGTTTCGGGTGAGCTCATTGTGAAACCTAGCCCCACCCTATCATGTGATTTCCTGAGGTAAGATGGCCCAGGGTGTGAGTGGGCGTTAAGGCGCCTGGGAATGGATCTCAAAACTGGATTATAGATGGCCGACAGTTGGTGTCGTAAGCCACCGCCTCTGTGCAAAATGGTCGCTCACAGTGGACATACAGTGGCTTGCAAAAGTATTCGCCCCCCTTGAACGTTTCCACATTTTGTCACATTACAGCCACAAACATGAATCAATTTTATTGGAATTCCACGTGAAAGACCAATACAAAGTGGTGTACACGTGAGAAGTGGAACGAAAATCATACATGATTCCAAACATTTTTTACAAATAAATAACTGAAAAGTGGGGTGTGCGTAATTATTCAGCCCCCTGAGTCAATACTTTGTAGAACCACCTTTTGCTGCAATTACAGCTGCCATTTCACTGCAGGGCAACCTGCATGTGGCGAATAAAGCCTTGATTGATTGATTGATTGATTGATTGAACAGCAGGTTTCAGATCTTGCCACAGATTCTCGATTGGATTTAGATCTGGACTTTGACTGGGCCATTCTAACACATGGATATGTTATGTTTAGGGTCATTGTCCTACTGGAAGGTGAACCTCCGCCCCAGTCTCAAGCCTTTTGCAGACTCCAAGAGGTTTTCTTCCAAGATTGCCCTGTATTTGGCTCCATCCTCCAGCTTCCCATCAACTCTGACCAGCTTCCCTGTCCCTGCTGAAGAGAAGCACCCCCAGAGCATGATGCTGCCACCACCATATTTGACAGTGGGGATGGTGTGTTCAGAGTGATGTGCAGTGTTAGCTTTCCGCAACACATAGCGTTTTGCATTTTGGCCAAAAAGTTCCATTTTGGTCTCATTTGACCAGAGCACCTTCTTCCACATGTTTGCTGTGTCCCTCACATGGCTTGTGGCAAACTGCAAACGGGACTTCTTATGGTTTTCTGTTAACAATGGCTTTCTTCTTGCCACTCTTCCATAAAGGCCATGTTGAGCTAGTTAATAGGTATGCCCTCATTGTCATCTGTTGTGATTTTATTTTGAAAGGATGCTTCCTGTTATGCTGCGGAGTATGCGCGAGAGTTCAATAAACAAAGTCACCTTTTGGTGTGAATGTTCCGATAAAAGCCGATGCCCCACGTGTGATTATTCCTCCATCTAGATATTAAGTACCTTCAATATTCATGCAGATTCTGCTGGAAGACCCGTCTCTGCTAACAGGCCAACTTTGTGCAGTGCACGACTAATAGTTGTCCTATGGACAGATTCCCCCACCTGAGCTGTAGATCTCTGCAGCTCGTCCAGAGTCACCATGGGCCTCTTGGCTGCATTTCTGATCAGCGCTCTCCTTGTTCGGCCTGTGAGTTTAGGTGGACGGCCTTGTCTTGGTAGATTTACAACTGTGCCATACTCCTTCCATTTCTGAATGATCGTTTGAACAGTGCTCCATGGGATGTTCAAGGCTTGGGAAATCTTTTTGTAGCCTAAGCCTGCTTTAAATTTCTCAATAACATTATCCCTGACCTGTCTGGTGTGTTCTTTGGACTTCATACTGTTGTTGCTCCCAATATTCTCTTAGACAACCTCTGAAGCCGTCACAGAGCAGCTGTACTGACATTAGATTACACAGGTGCACTCTATTTAGTCATTAGCACTATGGCGATCGTAGCTCAGGGGATTGGGAAGCTCATCTATAACCGGAAGGTTGCCGGTTCGATCCCCCTGGTTGCTGATCACCGGGCTGATGGCGTGATATGGCAGCCTCGCTTCTGTCAGTCTGCCCCAGGGCAGCTATGGCTACAACTGTAGCTTGCCTCCACCAGTGTGTGAATGTGAGAGTGAATGAATAGTGGAATTGTAAAGTGCTTTGGTTGCCTAGAAAAGCGCTATATAAATGCAATCAATTATTATTATTATTTGCACTAGGCAATGTCTATGGGCAACTGACTGCACTCAGACCAAAGGGGGCTGAATAATTACGCACAACCCACTTTTCAGTTATTTATTTGTAAAAAATGTTTGGAATCATGTATGATTTTATTTCCACTTCTCACGTGTACACCACTTTGTATTGGTCTTTCACGTGGAATTCCAATAAAATTGATTCATATTTGTGGTTGTAATGTGACAAAATGTAGAAGAGTTCAATGGGGCCAAATACTTTTACAAGCCACTGTATATACATACTTATTAATCCCTAACCATGCTCAACATTCTATTGAATCCTACTATTCATTGTTACCCCTAATTCCCATTATCACTTACCCCACACAATAAACAAGGAATGAGGGAAATGTATAAACCTAGCTACAGTGACAGATATAATCTTGATACAATTTAGCATAGTTATATATACAATGGGTCATCAACTTATCAGTTTCATACTCTTCCAAAAGCAGTTTTCGAAACATCTTTATGAACTGACTAATGCCTGAACGTTGCTGTAGGTCCACAGGAAAACTGTTCAACAGTTTTACCACACAAATGGTAATACAAAATGTTTTAACCTTTGTCCGTGCTTTAAGAGTCTTCAGATTTCATTTTCCTCTCAATTCATAGTCCCCTTCTCTGTCAAAAAACACCCTCTGCACATATCCTGGTAACATATTGTATCTGGCTTTGTACATAGTTTTTGCAGTTTTATATTTTATAAGATCCATAAACTTCAGAATTTTTAATTTCAAGAACATAATGTTAGTGTGGTCCCTAAATCCTGCTTTAGTAATCATCCTGATAGCTTTTTTCTGAATTTTATATAATGGTTGAAGTGAAGTTTTGTATGTATTTCCCCGGATGTCCACACAGTATTCCAAATATGGCAGTATAAGTGAACAGTAAAGTACCCGCAGTGATTTGGAAAAATGCAAAAAATGTTTAGCTTTACTCAGTACAGAGATGCTTCTTGACAGTTTAGCTTGTATATGCTTTATGTGAGGTTTCCAGCAGATTTTGTTGTCTATTATCACATCCAGAAATTTTGTATGAGAAACTTGCTCTACTTCAACATCATTTGCTCCAGCATCTTTTTTACAATTTCCAAATAATATAAATGTAGTTATGTTCAAATTTAGTGATAACTTGTTTCTGTCAACCATGTTTTCAGTTTAATCATTTCTGGTGTGACAATTTCCAAAAGCTGCTGTGAATTCTCTCCAGCACAAAAAATATTTGTATCATCTGCAAATAAAATAAACTGTAATATATCAGATGTTTTACATATACCATTGATATACAGGATAAACAGTTTTGGTCCCAATACTGATCTCTGTGGAACTCCACAAACAATGTCCAGGCACTCTGATTGATATTCACCAAGCTTCACAAACTGTTGCCTGTCTCTCAAATAACTCCTGACCCACTCTAGCACCAATCCTCTAATGCCACAGTACTCCAGTTTATCAAGTAATATTTCATGATTAATTGCGTCAAAAGCTTTTTTTTAGGTCAATGAAAACACCAACTGTGCATTGTCTATATTGGTGATATTTTCAATAAGTTCCATTAACGCCATGGATGTTGATCTGTTTGGTCTGAAACCATACTGACTGTCCACTATTATTTTATATTTATCTATAAATTTGTCAAGTCTATTAATGAAAACTTTTATTAAATTATTAAATTATTAAACCAGTATTTTTGAAAATTGTGAAAGTAGAGAAACAGGCCTGTAATTTGTGAATTGGTGTCTATCTCCATTTTTAAACAGTGGTATTATTTTAGCTGTTTTTGTTTGTGTTGGGAATTGACCAGTTTGTAGAGACAAATTGCAAATGTGTGTTAAGGGTTTGGAGATGCCATCAATAACTTTCTTAACGATTTCCATATCAATGTCATCAAAGTCTGTAGAATTTTTTGTTGGTGATTTCCTGACAATATCAGTGATTTCCTTTTCTTCTACCACCTTTAAAAACATTGAATGAGGATTACGTTGAATGAGTTTAGTTTCTTTCTCTGCACAATTTCTTGTATCAGGAATTCTATCAGCCCAACACTTACAAAGAATTTATTGGACTCATTAACCACATCACTCATGTTACTAATATTTCTATCATTATTAGTGAAATACAAAGGATAATTTAACTGCCTAGAACCATTTTTAATGATGGCATTTAATGTTTTCCAAATCCCTTTAATGTTATATGTAATAATGTAGGTTAATTGGATAATCGAAATTGTCACTAGGTGTGAATGTGCGAGTGAATGTGAGTGTGAATGGTTGTCTGTCCCTGTGTGTTGACCCTGCGACAGACTGGCGACCTGTCCAGGGTGTACCCCGCCTCTCGCCCTATGACAGCTGGGATAGGCTCCAGCGCCCCCGCGACCCTGAAAAGGATAAGCGGAAGCGAATGGATGGATGGATGGATTTAATAATTTCTCATAATATTCCTTTTTACATGACCTCAAAACACTACTTAATTTATTTTTATATTTTTTGTATTTATTTTCAGCTTCTATAGTTCTGTTCTTTATAAATTCTCTATATAAGGTATTTTTCTTTTTACATGCATTTTGTAATCCTTTTGTGATCCATGGGCACGCTGCATATTTTTGTTTGTTGCTATATTTCTTTACTGGGCTACGGCTATCATATAACAGTTTAAATTTTCCTAAAAAAGTCTCATAAGCTTTATCAATATTTTTTTCCTTATACACCATCTCCCATTCTTGCTTAAGTAAATTACTTTTAAATGCATTTATGGACTCCTCTGTTCTCACTCGTTTGTATTTTGTAGTATTTTCCTGTTTGACCTTCCTGTTATTGCTGTCATACACTGCAAGAACAGGTAGATGATCACTAATGTCATTAATTAGGAGACCACTTATAGATCTGTTTTCTATTTCATTCAAATATTCATTTCAAATATATTGTCTATTAAGGTTGCCGACTGTACTGTAATCCTGCTGGGCTTAGTGATCATTGGAACGAGTCCCATGCTATACATTGTATTAATAAACTCATCTGTCATACTATGTTTTTTTGGAATGAATAGGTCTATGTTGAAATCCCCACAAATGAACATAACTTTTTGATTTGTCTCAATAAATGTTTTATCTACCCACTCCTTAAACATTTCAATGTTAGAACCTGGTGTTCTATATATACAACTTACAATGACATTTTTCTTTTTTTCCATACTAATTTCTATTGTTACACACTCTAATATGTTGTCCACCACCACGGTCATTTTTTACACTACCCTGTATTTAAAATTTTTGTCCACAAACAAAGCCACACCCCCACCATTCTTATTCTTTCTGTTCATAAAATTTAGTTAATATCCATCTATTTCAAAGTCCACTCCTTTCTCCTTATTAATCCAGGTCTCAGATACTGCAATCACACTGAATTGATGTGCAAATTTGCTTAAATATTCTCTTATGTTGTGAAAGTTGGCATACAAACTTCTACTATTAAAGTGGATTATGGACATTTTGCAGTCAGCCTTGACAATTTTATTGAATTGTTCTTCAGCATAGTAACAGCAGGTGTTACTGGTGTTAAAAAAGTTCAATTCTTGATCAATGTCCTGCTCTGTGAAGTGTGTATGTATTCCGTGTTTTGTGGTGAATTTAACTCCAGATTCTCATGATTAGCAATCCTCTGTGATAGCAGTGTATAATTCCCAGATGTTAAATTAGTTGACTGTGTTATAATTTAATATGTTGTGCTTTAGTTTCTGTTGTTACCTTCTTGGTTTGATGAGTGTAGATTATTTGTTCAGCTTCTTGCATTTGTGGTCCATGTGGCTTGTTATTATTTTTCCAGATCCTGGATGTGTTTGATGACCAGCACTTTGGCTTCCTCCAGTGTTCCGTTGAGTTTAATAAATATTTTACAGTTTGCAGTCCAGGTATTTTGAATTTTCTTTAGGTGCCGTGCTTTTCCTGGGCAGAAGGTGGCATGCCTTGATGTTATTAGAGTCCAGGTCGATCCCTTTTGACTGCAAGAAACCAGCCACCTGTTGCTCTGCAGAGCTAACATCCAGTTCTTCATGCTCTTCTTTGCTGTCAGCAGTCACGGCCCGAGCATATGACCGAGGATTTATCTTTAGCCCCATGATGATCACATCATTTATTCTCGTGTATTGCTCCAGGTCCGTGACCCTGCTCTCCAGATAGACAATCCATTTCTCCTTCTCTGCATTCTGATTGTCAAGGAGATAAGGTCGCTTCACAATGTCCAGGATATATTTCTGTTGTAGCTTGATAGCTGATGTTTCTTCAGTTAAAAAGTCCAGTGACTTTTTAATGTCCTCAATTTCCTCAGCTGTTGGTGTTCTCTTAAGCCCCATTTCTGAAGTAGTAGTTAATTTCAACTCACCAAAAACGCTGCTTAGTTGTTGGTGCCTGCTGGAGGATCCTAGGCCTAGAAGCTGCTGGAGGATCCTAGGCCTAGAAGCTGCTGGAGGATCCTAGGCCTAGAAGCTGCTGGAGGATCCTGGGCCTTTCAATGGAACAGTCCTTGTAAGTGGATATCAGGCCTTTGAAGAGCAAAATTTTGTATTTTGGTCTAGACACCCAAAAATGTGATGTGGACACCAGGTCCTAAGAGGTTAATAAAGATTTTGATACAAATTGGTGTTACTGAAGCTCCCAGAGGGAGAGGTGTGTTATTTAATTAAAATGCATGCTAGTTTCAATTCATGTTGGGTACCTCCTAAGGAATTGTAGACCGCATTAATTAAGTCCACTGTAATGTTTAATTGGCTAACTTAATCTGAAAATACCACTGCAGATTTGTTTGAATAAACTTTTTTCACATCACTGATGGTGGTATAAAAAAAAGGAAGACATGCTCTTAGCAGACACGGGAGGTGTGTGTTCAGTGTTTGCTATTATGTGCCCCACTTTTTGAGGACCTGAAAAGTGAGGACGAGAATCAAGGAAGTTAGAATGATGAAGCCCCTTGAATGTGTTGAATCTTCCTGACCAGTTGCTTCATTAAAAGGCAGATCACACAAAGCCCTGTTTAACAGCTCGTTTGGAAGCACTGTTAGTTTTTCAAAGAGCAGCAGGATTGTGGAGTCGCATATTTGAAAGGCTTTGAGGAATTTCTTCAGGCCGGAAAGATGTTGATTCAGGCTTTTGGAACACAATTTAAACCAAAACACAAAATCTACAGGAGATGATGTAAAATTTGATGCCAACAGTTTTATTGAACATACAAGATTAAAAACAACTTAAAAGAAAGCAAAGCTCTCTAGGGTGTTCGCCATAAGCACATGGAGGCCAAAAGCCAACAAAGATAAATAAAGATGAAGACTTCCAGGGCACTTCTGAGCTCCTTTATGGGAGATGAGTCACCAGCTCCTCCTCCTTTATTATATAATTATCCATATTTTATCTTTAAAATGAATAATCTACAATCTTAAACTGGATTCATTTCCTGTCAAAATGGAACACAACACTGTTAAAATTACACATTAGTCCATATTATTATATCTCAAAACAACAGCTGGGTATCACCAGGTGTTCACATAAAAGTAGTGTAAGTTATGTTATAAATATAAATAATTAATGACCTAAAAATATGGGTCACAAACAATACGAGAACATGGATCAACTTGTCAACATTGTCAGTCCCTAAAATATTCCCTTTCCATCTACAAAGAACTTCCCATTAATGTCAATCCAGTGTATAAATTCAAACTGAACTTCAGACCAAAAAAAAAAAAAACAAAAAGATTTCAATAAAGGCTACCTCAAACGTGTAGTTGTTTTTTCAACAGATATTACCGAGTGTGTTTTGGAGAAATAGTTCTTTTTACATCATGACACTAAAAATATCTCAAGCACTGTCGAGGCCATGCCAAAGAAAATGAAGAAACTTCAGCAAAGACAAAGCCTATAAACTATAAAACAATGACGTCAGAAAAAGGTGATAAAGGTGCACACATTTTATGCTGCAAGACAAACTGTTTGTCTTGTCCATGTGTCAAAACAGAAACTGAGCTTCCGAAAACTTTTTGAAATTTTCAGTTTTCAATGATCCAAACACTGTGTGTCCTACCATCACCATTTTCTAAGAATGAAACTTAGCATGTAGCATGTTTTCCTAATTGCATTTTCAACTGTACTGGAGGACTAAAATGTTTCACACAGGTGCTGCAACAATGTGTTTCTCACCTGTGTGAATTCGCATGTGACTCTTCAACTGACTCTTCTGAGTAAATCTTTTCCCACAGGTGCTACAAGCATGTGGCTTCTCACCTGTGTGAATTCGCATGTGACTCTTCAACTGACTCTTCTGAGTAAATCTTTTCCCACAGGTGCTACAAGAATGTGGCTTCTCACCTGTGTGAATTCGCATGTGCATATTCAAAATTTGTTTCAGACTAAACCTTTTCCCACAGGCGCTACAAGAATGTGGCCTCTCACCTGTGTGAATTCGCATGTGTCTATTCAACAGACCATTGTGAGTAAAACTTTTCCCACAGGTGCTACAAGAATGTGGCTTCTCACCTGTGTGAATTTGCATGTGCGTTTTCAAATTTGATTTTACATGAAATCTTTTCCCACAGGTGATACAAGAATGTGGCTTCTCACCTGTGTGAATTAGCATGTGTGTTTTCAAAATTGATTTTACATGAAATCTTTTCCCACAGGTGATACAAGAATGTGGCTTCTCACCTGTGTGAATTCGCATGTGTGTTTTCAAATTTGATTTTACATGAAATCTTTTCCCACAGGTGCTACAAGAATGTGGCTTCTCACCTGTGTGAACTCGCATGTGACTCTTCAACTGACCCTTCTGGGTGAATCTTTTCCCACAGGTGCTACAAGAATGTGGCTTCTCACCTGTGTGAATTCGCATGTGACTCTTCAACTGACTCTTTTGAGTGAATCTTTTGCCACAAGCGCTACAAGAATGTGGCTTCTCACCTGTGTGAATTCGCATGTGCCTATTCAAAATTTGTTTCAAACTAAATCTTTTCCCACAGGTGCTACAAGAATGTGGCTTCTCACCTGTGTGAATTCGCATGTGACTCTTCAACTGACCCTTCTGAGTGAATCTTTTGCCACAGGCGCTACAAGAATGTGGCTTCTCACCTGTGTGAATTCGCATGTGACTCTTCAACTGACCCTTCTGAGTGAATCTTTTCCCACAGGTGCTACAAGAATGTGGCTTCTCACCTGTGTGAATTCGCATGTGACTCTGCAACTGACCCTTCTGAGTAAATCTTTTCCCACAGGTGCTACATAAATGTGCTGTCTTGCAATTTTGAACTGTCAGGCCTGATACGACTTGCTCCGACTCATTTCTGTGTGAGTTACCATCCTTGATTTCATCCTGATCTGTGACAGGAGAGTTGTGAGAAAGGAGCTGGTCACTGCTTGGTTCTGGTTCACTGTGGTTACTTGCTTCACGAGCAGGAAAAGTTGCAGTCTCCTGCTTTAGAACAAGCGGTTTTTCTTCTTGAGTGGTACGGAGTTCCTCCTGTTCCTCTTTAATCTGTGAAGGATCCTTCTGGTGTAGACTGGAGTTCTTCTCCTGGTTACAGACCTGCTGATTTGTGAGCCCATCCTCGTCCTTACAGTCATGTTGTGGAAAATCTGAAGGAACAGATCAAAAAACATACATTTGAGAAATTACAAGGTAAGCTTAACCATTAGCAGGCCTCCACATGGTAAGCATATTGCTTAGATATACCTATGAAGGCATGTTGTGGAGAGAATCCATTTTACTGCTTCAGTGAAAACCATTTTGGCTGCTCATTTACAAATTCTACAAATAATATAAACAGACCATCTACGATGAGAAAATAAAGACAATATATAATCAAACAAAAGCACAAAGTGGTATCTCTTAAATTTTATTATCAAAGTGCACAAAACATTTAAAAGTTTATTTTAAATTAGTCAAAAACTTTACAGGACACTCACTGCAGGATTTATTTATTTATTCTTTAGATTAACCATTCATTGCCTGAAAGTTGGGGAGAATGGGAGGTAGAGCCTTCAGCTTTCAGGTCCCTCTTCTGTGGAAAAAGCTGCCGGTTTGGTTTCGGAAAACAGACTCTCTCTTTAAAAAGCTCTGCTTCCCATCGTGGTGAGGCGGAAGGAAGGCACAGAAAGCAGGATAGAAGAAGAACATCGAAGTGAGCGGACAGAAAAGGTAGTGCTTAACAGGTCAGAAAGGTAAGGAGGTGTGAGGTTATGAATGGCCTTGAAGGTGAGCAGAAGAAACTTGTAGATTATCCGGAATTTCACTGGGAGCCAGTGAAGTTCCTGAAGAACAGGGGTGATGTGCTGGTAGGAGAGAGTTCTGGTGATAATGCGAGCAGCAGAGTTCTGAACCAGTTGAATCATATGGAGGGATTTTTGGGGGAGACCATGCAAGAGAGAGTTGCAGTAGTCAATGCGGGAGGTAACAAGACTGGGCAAGAATGGATGTAGACCAGGTGAAAAGAGAAGGACGAAATCTGTTAATGTTGCGTAGATGGAAATAGGCAGAACGGGTGAGATTATTGATGTGAGATTTATAGGAAAGTGAACTGTCTAGGATGGCACCAAAGCTTTTAACTTGAGGAGAAGGGAAAACCGTGGAGTTATCGATAGTGAGTGAGAAGTGGTTTGCCTTCAAAAGGTTGGATTTGGTGCCAATAAGGAGGATTTCAGTTTTATCCTTATTGAGCTTTAGAAAGAGTAATAAAGGTAATAGTAAAACTAAGTAGCTGCCGTCATTGTTGGAAACTGGAATTGGCTGGGCCGCGCTATGAATCTTGGGATAGGTTGGGCAGCGAAGGATACACCCGACCCATCCTTCAAACCTGGAAATGAAGGACACATTTGTCGGCCGCATTTGGAGGAGTCAAGGTCAAGGTCAAGGTCAAAATTTATTTATATAGCACATTTCAAACAGCCGATGCTGCAGAAAGTGCTTAACAATATAAAAATGGCAATAAAAAGTAACAATGTAATACAATAATAACAATAAAGACTGACTGTTTTATCCTTCACATTTTGTTTTGCTTTCTTTTATGCTTTTATATGCAATTCTTTTGCCTTGTGTTTTAATGCCATTCAACCTGCCAGCTCGTTTTGGTACCTTACCATAGTCCTCATTCTCCCTGTTATTTCATCTCACCCTTTTGAATGTTAAGCACTTTGGAACACCACTGGTTTTTAAATGTGCTATATAAATAAAGTTTGTTGTTGTTGTTGTTGTAAAAAAACACTAATAGGACAATGAAAGAATTAAAACAATAACTAAAACTAATTCAAATAAAACCAAACTGCTTGGATCATAGTGTGTTAAAAGCCAGGGCATAAAAATGTGTCTTTAGTAATGATTTAAATTGCTCAAGTGTTTGTGCAGATCTAATATTTAAGGGGAGACCGTTCCAAAGTCTGGGACCTGCCACAGAGAAGGATCTATCACCACGGGATTTGAGATTAGTCCGTGGGATGGACAGCATTAATTTTGAGCTAGACCTCATGGTTTTTCCTGGAGCATAGGCAGAGAGGAGCTCAGACAGGTAAGGAGGGGCTCGGGCATTAAGTGACTTAAAAACAAAAAGTATAACTTTAAATTGGATCCTGTAGGAGACAGGAAGCCAGTGTAAAGAAGCTAAAACTGGGGTTATATGCTCTCTCCGTTTGGTACCAGTTAGCAGGCGAGCAGCTGCATTTTGAACCATCTGAAGAAGATGGATGGTGGCCTGATCTAGACCATAATACAATGAATTGCAATAGTCTAATCTGCAAGTAAGAAGTAAGAGTCTTCGAATTTGGACAGCCTTCATCAAGTCGCTGTAACGTAATCGGCCTACAAATGCAGCCTCCGAAGGATGCTGCCCCTGACTTTGGACATAGCTACGATACCGGAAACTGCTTCTTCTTCGGGGTTTAATGGCAACTGGCATCCTTGTACATGCAGTGCTGCCATCTTCCGTTTCAGTCCGTTATTACACTCTTAAATCCTACTACTTATTCCTGCAACTTTTGGGATCTTACAAAGCTTCAAACGAAGGTTGACTATTAAATTAGTCGTCGACGATTTTGATAGTCAACGTAATCATGACTAGTCGACAAATCGTGGCAGCCCTACCTTGCAGTATAAAGCCCCTTCAGGACACTGTTGTTGGGATTACAGTGGGATGCAAAAGTTTGGGCAACCTTGTTAATAGTCATTCTTTTCCTGTATACATCGTTGTTTGGTACAATAAAAAAATGCCAGTTAAATATATCATACAGGAGACACACACAGTGATATTTAAGTGAAATGAAGTTTAGTGGATTTACAGAAAGTGTGCAATAATTGTTTAAACAAAATCAGGCAGGTGCATAAATTTGGGCACTGTTGTCATTTTATTGATTCCAAAACCTTTACAACTAATTATTGGAACCCAAATTGGCTTGGTAACCTCAGTGACCCCTGACCTACATACACAGGTGAATCCAATAATGAGAAAGAGTATTTAAGGGGGTCAATTGTAAGTGTCCCTCCTCTTTTAATTTCCTCTGAAAAGTAGCAACATGGGAGTCCCAAAACAACTCTCAAATGACCTGAAGACAAAGACTGTTCACCATCATGGTTTAGGGGAAGGATACAGAAAGCTGTCTCAGAGATTTAGGCTGTTTGTTTCCACAGTTAGGAACATATTGAGAAAATGGAAGACCACAGGCTCAGTTCAAGTTAAGGCTCGAAGTGGCAGACTAAGAAAAAATCTCAGATAGACAGAAGCGACAAATGGTGAGAAGAGTCAGAGTCAACCTATGCTGTGGGGCTGTGTGGCCAGTGCAGGGACTGGGAATCTTGTCAGAGTTGAGGGACACATGGATTCCACTCAGTATCAGCAGATTCTGGAGACAAATGTCCAGGAATCAGTGACAAAGCTGAAGCTTCTTAATTTTCTTCTTAATTTTCTTCTCTCGTATGCTTTCATAAGGTCAGTACTGTTAGGGCAGTTAGCATTCTCTTAAAGTCTGTTTGTATGTTTTATTTACTGGTGGCCACTTGTTAGTTTATATTATGGTTAAAAAAAAAGAAAGAAAGAAAGAAAGAAAGAAAAAAGAAACAACATAATTTAAAAAGATGTTTGAAACTCAAGAGGTCAGAAATTCCACCAAGCGGAGCATTTTTAAAATCAGGGTCAAACCTATACTTCTCTATAGTTCATAAACATGGAGCAGGACAAAGACAGCGCTCTGTATGTTATAGACATTCATCAACATCTGCTTGCAACAAATCCTCTGTATCCAGTGGCCAGAGAAGATTAAAAAAAATGTAGTCAAGAACAAACCAGGAACCAATAGCAATACCAGTTCTGAAAGAAAGTGGTGCTGGATTGGCCACGCAATCAGGAAGTCCACCAATAACATCACTACACAGGCCGTGTACTGGAATCCAAAGGGCTACTGAAAATATTGAGATGGCACACCAAAAACATAATTTAAGGTTTTGTTTTTTAATATGCCGATGTCAAATATAGGTCACTTGAAAAATGTGGCCGAAGGAGTGATGACTGCAATTCGTGAGGGACAAACAAAGTGATAATATGAATGACAAAAATGTATATGCAGGAATAAATAACCATGTTTCAACTCATTGCAGGGTGTCTTCCTCTCTCTTGTACTCAACTTATTTATTTACAACATAGGACAGTCCTGACAGGGGCGACACTGGGAGGGCTAGAAATTTTGGCTCTTAGAATATTATGTCAGTTTCCTTGTTGCAGTTCGTCCTTAGATTCGTCATGTGTCTCTATAACATATCTCTGAGGTCTCATTAGGACCCAACATGAGTTAGATTTCTTAATACAAAACTGAATCTATCTATTAAGGTTTTGCATACCTATTCTGTGCAACTCTACTTCAGGGTTCCACATGATGCCCAGCTGCTGCCCGGTCCAGACGATGCCGCTTTTGGTTTCCTGCTTCAGTGCAAGCTGCTCTTCTTCCTGATTGATGGAGATTTCCTCTTGTTCCTCTTTAATCTGTGGAGGATCTTTGTCCTGCTGGTCCAGACTGGAGTTCCTCTCCTGGCTACAGACCTGCGGGTCATCCAGATCCTCATTTTCCTTACAATCATGTTGCTGTGGGAGGTCTTGACGGACACAACACATAAGAAAAAAGTTACACTGTGAGCAGGTCTCTCAGATATGTGAGCGATATTTAAATATTCTCTCTCATGCAGTGAACAGCGAAGAATTCTGTTTACATGCAGAAAGTCATCATTTATGAGGCGTACAGCTCGCTACCCCAACTTGATCCTTGTGGCCAATAATCCCCAGTTTTCAGCGTCTCAACATTTTTCTACATTCTGCGTACAGTTCTGGGCCAACAGGACTGAAATCTGGTGGAATTTTTTGTTTTTTATTAAACAAACAGAAGATTTGAAATCCAGTTTTTATTTTACTGTGCTAACAGAAAACATGTCTTCAGTGAGGTAGTATCCCAGGCAGTAATGCACGCCACGTGTCTTTGTGACATCATCACCTGGCCTTTTGATATGAGTCATAGTCACTTCGGTATTATGAAATCTGTATATTACAGATTCACATACCTATTTTGGTCAGCCGTAATCCAAGTTTACACAAGAAATCCAGCTGTTCTCCGGTCCAGACATGAATGCCTTCATCCTCCTGCTTCAATTCAAGCTGCTCTCCTTCCTCACTGCTGCAGGTTTCCTCCTGTTCCTCTTTAGTCTGTGGAGGCTCTGGGTCCTCCTGGTTGAGACTGGAGCTCCTCTCCTGGTCACAGACCTGCTGATCATCCAGACCTTCGTGTTCAACAAAGAGACACAAGAAAATAGTGACTAATGTGATGATAAGAAAGATCAAGAAGGATGAAAGGGGTCACCTATTGAGAATCAAGTTTATCCTTTCACGGCTTCTTACATTCTTGCAGATGTTGCCACAGAAACATTCACTCATAGTCATGTGTTCATTGGGTGATGTTGATAACCGTACAGACATCTGGGGTCTAATTTTTAGATGTGAGTGCCAGGGATCATCACACAATGTGAATAAACAAACAACCGAACGAACAGTAGCATGATTTGAATATGATCATGAAAGCTTAAAGTACTTTAAGACGGCAGACTGGAAGTCTTTGTTTTTTGACCAATGCATTAAACTATATATTTCTAGATATAAGTTTTAACGGCCGCCATTTTCTTTCTGAGTATTTATTATATGGCGTGTTGTGGGGAAAAGCCTGTTCTTACATTTGAGTCTAAGGTTTATTTGAGCACCTGACGGCTCTTTTTTTGCTTCTCATCTATAAACTCTCTCCACAACCTTTCAAATGATTCTTCTGTAGGTGGTCGAACAGAAATGTCGTGTTTGAGTCCGTGGTGGGGACCGCTTTGCGGCATAATTTGCATAGCAGAGTTTTCTGATCCGTGTCAGATTTTCATAACCAAACCATGTCCATGCTACAGGGGAGCCCCTGGTTTAGGAATAACATCCTCAATTTGTTTTGACTGGTCCTTCTGTTTGGAGCTACCAGGTTCTGCCTCATCTTTATTGATAGCCAGTGAAGATGAAACCAATGACAAAATATTGCTGTAAATGTATTTTGCGACACCACAAAACAAATAATAGCGTATCATTTGAAACGATAGAGGTTTTAATTTGATCATTGGATATATTTCGTCACAGTGCACAGCTGTAATGTTAGCCTACTACAGGGTTCCCAAAGTGGGGGGCGCAGAGCCATTGCAGGTGGGCGCGGTATGAATGTTTATTTAAAAAAAAAAAAACAAGAAAAGAAAAAAAGAAAAGAAAAGAAGAATGCTTAGACACTGCTAGAATAATGGACAGGTTTTTTTGACGGGTCTCCCACACAAACGCAAAGCAGAGGTTGAAGCATCGCCGAATACGTTTCCAAACCAACTTCCTTCAAAGCCAAAAACTAGAAAATATGATGAAGCATATCTTGCATTTGGCTTCACCTGCAAAACTGAGTTTTCTCCAACCTTTTCGGTGATTCGAAACGCCGTTTGCGTGTGGACAAAAGGACCAAAGGCATAGAAAAATCTGTGTTTACAAAAATACCCATGTTGGTGTGGACGTAGCATAAAAGAGTTAGTTTTACTGCTACCTGTAATTTAATGCAGTTTAATTATTTTTTATCAAAGGTTTAATGTGTGAAATAACTGCAATGGAGTTCAAAAACAAAATATGGGTGAGTGTGGTTGGTGGAAATTTTTTTTCTATACGACATTATGGTGTTCTGACAAACCATCCTACTTTGGCAAAACGTCCTACCGTAAGTAGTTTATGCACATTTCTGTTGTCACAGAGTAATTCCAGCACAAATTTAAGTAGGTATGACGGTTTGCCACTTAACTTTGCCCATCAGAGTATGTTTCTAACTCTTATTAACAAAGGTAGGATGGTTCGCCACTGAATTTTAGGTAGTGAAGTATGCTTCTAGCTCAGATAAACAAAGGTAAGACAATTTGCCTCTTAATTTAGCTGTTAAAGCATGCTTGTAGGTCACATTCACAAAGGCAGGATGGTTTGGCACTGAATTTTATCAGAGTATTTTTCTAGCTAATATTCATAAAGGTAAGACGGCTCGCAACTTAACTTCGTATTGTGCGCATGCGGAGAAACAACAGGTACGATGATTTGTCTGCACATGATTGTTTGCAGCGTTACGACCCGGCTCAAAAGCCGCAACATAAAAGGAGATGAATACCAGAGTTTTAGTGAGAAGAGGTTCTATCTTAAAATGGCATAGCAGGTTGGCTAAAATGGCCACCAAGGCAAAGACTAGTGAGCTTCCTGAAAGCCTGCCTCAGGTATGTTTTTATCAACACCTGACTAGGTGGGGCCAATTAGCACCAGCTGAACATACTGAGGAGATTAGGGGCTGCAGAGGGACGTAACAGGTGGCTAGTAGCCTTCAGTTATAGCAATCATTCACACGGCAATATTACATTCATGTAGTTGTAAAAAGCATGAAAATATATCAAGTAATCCGGACCAAAGTATTCAAAATACATTATTCACATTGAGTAACTTAACAAAATACGTTACAAACTACATTTGGGCCATTAATTTGTAATCTGTAGTGGAAAACGTTTTAAAAGTAACCTTCTCAAAGCTGCACAGATATAACTGCATACACTTTACTGTGGTGTATTACTAATTTAGATCAATGCATTTAGATCATGCCCACGTGAATCACACGATGATCCCCCAATCCTACATCTCCACAAGTTTACACACCTGTATTGTGTGACTTTATCCCGGGTCTGATATTCAGCAGTCTTAGCTGACGGATCTCCTCCTCATACCGGACGATCGTTTTTTCAAACTCTGAGAAGATTTCTTCTGCAGCAGTAGTTAACCTCTCCTTGATAAAATCTCTCAGATGCTGAACTGAAGACATTATTGCAACAGCAACCGATACCGCCAAACCAACGTCTTCAAACGTAACTCGGGTCAACTCAGTCACTTAAATCGGGCGCCATTGCCGCTACTCTTCTTTTATTGCACTTACGGTAGGCTGGAGGTATCAAAGGCGTAATACTGCCCTCATCAGGTCAGTCCAACATAAAGTCTGGTACTTTGCAGAGAACTGCAATTTTGCCATGAGATTATTAGTGATATCCTGGAATAAAGAAAGAAGAAAATACTTTGATTTAAGTTTGATTTACTGGAAAACTCTTTAGTTTGATCCAGCATTAATCATTTAACAGAAAAAAGAATAATGCCTTCATTGATTATAGTCACTCTAAAAATAATTATAGAACATCTTTTTAATCAACGAGGGTCTCCTGATTTCTCTGGTACGGTCCATGAAGTGGAAGTGAAATAACAATACACAAATACATTAATATAAATATACTACAGACATTTAGAGCACAGAGAAATTTAACGTATCATGTGGAGCAAATGATGACGGACAATTAGGATAAGGCTGTTGTTTTCATTTTGGTCGCCTTTCTCTTCCCCTCTGATAATAACAGCTGTGTAGTGGAAATTCATTTAGTTTGACAAACCAAACATTCCACAATTAAAAATCCACAAGCCACTGCTGCACTGAGATAATATTTTGTACTCAGGCAAAAGAAGTCCACTGTCCAAATTTGAAAGTTGCGTTTTTATGGTCTAAGAAGCTTGCAAAGAAAAGCGTCTGGACTTCTTTAAGTTGCTTGAAGACGTTTCACCTCTCATCCAAGAAGCTTCTTCAGTTCTAGGGTCAAATGGTGGAGAGTCCCACATTTAAGCCCTGTGGGAGTATACCCCCAAAGAGGGACAAAGGGACCCCCTGATGATCCTCCACCTAATCACATGAGCCAAGGTGTGAAAACGGGTGTGGGTCACAATCAGCCAGGGTTTCGGGTGAGCTCATTGTGAAACCTAGCCCCACCCTATCATGTGATTTCCTGAGGTAAGATGGCCCAGGGTGTGAGTGGGCGTTAAGGCGCCTGGGAATGGATCTCAAAACTGGATTATAGATGGCCGACAGTTGGTGTCGTAAGCCACCGCCTCTGTGCAAAATGGTCGCTCACAGTGGACATACAGTGGCTTGCAAAAGTATTCGCCCCCCTTGAACGTTTCCACATTTTGTCACATTACAGCCACAAACATGAATCAATTTTATTGGAATTCCACGTGAAAGACCAATACAAAGTGGTGTACACGTGAGAAGTGGAACGAAAATCATACATGATTCCAAACATTTTTTACAAATAAATAACTGAAAAGTGGGGTGTGCGTAATTATTCAGCCCCCTGAGTCAATACTTTGTAGAACCACCTTTTGCTGCAATTACAGCTGCCATTTCACTGCAGGGCAACCTGCATGTGGCGAATAAAGCCTTGATTGACTGATTGATTGATTGAACAGCAGGTTTCAGATCTTGCCACAGATTCTCGATTGGATTTAGATCTGGACTTTGACTGGGCCATTCTAACACATGGATATGTTATGTTTAGGGTCATTGTCCTACTGGAAGGTGAACCTCCGCCCCAGTCTCAAGCCTTTTGCAGACTCCAAGAGGTTTTCTTCCAAGATTGCCCTGTATTTGGCTCCATCCTCCAGCTTCCCATCAACTCTGACCAGCTTCCCTGTCCCTGCTGAAGAGAAGCACCCCCAGAGCATGATGCTGCCACCACCATATTTGACAGTGGGGATGGTGTGTTCAGAGTGATGTGCAGTGTTAGCTTTCCGCAACACATAGCGTTTTGCATTTTGGCCAAAAAGTTCCATTTTGGTCTCATTTGACCAGAGCACCTTCTTCCACATGTTTGCTGTGTCCCCCACATGGCTTGTGGCAAACTGCAAATGGGACTTCTTATGGTTTTCTGTTAACAATGGCTTTCTTCTTGCCACTCTTCCATAAAGGCCATGTTGAGCTAGTTAATAGGTATGCCCTCATTGTCATCTGTTGTGATTTTATTTTGAAAGGATGCTTCCTCTTAAGCTGCGGAGTATACGCGAGAGTTCAGTAAACAAAGTCACCTTTTGGTGTGAATGTTCCGATAAAAGCCGATGCCCCACGTGTGATTATTCCTCCATCTAGATATTAAGTACCTTCAATATTCATGCAGATTCTGCTGGAAGACCCGTCTCTGCTAACAGGCCAACTTTGTGCAGTGCACGACTAATAGTTGTCCTATGGACAGATTCCCCCACCTGAGCTGTAGATCTCTGCAGCTCGTCCAGAGTCACCATGGGCCTCTTGGCTGCATTTCTGATCAGCGCTCTCCTTGTTCGGCCTGTGAGTTTAGGTGGACGGCCTTGTCTTGGTAGATTTACAACTGTGCCATACTCCTTCCATTTCTGAATGATCGCTTGAACGGTGCTCCATGGGATGTTCAAGGCTTGCGAAATCTTTTTGTAGCCTAAGCCTGCTTTAAATTTTTCAATAACATTATCCCTGACCTGTCTGGTGTGTTCTTTGGACTTCATACTGTTGTTGCTCCCAATATTCTCTTAGACAACCTCTGAAGCCGTCACAGAGCAGCTGTACTGACATTAGATTACACAGGTGCACTCTATTTAGTCATTAGCACTATGGCGATCGTAGCTCAGGGGATATGGAAGCTCATCTAGAACCGGAAAGTTGCCGGTTCGATCCCCCTGGTTGCTGATCGCCGGGCCGATGGCGTGATATGGCAGCCTCGCCTCTGTCAGTCTGCCCCAGGGCAGCTATGGCTACAACTGTAGCTTGCCTCCACCAGTGTGTGAATGAATAGTGGAATTGTAAAGTGCTTTGGTTGCCTTGAAAAGCGCTATATAAATGCAATCTATTATTTGCACTAGGCAATGTTTATGGGCAACTGACTGCACTCAGACCAAAGGGGGCTGAATAATTACGCACACCCCACTTTTCAGTTATTTATTTGTAAAAAATGTTTGGAATCATGTATGATTTTCGTTCCACTTCTCACGTGTACACCACTTTGTATTGGTCTTTCACGTGGAATTCCAATAAAATTGATTCATATTTGTGGTTGTAATGTGACAAAATGTGGAAAAGTTCAATGGGGCCAAATACTTTTACAAGCCACTGTATATACATACTTATTAATCCCTAACCATGCTCAACATTCTATTGAATCCTACTATTCATTGTTACCCCTAATTCCCATTATCACTTACCCCACACAATAAACAAGGAATGAGGGAAATGTATAAACCTAGCTACAGTGACAGATATAATCTTGATACAATTTAGCATAGTTATATATACAATGGGTCATCAACTTATCAGTTTCATAGTCTTCCAAAAGCAGTTTTCGAAACATCTTTATGAACTGACTAATGCCTGAACGTTGCTGTAGGTCCACAGGAAAACTGTTCAACAGTTTTACCACACAAATGCTAATACAAAATGTTTTAACCTTTGTCCGTGCTTTAAGAGTCTTCAGATTTCATTTTCCTCTCAATTCATAGTCCCCTTCTCTGTCAAAAAACACCCTCTGCACATATCCTGGTAACATATTGTATCTGGCTTTGTACATAGTTTTTGCAGTTTTATATTTTATAAGATCCATAAACTTCAGAATTTTTAATTTCAAGAACATAATGTTAGTGTGGTCCCTAAATCCTGCTTTAGTAATCATCCTGATAGCTTTTTTCTGAATTTTATATAATGGTTGAAGTGAAGTTTTGTATGTATTTCCCCGGATGTCCACACAGTATTCCTCATAAGTCTCATAAGCTTTATCAATATTTTTTTCCTTATACACCATCTCCCATTCTTGCTTAAGTAAATTACTTTTAAATGCATTTATGGACTCCTCTGTTCTCACTCGTTTGTATTTTGTTGTATTTTCCTGTTTGACCTTCCTGTTATTGCTGTCATACACTGCAAGAACAGGTAGATGATCACTAATGTCATTAATTAGGAGACCACTTATAGATCTGTTTTCTATTTCATTCAAATATTCATTTCAAATATATTGTCTATTAAGGTTGCCGACTGTACTGTAATCCTGCTGGGCTTAGTGATCATTGGAACGAGTCCCATGCTATACATTGTATTAATAAACTCATCTGTCATACTATGTTTTTTTGGAATGAATAGGTCTATGTTGAAATCCCCACAAATGAACATAACTTTTTGATTTGTCTCAATAAATGTTTTATCTACCCACTCCTTAAACATTTCAATGTTAGAACCTGGTGTTCTATATATACAACTTACAATGACATTTTTCTTTTTTTCCATACTAATTTCTATTGTTACACACTCTAATATGTTGTCCACCACCACGGTCATTTTTTACACTACCCTGTATTTAAAATTTTTGTCCACAAACAAAGCCACACCCCCACCATTCTTATTCTTTCTGTTCATAAAATTTAGTTAATATCCGTCTATTTCAAAGTCCACTCCTTTCTCCTTATTAATCCAGGTCTCAGATACTGCAATCACACTGAATTGATGTGCAAATTTGCTTAAATATTCTCTTATGTTGTGAAAGTTGGCATACAAACTTCTACTATTAAAGTGGATTATGGACATTTTGCAGTCAGCCTTGACAATTTTATTGAATTGTTCTTCAGCATAGTAACAGCAGGTGTTACTGGTGTTAAAAAAGTTCAATTCTTGATCAATGTCCTGCTCTGTGAAGTGTGTATGTATTCCGTGTTTTGTGGTGAATTTAACTCCAGATTCTCATGATTAGCAATCCTCTGTGATAGCAGTGTATAATTCCCAGATGTTAAATTAGTTGATTGTGTTATAATTTAATATGTTGTGCTTTAGTTTCTGTTGTTACCTTCTTGGTTTGATGAGTGTAGATTATTTGTTCAGCTTCTTGCATTTGTGGTCCATGTGGCTTATTATTTTTCCAGATCCTGGATGTGTTTGATGACCAGCACTTTGGCTTCCTCCAGTGTTCCGTTGAGTTTAATAAATATTTTACAATTTGCAGTCCAGGTATTTTGAATTTTACCCAGTTTCTTTAGGTGCCGTGCTTACTTAGCTATGTCAGCGTTGTATTTGGTTAGATGGTCATTCAGGTAGACGTTCAATCCCTTTAGTTTTCTCCCCTGCTTCAGCAGTGCATTCCAGTGTTTCCGGTTTACAAATCTTATGACAGCTGGTTTATCACTAACGTTTTTCCTGGGCAGAAGGTGGCATGCCTTGATGTTATTAGAGTCTAGGTCGATCCCTTTTGACTGCAAGAAACCAGCCACCTGTTGCTCTGCAGAGCTAACATCCAGTTCTCCATGCTCTTCTTTGCTGTCAGCAGTCACAGCCCGAGCATGTGACCGAGGTTTTATCTTTAGCCCCATGATGATCACATCATTTATTCTCGTGTATTGCTCCAGGTCCGTGACCCTGCTCTCCAGATAGACAATCCATTTCTCCTTCTCTGCATTCTGATTGTGAAGCAACCTTATCTCCTTGACAATGTCCAGGATATATTTCTGTTGTAGCTTGATAGCTGATGTTTCTTCAGTTAAAAAGTCCAGTGACTTTTTAATGTCCTCAATTTCCTCAGCTGTTGGTGTTCTCTTAAGCCCCATTTCTGAAGTAGTAGTTAATTTCAACTCACCAAAAACGCTGCTTAGTTGTTGGTGCCTGCTGGAGGATCCTAGGCCTAGAAGCTGCTGGAGGATCCTGGGCCTGGTGGCTGTTGGAGGATCCTGGGCCTTTCGATAGAACAGTCCTTGTAAGTGGATATCAGGCCTTTGAAGAGCAAAATTTTGTATTTTGGTCTAGACACCCAAAAATGTGATGTGGACACCAGGTCCTAAGAGGTTAATAAAGATTTTGATACAAATTGGTGTTACTGAAGCTCCCAGAGGGAGAGGTGTGTTATTTAATTAAAATGCATGCTAGTTTCAATTCATGTTGGGTACCTCCTAAGGAATTGTAGACCGCATTAATTAAGTCCACTGTAATGTTTAATTGGCTAACTTAATCTGAAAATACCACTGCAGATTTGTTTGAATAAACTTTTTTCACGTCACTGATGGTGGTATAAAAAAAAAAAGGAAGACATGCTCTTAGCAGACAGGGGAGGTGTGTGTTCAGTGTTTGCTATTATGTGCTCCACTTTTTGAGGACCTGGAAAGTGAGGACGAGAATCAAGGAAATTAGTACGATTAAGCCCCTTGAATGTGTTGAATCTTCCTGAACAGTTGCTTCATTAAAAGGCAGATCACACAAAGCCCTGTTTAACAGCTCGTTTGGAAGCACTGTTAGTTTTTCAAAGATCAGCAGGATTGTGGAGTCGCATATTTGAAAGGCTTTGCAGAATTTCTTCAGGCCGGAAAGATGTTGATTCAGGCTTTTGGAACACAATTTAAACCAAAACACAAAATCTACAGGAGATGATGTAAAATTTGATGCCAACAGTTTTATTGAACATACAAGATTAAAAACAACTTAAAAGAAAGCAAAGCTCTCTAGGGTGTTCGCCATAAGCACATGGAGGCCAAAAGCCAACAAAGATAAATAAAGATGAAGACTCCCGGGGCACTTCTGACTCATCTCTCCTTTATGGGAGATGAGTCACCAGCTCCTCCTCCTTTATTATATAATCATCCATATTTTATCTTTAAAATGAATAATCTACAATCTTAAACTGGATTTATTTCCTGTCAAAATGGAACAACACTGTTAAAATTACACATTTGTCCATATTATTATATCTCAAAACAACAGCTGGGTATCTCCAGGTGTTCACATAAAAGTAGTGTAAGTTATGTTATAAATATAAATAACCTAAAAATATGGGTCACAAACAATACGAGAACATGGATCAACTTGTCAACATTGTCAGTCCCTAAAATATTCCCTTTCCATCTAGAAAACACTTCCCATTAATGTCAATCCAGTGTATAAATTTCATTATAAAAACAAAGAAAATCCCAACAGGAGTTCTGGCAGTGTACAAGTTAGCAAACAGTGCAAAGTTAGTCAACTGTCTTCTGCTTTAAACACCTTCAAACTGTGAACTTCAGACAAAAAAAAAAAAAAAAAAAAAAAAAAAAAAAATATGATTTCAATAAAGGCTACCTCACACGCGTAGTTGTTTTTTCAACAGATATTACCAAGTGTGTTTTGGAGAAATAGTTCTTTTTACATCAAGACACTAAAAATATCTTTTGAAATTTTCAGTTTTCAATGATCCAAACACTGTTTGTGTGTCCTACCATCACCATTTTCTAAGAATGAAACTTAGCATGTAGCATGTTTTCCTAATTGCATTTTCAACTGTACTGGAGAACTAAAATGTTTCACACAGGTGCTGCAACAATGTGGTTCTCACCTGTGTGAATTCGCATGTGCCTATTCAAAATTTGTTTCAAACTAAATCTTTTCCCACAGGCGCTACAAGAATGTGGCTTCTCACCTGTGTGAATTCGCATATGACTCTTCAAATGACCCCTCTGAGTAAATCTTTTCCCACAGGCGCTACAAGAATGTGGCTTCTCACCTGTGTGAATTCGCATGTGCCTATACAAAATTTGTTTCACACTAAATCTTTTCCCACAGGTGCTACAAGAATGTGGCCTCTCACCTGTGTGAATTCGCATGTGTCTATTCAACAGACCATTGTGAGTAAAACTTTTCCCACAGGTGCTACACGAATGTGGCTTCTCACCTGTGTGAATTTGCATGTGTGTTTTCAAATTTGATTTTACATGAAATCTTTTCCCACAGGTGCTACAAGAATGTGGCTTCTCACCTGTGTGAATTCGCATGTGACTCTTCAACTGACTCTTCTGAGTGAATCCTTTGCCACAGGCGCTACAAAAATGTGGCTTCTCACCTGTGTGAATTCGCATGTGCCTATTCAAAATTTGTTTCAAACTAAATCTTTTCCCACAGGTGCTACAAGAATGTGGCTTCTCACCTGTGTGAATTCGCATGTGTGTTTTCAAATTTGATTTTACATGAAATCTTTTCCCACAGGCGCTACAAGAATGTGGCTTCTCACCTGTGTGAATTCGCATGTGACTCTTCAACTGACCCTTCTGAGTGAATCTTTTGCCACAGGTGCTACAAGAATGTGGCTTCTCACCTGTGTGAATTCGCATGTGCCTATTCAAAATTTGTTTCAAACTAAATCTTTTCCCACAGGCGCTACAAGAATGTGGCTTCTCACCTGTGTGAATTCGCATGTGACTCTTCAACTGACTCTTCTGAGTAAATCTTTTCCCACAGGTGCTACAAGAATGTGGTTTCTCACCTGTGTGAATTCGCATGTGACTCTTCAAATGACCCCTCTGAGTAAATCTTTTCCCACAGGTGCTACAAGAATGTGGCTTCTCACCTGTGTGAACTTGCATGTGTGTTTTCAAAATTGATTTTACATGAAATCCTTTCCCACAAGTACTACAGCAATGTGGCTTCTCACCTGTGTGAATTCGCATGTGACTCTTCAACTGACCCCTCTGAGTGAATCTTTTCCCACAGGTGCTACATAAATGTGCCGTCTTGCAATTTTGAACTGTCAGGCCTGATACGATTTGCTCCGACTCATTTCTGTGTGAGTTACCATCCTTGATTTCATCCTGATCTGTGACAGGAGAGTTGTGAGAAAGGAGCTGGTCACTGCTTGGTTCTGGTTCACTGTGGTTACTTGCTTCACGAGCAGGAAAAGTTGCAGTCTCCTGCTTTAGAACAAGCGGTTTTTCCTCTTGAGTGGTACGGAGTTCCTCCTGTTCCTCTTTAATCTGTGAAGGATCCTTCTGGTGTAGACTGGAGTTCTTCTCCTGGTTACAGACCTGCTGATTTGTGAGCCCATCCTCGTCCTTACAGTCATGTTGTGGAAAATCTGAAGGAACAGATCAAAAAAACATACATTTGAGAAATTACAAGGTAAGCTTAACCATTAGCAGGCCTCCACATGGTAAGCATATTGCTTAGATATACCTATGAAGGCATGTTGTGGGGAGAATCCGTTTTACTGCTTCAGTGAAAACCATTTTGGTTGCTCATTTACAAATTCTACAAATAATATAAACAGACCATCTACGATGAGAAAATAAAGACAATATATAATCAAACAAAAGCACAAAGTGGTATCTCTTAAATTTTGTTATCAAAGTGCACAAAACATTTAAAAGCTTATTTTAAATTAGTCAAAAACTTTACAGGACACTCACTGCAGGATTTATTTATTTATTCTTTAGATTAACCATTCATTGCCTGAAAGTTGGGGCGAATGGGAGGTAGAGCCTTCAGCTTTCAGGTCCCTCTTCTGTGGAAAAAGCTGCCGGTTTGGTTTCGAAAAATGGACACTCTCTCTTTAAAAAGCTCTGCTTCCCATCGTGGTGAGGCGGAAGGAAGGCACAGAAAGCTGGATAGAAGAAGAACATTGAAGTGAGCGGACAGAAAAGGTAGTGCTTAACAGGTCAGAAAGGTAAGGAGGTACGAGGTTATGAATGGCCTTGAAGGTGAGCAGAAGAAGCTTGTAGATTATCCGGAATTTCACTGGGAGCCAGTGAAGTTCCTGAAGAACAGGGGTGATGTGCTGGTAGGAGAGAGTTCTGGTGATAATGCAAGCAGCAGAGTTCTGAACCAGTTGAATCGTATGGAGGGATTTTTGGGGGAGACCATGCAAGAGAGAGTTGCAGTAGTCAATGCGGGAGGTAACAAGACTGGGCAAGAATGGATGTAGACCGGGTGAAAAGAGAAGGACGAAATCTGTTAATGTTGCGTAGATGGAAATAGGCAGAACGGGTGAGATTATTGATGTGAGATTTATAGGAAAGTGAACTGTCTAGGATGGCACCAAAGCTTTTAACATGAGGAGAAGGGAAAACCGTGGAGTTATCGATAGTGAGTGAGAAGTGGTTTGCCTTCAAAAGGTTGGATTTGGTGCCATTAAGGAGGATTTCAGTTTTATCCTTATTGAGCTTTAGAAAGAGTAATAAAGGTAATAGTAAAACTAAGTAGCTGCCGTCATTGTTGGAATTTGGAATTGGCTGGGCTGCGCTATGAAACTTGGGATAGGTTGGGCAGCGAAGGATACACCCGACCCATCCTTCAAACCTGGAAATGAAGGACACATTTGTCGGCCGCATTTGGAGGAGTCTTCGAATTTGGACAGCCTTCATCAAGTCGCTGCAACGTAATCGGCCTACAAATGCAGCCTCCGAAGGATGCTGCCCCTGACTTTGGACACAGCTACGATACCGGAAACTGCTTCTTCTTCAGGGTTTAATGGCAACTGGCATCCTTGTACATGCAGTGCTGCCATCTTCCGTTTCAGTCCGTTATTACACTCTTAAATCCTACTACTTATTCCTGCAACTTTTGGGATCTTACAAAGCTTCAAACGAAGGTTGACTATTAAATTAGTTGTCGACGATTTTGATAGTCAACGTAATCATGACTAGTCAACAAATCGTGGCAGCCCTACCTTGCAGTATAAAGCCCCTTCAGGACACTGTTGTTGGGATCACAGTGGGATACAAAAGTTTGGGCAACCTTGTTAATAGTCATTCTTTTCCTGTATAAATCGTTGTTTGGTACAATAAAAAATGCCAGTTAAATATATCATATAGGAGACACACACAGTGATATTTAAGTGAAATGAAGTTTAGTGGATTTACAGAAAGTGTGCAATAATTGTTTAAACAAAATCAGGCAGGTGCATAAATTTGGGCACTGTTGTCATTTTATTGATTCCAAAACCTTTACAACTAATTATTGGAACCCAAATTGGCTTGGTAACCTCAGTGACCCCTGACCTACATACACAGGTGAATCCAATAATGAGAAAGAGTATTTAAGGGGGTCAATTGTAAGTGTCCCTCCTCTTTTAATTTCCTCTGAAAAGTAGCAACATGGGAGTCCCAAAACAACTCTCAAATGACCTGAAGACAAAGACTGTTCACCATCATGATTTAGGGGAAGGATACAGAAAGCTGTCTCAGAGATTTAGGCTGTCTGTTTCCACAGTTAGGAACATATTGAGAAAATGGAAGACCACAGGCTCAGTTCAAGTTAAGGCTCGAAGTGGCAGACTAAGAAAAAATCTCAGATAGACAGAAGCGACAAATGGTGAGAAGAGTCAGAGTCAACCTACAGACCAGCACCAAAGACCTACAACATCATCTTGCAGCAGATGGAGTCACTGTGCATCGTTCAACCATTCGGCGCACTTTACACAAGGAGATGCTGTATGTGAGAGTGACGCAGAGGAAGCCTTTGCTCCGCCCACAGCACAAACACAGCCGCTTGAGGTTTGCTAAAGCACATTTGGACAAGCAAGCTTCATTCTGGAATAAGGTGCTGTTGACTGATGAAACTAAAATTGAGTTATTTGGGCATAACAAGGGGCGTTATGCATGGAGGAAAAAGAACACAGCATTCCAAAAAACAACCCTGCTACCTACAGTAAAATATGGTGGTGGTTCCATCATGCTGTGGGGCTGTGTGGCCAGTGCAGGGACTGGGAATCTTGTCAAAGTTGAGGGACACATGGATTCCACTCAGTATCAGCAGATTCTGGAGACAAATGTCCAGGAATCAGTGACAAAGCTGAAGCTTCTTAATTTTCTTCTTAATTTTCTTCTCTCGTATGCTTTCATAAGGTCAGTACTGTTAGGGCAGTTAGCATTCTCTTAAAGTCTGTATGTTTTATTTACTGGTGGCCACTTGTTAGTTTATATTATGGTTAAAAAAAAAAAAAGAAAGAAAGAAAAAAAGAAACAACATAATTTAAAAAGATGTTTGAAACTCAAGAAGTCAGAAATTCCACCAAGCGGAGCATTTTTAAAATCAGGGTCAAACCTATACTTCTCTATAGTTCATAAACATGGAGCAGGACAAAGACAGCGCTCTGTATGTTATAGACATTCATCAACATCTGCTTGCAACAAATCCTCTGTATCCAGTGGCCAGAGAAGATTAAAAAAAATGTAGTCAAGAACAAACCAGGAACCAATAGCAATACCAGTTCTGAAAGAAAGTGGTGCTGGATTGGCCACGCAATCAGGAAGTCCACCAATAACATCACTACACAGGCCGTGTACTGGAATCCAAAGGGACAGAAGAAGAAAGAAAAACATGGCACAAGGACACACCTATCATAGTGTTGTGTGGTTTGTTAAAAGCTTAGTTTCAAATCAATATTTTAAATTGATTGTTCAGTCCTAATGGGGATAATTATGTTATCCACAAAAGGTCCAGTGGATGTACTCAGTCATAATGTATAGGGGTGTCTCTAGAATTTTGTTCATATGGGTGACCATATGGGGGCTACTGAAAATATTGAGATGGCACACCAAAAACATAATTTAAGGTTTTGTTTTTTAATATGCCGATGTCAAATATAGGTCACTTGAAAAATGTGGCCGAAGGAGTGATGACTGCAATTCGTGAGGGACAAACAAAGTGACAATATGAATGACAAAAATGTATATGCAGGAATAAATAATCATGTTTCAACTCATTGCAGGGTGTCTTCCTCTCTCTTGTACTCAACTTATTTATTTACAACATAGGACAGTCCTGACAGGGGCGACACTGGGAGGGCTAGAAATTTTGGCTCTTAGAATATTACGTCAGTTTCCTTGTTGCAGTTCGTCCATAGATTCGTCATGTGTCTCTATAACATATCTCTGAGGTCTCATTAGGACCCAACATGAGTTAGATTTCTTAATACAAAACTGAATCTATCTATTAAGGTTTTGCATACCTATTCTGTGCAACTTTACTTCAGGGTTCCACATGATGCCCAGCTGCTGCCCGGTCCAGACGATGCCACTTTTGGTTTCCTGCTTCAGTGCAAGCTGCTCTTCTTCCTGATTGATGGAGATTTCCTCTTGTTCCTCTTTAATCTGTGGAGGATCTTTGTCCTGCTGGTCCAGACTGGAGTTCCTCTCCTGGCTACAGACCTGCGGGTCATCCAGATCCTCATTTTCCTTACAATCATGTTGCTGTGGGAGGTCTTGACGGACACAACACATAAGAAAAAAGTTACACTGTGAGCAGGTCTCTCAGATATGTGAGCGATATTTAAATATTCTCTCTCATGCAGTGAACAGCGAAGAATTCTGTTTACATGCAGAAAGTCATCATTTATGAGGCGTACAGCTCGCTACCCCAACTTGATCCTTGTGGCCAATAATCCCCAGTTTTCATCGTCTCAACATTTTTCTACATTCTGCGTACAGTTCTGGGCCAACAGGACTGAAATCTGGTGGAATTTTTTGTTTTTTATTAAACAAACAGAAGATTTGAAATCCAGTTTTTATTTTACTGTGCTAACAGAAAACATGTCTTCAGTGAGGTAGTATCCCAGGCAGTAATGCACGCCACGTGTCTTTGTGACATCATCACCTGGCCTTTTGATATGAGTCATATTCACTTCGGTATTATGAAATCTGTATATTACAGATTCACATACCTATTTTGGTCAGCCGTAATCCAAGTTTACACAAGAAATCCAGCTGTTCTCCGGTCCAGACATGAATGCCTTCATCCTCCTGCTTCAATTCAAGCTGCTCTCCTTCCTCACTGCTGCAGGTTTCCTCCTGTTCCTCTTTAGTCTGTGGAGGCTCTGGGTCCTCCTGGTTGAGACTGGAGCTCCTTTCCTGGTCACAGACCTGCTGATCATCCAGACCTTCGTGTTCAACAAAGGGACACAAGAAAATAGTGACTAATGTGATGATAAGAAAGATCAAGAAGGATGAAAAGGGGTCACCTATTGAGAATCAAGTTTATCCTTTCACGGCTTCTTACATTCTTGCAGATGTTGCCACAGAAACATTCACTCATAGTCATGTGTTCATTGGGTGATGTTGATAACCGTACAGACGTCTGGGGTCTAATTTTTAGATGTGAGTGCCAGGGATCATCACACAATGTGAATAAACAAACAACCGAACGAACAGTAGCATGATTTGAATATGATCATGAAAGCTTAAAGTACTTTAAGACGGCAGACTGGAAGTCTTTGTTTTTTGACCAATGCATTAAACTATATATTTCTAGATATAAGTTTTAACGGCCGCCATTTTCTTTCTGAGTATTTATTATATGGCGTGTTGTGGGGAAAAGCCTGTTCTTACATTTGAGTCTAAGGTTTATTTGAGCACCTGACGGCTCTTTTTTTGCTTCTCATCTATAAACTCTCTCCACAACCTTTCAAATGATTCTTCTGTAGGTGGTCGAACAGAAATGTCGTGTTTGAGTCCGTGGTGGGGACCGCTTTGCGGCATAATTTGCATAGCAGAGTTTTCTGATCCGTGTCAGATTTTTCATAACCAAACCATGTCCATGCTACAGGGGGAGCCCCTGGTTTAGGAATAATATCCTCAATTTGTTTTGACTGGTCCTTCTGTTTGGAGCTACCAGGTTCTGCCTCATCTTTATTGATAGCCAGTGAAGATGAAACCAATGACAAAAATATTGCTGTAAATGTATTTTGCCACACCACAAAACAAATAATAGCGTATCATTTGAAACGATAGAGGTTTTAATTTGATCATTGGATATATTTCGTCACAGTGCACAGCTGTAATGTTAGCCTACTACAGGGGTTCCCAAAGTGGGGGGCGCAGAGCCACTGCAGGTGGGCGCGGTATGAATGTTTATTTAAAAAAAAAAAAAGAAAAGAAAAAAAAAAAGAAAAGAAGAATGCTTGGACACTGCTAGAATAATGGACAGGTTTTTTTGACGGGTCTCCCACACAAACGCAAAGCAGAGGTTGAAGCATCGCCGAATATGTTTCCAAACCAACTTCCTTCAAAGCCAAAAACTAGAAAATATGATGAAGCATATCTTGCATTTGGCTTCACCTGCAAAACTGAGTTTTCTCCAACCTTTTCGGTGATTCGAAACGCCGTTTGCGTGTGGACAAAAGGACCAAAGACATAGAAAAATCTGTGTTTACAAAAATACCCATGTTGGTGTGGACGTAGCATAAAAGAGTTAATAGTTTTACTGCTACCTGTAATTTAATGCAGTTTAATTATTTTTTATCAAAGGTTTAATGTGTGAAATAACTGCAATGGAGTTCAAAAACAAAATATGGGTGAGTGTGGTTGGTGGAAATTTTTTTTCTATACGACATTATGGTGTTCTGACAAACCATCCTACTTTGGCAAAACGTCCTACCGTAAGTAGTTTATGCACATTTCTGTTGTCACAGAGTAATTCCAGCACAAATTTAAGTAGGTATGACGGTTTGCCACTTAACTTTGCCCATCAGAGTATGTTTCTAACTCTTATTAACAAAGGTAGGATGGTTCGCCACTGAATTTTAGGTAGTGAAGTATGCTTCTAGCTCAGATAAACAAAGGTAAGACAATTTGCCTCTTAATTTAGCTGTTAAAGCATGCTTGTAGGTCACATTCACAAAGGCAGGATGGTTTGGCACTGAATTTTATCAGAGTATTTTTCTAGCTAATATTCATAAAGGTAAGACGGCTCGCAACTTAACTTCGTATTGTGCGCATGCGGAGAAACAACAGGTACGATGATTTGTCTGCACATGATTGTTTGCAGCGTTACGACCCGGCTCAAAAGCCGCAACATAAAAAGGAGATGAATACCAGAGTTTTAGTGAGAAGAGGTTCTATCTTAAAATGGCATAGCAGGTTGGCTAAAATGGCCACCAAGGCAAAGACTAGTGAGCTTCCTGAAAGCCTGCCTCAGGTATGTTTTTATCAACACCTGACTAGGTGGGGCCAATTAGCACCAGCTGAACATACTGAGGAGATTAGGGGCTGCAGAGGGACGTAACAGGTGGCTAGTAGCCTTCAGTTATAGCAATCATTCACACGGCAATATTACATTCATGTAGTTGTAAAAAGCATGAAAATATATCAAGTAATCCGGACCAAAGTATTCAAAATACATTATTCACATTGAGTAACTTAACAAAATACGTTACAAACTACATTTGGGCCATTAATTTGTAATCTGTAGTGGAAAACGTTTTAAAAGTAACCTTCTCAAAGCTGCACAGATATAACTGCATACACTTTACTGTGGTGTATTACTAATTTAGATCAATGCATTTAGATCATGCCCACGTGAATCACACGATGATCCCCCAATCCTACATCTCCACAAATTTACACACCTGTATTGTGTGACTTTATCCCGGGTCTGATATTCAGCAGTCTTAGCTGACGGATCTCCTCCTCATACCGGACGATCGTTTTTTCAAACTCTGAGAAGATTTCTTCTGCAGCAGTAGTTAACCTCTCCTTGATAAAATCTCTCAGATGCTGAACTGAAGACATTATTGCAACAGCAACCGATACCGCCAAACCAACGTCTTCAAACGTAACTCGGGTCAACTCAGTCACTTAAATCGGGCGCCATTGCCGCTATTCTTCTTTTATTGCACTTACGGTAGGCTGGAGGTATCAAAGGCGTAATACTGCCCTCATCAGGTCAGTCCAACATAAAGTCTGGTACTTTGCAGAAAACTGCAATTTTGCCATGAGATTATTAGTGATATCCTGGAATAAAGAAAGAAGAAAATACTTTGATTTAAGTTTGATTTACTGGAAAACCCTTTAGTTTGATCCAGCATTAATCATTTAACAGAACAAAGAATAATGCCTTCATTGATAATAGTCACTCTAAAAATAATTATATAACATCTTTTTAATAAACGAGGGTCTCCTGATTTCTCTGGTACGGTCCATGAAGTGGAAGTGAAATAACAATATACAAATACATTAATATGAATATACTACAGACATTTAGAGCACAGAGAAATTTAACGTATCATGTGGAGCAAATTGATTGATTGATTGATTGATTGATTGAATCTTTATTTTGAACATGTTAAAAAAGTACAACAACATAGAATTCAAAGAGACAAATAAATAAAGCAAAACAAAAGGAAAACGAGCTACCACAACTACAAATAGCTTTCATGTTCAAAAAGGAGCAGGAAGAAGCATAAGCTTATTTAATCCCACCCCTTTTCCACTATCTAGTAATCAATAGACTACAGAAATACCTCCTTGCAATTACATTATATGTTATGTGTATATATATATATATTTTTTAATTTATTTATTAATTGTATATATATATATATATATATATATATATATATATATATGTTTCTATCTATCCATACCTACGTATATACACATACACACATATACACATTTTCAATAACCCCAGTAACACCTCAAAGGATACACAACCTACAGATATATATACTCATACCAACATACCCGTGCACCCGCACACACATGAAAATATTGGACAAGAACACCCTATCAAATCTCTACCTCCTCCCTGTACCCTGTAAAAACCATATCCTTAAACCGCTTTTTAAACTGCACCATGCTCGGACATTGCTTCATATCTTTACTTAGTCTGTTCCACAGCTTCACTCCACACACAGAGATGCAAAAACTTTTTAATGTTGTGCGGATACAAGGATGTTTTAAATTTAATTCCCCCCTCATATTGTATCCCCGTTCCCTTTTAGAAAACAGTTTTAGAATATTGTCAGGAAGCAGGTTATTTATTGCTTTATACATAATTTGTGCAGTGAGAAAATGAACCAGATCTGTGAATTTTAGAATTTTTGATTTTAAGAATAGTGGATTTGTATGATCTCTGTAACCAGTTTTATGGATTATCCTTATGGCCCTTTTTTGTAATATAAAGATTGATGATAGCGAACATTTGTAGGTATTGCCCCAAACCTCTGCACAGTAATGCAAATACGGTGCAATCAGGGAACCATAGAGAATGTGGAGTGATTTGTGGTCCAGAATGTGTTTTACTTTACACAAGATTGAAACACTTCTTGAAATTTTGTTATGTATATGATTTATATGAGACTTCCAGTTTAATTTATCATCTATAATCACACCAAGAAACTTATGTTCAAGTACTCTTTCAATTTCCACACCATCTGTATGAATCTGCACTTGTGCATTTCTAAGGGAATTCCCAAATAAGATGATTTTAGTTTTACTTAGATTTAGAGATAATTTGTTCCTGTTAAACCATTTTTTAATTTTGCACATTTCTGAAGTAACTGTATCCAGCAGTTCCTTTAGATTCCCCCCAGAACAAAAAATATTTGTGTCATCTGCAAATAATACTAATTTTAATATATCAGATGCCTTACAAATATCATTTATATAAATAATAAATAATTTTGGACCCAGTTCAGAGCCTTGTGGAACACCACAAGCAATGTCCAAGCATGATGAGGAATGGACACCCAGCTTCACAAATTGTTTCCTGTCACTTAAATAATTTTTCACCCAGTGCAGTACAACCCCCCTGATCCCGTACCGTTCTAGTTTATTAATTAATATGTCATGATTGATTGTATCGAATGCTTTCTTGAGATCCAGAAATAGTCCAGCTGCATACTGTTTCTGATCTATAGCATTCGTAATCTCCTCAATTGATTCGATTAATGCCAGAGATGTTGATCTTTTTGATCTGAATCCATATTGACTGTCAGAGAGTAATTTATATTTATCTAAGAATTTGTCTAATCGTTTATTAAACAGGTTTTCTAGGATTTTGGAGAATTGTGGTAGCAAAGAAACTGGCCTGTAATTTGTGAAGTGGTGTCTATCCCCAGTTTTATACAGCGGCACAACTTTAGCTATTTTCATTTTGTTTGGAACTTTTCCAGACTGAAATGATAAGTTGCAAATATATGTTAGAGGTCCTACAATTCCTTCAATGACCTTCTTGATGATTATCATGTCAATATCATTACAATCAGTAGATGTTTTATATTTACATGTGTACAGTGTCAATTATTTCTTTTTCCTCCACTGCTGTGAGGAACATTGAGTTAGGGTTCCTATCAATCAGGCTTTCACTACAGTCTACTGATGGCAGTGACTCAGGAATTTGTTCTGCCAGATTTGGTCCAATATTTACAAAATAATGATTAAAGCTGTTGACCACATCAGCAGTGTTTTCCATAATATTGCCATTGTCAATAAAATATTGAGGATAACTTTGTTGTCCAGAATTATTTTTAATGATACCGTTTAAAACATCCCATATTCCCTTCATATTATGTTTATTGTTGTTCAATGTTTTACTATAATACTCCTTTCTACATACACGTATAATATTGGTCAACTTATTTTTGTATTTTTTATATTTATTTTCAGCATCTTTTGTTCTATGTTTTAGGAATTCCCTATAGAGTGTATTTTTCTTTTTACATGCATTTTGTAAACCCTTAGTGATCCATGGTCTATCTGAATGTTTGTGCTTTCTGTTGTATTTTATTGTTGGACAGTTTTTATCGTACAATTCCATGAATATTTTTAAAAATATGCCATATGCAATATCAATATCAGTTTCTTCGTACACGTTGTCCCAGTCCTGATTTAATAGATCGTTCTTAAGTGCATTCATAGTTTCTTCTGTCCTTACTCGTCTGTATCTCAGTTGTTCTTCATGCTGATTTCTCTTGTAATTAGTGTTATAAACTGCAAAAACTGGTAGGTGATCACTGATGTCATTAATTAATAATCTGCTCACGATGTTGTTTTCCATATTGTTGGTGAAAATATTGTCAAGTAAGGTGGCACAATGTGGTGTAATTCTGCTAGGCCTGGTTATTTTAGGATGTAAACTCAAACTGTACACAGTGTTTAGGAATTCGTCGGTCATTTTATGCTTTTTCGGATTCAACAGGTCAATATTAAAATCACGACAGATAAACATAACTTTTTGATTTGTTTTAGAGAATATTTCTTCTATGAAGTCATTAAATACTTGAATACTAGAGCCAGGTGTTCTATATATACAGCTAATTATTACATTTTTCTCTTTTTCCTTATAAATTTCAATTGTTATACATTCTAATAAATTATCAATCGCAGTTGTCATACTTTCCACCACCTTGTAATTTAGGTTTTTATCCACATACACAGCCGCTCCTCCTCCACTTTTGTTCCTTCTATTTACAAAATTCACATCATATCCCTCCAGTCCAAAGTCCAGTCCTTTTTCCGCATTGATCCATGTTTCAGAAATGGCAATAATTCCAAATGGATTTGTCAACTCATTTAGATATTCCTTTATATTGTTGAAGTTGGCATACAGACTTCTGCTATTAAAATGGATTATTGATCATTTATTTTCCATGTTGATGGTGTGTTTAAACTGTTCATCAGTGAAGTAGCAGCAGTTATTGCTGATGTTGTAGAAGAAATTATTTTCCGGGTCTATATCCTTTTCTAAGTCTAGAACATTATGGTCTGTGTATCGAAAGATGATCACGGACAATTAGGATAAGGCTGTTGATGTGGTCGCCTTCCTCTTCCCCTCTGATAATAACAGCTAACATTTTTAACAACAATTTAACAATTTATCACTGTACAAAAATAAAAAGTATTCATGTTCATGTTGAGTCTGAGTCTGCAGAAGGTCGCAGTGCAGTGGAAGACGTCATGCCTCATTTCTATATCAAAGACGCCAAGTCACAGTGGCCCCCAGTATTACAGGTCTGTGACACTGACTTCCCACTGTAATGATCAGAAGCTGATGCTGTAAAGTTAATATAGTTCCATGCAAGACATCAAAGTGGAACTATCTGTGTGGACACTAAGATGTGAGCTAAAAGAAAAAACCTACACAGGTATGAGAACTAGAAAAGTGATATACATGTTCTTCCTGCTAGCTAAGTGTGAATAATAAAAACATGTAGCAGATCATAAAAGGACTCATTCTTCATAAATAAGGAGACAAACAAAACACCCACGTCATGAAGAACCTGGAAAGACTCATCCTCGACCAGCTCCACCCTATAGTCAGGCCACATCAGGATCTCCTTCAGTTTGTTACCAGCCTCACCTCGGGGCGCAGGACGCCATGATATAACTGCTCAATCGTGCCTATGCCCATCTGGGCCAGCTGGTGAGCACTGTGAAGATCATGTTTTTTTGTTTTTATACTTTTTCAGTGCATTTAATACATCAGGTCAATCGTCCTGGATGATAAGATAAGAGATAAGATCAGATAAGATAACCTTTATGAGTCCCACGCGTGGGAAATTTCTTTTGTTACAGCAGAAAGTGGACAGTCCAAAGTTACATAGCAAAAATTAGAAAACACTGGAATAGGATAAGATGATAAGAATAAGAATAAGATACTGTACACAATAGACTAGAATAAAATAAAATACTATATACAATAGGATAAAAATTAGAATAAAAATACTGTATACAACTGAGTCAAATACAACGTTGTCAGAAAAAGAGTATTGCACTTAGTGTTATTGCACGTGTGGATGTGTGTGTTTGGTCAGCTGCAAAGTCTTTGTTGTGGAGTCTGACAGCAGTGGGGAGGCAAGACCTGCCAAATCTCTCCATCCCACATCGTGGGTGCCGCAGCCTGCCAGTGAAGGAGCTGCTCAGTGCTGTCAGAGTCTCCTGCATGTGGACATGTTTTCCAACAGGGATGACAGCTTAGCCACCATTCTCCTGTCACTCGCCACCTCCACCAGCTCCTTGGTTTTACTAGCCTTGATCTGGAGGTAGTTCTGCTGGCACCAGTTTATAGTCTTGGGTCAATTCTCTGTACTCCTTGTCGTCCCCATCAGTGATGAGGCCGACTATTGCAGAGTTGTCAGAGAACTTCTGCAGGAAGCACTGGGTGGAGTTGTGGGAGAAGTCTGCAGTGTAGATGGTGAAGAGGAACGGAGCCAGAACCGTTTCCTGTGGGGCATCTTGTAGTGTTTATAGAAGACGTAAAACCACAGTCATAACAGGGGTTTACCACCATGACATGGCCCCCAGCTCAGTGCTGCAGCCTCAGCAATGAAGGTGCTGAACCTGGTCCATTTAGACCCAATGTCCCCAGTCTCCCTCTGAATGGTGTCGAAGCTCTGCCAGGGGACAGTGACGATCTCAAGGACAGGGACCTTTGCTACGTGAATTACTAAATTCACTTGAGAAAAAATATAAGTAAGTTAGTATCAACTAGTGGTAGGACTGAGCTAAAGTGCTATCTGGGTCCATCCAGGTCACTCACCACCCTTGGCGGACACAGGTCAAACTTATATTAGACAATAGAAGGAATAAATAAAAATAAAGCATAAACAAATATTCACAATTTTCAAAAAGAGTGGGCAGAGAATTTCTACATGGGCTGGTCACAACCATAAGGTAGCTGACAGACTGGCGGAGAACTGGTGGAGACACTGATCTTAAATACATCAACAAGACCACCTACCTATACGCCAAACGAGATTAATTACACATGTCTAATTCACTATAATGCCACTGAGGTAAGTGAAGTGCAGCCTGCATGGTGTAATAAAACAATAAACATTATGAATTAGTATAACACCTGTTAGTTAATTCTTTTCAGGACTGGCCTATTTTGGTTCTGTGGAAAAAAACACTTTTGGATTTGCTACCTCAGATGTGGACTGGAACCTGTACGTCGGTAAGATTAGTGCTTCCAGTGACTGTGAAGGCTGAACCTAACTCAGACACTGGTGTGGTTTAGACGCTTCCTGAATTTTGATTTAATCAAGATTTTAATACAAATTGGTGTTACTGAAGCTCAGAGAGGGAGAGGTGTGTTATTTAACTAAAATGCACGCTGGTTTAAATTCATGTTGGGTACCTCCTAAAGAATTGTGGACTGCATTAAGTCCACTGTGATGTTTAATTGGCTAACTTATACTGAAAATACCATTGCAGATTTGTTTGAACAATCTGTCTTCACGTCACTGATGGTGGTATAAAAAGAGGAAGTTCTCAGACATGCTCTTGGCAGACAGGGGAGGTGTGTGTTCAGTGTTTGCTATTATGTGCTCCACTTTTGTTCTGAAACACACAACTTCAGAAGCCATTGATGGAGTATGGTTAAGGACCTGGAAAGTGAGGAGGAGAAGGAAGTCAGTATGATGAAGCCCTTTGAATGTGTTTAATCTTTCTGGCCAGTTGCTTCACCAAAAGGCAGATCACGCAAAGCCCTGTTTAACAGCTTGTTTGGAAGTACTGTTAGTTTTTCAAAGAGAAGCAGGATTGTGGGGTCGCAAATTTTAAAGTCTTTGCAGAATTTACACAGGCCGGAAAGATGCTGATTCAGGCTTTTGGAACACAATTTAAACAAAAACACAAAATTTACAGGAGATGATGTAAAGTTTGATGCCAACAGTTTTTATTGAATATACAACTTAAACAGAAACTTAAAAGAAAGCAAAGACCTCTAGGGTGTTCGCCATAAGCACATGCAGGCCAAAAAGCCAACAAAAATTAATTAAGACAAAGACTCCCAGTTCACTTCTGAGCTCCTTTATGGGAGAGGAGTCACCAGCTCCTCCTCCTTTATTATGTAACTATCCATATTTTATCTTTAAACTTATTTAATTCCATCTTAAACTAGATTTATTTCCCCAATTGTGTCAAAATCTTTTTCTTAAAAACAATTATCTATTAAATGTGTTTATAAATGTCTCACTTTGACCAGTATATCAATTTACACAACTTTGCTTCCTCTATGATATTCAACATTTGTCTTGCATAACTTTCTGGGCTTTCTTCCAATGACCTTTTCATCCATCATTTTCATAGGTGGTTTTTTGACAGGTTTATGGCCCGAGTTCAGCTCATAGGGTCAGGAATAATGACTGTTATGCCAGCCTTACAGTAAGAAGCAATTAATACTACAGATTTTTTTATGCCTTTAAATCAATTTGCATTGCTAAATGTAAGCTATAAATTTCACTAATTAGGGGCTTCTACAACTTTGGAAAGTTTGGGCCGTCAAAGTGACTCACATATATATAAAATAATTACCAAGTGCATCTTCAAATCCAGTTTCAGTTTCTACCAACTAACATATCACAAACCTTTCAAAATGGAACACTGTTAAAGTTACACATTAGTCCAAATTATTATATCACAAAACAACAGCTGGGTATCAACAGTGCTCACATAAAAGTAGTGCAAGTTATGATATAAACATAGAGAATAAACAACCTAAGTATGTGGGTCACAAACAATATGAGTAAATGGATCAACTGGTTAACGTTGTCATTCCCGAAAATATTCCTTTTCTGTATACAAAGCACTTCCCAAATATGTCAATTCAATGTATAAATTTAATTAAAAAAAAAAAAAAGAACACCAACAGGAGTTCTGGCAGTGTGCAAGTCAGCGAAAAGTGATTGCAGCTGTTTGCTGCTTTAAACACCTTCAAACTGTGAACTTCAGATAAACAACTGACTTTAATTAAGGCTACCTCATGAACACGTGTAGTATTTTTTATACAGATATTTCCGATTGTGTTTTTGAGAAATAGTTCTTTTTACATCAAGACACAAAAAATATCTCAAGCACTGTCAAGGCCATGACGAAGGAAATGAAGAAACTTCAGCCAAGACAAAGCCAATAAACTATAAAACAATGACGTCAGAAAAAGGTGATAAAGGTGCATACATTTTATGCTGCGAGACAAACTCTGTTTGTCTTGTCCAAATGTGAAAGCAGAAACTGAGCTTCCAAAAAGGTTTTGAAAATGAAGTTTTTTTCCAAATGTTCATTTTTAAATGATCCAAACACTGTTTCTGTTCTACCATCAACATTTAGCATGTACCATGGTTTCATATATGCATTTTCAACTGTACTGAAGAACTAAACTGTTTGCCACAGGTGTGGTTTCTTACATGTGTCTCTTCAACTGCCCTTTGTGAGTAAATATTTTTACCTTTGCGAATTCTCATGTGTATATTCAAATTTGATTTTACATTAAATCTTTTCCCACGGGTGCTACAGGAATATTGTTTTTCATTTGTATGGAATTCCATGTGTCTATTCAAATGTTCCTTCCGGCTAAATCCATTCCCACAGATGCGACAAGAATGTTGCTTCTCACCTGTGTGAATTAGCATGTGTCTAGTCAACACTGACTTCCTGCTAAATCTTTTCCCACAGGTGCCACAAGAATGTAGTTTCTCACCTGTGTGAACTGGCATGTGTTGTTTCGAATGTGACTTCTGGCTAAATCTTTTTCCACAGATGCTACAAGAACGTGGCTTCTCACCTGTGTGAATTTGTTCATGTCGATTCAATTTTTCCATCTTATTACATTTTTTCCCACAGGTGCTACATAAATGTGCTGTCTTGTGATTTTGAACTTTCAGGCCTGATACGATTTGTTCTGACTTATTTCTGTATGACTCCTTGCTTTCGTCCTGATCTGTGTCCAGAGGGTTTTGAGAAAGTAGCTGGTCACTGCTTGGTTCCAGGTCACTGTGGTCACTTTCTTCATGAGCAGGAAAAGTTTCAGTATCCTGCTTCAGTACAAGGGGGTTTTCGTCCTTACAGTCTTGTTGCGGAAAATCTAAAGCGACAGATTTAAAAAAAACAACAACACATGTTTCAGAAATTACAAGGTAATCTTAACCATTAGCAGGTCTCCACATGATAAGCATGTTGCTCAGATATACCAATGAAAGGCATGTTGTGGGGAGAGGCTGTTTTGCTGACTAATTGAAAATCATTTTGGCTGCTCATTTACAAACTCTACGAAAAACACTCTTCTTCTGTGATCGATTTAACTTTGGAATCGGATATTTTTTAAGTGATTTAAACTCTGGTGTTGAATCACAGATATGTGATATCAACCACAGACCATCTACAGTGAGAAAATACAGACAATATATAATCAAACAAAACAACAAAATGTTTTCATTTAAACATTCAAGTGCAGAAAACATTTAACAGTTTACTTAAAATTTACAGGACACTCACTGCAGTATTTATTTATTTTTTAGATTAATCATTCATTGCCTGATTGGTGGGTAGAATGGGAGGTAGAGCCTTCAGCTTTCAGGTTCCTCTTCTGTAGAAACAGCTTCCAGTTTGGATTCAGAAGACAGACACCCTCTCTACTTTTAAGATTAGGCTTAAAACTTTCCTTTTTGATAAAGCATAGAGTTATGGCTGGATCAGGTGACCCTGATTAGGCCTAGGACTTGCCAAAATTCATGAGTGTTTCTTCTTCACTCACAACACCCTGTGTTTACAAAACACAGCCATGCAAGGAACCTGTTCTGTTGTCAATTGGAAAATGTGGCCAAAAACAAGAAGGAAAAGAATTACATGCTTAGTTAACTTCCTGTTATTAAATTTGATATTCACGGTAAGTGCGCCTGCAGGTGCAGGGGTGCAGCACAGGCGACTGCAGTTCGTGAGGGACAAACAAAGTGACAATACGAATGACAGAAATGTATATGCAGAATAAATTACAAGCTGATGTGTCAACTTATTGTACGGTGTCTTCCTCTCTGTTGGGCTCATTTATAACAATTATTACCAAAATAGGACAGTCTTGCCAGGGGGGGCCACTGGGAAGCTAGAAATTTTGGCTTTTGGAATCAGTCAGTTTCCTTATTTCAGTTGGTCTTTAAATTTTTCATGTGCCTCTATTAGGGCTGCCACGATTAGTCAACTAGTCACGATTACGTCGACTTTTAAAACCGTTGACAACTAATTTAATAGGCAAAGCATTGTTTGAAGCTTTGTAAGATCCTGAAAGATGCAGGAAAAAGTAGTAGGATTTAAGAGTGTAATAACGGACTGAAACAAACGATGGCAGCAATGCATCTACAAGGATGCCAGCTGCCGTTAAGTCTGGGAGCCTTCTGAGAAAATAAAAGAGAAGAATATCCAATGCAAAATCTGCAAAATGGAACTGGCCTTCTATGGCAGTACGACAGTGATGCACAAGCATCTGAAAAGGAAGGTGACTTCTGACGACAAACTGGTACAGTCGTCTCAGTAAAGTAATTGGCTAGTTAGCTGCTAACATTAGCGTAAACAGCGAGCTACTTACTCATATTGATAGCTGTAAACATTATGTTACAGTACTGCTTAAAAAAAACATGTTTGTCTTCAATGGACGACGTTGTCACCAAGCCAACAATATGCACACCTCGGCACACATTTTGGGGGTCTTTCAGTTTGCTGCTACAATCTGCAAATTTCATTAAAAGTTTAATAAACTATCATCTTGTCTTTATTTTTAGATACGACTTACCTTAAACACTTCAAGCTGGAAGCTAATAAGCAGATGCATGCTGGTGCAATAAGCTGTACGTTTTACGTCAAACGGATGCATGATCTGATCAGTCAACTGATCGCAAAAATAATCGGTGACTAGTCAACTATCAAAATAATCGTTTGTGGCAGCCCTAGCCTCTATAACGTATATCTGAGGTCTGATTAGGATCCAACATGAGTTAGATTTCTTAATACAAAACTGAATCTATCTATTAAGGTTTTGCATACCTATTCTGTGCAACTTTACTTCAGGGTTCCACATGATGCCCAGCTGCTGCCCGGTCCAGACGATGATGCCTTTGGTTTCCTGCTTCAGTGCAAGCTGCTCTTCTTCCTGATTGGTGGAGATTTCCTCTTGTTCCTCTTTAGTCTGTGGAGGATCTTTGTCCTGCTGGTCCAGACTGGAGTTCCTCTCCTGGCTACAGACCTGCGGGTCATCCAGATCCTCATTTTCCTTACAATCATGTTGCTATGGAAGGTCTTGACGGACACAACACATAAGAAAAAAGTTAGACTGTGAGCAGGTCTCTCAGATATATGAGCGATATTTAAGGTGTTGTAAATATTCTCTCTCATGCGCTGAACAGCAAAGAATTCTGTTTATATGCAGAAAGTCATCATTTATGAGGCGTATAAATCGCTAGTCCAACTTGATCCTTGTGGCCAATAATCCACATTTTTCATCATCTTAACATTTTCCTACGTTCTGCATACAGTTCTGGGCCAACATGACTTAAATCTATATGGTGGAAAATTTAGTTTTTTTTAGTTAAACAAACAGAAGATTTTAAACCCAGTTTTTATTTTACTGTGCTAACAGAAAACATGTCTTCAGTGAGGTAGTATCCCAGGCAGTAATGCACGCCACATGTCTTTGTGATGTCATCACCTGGCCTTTTGATATGAGTCATATTCACTTCTGTATTATGAAATCTGTAAGGTACAGTTTCACATACCTATTCTGGTCAGCCGTAATCCAGGTTTACACAAGAAATCCAGCTGTTCTCCGGTCCACACATGAATGCCTTCATCCTCCTGCTTCAGTTCAAGCTGCTGTCCTTCCTCACTGCTGCACATTTCCTCCTGTTCTTCTTTAGTCTGTGGAGGATCTGGGTTCTCCTGGTTGAGACTTGAGCTCCTCTCCTGGTCACAGACCTGCTGATTATCCAGACCTTCGTGTTCAACAAAGAGACACAAGAAAATAGTGACTAATGTGATGATAAGAAAGATCAAGAAGGATGAAAACGGTCACCTATTGAGAATTAAGCTCATGGCTTCACAGGCTCTTGCATTCTTGCAGACGTTACCACAGAAACATTCACTCATAGTCATGTGTTCATTGGGTGATGTTGATAACCTTACAGCTGTCTGGGGTCTAATTTTTAGATGTGGCTGCCAGTGATCATCACACAATGCGAATAAACAAACAAATCAACAGTAGCATGATCTGAATATGATCATGAAAGCAGCTAAGGTATGCTGTTAATGCTAATCTTTTAACATTTTACTAATAAATACACAATCACTGGTCACTTTATTAGGTACACATTGCAAGTACTAGATTGGAGCCCCTTTCGTCCTCACAGCTGATTTAATTCTTTGTGGAGATTCAGCAAAGTGCTGAAAACGTTCCTCAGAAACTTGTGGTCTATATTGATCGGAGAGCTTCACACAGCTGCTGCATATCTGTCATCTTCACATCCATGACGCAAATCTCATGGTCCACCACATTCCAAAGGTTCTCTGTTGGGTTGAGAGCTGGTGACTCTGGAGAACACCCGAGAACAGGGAACTCATTGATATTTTAAGCGCACTGCATATTTTCTCTTTTTCGGATTATTCTCTGTAAATCATACAGATGTTTGTGCTGGAATATTTAAGCAGATCAGCAGTTTCTGAAACACTCAGACCAGCCAGTGTGGCACCAACACCCAGCATACCATATCTCAACATTTCTGGCACCCAGTTTTTCCTTTCTATTTTTTGGTCACCTGGAAGAACTAAAGAACTAATTTTATATTACCACTAAAATAGCCCTTTCCTACCACTTATTATGGTATATAGATTATGTACAAGTTACTTCATTACTGGAGTTTGTAGAATCCTTAAATGGACATTTTGCAAGTTTATGTTTTACCCTTAATTACAGCACTAAAGAAATTAACTTCTTTGACAAAAAAGTAACAAAAAAGACAAATCTCTGTCCACCTCTCTGTACCCCAAACCTACTGATTGGAATACATTACATTGCAAAACAAAAGAAAATGCTGCACTGATTAAAATAAGTCTACTGTAATTGTGGGAAAGTCTGTGCAGAGTAAAATTTAAAAAATCTAGCACTAGGTCTGGGTCATGGAAGTTTCCATCCTAGCCACCTCAAAAAAAGCTTACCTGTAAGCCAATTGATTAGTCTTAAACATATTTGTGAAATTCTGGAACAATACTATGAGAATAAAGAAGAGATGTTGAAAAAAAGTTAAAGAAAGAAATTATGAAGAGGACTCTATAAGATCTGCAGAAAAAAAAGGTCGACTCAAAAAGTAGGAAGTTTTATTTAGAGATCAAGAAACCTCCAAAACTTAAATCAAATCTTGTCTTCTAGACAACCTTTACACAAACACCCAGGAACATTAAAGAAATCATTTTAAAACATTGGTATAGCCTTCAAAGTGATCCAAGCTTATCATTAGGGATTTTTAAAGAACCGCCAATGATAACTTAAGAGAGGTAAAACATTACAGATAGGCTTGTCAGAGCTTTCCAGGACCCTAAAACTCCAGATAAAACTTTAATAAGTCACAAGCTAATTTCAAATGTGGCATAAACAGTCAATACACAAAAAATGTAAAATCGTTAAAAGACCCTAGTAGTGGCAAGATCACTGACAAAGGTTTGATCATTTGCAGAACTGAAAATACAATCTACATGATACAGTGCCCATGCAATAAAATATAAATGAGAAACATCCTGTCATCTAAAAGAACGAATTAATGGACACAGAAGTTTGATTAAGAAAAATTATTTAACCAGTCCTGTTTCAAGACATTTTAATGAAAACATTATAAATCACCTTTATTTTACATACGCATCGAAGCCATTAAACCGAGTCAAAGAGGTGGCAATATTAATTTCATCACAGAAAAAGGAGACACATTCTGGATATTTTGTTTAAAGAGTTTAAATCATACAGGTATGATTGAGGTTTTATCTATTAATGAGTTTCTGTGAACTTTACTTTTGTGTTTCTATGTTTTTAACTAGATTTTTGCTTCATTTTTCCTTTTAATGTTCCTGTAGGTACTTTATTTTTTATATTAACTTGTTTGCAGGTGTCTGTGTACATTTTAGTATGTATTACATTAAGACATGCAGGGTTTTTTTACATTTATCTTTTCTCCCCTTTTAATCTGTAGTGGCTCAGTCCAGAACCTATTTGGGCTATAGTTTAACCAATTTACCAATACCAACTTGTTAAATGATAAATGGTCAACTGCTTTATTTGTGAAGCTGTGATTGGTCTAATTAGAGTTTTTCTTTTTTCTGTTTCCTGATTTTTATTTAAACACAAACCATTTGACATTTTGCAATGACGCTGATGAAGACTACAAACCGAAATGCGTTGGTCACTAAATAAAGCTGTTCCCTATTACTTTACATGTCACTGGAGTTTAAGTCATCAGAGCCTCTATCCACACATTCAAAATGCCTCTAAAGCACTTTGGGAATTGTCCACATGCCCAGGCACGTGAATCCCGCGATGATCCCACAACCCCCACATTTCCACAAATTTACACACCTGCATTGTGTGACTTTATCCCGGGTCTGATATCAAGCAGTCTTAGCTGACTAATCTCCTCCTCATACCGGACAATCGTTTTTTCAAACTCTGATAAGATTTCTTCTGCGGCAGTAGTTAATCTCTCCTTGATAAACTCTCTCAGATGCTGAATTGAAGACATTATTTCAACAATAACCGATACCGCCAAATCAACGTCTTCAAACTTAACTCGGGATCGTGATAGAAAGCCATTGCCGCTATTCTTCTTCTGTTGTACTTACGGTAGGCTGGAGGTGTCAAAGGCGTAATACTGCCCTCATCAGGTCAGTCCAACAAAAATCAATTCCTGACGTAAAGACTGGAGGTTTGCAGAAACCTGGATAAAGAATTTATCGTTCCCAATTATCCAAGCTGAGGATTAGCTGTAATGCCCATCTCTGACAATTCATTATGCTTAAGGTTTCTTTCTGCAGACCATCAAAGCATGCTTAACACTTTCTGACTTACATGCCTCACACTCACACTGTTGCTTTATTTTCATCACAGCTGCAGTAAAGTAAGGATACTTTGTTGGCAAGGGTAGATTTTCTTTTTCTCCTCTCCATCCTAAAAGCCATCAATACAGTTCATGCAGTAGCTGTGTCCGGAGAGAATATTCCCTGGATTCTCTGGAGATCCAAACAGATCAAACAAGAAAAGGTTTTTTGGTTCAGCTGAACTTCCTTCTGCACCACTTCTATTCTTAGTGTCAGTTACTGTGTGATTCTCTTCTTTATAACTGAAACAAAAGGTGATGCATTAAGGTCCATGACTTAAACTGAAAAGAAAGTGTCATAGTGAAAATCAGAATCATTATTCTGATGTTTTTTGTTTTGTTTTTTTTTATGGTATTTTGATTTTACCTTTCCTTTTGACATACTTTATTAACACAGTCTCAAAATCAGACAAAAAACATAAAATCAGAGTACGATAAAGTTGTATTTTTTACTGTAAAAACCACAAACATCTTTAACAAATAGTTTTCTTAACTTGGAATGCAAATAGAAATTGTATGTTTTAAAAACTTATGCACAGGTTTAGCAAACAACAAAGTTATATGCTACTATTTAACTAAAAATACGATCAATGCCACAGCCATTTTTTAACCATTTCAAACTATTTAGAGAACAATCAGGTGTTTTTGCATCAAATAAGATGCCACAAAAATTATTTGTGCCACTCTAAAAAACAGTTTCTGTCCTCTATAAGATAAAGTAAAACATCACAAGCCTGATACCTCCAGGCCTGAAAGCAGGAGGTGTAGACTCCTATTTTCCACCTGGACACACACACACATGTACGAATACACATGCATCCATACATATTAAATATATGTATACATACATATACATACACATATACATCCACACATCCATACATGTATAAGATGCATTATGCTTGAGTTGGTTTACAGCTGAGGTCAACTTTGAGCCATCAAAGTGACTCATACATATAAAATAATTACCACGTGCATCTTTGGCCAGTTTCTACCAACCACATACCACAAACCTTTCAAAATGGAACACAGCACTATCAAAGTTAAACATTAGTCCAAAATATTAGATCTCAAAACAACAGCTGTGTATCAACAGGTGCTCACATAAAAGTAGTGTTAGATATGATACAAACATAGATAATAACCAGTGTTGGGGAGTAACGGAATACATGTACCAGCGTTATGTATTTAAAATACAAAATATGAGTAACTCTATTCCGTTACAGTTACCATTTAAAAAGGTGATATTTAGAATACAGTTAGTTTGTTGAAATAAATGGATTGCACAGTGGTCTTTTCCTGTTTCATATGTTAGGCTATCCTCTCTATATCTTTAGTAATTCAATGCTCGTGGAAACCCAAACAAGACTCTAATGCCTGGGTCTCAAACTCGTAGCCATGTCCCCCCCCTACTTGCAGCCCGCATATTGACATGAAGAAATATTTTTTAAAATTATTATTCAAAAACTTATTTAATATGAAGGCAATATGAGCAGAGTGTTACAGACATAGCCCTAAAGAATACAGCCTCATGGGCAGTGTAGTCCGTGCTGCAGGGAGAATGTGTGGGACTGCTCCTCCCGTTAGGTGTGTGTGAGCGCGAGGGAGGGAGAAAAAGTAGAGTCGAAAAGTACAAGGTGCTACCAACAACAAAAGAATAAAGCATGTAAATATAATAATAACCACTGCAGCCAAAAAGAGTGCCTGTCGAGCCCAGTTGTAAGTAAGCTGTTAAGACTTGACTGTACACTGTGTTCATGTTTTCCTCCGAAACAATAAAGTTCCATTGGAGCAGCCTTTCAACACCTCTTTCTGTCTCTTGCTAGCAAAGTTGACCCAGAAAGTAAAGCTAGTTAGCTGCTACAGATACGGAACCCGAAGTCTTAGCCAGAGGTCTCTTTACTAGGGTTCGGAGCCGAGACTGTCAGGGCATTGCGGTGTGGAGAGAAGGAAGAGAGGACCCAAATGGAGGACTCATGGGTCAGTGAAGGATGAGGATGGTGTTTATTATAAATGCAGGATGAACATAACATAACAGAGATTCTGACACTGACTGACTGAATGGCTGGCTAACTGAACTGGAAAACACACGCGGAATCAACGATGACAAGACAACGAACTGGCGGAAACTAAGGACTTAAATACTCTGGCAAATGATGATGATTAGAGACCAGTGAGTACACAGCTGAACATAATCTAACACATAAACAGAAGGTTGACACAGTGAAACAGCAAACATGAAACCTAAACAGTGACAAAGTCTAAAACTGAAAACACTGGGTCAATGACCAAGGAATCCTGGCAGAGGTAACAAGAGAGTACAAAAAGAAAACATTTTTCACTAGCAGTAAAAAAAAAAAAAGTGTGCACTTATGTCTGCATTTTTATTTTGGTAAATACGAACAAAATTATAGCAGAAGTGCTGTCACGTGTCTGGTAAAAAGAAAGTATTAGTGTATTTATTTGGTAGTTCAATAAAAGGCTTAAGAGTGAGAAAAAAAACTGCGTTCACGTTTGCAGTTTTGTCTTGTAATACAATATTTGAAATGTATTTGAAATGTATTACTTCCCATATATGTCAATCCAGTGTATACATGTCATTAAAAAGAAAACAAACGCAACAGAAGTTCAAGTGCAAGTCAGAACAGTGAATGGAATTGGCTCCAGCTTTAAACTGTGAACTTCAGAGAGAAAATAACTGTTTTTAATAAAGGCTACCTCCACATGTACAAAGGTAGTTTTTTAAAACAATCATTTTTCTGATGTTGTTTTTGGGAAATAGCTCTGATCACATTAAGACACATGTGACCTCAAGCACTGTTGAGACCAAACCAAAGAAACAAGAAATGTCAATCAAAAGCCCACAAATAATAACATAATGATGTCAGATAAAGGTGGTAAAGGTGCAAACCTTTAAATTTGTGAGACAAACTCTGTTTTTCTTGTCCATATGAAAACACAGAAACTGAGCTTTCAAAAATCTTCAGCCTTCCTAGAAGGAGTTTTTTAAAACTTAATTTTCAGTGATCCAAACACCGTTTATATTGGTTAAAAAGCCAAAACACACAGAAAAAGCTACATTTACCAAATGTACCTGTTAATGTAGTCAGAGACACATAAGCTCCGCCATCAACATTTTCTAAAAATGAAACTTAGCATGTAGCATGGTTTCCTATATGACTTTTCAACTGTACCGAAGAAGTGAATTTTTTCCCACAGCTGCTACAACAATATGGTTTTTCACCTGTGTGGCCTTTAATGTGTATTTTCAAACTTGACATACGACTAAAACTTTTCCCACAGACACTGCAATAATGTGGCTTTTCATCTGTGTGGCCTCCCATGTGTCTTTTCAAACTTGACATATGAGTAAAACCATTCCCACAGGCACCACAACAATCCGGTTTCTCACCTGTGTGGACTCTCATGTGAATTTTCAAGTTTGTGAGGGAACTAACACTTTTCCCACATGTACTACAGCAATGTGGTTTCTCACCTGCGTGGACTCTCATGTGGGCTTTCAAGTACTTGAGACAAGTAAAACCTTTGCCACATGTGTTGCAACAATGTGGTTTCTCACCTGTATGAATTCTTATGTGACTTCTCAAAGTTGTTGCCACACTAAATTGTTTCCCACAGGTGCTACAAGAATATCTTTTTTCACCTGTATGTAATTCCATGTGTATTTTAAAAGATGCCTTGTGATTAAATCCTTTCCCACATGTGCTACAGGAATATGGCTTCTCACCTGTATGAATTCTTATGTGACTTCTCAAAGCTCCTGCCACACTAAATAGTTTCCCACAGGTGCTACAGGAGTATGGCTTCTCACCTGAATGAATTTTTATGTGACTTCTCAAAGCTCCTGCCACACTAAATCGTTTCCCACAGATGATACAGGAATATGACTGCTCACCTGTATGAATTTTTATGTGACTTCTCAAAGCTGCTGCCACACTAAATCGTTTCCCACAGGTGTTACAGGAATATTGTTTTTCCCCCGTATGGAATTCCATGTGTATTTTTAAAGATGCCTTGTGATTAAAACCTTTCCCACATGTGCTACAGGAATATGGGTTTTCACCTGTATGAATTCTTATGTGGGCACTCAAATTTGCTGCCACACTAAATCTTTTCCCACAGGTGCTACAGGAATATGGCTTCTCACCTGTATGAATTCTTATGTGGGTTCTCAAATTTGCTGCCAAACTAAATCTTTTCCCACAGGTGCTACAGAAAAATGGCTTTTCACCTGTGTGAATTCGCATGTGTCTATTTAAGTGCGACTTTGAACCAAATGTTTTACCACAGGTGCCACAACAATGAGGCTTATCACCTGTGTGAATTCTCATGTGTTCATTTAAATGTGTTTTTAGAGTAAATCTTTTCCCACAGGTGCTACAAGAATGTGGCTTCTTGCCTATGTGAATTTGCATGTGTTGTTTCAAGTTTCCCATCCTATTAAATTTTTTCCCACAGGTACTACATAAATGTGCTGTCTTGGAATTTTGAACTCTCAGTTCTGGTACGACTTGATCTGACTCATTTCTGTCTGAGTTATCATCCTTGTTTTCTTCCTGATCTGTGTCAGGAGAGTTGTGAGAAAGGAGCTGGTCACTGCTTGGTTCTGGTTCACTGTGGTCACTTTCTTCACGAGCAGGAAAAGTTTCAGTCTCCTGCTTTCGTACAAGTGGTTTTGCCTCTTGAGTGGTACTGAGTTCCTCCTGTTCCTCTTTAATCTGTGAAGAATCCTCTTGGTCAATACTGGAGTTCTTCTCCTGGTTACAGACCTGCTGATCTGTGAGGCCCTCCTCGTCTTTACAGTCACGTTGTGGAGGATCTGAAGGGACAGATTGATAAAATCAGAAAAACATAAATTTGATCAATTGTAATGTAACCTCAACAATTAGCAGGTCCTTACATGGTAAACATGGATCTCACATGTACTAGTAAAAGGCATGTTGTGGGGAGAAGCTGTTTTGCTGACTCAGTGATAGACATTTTGGAAATCTAATTTACGTAAATAAAAAGATGATCATGCATCAGGTGAGATTTAAAAACATGACAAAAATTCTGCAGTAAAAAACTGTGAGATTCTCAGACAAACTGTAATGCTTCTAAATAAATATTACTGCTGTATTTTCTGTGTTACCAGCTGACTACTGACTCTTTTCAAATCAATTTTATTTATACAGCACCAAATCACAGCAACAGTCGCCTCAAGGGGCTTTATTTTGTAAGGTAGACCCTACAATAATGCAAACAGAAAAACCCAACAGTCATATGACCCCCTGTGAGCAAGCACTTTGGTGACAGTGGGAAGGATAAACTCCCTTTTAATAGAAAGAAACCTCCAGCAGAACCTAGCTGCCATCTGATGCGACTGGTTGGGGTGAAAAAAGGAAGAGAGGTCAAAAGACATGCTGTGGAAGAGAGCTAGAGTTTAATAATAAGTATGATTCAATGCAGAGAGGTCTATTAACACATAGTGAGTGAGACAGGTGACTGAAGAAGAAATAATGCATCACGAGAATCCCCCAGCAGCCTACACCTATTGCAGCATAACTAAGGGAGGATTCAGGGTCACCTGATCCAGCACTAACTATATGCTTTAGCAAAAAGGAAAGTTTTAAGCCAAATCTCAAAAGTAGAGATAGTGTCTGTGTCAGGGACCTGGATCTGAGCGACCCAGGGTCCCTGAGCAGTTATGGACCTGTATTATATTATATGTGTTTTGGTGTTGCTGTCCCTCGTTCTTCCTGCTTGCAGGTGTGTGTGCGTGTGTGTGTTTGTATGTGCGTGTGTGTGCGCGTGTGTGTGTTTGTGTTTGTATGTGCGTGTGTGTGCGCGTGTGTGTGTGTGTGTTTGTGTTTGTGTTTGTATGTGCGTGTGTGTGCGTGTGCGTGTGTGTGTTTGTGTTTGTATGTGCGTGTGTGTGCGTGTGTGTGCGTGTGTTTGTGTTTGTATGTGCGTGTGTGTGCTCGTGTGTGCGTGTTTGTGTTTGTATGTGCGTGTGTGTGCGCGTGTGTGCGTGTTTGTGTTTGTATGTGCGTGTGTGTGCGTGTGTGTGTGTTTGTGTTTGTATGTGCGTGTGTGTGTGTTTGTATGTGCATGTGTGTGTGTTTGTATGTGCGTGTGTGTGTGTGTGTGTGTTTGTGTTTGCGTGTATGTGCGTGTGTGTATGTGTGTGTGTGTTCGTATGTGCGTGTATGTGTATGTGTGTGTGTGTTCGTATGTGCGTGTATGTGTATGTGTGTTCGTATGTGCGTGTATGTGTATGTGTGTGTGTGTGTTTGTATGTGCGTGTATGTGTGTGTGCGCGTGTGTGTATGTGCGTGTGTGTGTGTGCGTGTGTGTGTGTATGTGCGTGTGTGTGTGTGCGTGTGTGTGTATGTGCGCGTGTGTGTGTGTGTGTGTGTGTATGTGCGCGTGTGTGTGTGTGTGTGTGTGTATGTGCGTGTGTGTGTGTGTGTGTGTGTATGTGCGTGTGTGTGTGTGTGTGTGTGTATGTGCGTGTGTGTGTGTGTGTGTGTGTGTATGTGCGTGTGTGTGTGTGTGTGTATGTGCGTGTGTGTGTGTGTGTGTATGTGCGTGTGTGTGTGTGTGTGTATGTGCGTGTATGTATCTGGGAGCACCTTCAGGCCTGGTGGGTGTGGCCCTGCCAGGTGGTTGGCCACACCTGAAGACCATCACACACCTGCAGCTGATCAAGCCTCGTCGGAGGAGCTACTTAAGAGTGTGGTGGAGCGCTCCCCGATGCTGGATCATTGTGTGGCTTCACGTTAGTCTCTTGGCCACTTAGTAAGTTTAGTCTGTTGCATTGTGGTATGTCTGACGGCTGCCTCTTTGTTATTTCCCCAGGAGAAATGTGGAGACGAGAGGGCAGCGAGCACGGGGTGCTCAGACACTGAGGAGCGGGGACAAAGAAGACTAACACTGGGAAGAGGACATGTCACGGGAGTCGGGAACGCACTGAGGATTTATTGTTATTTTACATGCACTGTAAATAAGCGCACTGCTTGCATTCAGAGCTCTGCGCCTGGGTCCTCCTTCCTCACATTCCCACGGTTGGGCAGGGTCAACTGTGACAGTCTTTCTCCCAAATCCAAACTGGAAACTGGTTTCACAGAACAGGGGCCTGAAAACTGAAGGCTCTCCTTCCAATTCTACTTTTAAATACTCTAGGGACAACAAGTAAGCCTGCAGTACGAGAGCGAAGTGATCCAATGGGGTGATATGATACTTGACCTTGTGTGTGAATAGCAGGACTTTGAATTAAATTCTGGATTTAACAGGGAGCCAATAAATGGAAGCCAATATAGGAGAAATATGCTCTCTTTCTAGTTCCTGACAGTACTCTCGCTGCAGCATTTTGGATTAACTAAAGGCTTTTCATGGGTTTTTAGGGCATCCTGATAATAATGAATTACAGTAGTCCAGCCTAGAAGTAATAAATGCATGAACTAGTTTTTCAGTGTCACTCCCAGACAGGATATTTCTAATTTTAGAGATCATGTGCAAATAGAAGAAAGCAGTCCTCCATATTTGTTTAATATGTGCATTGGAGGACATATCCTGATCACAAATAATTCCTCACAGTGTTACTGGAGGCCAAGGTAATGCCATCCAGAGTATCTCCAAAAGTTGATTCTGTTCATCTGGACGTAGCGTTTTCAGTGGGAGAAATGTTTCGTCACTCATCCAAGTGACTTCTTCAGTCTCAGCTGACTGCAGGTTTTCCTATAGACAGTACATTTGCATAATGACTGAACCTAGTACCACTGAAGGAACAATGGGCTGGGAGGTCAGTTCATTCATCATAATTATGCAAATTCTCATGACCATTGATCAACAACCATTGATCAAAGCCCACTGATCAATGGCCATGAGTACCATTCACAGAGAGTTGGGGAATGGCTGCAATCACAGCATTGTAAGATGGCGAAAGATGTACCCTTAGGCCCCCTCCTCGATTCAGAGATGGTCTTTCCCTTTTCACGTAAATGGCCTCCTTGACTCCGACACCATCTGTCTTCTCTGTCCAAAATGTGAACATTGGTATTCTTGAAAGAGTGACCTTTGTCCTTTAGATATAGATGTACAGCTGAGTCTTGTCCTGTCAAAGTGGCTATTCTATGCTGTGCCATGCATTTGTGAAGTGGCTGTTTGGGCTCTCCAATGTAGATGTCTGAGCATTCCTCACTACACTGCACAGCATACACTACGTTATTAAGCTTGTGTTTAGGATTCTTTGTCTTTGGGATGAACCAGTTTCTGTTTGAATGTATGACTGGGTACACTGGAATGTTGTGCTTGGAGAAGACTCTCCTGGGTTTCTCTGATATTGTCATCCCTTACATAGCAGGTTTATCAGAGAAACTCAGGAGAGTCTTCTCCATCTGCCATCTATAATCCAGTTTTGAGATCCCTTCCTATACGCCTTAGCGCCCACTCACATTTACATGGATGATAAAATCACCCACAATAATTATTTTATCTCAGCTCAGCACTAAATCAGATAAAAAGTCTGAGAAATCAGACAGAAACTCTGTGTAAGGCCCAGGTGGACGACAGACGATAACAAATAAGATCGTTTTTTGAGTTTTACAGCTAGGGTGGACAAGGCTAAGCATCAGGCTTTCAAATGAATCAAAAGTCTGTCTTGGTCTTTGGTTGAGTAATAGGCTGGTGTGGAAAATTGCTGCCACACCTCCCCCTTAGCCTGCGCTTCCAGGATTCAGTTAGTTAGTATGACTCGGTGGTGTTGATTTATTTAAACTGACACAATCATCCTGCTGTAACCAGGTAATCGATCTACTAGGTAAAGCAGTGTAGATCGATTTTGCTGATCAATTATTAACTCATGTACTAACAGAGACTTGGAAGAGAGATACCTAATGTTTAAGAATCCCCATTTCACAGTTTTGCTCTTTGGTGCAGATGTGGATACCTAATTGTTCTTTGTTTGTGATTTTGTTTGGTTTAAGTCTTTTTTAAAAATGTTTTTTAGTTTCTTTTTTGTCTGTTTGGGAGCTGACAGAGTCTCTAAGTGGATGGGGGTTTCTCTTTACTTAAGAGATAATCTGTTAAAGGCAATCTGCTGACTGACAATACAACACTGTGTGTGTTTGTGGTGGTGAGGATTGGGACTGAACGACTTATAGATTTATAACATGAACCATCAAACACCAAAACGGGGGGGAAAAAAGAACAAGTGCAGGGTTTGCGTTCCATCAAACATCTATTAATTTATAACATATAAAACATAAAAGCTTTAAATATGTTAAAAACAAATAATAATTAAAAGCCACCAATATGAGAAAATAAAGACAATTTATTATAAAACTAAATACATGAGAAAAACAAAATACTTGATACAGAAAGACTTCGGTTAAAGGTTAAATTTAGATCTTTATTTAAAATTACTCTGAACCTTTACATGACACTTACTGCAGCATTTATTTGTTTATTTTTGTAGATTAGCCATACATTGCCTGAACATGTTCAACAATTTCTGTTCCTCTGGTATTTTGAAGTAGAATGGGAGGCAGGGCCTTTCAGACCACTCTTCTGTGGAAGCAGCTCCCAGTTTGGATTCAGGAGACACAACCCTCTCTATTTCAAGATTAGGGTTAAAACTTTCCTTTTTGATAAAACACAGAGTTAGGGCTGGATCAGGTGACCCTGAGTTTTATTGTCTGGAACCCTCTTCTGACCTCTCTTGACCTCAAGAGCTAAAGAGAGATCAGAACATCCACCAAGCTGGGCATTTTAAAATCATGGTCAAACTTACGCTTCTCTATAGTTCATAAACATGGAGCAAGTCCACTTATAACATTACTCCACAGGCCTTGTGCTGGAATCCAAGGGGAAAGACAGGAAGACCCAGAAACATGTGGCACAGGGACACACCTACCATAGTGTTGTGTGGTTTGTGAAAAGCTTAGTTTAAAATCGATAATTTATTTTCAAATTGCATATTCGGCACTAAGGGGGAAAACTGTCAATTTTAAATTAATTTTAAATTGTCAACTATATTTAAAAAGTTTACAAAACAGATGCATTATTGCTGCTTATTGCAGTTGGTCTTTAGATTCTTCATGTGCTACTATAATGTATCACTGAGGTCTGATTAGGACCCAACATGAGTTTTATTCAGTTTTGTAATAAGAAATCCATCTACCACAGCTTTGCATACCTATTATGTGCAACTTTACTTCAGGGTTCCACTTGATGCCCAGCTCTTGCCCGGTCCAGATGATGATATCTTTGGTTTCCTGCTTCAGTGAAAGCTGCTTTCCTTCCTGATTGATGGACATTTCCTCCTGTTCTTCTTTAGTCTGTGAAGGATCTGTGTCCTCCAGGTCCAGACTGGAGTTCCTCTCCTGGTTACAGATCTGCCATGAATCTAAAGAAAAAGAAAGACAATAAAAAATAAATATTTTTTCTTTTGCCTACACATATCCAAGGAAGCAGGAACTGAAATTCTTCAACATACTCAAAATGTGTGCACAACAGCAGATATATGAACTGCGCATCATAGAAATTTCATTGGCATCACATCTCACTGGATTGAGTCAGACACACTGGACTGCAAGTCTGTGAGAGGATAAGAGGCCGTCACACCTATAATGTTATTGCTCCCAAAATAACTCAGGTTCATGCTGATTTCTAAATCCAAGGCAAGGTTAATGCTACAGTCACAAACAATGGGAGTAATTTTGTAAAAGCTTTCAAAGAATATGGAGATTCATAAACAGAAGATGATCTGGAAGACACAAATGATGTAGAATTGGCTGATGTCACTACAGTACTTGAGGAGAGCAAGAGCACGAGGAGGCTAAACTTCTTTTTGCCACCACACCATCGATGTGCATACGTTAAATCTCATTGCCACGACTGACCATGATAAAGCTGCTTCACAGCAGGGTGTTTCCAGAAAATTATAGTGCAAAGGAAAATTGTGCTGCCACCTGGAATAAGGCTCAACGCTCATCAGGTGCTTCTGATGTAAGAAATTGCTCAAATGACATATGTTGTACCTTCAGTGACTAGGTGGAGCTCACCACCTAGTCACTGAAGGTACAACATATGTCATTTGAGCAATTTCTTACATCAGAAGCACCTGATGAGCGTTGAGCCTTATTAGCTCATTAGCTTCTCATTAGCTTCTCGACTGCATGGTACTCTGAGCTGAGTACCATGCAGTCGAGAAGCTAATGAGTCTACCTGAAAGTCACCTAAATGAAATCTGTGACCAACTGAAGGTGGCAAAACTGCATCCTCAAGAGACAGCGTTTCTCAAAGACTATACAGCCATTCTGAAACCACTTGCCTAGTCAGTCAACCTGCTCCAGGGGGAAAAGAACTGTTATTTCTGATATGTGATTCCCATCCTTCTCGGTGTGAAAGCCAAGTTGCAATTTTCAACTCATCATCAAAGCAATTGACACTTGATTTGCAGCTGTACAGGCCTCCCATGAGGCAAGGATGGCAGCATCCACCATCCCAAAGTTTTAACTCTGGTGGCTGATGATGAGAGAGAATGAGAGACCATGAACTATGGTTTAAGAAGCTTGTCTCTTCAACACAGAACCTTCTAATGATACCAGCACCACTAGACATCCCTCAGTGGGAAATAAGCCAGAAGATGATGACGACAACTTCTTCAGTGTTCAGACTCCAGAGGTGACCTGTTTTTCAACCAAGCAGTTCAACACTGACAACCTTGGATGGTTCTCTTGCCTTTGTTAAATGATCATGAAGTAATGTTGCTGGGTTGCATTAAAACATATTGTCTCGTGTTTAAAATTATATCTGGTGGCAAGGTTTAAAGTGCATTTTTTCATTGTCACATCAAGTTTAATTATCTGATTTGTATTGAAGGATATTTAGTAATTTGAAATTATTGGTGGAAGAATAATATTGACACTAAAAGCCAAAATAATATAGTTTTCATTTTTGAGAATTGTTTTATATATTGCCTTTTTGTCCTAATAAGGAAAAGGGTCATTGAAAATACAGATTTTTTTTCCTTGTGCAAGGCTACTTTTAATGTAACAAAGTGATGGAATATGTTGGTGACCATAACAGTAAATACTTTTCAATGGCATATTTTTTTTCTAATACTTTTCCACTTTTCAGCTTTGTAAATTAAAAAAATGGTTAAGTAAAGCCAGGGCTTTTTTTAAGCAGACAAAACATCTTATGTTAACACACCAAGTCTTTAACAAGTCTTTGCTCATCTACAGTAAATATATTATCTATTCAGGGAGATTTGGTCTTAACAGCCAATCGGTAGAGAAAAACAAACAAGAATTTGCAGAATGTGATTGCTACATTCATGTAGTTGTAAAAAGCATGACAATATATTAAATAATCTGAAGTATTCTGAATACGTTTGTCACATTGTAACATATTCTGTTAAGTTACTCAAACTGCATTCCGACTGAATCCATGTAAGGATGGTACTGGAATCTGTTCACAACACCACTCTGCATAGCGGTAGGTTGAGCTCTTTGATCAGCAGACTGGTGAGCTGAGCTCCCATCAAGGCTGCACATAAACCGCATTTCAAATTATTATCCAAATGATATTTTTTTCTCATTTTCCTAAAAAGTCGACTCAAATGACTGTCAGCATAATTTTCGAGTCATCAACCATTACAGTATAATTCAAATGTCACTGAATCAATCTCCCAATAAAAACAGTATGTTTTTCAAAAATAAAAAACTTAAAATACACCGTTCCAAATTATTACACACAACAGAATTTCCTAACATTTTATACGTTGTAAAGAGCTAAAAATGATCATTTGTTGAATTTGCAGCATTAGGAGAACATATTTACTGAAATCAAAGCTATTTCAATCAAAAACATCTTAACAAGTTACATATTAACATAGGACCCCATATTTGATAGCAGTTTCACAATTCTTGCATCCATGGAACTTGTGATTTTTTTCGAGAGTTTCTGCTTGAATGTCTTTCCAGGATGTCAGAATAGCTTCCCAGAGCTCCTGTTTGGATGTGAACTGCCTCATAGATCTTTTGCTTGAGGACGCTCCAAAGACTCTCAGTAGAATTGAGGTCAGGGGAGGATGTGGGCCACACCATGAGTTTTTCTCCTTTTATGCCGATAGCAGTCAATGATACAGAGGTATTCCCCTGAGATGGTGCACTGTCTTGCATAAAGATGATTTTGTTGTGGAAAGCACGATTCTTCTTTTTGTACCATGGAAGAAAGTGGTCAGTCAGAAACTCCACATACTTTGCAGAGGTAATTTTCACACCTTCAGGGACCCTAAAGGGGCCAACCAGCTCTCTCCCCATGATTCTGGCCCAAAACAAGACTCCACCACCTCCTTGCTGACATCGCAGCCTTGTTGGGACATGGTGGCTGTCCATCAACCATCCACCACTCCATCCATCTGGACCATCCAGGGTTGCACTGCACTCATCAGTGAACAAGACTGTTTGAAAATGAGTCTTCATGTAGTCTGCAACTGTTTCTGCTTGTGAGCATTGGTTAGGGGTCCTCAGTCCTTGTCTCACCATATGTAGAGTAAGACTCTCTGTGGTGCCTTGTAGCTGGAGCCTTTAAGTGGCCTCAGGGAGAAGGATCATGCTCTGAGATTTATCATCTAATATGGCAAATGTCTCCAGGGTGTGTATAGCGTTCTACAGCAGCACTTTACTCATCTTCGGAAGCCCTTGGTTACAGACAGCACGACGGTTTAGGTAGAGCACATCAGTAGATGGTTTACTCGCCAGTTCAGTGCCGTGTTCTGTTGGTGGTTTAGGTGCAGCAGCTTTGAGATTTACTGCAGGGCTTCTAGGTGTTTTGCCTTGCATGTCTTGCACTGCACTTTAAATCAACACTAAGCAGCCTGGTGGTGCCACCCACAATGCCAGCAGCGATTATTGGACTTAATCCAAGTAGATTTTTGCTCCTTTGTCGGCATCTTGAGGTTGACACACTGATCTACGAAGTGCAGTGTTATTACAATAAGGACAACAAGCTGTGGGCTTCCACTTCAGTGACTGTCAGTGAGATGTTTGTCCAGTCCTCTCTCAGAATGTCCTGTAGTTTATCTCTGACCTCTGACACAGCTGCTGTCACATCCTCAAAGTAGCTCAGAGGACGGATATTGATGCTGGATGAGTCTGTAGACTCACTGAGTGCTGACAGTGAGGGGTAGTTGTGTAGAAACTGGATGTGATCCTCTGTGTGTGAGAGCTGCTTCAGCTCAGCATCTTTCCTCTTCAGCTCAGTGATCTCCTGCTCCAGCTTCTCCTCAAGCTCTTTGACTCGACTCACTTCAGTTTCCTGCTGGGATCTGATCTGCTGCTTCACATCAGAGCTTCTTTTCTGGATGAGATGGATCAGCTTAGTGAAGATCTTCTCACTGTGCTCCACTGTTTGATCAGCAGACTGATTGATGGCCTCCACCTCCTGTTGAAGCAGCTTCACATCTTTCTCTCTGTCCTGGATTCTCTGCTGGATGTTTTGTCGACTCACCTCCAGCTCTCTCTGCCTCTCAGTCCTTTCTGCTGCAGTGGAGACAATAGTTATGTCCACAGGGGGGGGAAAAAAAAAAAAAAAAATCACCTGATCCTTCAGTATATCCAAACAGATCGAACAACAGAAAGTTTCTTGGAAGTGTTTTCTGTGTCGTTTCTCCTCTCTCTGCCAAAGATTGCGGGGTTTCTCACAGGGAGGATTATCGGGCTGATTTATTGCGGTACAAAGTGCAGCAAATGTTGGTCCTTTGTCTTCTTAGCCAAAAGTGTATTGCATTGTTCCCCCAAGGCTTGATTCAGACAAAGAATCCTGACACAGTTAGGTGTGATGGGTTTACTGCCCTTTAATGCAGTACAGAGGATATATATAAGGTCTGAAAAGTCACAAAGTAAGATTAAAAATTGTCATTAATGATGCAGTCATAACAAATGAAGGTCCAAGAGCATGAGCCATGTACTATATTTTATCTCTACAGCTATAAACAAGGTATAGCTCAGCTGCTACACAATGTAACAGGCTAGGATGACACAACCCCCCCCTCATAATAGCACAGGGTGTAGCACAGTTCACCAGAAACTGAAAACTTGTTCAAGCCTGCTTTCCAGAATGAACAGTTGCTACATTGTAACTTATATTTATCTGGATGTACACACAGGGGCCTGAATGAAGCCCTGAACTAAAAGACCAGCAGCATGGCTGAAATGGCCATAACTGGTTCAGATGCACTAAATGGCAGGGCCTCCAATGTCAACGTCAAAGCAGCTCTGAATCGTGAAATACACTACCTGCGGTAGCGAAGGATCTGGCCGCCCCATCATCAACAAATTTGGGGTGACTGGATCTGGGTCTGCCAAATCAGATAAAACATAGCCTAAGGGGTGGATAACAGTTATTAGTTAAAAACACCTTCAAGCTCAACCAGGACTGTTGTTAGCACTTCTTTACTGAGGACTTGCAAAACCAGGACTGTAGTCAGGGCAGCATTGACAGACTGGATTTCACACTCCCAGCAGTGTGAAATCATTTTGGAGGCCAAAATGATGACCACTAGGTGGAGTAAGTGGAATTTTATATGATTGGTTCCTTGGTCACATAGCAACTCTGCTGGCTTTCCACTCTGGGAGATAAATCTCCTCAGGGTCATCAGAAAGGAGTCTGTATTGATGTTGAACAGTAACTCAATATGAACTGCTCTTGTTGTGAGATATTTGAAAAGCAGACCCCAAAGTTTCTCATGTCGATGGTCAATTTTGACCTGCAGCTGTCCAAGACAACCAATTCCTGTTGAGAAAAAGGCTGGTTTATGCAATTTGAGCTAAGGAGGATGAATATCAGCCATCTTAGGGTTGACTGGTTGGGCTCTCCAGCTTTGGCAGTAAGGACAAGAGAACTGCTCTCTTCCGATAGCCTCATGACCACAAAGGATCCAGAACACTCTCCTCTGTTCAGCAAAGAGTCGTTCTGCACCTGGTTCCCAAAAGTTGATTCTGTTCAGCAAGTTAAGCAAATTCAAAAAGCACCATACATGTTTTTTGTTGAAGAGCAAAAAATAAAAGGAGGTAGAGTGTGTCTGTGAGCAGAGAAAAACACCCCAACAACTATTAAGTTTTATATACCTGTGCAGTGTAAGTCTTTCTCACGTTCCCAGATGTTATCCAGCACTCTGAACTGCTCTTTCCCGGTCCAGACGAAGATTTCTTCAGACTCCTGCTTCACTACAACCTGCACTACATCCTGACTGGTGCAGACTTCCTCCTGTTCCTCTTTAATCTGTGGAAGTTCTGGACCATCCTCATTCAGACCAAAGTTCCCCTCCTGTTTATAGACCTCTGGGTCATTCAGACTCTCCTCTTCCTCACACTTCATATTGCTGTAGGGGATCTTAAAGGATAAGGGGACATAACAAGAAGGTTACTAATACTGTATGATGACAGGAAGGCACATCTGAGCAAATATATTCTAGCAAGACTGTACACTGTGAGCATGTTGCTCACATATGTGAGTGAAATTTAGAGTGTACCAATGGGACAAATGTTTAAGAGCACCTCTGTGAGTGATTCGAGTTATGACACTTTTATTGACAAAGTTCAGAGTGCACCACATTCAGGTGGCTGCTGCCAGATTCATTTAAGCCAGTTTGATTTTCACTGTTGCATGTTCAAATAAAACAACAGTGACTACATGAATTAAAATTTATATTTACATTAAAGCAAATGGTAACAATTTTTCAACCATTATTGAAAAATAATAATAATAGGACAGCAGTAAAACAATACATAAGAACAGATGGTAACACAATGTAACTTGATACAGGGTTCTTGAAAAGTAGCAAGTGAATGTGTTTAACTTTTTTGATTATAGGATAATAAGAGGGAAAAAAATGTAAATATAAAATAAGGATTGTGGAAGTATATTGCAAAAAACTATCTTGGAAGCAAGTCGAGGTCAGATTATGTGGAACACACAGATTTTAAAAAAGGAATGATAATGAGGCATTTGTAATAACTAAACTGTAAATATAAAAAGGTCATGGTCCTTTGTGTCTGAAGGATTTCCCTCCTCTCTTCACTTCTTTTGCTGTGGGGGAGGGGTGGGTGGTGGGTCACTTTATGTGTTTGAATTAACTCGTGATTTTTAACGAGATTTAGTTTACAATATTTTCATTTCCTCTCGCCAATTCCACAGAATCAATATACCATTATTTAATAACATCTGGAATACATTTCTGACCCATCTCGGTTTGGTTCAGACACCCGGGGCTGAAGACACGCACACCTCCACTTAACACAGAGAAAATATACAAGTTGCTGCTCTTAGCACAGAAAAACTGCTAATCTGGCCAGTATTCATCCCCAGTGAACCACCACGAGGATTATCCTGCGCCATCACCGCTCTCTAAAATCATGACAAACATGTACCAAGCTCCTGTCCCATAGCCGTCTTTATTATTGATAAATTTTAATTGTCTATTCCATTCTTATTATTTAGCTGCTTGCCTTTATTTGTACTCCTTTCCTTCTTTAATTTCTGCTGTTCAATTCAATTCAATTTAATTTTTAATTAAATTTAATTTTATTCATATACCACCAAACCACAACAACAGTTGCCTAAAGGCACTTTATATTGTAAGATAAAGACCCTACAATGATACAAAGAACACACCAACAATCAAATGTTAAGCAACCACTTTGGCAACAGTGGGGAGGAAAAACTCTTTTAACAATATGTCCGTATAAGTTCTCAGTCATTCAGGTAACAGTCGTCTAAGGCGCTTGGAAAGAAAGCGGCTAAATTACATGTTTCACCTCCCATCCGATACACTCTTTTTTATTCTAAAGCCAAATGGTGGATAGTCCCAGGTATTTAAAACCTGGTGGGAGTTGCCCCTTAAGATGATTATGTCTCTCGTCACACAACAAAGGTGTGAAAAAAGGGTCAATATCATAAGAGATTTTGTGTCAAACCATTGTGAGACTCTGCCTCAGCCCATCATGTGACCTGAAATCACCTGTTCAAAGATGGTCGTTTACAGTGGATAAAATACACTGAACACTTTAAGTGTGTGTAAACACACACACTTTAATGATGAAATGTAAATTATGTAACTGTGTACAAATATGTTCTTTTTTTCCCTTTTCTTTTCAGTTTCCGTGCTTTGCCTTCACATTACTTCCTGTTGCACGTCTAGTATTGTGTCACATATTATTGAAGTAAGACGCACGTATTGTAGTCCATCGTATTTACATACCTGTTTTTTCGGATATCCAGCAGTATGCGCTCACAGCTGGTCCTCCTCAATCATAGCTTATTAACATTTCAGATTTCTTCGCCTGCAGTACCAAGTCTATCCTTTAACTCTCGCGGATACTGCACCAAACAGCCAAAACATCGCGTCACATCCGTTTTTTTCTTCTTCTATTGCATTTCTGGCAGACTGGACTAAAAGGTGTATTAGCGCCCCCTAATGATTCAAATTGAGCACTGACTTAAAGGAATAGTGAATGACAGAGATCTCAAACTCATTTTACATCGTCAGTCACATAAACCAAATTTTAATCTTGAGTGGGCCAGACCAGTGAAACTCTGCTTTCTATCGATTTAAGTACACACTTTAGTATCAGTTTGAAATAAATCAAACAAGCTGAGCTGAACATGATCCCCTGTTAACAGAAACTAAAATTAGTGCAACTGAACCCAGAACATTTTACACATGCTGACGGAGCTGCAGACGAGTAAGGACAAAAAAATATCCGCAGGAAGTCCTTTTTTACTATTTTATTAGCTTTTTACGTCTTGATGCATTCTCAATCATCCAGGTAGGTAAATCTTCAAAGGTTGATTCTGTTCATCTGGATATAGCGTTTTCAGTGGGAGAAACGTTTCGTCACTCATCCAAGTGACTTCTTCAGTCTCAGCTGACTGCAGGTTTTCCTATAGACAGTACATTTGCATAATGACTGAAACTAGCCCACTGAAGGAACAATGGGCTGGGAGGTCAGTTCATTCATCATGATTATGCAAATTCTCATGACCATTGATCAACAACCATTGATCAAAGCCCACTGATCAATGGCCATGAGTACCATTCACAGAGAGTTGGGGAATGGCTGCAATCACAGCATTGTAAGATGGCGAAAGATGTACCCTTAGGCCCCCTCCTCGATTCAGAGATGGTCTTTCCCTTTTCACATAAATGTGAAAAGGGAAAGACTTTTCATTTACGTGAAAAGGCCTCCTTTTCATTTACGTGAAAATCTTTAGAGAGAAACTTTGTGAGCATTGCAAAATGTTGCTGCACTTGTTATCAGAGTGCATAATCCGTTCTCACACTCAGCTGCTGTTGGCAAAGATACTCAGCATACTGAGGAGAAAGGTTATAACAGGGTTAGCTGTGTGTGCTCTCCACTCTGTGAAAGAGGCTCTGATTTCAGATTTCCCAATAGACTTATGGTGCGTACACACCGAATGCGATAGACGCAACTAGAGCGTCAGGTTACAGTTTATTGTCTGGAAGGAAGTTATTCTCTCGAATATGATGTATTCTCAAAGAAAATTATTATAGTCATTTATGCATAGTGAGCTTTTTGATTTCCAATTAAAAATGTAGTATTTTATTTAGATGTGGAGTAGCAGCGACTGTACTCCGAGTTCTCACCACATGATCAAACTCCTCACCCTATCACTATGGAAGAAACTAGCCACCCTTTGGAGAAAAGTCATTTACACTGCTTGTATCTGTGATCCCATTCTTTCAGTCACTACACAGAGCTCATGATCGTAGGTGAGGGTGGAACCATAGATTGACCAGTAAATCCATGGCTTACACTAAGGCTGCATCAAAGCTCAAACCACAGGAGAGTCAATGGCTTTCCACATTTATTCATTTGACACCTAAAGTTGATTTATGATTTCCTGATCTTTCTGGGTTGAAGTTAATCCACAGTTTTCAGCAGTGAAGGGTTTTAGGGTTTTTGTAGTGGACACTTCTCTCCCATCTTTCCCATGGTCCCTTCATGCAGCATAGGTGTTACAGGTTGTGACTCCGGTGAACAAATTGACACAGTGTGATCTCTCTTTACTGATGATGTTGAAGCTGCTGAAGGCTCAGTGAAGTTTTTACACTGAGGTTAACAACTGAAATTTGAAAACCAATAATGCACAACACAAGAGGTTGCCTTCATCCTGCTAACAGGGGTGGAGAGGAAGGTAAAGCATTGCAGCTTAGTTTGTCCATACATTTGACAATTTGCCATGTTTTTAGGGTGAACAAGTCCTTTATAATAAAGGTTACTTTATAATAAAGTGCATTGTGTCATAAACATAAACATTTCTACTAAAATATGCTGCAGAAAGGCAAACATGCATTTTTTAAATCATAATTACACTCAAACACCGTCGCAAAAGTCAGTTTAGTACGTCCTATGTTCTTTATATCCTTTTTATTGGATTTATTCTATATGCTGCCGTGAAAAAAGGTTGCTGTCGAAAAGAGTTTTGAAGCACAAAAACGCAGGACTTTTTTGTGTAAGGAGGGCAGCAACACACCTTTGATGGGTCTAGTCTGCCGTAAATGCAATAGAAGAAGGAAAGCGGAAGTGACGCGACTCTTACTATTTAGCAGCGTCTTCAGTATCCGAGAGTTTAAGGAAAGACGAACTGCAGCCGAAGAAATCTCAGAAATTTAAAAGACATCAGTGAAGAGATCAGCTGTCCACGCAGACTGTTGGATATCCGAGATAAAGTCACACAGGTGTGTAAAACGGCGTCAATGAGCTAACGCGGGAATACGACTCCTGTAGGACCCTGATCAGAGCTCAGTTTGCAGGCTCAAATCTCAAACCAGCGAGGAGCTACGAGCTGTTTATAATAGGAATAACACAAGTTTCTCTCTCTTTTTTTTTTAACGAAAACCTTTAAGCCCAAAGTTCAGTGAGACACGGGAGGGGCGTGACTAGTAAAAAGGCGGCTTTACACATTTAAATCAAAGAAACGTACAGAGAAAGTGGGGCAGGTCCAAATAGTCCTGAAATACCTCCTATTATGTCTCCTTATTCTAGCTACTTTTCCTTGACCTTGAAGGCAAGCGTAACGAGGTCGATAAAAGCTGTGAATGAGAATTAATAAGCACTTTAAAAGAGAAGCACAGCTCAGAGAGCTGCAGTGACTCCAGACTCAATAACAGAGTGACGCTGTGCTGACTCCAGTGTGCAAGAGATGGACTACAAAACCCGCAGCTGGGTTCTTATAAACGAGGTTAACAGGGGCTTCAATATTCGCCATGTCAGCAATGTTTCTGTTATGTATTCAATAAATTACAATGGTGTATACGTATACATCTCTACTTATATTTATTAGTCCTTTATTTATCCAGGTAAAAATCTCATTTCAAAGAGAGTCCTGGCATCATGGCAGCAAAAGTCAAAAAACATGTACCACATAAGCACATAACAATTAAAACAAATACAATATCCTGTACAAACATGTGAAAAATATAGAGTAACAGATCATTAAGAGCAACCAGTCTAGACCAGTTAATGGCACTTGCTGGGTTCCCCCTAGAATCTAAGCAGGGAATTTACCCAATGTGTTGTATAATATGTAATATGTTATGTGATTAGGTAGAGGATCGTTAGGGGGTCCTTTTGTCCCTCTCGGGGAGATACTCCCACAGGGCTTAAATCTGGGACATTTGACCCTAGAACTGAAGAAGCTTCTCGGATGAGAGGTGAAACGTCTTCAAGCAACTTAAAGAAGTCCAGACGCTTTTCTTTCCAAGCTCCTTAGACTATAATATGTAATATAAATTTATGCAATGTCATTTATGTAAATTTGTATAGAATATATTATATCTTATACACCTATTATGATATGTTATCTTATATTACAATGTAAATTTGAAGAGAAATTTATTTTGACAGTAGTCATAAAAGCAATAAAAATAATATATTACTAAAAATAACACCACTGATGGTGAAAAAACAACCACATAACAGCAGTAACCTGTTGTGTATCTCTTATGTGTTTGTGGAGATGTGCATGGCTTCAGCCCCAGGTGTCTGACCAAGGTCAGAAACGGATTCCAGATGTCATTAAATTACAGTTTTTGTTACTCTGGGAGGAAGTTATTCTCTGTAATGTGATGTGTCATTACCCAGAGCTCATGAGCGACTAATGTGGAGATGGATGCTTAGGTGAGGGTGGGACCATAAACTGATGGCTTTGCTTTTATGCTCAGCTCTTTCATCACCACAACAGACATCAATGCACTGATGTCTGTTATCGGAGAGTGGCATTATGTCTGGACCCTATCTCAGCTGTCGTAGCGCAGGAAGCTTGGTACACCCTGGACAGGTCGCCAACCTGATACAGGGCTAACACACAGAGACAGACAACCATTCTTACTCAGATTCTTGCCTATGGGCAACCAGTCGCCAATTAACCTAACCCCACTAACTGCATGCCTTTGAACTATGGGAGGAAGCTGGAGTACCCAGAAAGAACCCACATGTACCACATAAGTGATATGGGATATGTTGTCAAAAAGAGTGTGTAATTGGCACAGGTAGATTCCTCAAAGCTTTGAGCACAGCACCAAAACTTTGTCTCTATTATGTTACTCTTGACAGAGTCCTAACCATAAGTGTTTACAGTGGACCTGCACATATTGCTGTTCCTCAGTAATGCTGGTATTTCATGAAACATGGCAGAACTTAAATGAACTGTCTTTTCAGTTGTGCACAATGACCGAGCTACTAATGTGAAGATGGATGCAAATGAGAATATTGCAACTTAAAGCTTTTCACCACTTGCAGTACTAGTTATCATTCCTCCACTTTATTTATTGTTTTCATATTCTGTCTCAAAACATTTGTCACATTTGTGTTTCCCTGTCATCTCATTAGTAACCTTTTTGTTGTGTCCGTTTGTCCCTCAAGACCTCCCACAACAACATGAAGTGTGAGGAAGAGGAGGGTCTGGATGACCAGCAGGTCTGTAACCAGGAGAGAAATTCCAGTCTGAGCAAGCAGGGCCTAGAGCTCCCACAGATTAAAGAGGAACAGGAGGAAGTCTCCACCAGTCAGGATGTAGACTCGCTTGTAGTGAAGCAGGAGGCCGAAGGAATCATCGTCTGGACTGGGGAAGAGCGGCTCAGACTACTGGATACCATCTGGAAATGTGAAAAACACGACAAAGGCATGTAATGTTCTTAGTAAAAACAAATATGACTCATGTAGGATTCCAAACTGAACACCAAATTACTTTTACTTTTAGAGGTAGAGGATGAATTTAAGAGCCAAATGCAAGTATCATTATACCTCTCTTTCCTAAGCTAAATCTATACTTTGTGTCAGTTAGCTGATAAACTGACTTAAATTCTTAGACTGAACTTGAGACTAGATTTTAATGCAGCATTTTGTCCAAACTGAATACAATACTTTGCTTATTGAATCTAAATCATTTTGAAGTTCTTTATATTTACCCACAAATGTTGCTAAAAGTTTAGAAAGAAACAATCTTGAGAATGTAATTAATGGTACAACCCAAAAATAGCATAAGATAGAACTTAATTTATTCCCAGTTAGATGGTTGTGGTCAGTAAACATAGTAAAAACATTGTTACTGCCGTGAAAACTCCAAGGATAGGAAATTTAATTCCAGATAGCGAAAATAGGACAAGATCCAAATATTTTAATAACAAACAATAAAATATTATGTTGCATACATAAATATCTTTTGTTTAATTCATCTTTTAACTTTTGAATTCTGAGTTAGTTTTATTCAAGTAAAACATCATTCAGTTTTGGTCATAATTTAGACATTTAAATTGCTTTAGTCTAGTTTAAGTTAACTAAATATCATAAAACTTTCATAGACTAAATCTAAAGTTGATTTAATTGACTAAACTATAAAGTGTAAAAGTTTGTTGGGTTTTTACTGGAGAGCGTTGCTCCACATGGTTTGCAAAGCATCTTATTTTCATTGACATCATATCTGAAATATCTCTGTGCATGTACTCTTCTCTGCCTCCTAAATGTTGAGATTTCGTCACATTTTCATGAGAAATCAGAGGCATTGGAGTTGGCTAAACCCACTCTCTGAACCTGTTTACCAGGTGCAGATTAAATGTGCACATCTAACGTCACTGCACAAGAAGATTACTTCTGATTGGATCACTTACAAACTTGTCCGACCTTTCTAAAGAAATGACATTGTTCTGATTGGATCTCATCTCTGGAATATTTTCATCTCTTTATTATTCGTGGACAGTAGAAGTATCACTTCATTTCATTATAGTTTTTGTCCTTGTGCAGTAGTATTTATTTAGTTATCCTGTATTTGAATGCTTTAAATGCCCCCTTGTAGGGCTGCACGATTAATCGTTAGAAAATCGCGATCTCAATTCATACTTATGTGCGATCTCATTTCCAAATGACAACGATTTAAAAAAAAAAAAAAAGACGACGACGATTGTACCGCATTTTGATCCGGGACGTAATCTGCATGAAAACAAGCGCTCACTCTTCCTGCTCAACAAATGACAAGGGCGGAGCCTTATACCACGTGATACAGAAGCTGTGCCGTGTGATGCTCAAATTGGCAGGGAAAAAAACAACGGAGAACACGAGAAAGTGACAGGAGAAAATCCGTCCCGGTCAACCACCCAAACATCAATAACGGGAACCTTATACAGTGCTTCCCTATACACGTCGAACTCCCGCAGGCACAAAGAAATTACGGAGGCTATTACTTATCACCTGACCAAAGATATGGCTCCCATCAACACTGTGCAAAACGAGGGATTTTGGAAAATGATCAACACCCTAGACAAACGCTACACAGTGCCGTCCCGCAACTATTTTTCTATTGTTGCTATTTTTCTATTGTTGCACTACCTGCTCTATACACGCAGTGTCGAGCAACGGTGGAGACGGAATTTCAAGCAGCACAACATTTTGCGGCAACCACAAAATGTGAGGCATTTATTGTTTTTATGTTTATTTATTGTTTTTATGTTCAGTCTCAACTGTTATGAAGTTGATGTGCAGTTAATAAGTGCAATAAATATTTATATTGGAAAAGAAAATCGTGAGAGAATCGTGATCTCAATTCGAAGCAAAAAAATCGTGATTCTCATTTTATGCAAAATCGTGCAGCCCTACCCCCTTGTCTTCTTCTTTAATCCGGACACTTTTTTTGTTGCTTTCCCTCAGCCCCTGGACTGTATAGGGGAATGTAACAGATGGGGGCTCATCTGGAATTTCAAAAAAGGAGGTCTGAAAGCAATAATATTTCTTTTGTTGTATTTATTCTGTTGGTGTTATCTGTTAAATACCAAACTTACTAGTTAACTTGGATAAGTGTCCAGCTTTTACACTCAGTTTTTGAGAGAGGGTGAAGTTAGGGGAGATTTAAAAAAAAAAAAAAAGAACAAACACAAGTCTTTCTTAGAACAAACACTGAGGCTGACTTTACTGCATTTGAACACACAGTAAATGTGTTAAACTGATCACAGGTTGTTTGGGCTGTTATGTGGCAGTGTAACTGGTCAGAATCAGAACCCCCAGAACCCTGACAGATCTAAATGACAGTTTAAAATCTAACAGGTATACAACTTTGTCCGGGAACCATAACGGTAGCATTTTTGAGGGCTCAGTAGTACATGGGCTTTGCCAGAGAGATGGATGTTCTTTTGGGTTCTTTTGGATAGGTGTTGCTCTCCAAGCAGAGCTGGTCACTTTGCTTCATCGTGAGAGTTCTTTAAAATCCTTCTTTAGGCACTCTGTGTTTATTTAAATTATGCAGGGGTACTACTTTGCAGAAGACTTCCATGCTGGCTGAGAAGAAAGTGCTGCTCTTGACAAAAGCAGAGAATCTTGGCTGCCGGACTAAGAAAGATGTCAGCTGTGGTGGAGAGCATTCACACTGTGTGCATAAATGCTTAACAGCTCTTTCATGTGGTGAACAAAATATGGGTTTGATCACCGCGTGGTGTAATGTGATCATATACCTCCATCTTGACAGTGTAAAACTTTAGGTTCTGCAACTCTTGGAATAAATATAAAATTTTCACCAATTGCTATTTTATATCTATTTAATCAAATACAAAAATGTATATTTCGAAATACAATCGTAGTAGTCCTAACCAACTGGTATAGTAGTGGTGGACAAGCAGAGGACAATGGCCATAGTAATAAAGGTAGATAATACCAAGTGATAGCAACATCAGGATGAAGGAGAACTAGAAGCTTGAGAAATTACAAGGGCTGAGAGAAAAGGGGGAGGAAACATTGGTCTCAGTGGTAATCGAAGCACTCTGTGCAGTGACCCTCAAGCTGGGCGACTGGCTCCAGCAGATCCCCGGAACAACATTCAAGATCTCTGTCCAGAACAATGCAGTCAAACATTATTCGAACAGCAAAGATACTGCGCAGTAGTCTCAAGCTTCCAGGCCTCTGGTAGAGTTTGAAGGATAAAGACTGCTCGCTGAGTGAGAGGGGAATTCATATATATATATATAGATATATCTTTACAGCTCTTTCTGTATATATCCACTATACAGTGTGTGCACAGTTATTAGGAAAGTGAGTATTTTGGCCATATCATAATTTTTATGCATATTTTCAAACTTTGAGCTGTATAAACTTGAGTGCTTATTGGATTTAAGCATATCAGGTGATGTGTATTTGCGTAATGAGTGAAGGTGTGGTCTAAGGAGATCAACACTTTATTTAAATGTGTGTATAATTTTTAGGCAGCTTCTCTTCCTCTGGCAAAATGGGCCAAAAAAGAGATTTAAAAGACTCTGAAAAGTCAAAAATTGTGAACGGTCTTTCAGAGGGATGCAGCACTCTTGAAATTGCTCAAATATTGGAGCGTGACCACAGGACCATCAAACGTTTTGTTGCAAATAGCAAACAGCGTCGAAAGAAATGTATCGAGGCAAAAACACACAAAATTAACTGCGAAGGATTTGAGAATTTTTTTAGAAGGCACTTTCTTCAAGCAGTGGTACGGGGAAAAAATCTGCGTCTTTCAAGAAGACCATGAATTTTATGCAGGACAATGCTCCATCGCATGCATCGAAGTATTCCACTGGATGGCTAGCCTTAAGGATGAAAAAATAATGACATGGCCCCCTTCCTCACTGGACCTAAAGCCTGTTGAGAGCCTGTTGGCCCTGCTAAACGGGATAGGAAAACAGTACACTTCTCTGAACAGTGTCTTTGATGCTGTGGTTGCTGCTGCACAAAAGGTTGGTCATCAACCGATTAAGACGCTGACAGACTCCATGAATTGAAGGCTTATGACAGTTATTGAAAAGAAGGGTGGTTATATTGATCACTGATTTTTATTTTTATTTTTTATTTTTTTGACATGTCAGAAATGTTTATATGTAAATTTTGAGTTGTTTTATTATTTTCATCTGTTAAAGTGAAAATAATCTTTTATCAGATGTGTTTTTCTATTATGTTTGTCCCTTCAGACTTCCCGCAACAACATGTCTGTAAGCAAGAGGAGGATCTGGATGACCAGCAGGTTTTTGACCAGCAGGTTTTTAACCAGGGGGGCAACTTCAGTCTGGACCAGGAGGACCCAGAGCTTCCACAGATTAAAGAGGAACCAGGGGAACTCTGTACTAGTCAGGTGCTTGTGCTGAAGGTCGAGACTGATACCTTTATGGTGACTTCTACTTATGAGGAACCTGAACCAAACAGTGACCAGCTTCTTTCTTACAACTCTCCTGAACCAGAAAGTCGAGATGAGGATGAAAGTGAGCATGTGGACTCAGGATCAAATAGAAATGCAAAGCCTGAGAAGAGAGGACATCACAGAAACAGTAACAAAGCAGACAGCTGTCCTGTGTCAGAGAGTCAGTGTGAAACTGACACAAGTAAAAAGTCTTTAAAATGTGACACTTGTGGAAAAACCTTTGAATATAAATACAAACTGACAAAACATCAGAGAGTCCACACAGGTGAGAAGCCACATTCTTGTATCACTTGTGGAAAAATTTTTAGTTACTTGTCTGCGTTAAAAACTCACATGAGAAGTCACACAGGTGAGAAGCCATATTCTTGTAGCACTTGTGGAAAAATATTTAGTTACCTGTCTGCATTAAAAACTCACATGAGAAGTCACACAGGTGAGAAACCACATTGTTGTAGCACATGCGGGAAAAGGTTCAGTGATCTGATGAACTTGAAATCTCATATAAGAGTCCATACTGGTGAGAAGCCATATTCCTGTAGCACCTGTGGAAAAAGATACAGTGATAGGACGAACTTGAAAACTCACATGAGAATTCACACAGGTGAGAAGCCATATTCCTGTAACATCTGTGGAAAAAGATACAGTGATAGGACAAACTTGAAAACTCACATGAGAACGCACACAGGTGAAAAGCCATATTTCTGTAGCGCCTGTGCAAAAAGATTCACTTATAGGATACAGTTGAGAAGACACATGAAAATCCATGTTGGTTAAAAGCTTCCTACTTAGATAATGTATGAAAGCTGTTAGGTGGAACAGTTTGTTAATAGTGGAGCACATGTTCATGAGGAACCAAATCACTTCAAAGCGTGAAGGAAGAGCTCATACCATTTTCAGGTCAATATGGTATATATCCTGTCTAGAATAGTAATTAACTCTACTCCCTGAATTGTTTATTCCAATTGTTAGCTTTTTTTTTTTTTTGTATATGGAAAACACTGATTTTACAGCCATCCATCCCTTTTATGGCACTTTTCCAAGGCCAAATGTTGGGGCACACAGTCTAGGCAGAGAACTATAGACGTCACTCGTCCCGACAACCTGCTTCAGCTCATTTGGGGGACACCAAGGCATTAGGTTCTAGGTTAGCCAAAATATATAATTTCTGTAGTGTGGCCCGGGTCTGCCCTCGGGCCCCTTTGTGTTGGAACACCTCACCTAGGAAAAGCTCAGGAGGCATCCTATTCAGATGTCTGAGCCGCCTCAATTGGCTGCATGTCACATTATTTTTATTATTTAAGTCATGTAAATAGAACAAGATACAAAGCCTTAAAACATGTTAAAAACACAACAACCTTGATAAACCCGGAGTAGTTAGGATCTAAAAGCAAGGTTCATCACATCATCACTTAAAGACCGGATGACAACAAGCCAGATACCCCATGCTCCTATGAGGATGAAGAGCTGGACCTGAACCTGTGGTTCGATTAACACAGAGTCATTTCTCCTGTACCCTGGCATAGATCTTTCCCAGGAGTCAGAATAATGTAATTGGAGCACATCTTCCAGTCCCCCTTCTTAGGGTACCACTCCAGTCAGAGTTGTAGCCTTAGATTGCCAAGCAGAGAGGTGTGTCAGCCAAGAAAGTGCCACAACATTCAGAGTGTTGAGAAACTCATGGTGAATCTCATCCACCCCAGCAGCCCTGCCACCAAGGAGTTGTTTAACTACCTCAATGACCTCAGCCCCAGTAACGGGCAAGTCATCCCCCTAGTCTCCCTAGTGATCAGTTGGCAGCTCTGCTCCTCTATTCACTCATGTGTCCGAGACCACCAATAAAACATTGACAAAATCTATCCTTGACCTGGGGTGTCCTAGTGCCACATGCACTTATGTGAATAACTTATGCTCAGACATGGTGGTTGGCGCAAAAGTCCAGTGACAAAACATTAATCAGGTATGCTTTTTCTCTCAATCACACCCCTCTAGTTTGCAATATCATGTAGACATGAACATTAAAGTCTAAAAACAGGAAAATAAAGTGCCCAGATGTGTCACTTTCTAGCACCCCACCTACTGACTTTAATAAAGCTGGATATTCTGAACTGTCATTCAGCTATAATCAGGACCGGTTCCCTGACCCAAAGGCGCAGGGGAAAAGACACACTCGTCCATTGGGAAAACCCTATTGTACAGACAGTGAACTATGTGGGATATGAGTATACCCGTCCCTGCCTGTTGCCTTTCTATGTATGGGGAATCTAGAGTTTGGAAGAGTCTGAAACATCTCCAGAGTCTGAGCCATGCATTCAGGTGAACCTTACTATGTCTAGTCAGTCTCTCTCAATCTCATGCACTAGCTCAGATTTATTTCCTACCAGAGAGGTGACATTCTATTTGTCAACTTCAGTTTTTCCTACCATGAGCCAGGGTTACAACTCCTGGAGCCTCTGCCCTTCACTGCGACCCAGAGAGCATTGCACCCGACCTCTACAGTGCTTTCTGCAGGTGCTGAGTCCGCAAGAGCCCATTTTGCCTCTTTGGGCTGGGCCTGCTCAAGCCCCATCGGTTAAGGTGTGCCCACCAGGTGTTCTCTCTTGAGCCTCCTTCCTCCCTAGGCCTGGCATTAGGGATCCATGTGCTGGGCAGGGTGAACTGGTCCCTTGTTTTTCCTTGCTTCAAAGGGGTCACCTAAATCGCTCATCGTTGGCCCCTCACACAGGAACAATTTGCCTGGGAGACCCTAACAGGGTCAAGCCTCTGACATCATAGCCACTGTGATCACTGGGACAAACAAGCCCCTCTATGAATTGCAATAAGGTTGCAATTCACAGAGGGCTAATTTTACATTCGTCTGTATTTGTACTTTTGTTATTCTTTTAAGTTGTAGAGGTGATACTTAAAACATTAGCTGTAGATTGAAGTTCTTAATCGTTTTCACTAAACTAAGCTTTGTTGAACAAAATAAAGCATGAATTTTTTTTGGGCTTGTTGCTTTTGTTTAATAGCCTAGATTTCTCTGTCATTCAATAAAAAGGTTTTACTACACAGGAGTAGAAGCTGTAAATTGACACACACAAGACAAATAATATCGAGTCATTATCAATTCATATGTTGTGATGTAAGGTTAAATTTCAATATGCACTTAAAAGTTATGTTTATAAAGTTTACATAAAAACTTAAATAAATCTTTTTGAGACCAACACTTTTGATGAACTGTAATCTCTAAGACAGGGGTGTCCAAATGTTTTGCGAAGAGGGCCAGATTTGGTGAGGTGAAAATGTGTGGGGACCCACCATTCAGCCTGACATTCTTTGAACCATTAGCATTAAATGCAAATTACCTATTGAAATAAAAATAAAAAAAATAAATTGAAAATGGCATAGTTATTATTTCTTCACATAAACACAAATAAATTCAAACAAGTTTTTATCCACATACAATAAAGAAAATGTCTGTCTGGGGGGAAAAAAACTTCAGGAAGATTAAACGTATCTGAGTTTGTTTTAAATATACAGTATTATTCACTATTAAATGCTCCCTGTAATTTGCTGGATTCAAAACATGTGAGCACAGGCATATTGTAACGCTGACTGAATCAGTGTATCACTCGCTCTTTTCTTTTTTTAATTGACAATCAAAGAACAAATATATATTTTTTGAATTTGAATTGCCTATCAAAAAGGAAATAGTACTTGTTTTTATTATTTCAATTTTAGATTTGGATCAAAAATATGAAATGGAAAAAAGGGCAGCTGGAACAAATTTAATTTTAAAATTTAATTTGTCTGGTTTACGAGACCTGGTTTCATTGTCCATTAAAAAATTAAAGAATTAATGATACATGGATTGAAAAGAGTCTGTGCATATTCAAAATTGGGGTTTTGATCATCAGAAAAAAGAATATAAGTATGAAATAAATTCACTGATATTTTAGAATTTATTCACCTCAGAAGACTAAACCAATAGCCTGCATTAATTTGAAGGGTGATACAGAGATCTCGACTACATTGAAAAAGCCAAGTCTTACTCAAAGACAGTGGTTTTATGTTACACAGGTGAAATTCGGTTAGTCTTTATCTTAGAGCTTAAAATTAGAGCCTAAAATATGAAATCATTGTTCTGCCGTCTTTAATGTTTTATTTAAATTCAGAACCTATTTTAAGATTAATTTCTCACACAGTACTCTGTTGTAATAATAATAATAATAAATTATTATTATTATTATTACACTTTATTTGTGGGCACCTTTCTAATACTCAAGGTCACCTTACAAAGCATAGAAGACAAACTCATTCTCAGGATCATGTTATTTTCGGACTCTACTGCAGAAGAGTATCAAATAAGTTTTTGCAAAATCCGCAGACAGTTACTGCTTGGTTTCTTTAGGAGTATGAAACGGTGATTTACTATTTACTTTTTCAGATCAGTAACACCATCTGGGCCGGTTCTAGACAGGCATATATGAGGGGGCAGAGAGAAATGTAAATATTAACAAAACTTTAAAAAGTAGGCCAAGTTACAAAGAAAAAGGCAATAAACCAAGTCTTGAAAAATAAAACCGAAAAATAGAAATACAGAATAAAAAAAATCTCCATCCAGATCTTTACAACCAACAACATAAAATCTATCTTAATTAAATGGCCTAATTCTTAGATAAATTTGCAAAATAAAGTATGAATAAAATAAGACATTCATTTCATGGAAACTCAAATTAACAGAGTCACATTAAACGCACATCATTGCCTGCCGTAACCGTTCGTCACAGTTGCGCTTCACCTTAAAGGTAGGTTGATAAATTGCATTTAGCTTAACCACAATACTTTCACATGTGTTCTTTATATACTTGAGTCCAGCTTGAAGGCGGTGGCAAGATGAGTCAAAACCCGCGGTCCATGCACTTTAGGCACAGCTGTCCGTGTTGAGCGTTACTTCCACACTCCACCAAGTTTAAAACAAAGTCACGCAACTAAAGGAAAAATTAAAAAATATTTCAAACAAATACAAAATTAAAACATTAAAATAATTCACTGTCAGTTACATTGTGACGACAGAGATTGGCTGCATAATTTTGCTCTGCTCTGCCTATTAAGAAACCTGACACTCGGTGATTTGCATACTAACAGTGCTGGGGTGAGTGGGGCAGCCTGCGTACAGAGCACGGAGGGAAACAACTAACAAGACATGAAACCTATAATCTCATTTGTCCTTTTCCAGTGGATTTTTCAGCTACCTTTGTAAATAAAGCCCATATTCAGTTTTGGGGTAATCTATTATTTTCTTTCTCAACTTCTAAAAGTTTGATTTAAGCGGGCGTTCCCCCTCTTGCCCCGGCCCCGAACACCATCAACTTAAATAGTGATAGAAAGCATAGTATCACTGGTCTGCCCCACTTAAGATCAAAGTGTGCTTAATGGGACCCACGATCTAAAATGAGACCGTGCTTAACTTGAATCAGTGGGAGGGCGCTAGTACACATTACCGACTAGCCTGCCGGAAACACAATGACGAAGAAGAAGAAAAACGGAAGTGACAGGATGTTATCGCTGCTCGGCACAGTAGAATTTACGGAGAGACTTCGTGCAGCAGGCGATGAAATCTAAAACCTTATTAAAGCTCGAGTGAAGAAATCATCCGTGAATGCAGACTATTGGATATCCGAGATAACAGGTATGTAAAACTGTGATGTGAAAAGATCCACTACGAAACGTGTATCCTACGTCTTTCCCTGCAGGATTTACGAACGACGACCACTGGTAAAAAAGAACGCTTGAGCACAAAGGCGCGAGTTTTAAAGAAAAGCGAACATATGTTTTTAGATTTACTCACCGTCTTTTTTATGGTGTTATTTTTGTGCCACTATTCTGAGCGCACGTAAAAAGAATTTGCCAGCAAACGTGTTGCATTTTGAGGACATTTATTTTGAACGAAGAAAGGCTAACTTTTAGCGAACAAAATTCACTGCTGCGTGCAAAATTTATTTCAGTGTTTGCTATTATCCATATACACACACAATAGCAGCCCCTCCCGCTCAGTTTTTGCATTTGCTTTTGCTCAGATCGCTGCGGACTTGCAGCATTTAGATACTTTACACAGTGCAGCTGTAGATCTGTAAGGCCAAGGGACTGTGTGCCTTCGTTGTGTAAACATGCCAGAGACTGAGTGAATGTACAGTGTGATCAGGGTAAGTCAATGACAGTAGGTCTTCGGGATTTCTACTCCGTTGCCGTATTTCATACGGGTCCACATTTCCATTGCACTCTATGTTTTGCAAGTACTGTCTCTTTGCACCCGGACGCAATCTGTCTCTATACCGTCCTTTTTCTTTTGAGCTGCTTTTAAGCATGGTTCGTAGCAATCTTCTTTCCACCGCGGTTTATTTTGATTCGTGGCCTTCAAAAACGGCTCCGCGCTCCCCCAATAACAGGAAGTAGTGTGGAGACAAAGCACGGAAACGGAAAAGACGTAGAAAAAGAGAAAAAACATTTGTTTTTACCCAGTTACATAATTTACATTTCATCATTTGTGTGTGTGTGTGTGTGCGCGCGCGTGTCACACACGTGTGAAGGGGTTGTATTGTGATCTGGATATGTGGGGTAAACGACTATCTTTGTCTAAACCGGTGAGGTGATTTCAGTAGGCACATGAAGGGCTGAGCCAGGGTCTCCCAATGCTTTCACACAAAATCTCTAATGATAATGACCCATACCCTTTTTTTTCCACACCTTGGCTTGTCCATGATCATTGACCCACTTAAATAGTCCCTAAAGTGGGTCAACGATCCTCTTAAGGGACACCTCCCACTAGGTTTTAAATACCTGGGACTCTCAACCGTTTGGCCTTAGAACTGGAAAAGTTTATAGGATTAGAGGTGAAACATAATCCAGTAGCTTTCTTTCCCAGATCATCAGGCTACTAAGTTTTCCCTTCCCACTGTTGCCAGAATGGTAGGGTCAGTATATAAAGTCCCTTGAGACAACTGTTATTGTGGTTTGGTGGTATATGAATAAAATAAAATGTAATTGAAAATTAAATTAATTTGATTAGACACACAGACATCATAATAATAATAATAATAATAATAATAATGGAATAGAAAAGTAAAATTATCATTATCAAATTATCAATAATAAAGACGGCTATGGGACAGGAGCTTGGTATATGTTTGTTATGATTTTGACAAACGTATACATATGGTGGTTCACTGAGGGTCAGTACTGGCTGGTACTTTCTGTGCTAAGAGCAGCAACTTGTAAATGAAGAGGAAAATCCCTCAGGCAGACACAGAGGACAATCACCTTTGTATAGTTACAGTTTAGTTATTACAAATACCTCATTATTCTTCTTTAAAAAAATAAAAAATCTGTGTGTGTTCTTCAAAGTCTCTGTTATTACCCAGAGAGAACCCTGTATCAAGTTACATTGTGTCACCGTCTGTTCTTATGCGTTGTTTTACTACTCTTCTATTCTTTTTTTTTTTTCAATAATGGTTGAAAAATTGTTACCATTTGCTTTAATCTAAATATACATTTTAATTCATGTAGTCACTGTTGTTTTATTTGAACATACAACAGTGAAAATCAAACTGGCTTAAATGAAGCTGGCAGCAGCCACCTGAATGTTGTGCACTCTGAACTTTGTCAATAAAAGTGTCATAACTTGAATCACTCACAGAGGTGCTCTTAAACATTTGTCCCATTTGTACGCTCTAAATTTCACTCACATATGTGAGCAACATGCTCACAGTGTACAGGCTTGCTAGAAAATATTTCCTCAGATGTGCCGTCAGATCTGTCATCATACTAGTAACCTTCTTGTTATGTCCCCTTATCCTTTAAGATCCCCTACAGCAATATGAAGTGTGAGGAAGAGGAGAGTCTGAATGACCCGCAGGTCTATAACCAGGAGGGGAACTTTGGTCTGAGCGAGGATGGTCCAGAACTTCCACAGATTAAAGAGGAACAGGAGGAAGTCTGCACCAGTCAGGAAATAGCGCAGGTTATAGTGAAGCAGGAGTCTGAAGAAATCTTCGTCTGGACTGGGAAAGAGCGGTTCAGAGTGCTGGATAACATCTGGAAACATGAGGAAGACTTACACTGCACAGGTATATAAAACTTAAAACAGTCTTAATAGGGAAAAAATATGATTGATGTAGGATCATGTAGTGGATATATAGTGCATTTACCTCTTGTTTAACCCCTGGGTTGAGGTTGAGCCCAGGCTCATAGTCAGGCTCACCTTAACAACCTAACCCGAGAATGCTTTTTCACTGTTTACAACAGTGTGTGAAATATACTGACTACACTTATACGGTTTTGACAAAATATTGAGCCAGCAGGCACGGTCCCTTCTGCTCATTGTGTTATGACAAAAATTTACATCATTGGGACCCAAGCAGACCTTCAAGTGCAAAACCTACTTTTTTTTTGTTGTTCTCTGTTCACAGATGCACTCTCCCTCTCCTTTTATCTTGTGCTCTTTCACAAACACACATATGGTGCCTTTCTGAACAATTCGGAATTTGGCTTAGCTTTCTCAAATTTATGTGTTGATGCATGCGCAATCATCCAGGTGAATCCGAATCAACTCTTTGGGACTTGCCAAATTTACATCTGCAACACACCAACTGTTGAGTAACGTCCCATCTGAGAGATGTGAAACGCAGCATTAGAAATGTACAGCCCACACTTACCACAGACTTCTTACACTCTCCCACAGGCCCGCACACACACGATATTATCAAACTAGAAGAAAATGGACCCGTCAAACGCGAAGATTCTGACTCCGTAACAGCGCCGGACGAAGATGGGTTTTCTGTCCACTCCTCTGGGCTCGACTCTGCCGATAGTGACGATGAAGCTGACTTGAGTGAAGAAATGTATCCGTACTACGACACGTATGTATACATTTATGAAATATTGTTTGTTTCTGAGTTAGAGAAAATAAAATCTATACAGCATTAAATATACATCATTATATTATTCTCATGGTGAACGCTTCTAACACTGTTCAACTTCTTTGTGTGAAGTGATGATGATGATTATGAGGAGGAGGAAGAGGAAGAAGAAACCGAGACCGCCACTACTCTGGATGGAGGCAGAAGAAGATTAAGGAGTCAGAGGAGTTGGCCTTCAGCAAACAAAGCCAAGCGCTCTAGGTCAGAGCCACTCTCTGTTGATGCAGCTGCCTGGAAAAGTGAAAAGGACCCCGACAACTTGCCACACCCCCTGCCACATTTCCTTCCCACGAGAAAGCCAGGTATCCAACTACCTCTTTCAGAGTATCTGACCAATCCATCTCCATCTAAGCTCTTCAAGATGTATTTTAACTGGGCCGCTGTCAAAACACTGTGTGCAAACACAAACAAAAATGCAGCAAAAAATATTGCTGCAGGTAAAAAATTCAAATGGGCTGAGCTCACAGAGGCTGAACTCTATCGCTACATTGGCCTGACACTGTACATGTGGATTCTGAAGCTGCCAAATATCAAGGATTTTTGGCGTGCCAGTTCCATCTTTTATATGCCGTATCCTAGCAAGGTAATGTCGAGAACCCGGTTCCTCCTCATCACCTGGAACATTCATATGAGTGACCCTGCTGAAGATGAACTCAACGACCGCAAAAAAGGCACCGATGATTATGACTGCCTGCACAGAATACGCCCCCTGTATGACAGTTTGCGTGTAGCCTGCAAAGCGGTGTACCATCCCCAGAAAAACCTCTCTGTGGATGAGCGCATGGTACCAACCAAAGCCAAAACTGCCCTAAAGAAAAACATAAAGAATAAGCAAAAAAAGAGGTGGATAAAATTTTTTGTGTTGTCTGACAATACGGGGTACACTTTTGACTTCAAGGTTTATACAAGGAAGTCCATTCTGGCAACCAGGAGGGGACTGTCATTTGATGCAGTGGTGTCACTCATCAACAAAAACTGCCTGGGATCTGGATATCACCTTTACTGTGATAAGTTTTATACCAGCCCAGCACTGTTCCGCCACCTTCATGACCTGGGGTTCGGAGCATGCGGCACATTTCGGGACACGAGAATCGGCACCCCAAAAACCAAAGTTAATGCCATGACCAAAGAATCTCCAAGAGGGACAGTCAGGTGGATCAGAGAGGGAGCCCTCATTTTCATCAAGTGGATGGACACAAGGGAGGTGAGTGTGTGCTCCACCATGCACACTGCCTTCTCAGGGGACACTCTGAAAAGGATGTGTAAGGTTGGTGGAAAACGCAGAGTAGTCGAGGTGCCGGTGCCATCGGCTGTGAAAGACTACAACAGCTTTATGGGGGAAGCTGACCTGTCAGACCAGCTGATTGGCTCCTATTCCTCATGGAGAAAGAGCAGGGCATGGTATGTGATGGTGCTGTATCATTTCATTGACATTGCTGTAACAAACAGCTACTTACTCAGCAAGGAGCTGTGTGGCAGACTGGAGGAGCAGCCGGTGAAGCACCAGGCCTTCCTGGAACAGCTGATAGCTGAGCTCTGTGGGGTGCCCCTACAATCAGTCCCAGAGAGGTATCAGCACATCCCTGTTGCCATTGTTGAGGGGGCATCTGGCCACAATAAAGCGTCAAAGGGGCGAAGGAAGTGCAAACTGTGTCGGAAGTGCACTCCCTTCATGTGTGAGGCATGTAGAGTGGCTCTGTGTGTTATCGTTGACAGGAACTGTCACAAGCTGTATCACAGCTCCTTTAAGGATAGTGAAAATTAAAGTTTGACTTTATGCTTCTCTATATGTGTGTGTGTGTGTGTGTGTGTGTGTGTGTGTATAGTAACTTTGCAAATGTTTCACATGTGCATTTTGTTTTAGTTTTTAATGCTGTTAATACATTTAAAAATGATTGCATCTCAAAAATGAAGCTATAAACACACTAGCAATAAATTTCGAGAGCTTCAAAAGGATTCTGTGACCATTTTCTTTCTCCATTTATAATTTTGAGGCATACAGCTATAAAAAGTTTTGTATATAGAAAATTACATCTTTATAAAAATCTGTTTTTTGGGCTTATTGTACTTTACCCATTTCTTAGTTGCTAAGAACTTATTACATATTGAAATTTGGGAAATGAAGGTTATAATTATGTAGCCAGCTGAAATGGCACATTTCACACAGCATGTAAAAATACAAGGATAAGCTGTAGCAGACTTGTTCTATGGGAGATCACGGAACAACTTTGAACCCTCTTACCATCTGTAGACCAAAGAACAGATTGGTCTGTAGGCCTGGATTAGTTCCACAAGTTACCATATCAGCGTATGTGAATGCCCTTCATAATACTGAAAACCCAGGTTTGAACTTGAAGTTAACTCGATCAGCCTCAAATTTTGCTTTAAAGTACAAACTTGTGATCACAGTATCTGCTTCTGCGTTTTAGTTGATAGTTGCTATGATAACTTTCTTTACCCTAAAAAAAAAATCTCTGGCAGACTTGGAGTTAGCTGAAAATTAATCAAACTTTGTAACAAATTCACATCATTAAACTAATAAATAATGTCTAAAGATACATTTAATTGATACTATTTAATTTAATTAAGACAATGGAGGCCCCAAGGCATACATACAACAACGACCAAGAAAAAAACAAATCAATTCAATTTTATTTGTATAGTGCCAAATCATAGTAACTGTTGCCTCAAGGTGCTTTATATTGTAAGATAAAGACTCCACAACAATACAGAGTGAGTGAAAAAGAAAGTGCATCATGGAAACCCCCGGTAGCCTAACTGCATATTGCAGAATAACTAAGGCAAGATTAAGGGTCACGCAATCCAGCCCTAATATTTAATTGAAGGACATATACTCTTTGAAAATACCTTCAAGATTCCTCAGTGCTACTAGAGGCCAAGGTAATACCATCCACAGTAATAATCTGGTTAGGTACCAAATTCCTAAGATTTTAAGGGGCAAGTACAGTAACCTCAGCTTTATATGAATTGAGCAGCAGAAAATGTGAGGCCATCTAGGTCTTTATGTCTTTAACACATTCCTGCAGTTTAACAAATTGGTGTGCGATATGCCATCTTTGCCTTCTAATGATATTGCCTATAGGAAGCATGTAAACAGAATTGGCCCTAGCACAGAACCCTGTGGAACTCTCCATTTACACAAACAAATTGGAGTCTTTTAGAGAGATGGAATTCAAAACACTGAAGCGCTGTAGTTGTTTAAGTAAGTTAAATAACTACAGCCTGCTCTAATCACTGTAATAAAATACTATGGCCAATAGTATTGAATGCTGCACTGAGGTCTGGCAGGACATGAGTCCACTGTCAGGGACGAAAGAAGATCATTTGTGACCTTCACTAAAAGCCATCTCTGTACTGTGATGGGCTCTGAAACCTGACAAAAAGTCACCAAATAGGAAATTCCTCTGTAGATGACCGAATCCCCCAGGTATTGTATATTGTAATGTTTAGTGTGTGTGAGGAAATGAACCTTTGTAGATAAATTTTATGTAAGCTTTCATTTTTTAAACATTTTTCTAAACAGCCTCCACCACTTTGCAGTCTGCCTCCCAACCCACTACTAGCAACCATCACGATGCCCCGGTCAGCTACCGGCTCCTTTCGCCGCTCCAGCCCAACACACCAACCTACACAACTATGCAACCTCCCCAGCAAATAGTCTGCGTTGAATGCCTTTGATAATGAAAGTATGCTGTGATAAAATTAGTTTCATCACAATTTCATTGTAATTTTACCATTGAAACACTAATTTATATTATTAAATATCATCTTATTTTGATTTTTTAGATTCCAGAGACTCTGTGAGGCAACTTTTAAAAGGCAAATTCGAAAATGTTGTACTTTGAAATTTTACATAGGATTTCATCTACATGCGAAAGGGATAAACTTGTAAACAATTTGAGCTGATTGAACTACTTAAACTTGAAATCAAAATGTGAAGCCATAACTTATGGATATCATTGTTTTTTCTCATCACAATGCTTATCCGGTTTATCACAAGCCAGTTCTATTGTTCTTTTTAACAGATGCAGCCTTCCAAAAACTGATAACTATGGTGACAGAGCTGACCAGAGAAGTCAGGGACCTCCGTGAGGAGTTCAGAGCCTTCCGTCAATCCTGCAGCAGTGAACCTGTTGATGCTGGGATTTTGCCTCTGGATTTGCCTTTACATAATATGGATGAGCTGAACAATGCAGAGGCAACTCTGCAGTTACCAGAAGCAAATAAAACAATGGTAAGTTCTTAAAGCTTATGTAACTTTTGTAACTCAGAACTTAATAAATTGTCCAATTTGGTTCAACCGCTTAAAATTGTTTGCTGCTGTCCTGCTTGAATATACATCAGCATGCTATCATTGGGAGATCCAACAAATAGGAAATATTTTGGTTAATTCCTATTATCTCTGGAAAATTAGGCTTTGGGAAAAAAACACTGTCTCTTTCAATTATTTCATATCAACTCACAAGCATATTCATACACATTTAAAACATAAGTCACAATAATTCAATTTTTAAAAATATTTTGATAGGTGAGACGCTTTTCTTTGATTGGAGGGACCACACTGGAGGTGCGAGTCCGTCGTATACTAGCCTATGCCATTACAAATGAGCTGGCTTCTGGACTTAACTGGACTGGCAGAAAAAATAAGGACCAGACCAAGCAAAAAAGGGCATTTAAAGAAACAGTGCTCTGCAAGTGCATCTTTGGTAAGTTTTATTGTTTATTGTAGTTTTATGAGCCTTCAGTGAACCAATGGAGTGGATCAATTGAAGTGCTAGATGCATCTGTCATTTCCTGTGTCAGGTCTTTGCTAGATTTTTTTCCTCTTTTTAAGAACATGACTTTTATGTCCTGTTAACCTGGAGATAGTGTTTTAGGTCTTCCACTTCTTTTGTCCTCCATTTGTTCAGTTTCTTCTCTTTTTTTTTAAGGACACATGGGACACAATGAAAGACATGCCAAATTTTCAGCTAATAGCTCTGTGGGAATCACCTTGTTGGTACAAAAATATAGTTTTATGTCCATCACACTGGCATTTTTCATGATTCAGCTTCATAGTTTAATTATGTATTTGGGACCGCTGAATTGGAGAGACAACCAAAAATTTCTTTGGACAAGCCAAGCCACCATGCTGAGCTTTCAGCTAATAACACTCAGTTTCTTGAAATCTCTTCACAGGCATCTTAAAGCCCACCTACATCTCACGTTAGCTGATCTCAATAGGTCACATAATAGGGTGAGGCAAGGTCTCACAATAGCTTCACCTGAAACCTCTGCTGATAATGACCCACACCCTTTTTCACACCTTGAAAAAGTCACCTTTCATGTGATGTGATACATGATCATTAGTGGGTTCTTGACCCTCTTAAAGGACTGCTGTCACCAGGGTTTAAGTATTTGGGACTCTCAACTATTTAGTTTTAGAACTGAAGAAGCTTCTTGGATAAGAGGTGAAACGCCTTCAAGAAATGTAAAGAAGTCTCGATTTTTTTTCCCAAGCTCTTGAGATTTCTCTGAAAATGATGAGATACAAGCACTGGGATGAAAATTAGCAAAAAAGCAGCCAACCTCCAAAGAATGTTGAAAGACCGGAAACTATTACTACGAACAAAACAAAGTAGTCTGGCACCTTGGAAGCAAAAAAATAATAAATTTGGCAGACTTATTTCTACCTTAACCATGGCAAGGTGATAGTTGTGGCTTGCCCAGTCCTCGTTGTCTGAGGAATACAGGAAAATGCTTAGGACACTGTGTAATTTCAGGTCCCATGTTTGGTCCTGCAGCCAACCAGATCATGGAATATCGCACACCGGTGAACAAAGTGAGACAGCAGCTTGCTGATTTCAGCCTTGTGACTTTCATGTTAATCAGCCTAGTAGTTTATACCAGCGGTCCCCAACCTTTTTTGTGCCACGCACTGGTTTAATGTCAGACAATATTTTCACGGACCGGCCTTCAAGGTGTCGTGGATAAATACAACAAATTAAAATGATATGACCAAGACAAAAACTGTGGTATTTTGTAAATATCATAATAAAATTCAGCAAATTCACAGTAAAACTGTGCAACTTTATTAGCAGCGTCCTCCTGAAATGCGGCAACAACATTGAGAGTAACATCCTCCTCTCCGCCCCTTAATGCTCTCTGGTCACTATGGGAACGTGTAAATATTTCTTTCAAAATAAGAGACACAACTACAACAGACCCAGGGAAACGGAGTTAAGGATTAAAAAAAAAAGACTAACACTAAACCCTAACCATAAATTTCACACCCGGGCCTTCGGTACCGGTCCGTGGCCCGGGGGTTGGGGAACGCTGGTTTATAGGCTTTCTCCCTGCTTTTGACAAGAGGTTGTTCATATTTAAGCTCTAATTAAGCCTTTCTTTTTTTCTCTTTCTTTTTTTGCTTGTTTGTTTTTGTCCTAGATGGCCTGACTCAGCAGGTGGGGGTAAATGCAGTTTCTGAGTTTGCCTTCGCCCAAGCAGTGCAGAAATGGCTCCGCTATGCTCCCGATCGGATGGGTGGTGCAGGACGCCCGATATCCAGCCCCATCCCGGAGTAAACTAAGAACAATGACTTCTAACTAATACATTTAACAATAAATCTTTTTTTATAAAATAAATAGTTTTTTTTATTGATACAAATATGTCTATTGTCATTTTTTTTAATCACATAATGCCCAGTGCTTAATTTTATAGGGCTATTGATATAGACATGATAAATTGTAGAATAATGTTCAACATATAATGGATATCCTCTTTTTAGATCAAACACAATTGTCTTTATCACAGGTTTAAGTGTTGATGGTAGTTTTCTGTGGTCTAGGATTGATGGAAATACCTATTAAGTCCTGTTTTAATCATGATTTTATTGTTGTTACAATATTAACCAAGGGTACAAAAGTGGTGGAAAATCAACACCGGAATTCAACATTGATTCATTATTAACTGAGGGTAATAACTGATATAAAATCAATGCTAAAATTCAACACTGATCCAATATTAACAGAGGATGTAAAAGTGATGTAAAATCTATGTCAGATTTCAATGTTGATTCAACTGAATTGTCTGATACTATTATGACATCATTTCAATGAATATTTGCCATTTGGGTTAGCGGTTTTACAACTACTCTTTCACAAATTTTTGAGATAAAAGGAAATTTTGCAAATTTGCCTTTAATCAGCTGAAACATCTGGGTCAAGAGATGGTTTAATCATCAACTTGAAGGCCTCTGGTACATTGCCGATTATTAGATAATATTTTAGACTGAAGCATTAATTAATGGTAGGACTTCTTTGAGCAGTCTTTTGGGAATGGGGACTAAAAGACATGTTGATGGTTTGGAGTAGAGCTGGCACGATACCACTTTTTAATGTCCGATACTGATTCCGATATCATAAATTTGGATATCTGGCGATACCGATATGAATCCGATATAGCGTATTTTGTAATCAATAAAAATGTTTTTTATAAATATCTTGCTGCATTTTGTATAAGTTCATACTCAAGTTTTAAAAAACAAGAGACTGAAGCTATTCTGTTATACCTGTATGCAAAAAATACACTGCACCCAAAACATTTTATAGTTCAGCAACACTGATCAATCTAATAAATTTAAACCTACACCATCCTCCCTATTCTCGTATTTTAAAGAGTACTTACCTACCTAACTAATAGGGTTGCCAACTCCCAGCAAAAATATTGGGGAACCACCCCCCGCCCTTAATCGATGTAATCAACTTTAATTTAATGCAAGTGTAAAACAAATGCACATAAATCAATTATTTTTCTACAATAATTAAATAGATTCAACATCTTTCTTCAACAGAATTGCAGACTGCACAGATGGTACCTTCCCAAAGGAAAAAGTACTATAGCTTACTAGGGTGTATATTAGACTTATTAGTTACTATATACAATAATGGATTTCTATACATTTAATCAGATGACCACTTTTAATATTCAGATAATTATTTATTAAAAGTTTTTAAATGACATAACAAAGAAAAATATTTCTTTTCTCAGCTCTGATGATTTAGTAAGGACATCTCCTGGTTTCATCTTTATGTTTCCCTCTCACCACATATCCAAACGGATATCATGACCAGCAGCTTTTACAGCTGTGGCTCCAGCAAACCTCACCTGCTACTAGAAAGTAATATTAAATACATTCTAACAACAGCTTATCACGCTTACACCTGCTCGTCTCCTCTTTCCAGCGCAAAGTGGGCGATAAACAAACAAGAAAGACAGGACTTGCAGCAGAAAAGCCGATCAGCTGATCAGTTTCATGTTTGAAGTAAAAACAGGAGAGGAAGAGTGAATGAATGAGAGAAGTAGATGCAACTGCGCAGCAAAGACAGAATAACTCCAGCTTTGTGTCTATTTTTTAATTCTAGCTGAAGTATGGGACAGATCGCTTCCTTTTCACCTCAATATGGAACTCCGATGGCCAGTCCAGCTGTGGCTCAGTATATCAGTTGTTAAGCTTAATGTGGAAATACTATGCAAAAATTCAGGGATGAACTTGCATACTTGCTGTACTTCTCTGGGATAGTTTTCGCCGAGATGAAATGCCACGGTTAGGAAGCATGTAGCGAGGCTCCAAATGCTCCAACAGAACGCCGACAGGTCTCGCAGACAACTGCTGCTCTATCACGTGACACATACTGCTCCGATGCGCCGAGCTGTGTCACGCCAAGTAGCGCGTTTTGTGAGGTGATTTTGTGATACTTCGGATGGGATTAAATTTTTTATTTCTCTCCGATATCCGATCCAGTAATTTAGGTCAATATCGGATCGATCCATCTCTAGTTTGGAGGAAGTAATTACTTAAGTTAACTTAGAAATATCTATTGGAGAAAAGGAGTAAATAAATATCAATGGTTCTAAAAGTAGGTGTATATAATTTTACCGTACTACAGTTCACAGATCGCATTAACTCTGGGACAAACATCCAGCTCACCAGGGAAGATATGAAAAGTGGCAGGTTAGCATTTTTAGACTGTGAGATTTAATTAAAAATGGGAGACATTTAAAAGCTGATGTCAACTGACAGTTAATTTATGTGCAGTGCATAAATACCATAACAATGATGAAAAGACAAACTAAAAGAAAATTTAAACCTCTTGCAACATGAAAGATTTCAGTCATTTGCAGTTTAATGAACTCAGCAGACTCCAGTAAAGAGCAGCTGAGTGAATGTGGTCTGGACTCTGTGTAGTAGGATAGTCTTCTGCTTAAATAACAGGATCATTTACAACCCTTGTGTCACTCTGGAGGTTACACTGTGTAAGTGTCAGAAATATGAATTGTGTTCAATATTTAAGTAATTTGTTCATTTATGTGGTTTCCATATTCTTAACATTTAGTTTTGAAGGCAAACTCTCCCCAATTCCAGTTTGCATCACACTTCATTGAACAAGGTGGATGATGGAACAAGCTGATGCTTTAATTTGCTGAATTATTTTGCACATCTTCTCCCAAAGTGGCAACAACACAGGCAAAATTTTTACATCCATTAGACAACATGGTGAGTGTCAGTTCTTGAAGGATGAAGTCACACGTGTCAACATACATTTGCATCAGAGAACATGTGAAAACGAGAATATAAAATAGCCCCCAAATTAACATTTCTCACAATACAATTGAAATTATTTGATATGAACAATACTTCGTAGACTGCCCAAGAATTTGAACATGGTACTGGGAGTACAACAGATTTTCTTTAATAAAACCCAAATTCAAGCACACTGGGTGAGAAATTCCATTGTAAAATCTGAGTTTAAATAAATTGTTTCTCAATTTATATAAAACAGTGTCAGATACCAAGTCAGATTTTTGGTCTTGGGTATTACTTGCACGACTTCAAATCCTTTGTAGGAAAACCAGAATGACTGATGAATTAAATGTTTGCAATAAAAAAAATAATAAAAAAAATCATGTTTTTTGTAAAAAAAAAAGCTGATTGTAGTTAATATTTTTTTTTAACCAATCTACAATTAATATATACATGTTATATGTTATGTTATGTTATGTTATATGTACAGATATCTGTAACAAGAAAAACATGCGTCATAGGAACAAGCGAATTAATGTAACAAACAGTTGTTACTGTTATGGACATAAAATACCAAATTAACCTCATCTTTTCCCTCACGTGTTGCAGAGAAGCATTGCTATGAACTCTGCTCCATGTGAACTCTTTCCCCCATCTCTGACACTTTCATACACTGTGAATTCTCATGTGCCTTTTCAAGTTTGCCATCTGACTAAATGTTTTACCACATGTGTTACACAAGTGTGGCTTCTCGCCTGTGTGGTTTCTCATGTGAGTTTTCAACCTCGCCATATTAGTGAATTTTTTTCCACAGCTGCTACAAGAATATGGCTTCTCACCTGTGTGGATTCTCATGTGAATTTTTAAGCTCCTCATCTGACTGAATCCTTTCCCACATGTGCTACAGCAGTAAGGTTTCTCACCTGTGTGGCTTCTCATGTGAACTCCAAATGATGAGGTAACTCTAAAGCTTTTCCCACAGGCGCTACAAGAATATGGTTTCTCACCTGTGTGGATTCTCATGTGAACTCTGAATGCTGACGAGTGACGAAAGCTTTTCCCACAGTCGCTACAAGAATATGGTTTCTCACCTGTGTGGATTCTCATGTGACTTTTTAAGTGGTACATCTCACTGAATCCTTTTCCACATGTGCCACACAAATAAGGTTTGCCACCTGTGTGGATTCTCATGTGCACTGTTAATGCTGATGAGTGACGAAAGCTTTTCCCACAGGCGCTACAAGAACATGGTTTCTCACCTGTATGAGTTCTCATGTGAGTTTCCAGTCCTGGTTTGTAACAGAATTTTTTTCCACACAGGCTACAAGAATATGGCTTCTCACCTGTGTGGATTCTCATGTGAGTTTTTAAGATGTTCATCTGAATTAATCCTTTCCCACAGGTGCTACAAGAATAAGGTTTCTCACCTGTGTGAACTCTTAGATGTTCAGTTAGTTTGTATTTACACTGAAAAGTTTTTCCACAAATCTCACATTTTACAGACTTTCTACTTGTGTCAGGCTTACACTGACTATCTGACCTGAGCTGGCTCTCTACTCCACTTTTCTTTCTCTGATTTTTCCTCATTGTGTTTGCATTTGTAGTTGATCCTGAGTGCACACTCTCACTTTCTTCCTGGTCTTGGCTCCACTCTGGCTGAGGACAGTTGTTAGAAAGGAGGTCACTGCTTGGTTCAGGTTCCTCATAAGTTGTAGTCACCATAAATTTATTAGTGTCCTTTAGAAGAAGCTGCTCTCCCTCCTGACTGGTGCAGGGTTTCTCCTGGTCCTCTTTAAATTCTGGAGGCTTTCGATCCTCCTGATCCAGACTGGAGATCCTTTCATGGTTACAGACCTGTTGGTCTGCAGGAACCTCTTCCTCCTTACAGATCTTTTGATCTGAAATGTCTCAAGGGACAAAAACCAAAAAATAAAATGAAAAAAAAAACCAAAAACCCCAACAACACAAAAACCCGAACATTTAAAAAAAAGATCTCATCAACTATTTGGGGAGCTACATACAAGTTAAAACATCTTGGCATATTTTTTACATATTAACTTTCTTCTGGACGTAGAGATTTGGTTTTGTACATTACCACAATGAATTTTAAATGAAACCACTCAGATTCAGTTCAAGTGCAGACCTTCAGCTTCAATTCAGTGGTTTGAACAAAAACACTGCATAAAAACTGTGAGAAAATAAAGCATTTTTAACACAGTACTTTCATTAGATTGGCTCAGAAGTAATTGGACACATTACATAACTAAAAAAATATGTTCATTTCTAATACAGATGCTTGCTTTCTCCTTTTTAATGTCACAGTTGCTCCAAAAAGCCACCAAAGGCAGATTGCAGTGTAAACGCTGTCGCACGTGGAAGACAGGAGTGATACACCTCATGTTGTCATATCTGTAGAGTTTATCCCTGTGGTGTTCTTCTCTGTCTCACAGTGGACAGAAACTATCTTTTGGAGTTGCATAAAAAATTAGAGTGGCAGCTTATTTGATGCAGAACACCTGATTGTTCTGTAAATATTTTTAAATGGTTATATAGAAACCTTGCTTGCATTTTTAGGTAAATAGTACCATATAACGATGTTATTTGTAAAACCTGTGCATAATGTTTTGTGTGAAACCACGATAACAGAGTTCTGGCTGATTGGAGCTGGCTGGGACCTGGCTTATCGAAGAACAAGAAGCGAGTACAGCTGTTTAAATTCCCACAAGGCTAGCCGACATTTACACCCAGCTGTATTAGGAATTAAGTTAAAGAACTGTTCTGCTTTTTGGTTTAACTGTTGCTAGTTTTGCTATATTTGTGCTTTACTACTAGCAAACTTGCGAGCCGTGTGCTATGTAGCAAATTTATGGTCTACAGATTTATAACGACTTTTCGTTCTTCCCAGTGCAGACATCACTGATGCTTCACTGGTCATTTCCTGCCTTCCTGATAGTTTTACATACCTTTGCTTTGTATCTTTATTTCAGGTTTCCAGATGGTATCAAGCAGTCTGAGCGTCTCCTGCCCGGTCCAGACGATGATGTGTTCAACCTCCTGTTCCTCTTTAATCTGAGGAGGCTCTGGGTCCTCCTGCTTCAGACTGGAGCTCCTCTCCTGGTTACAGACCTGCTGGTCTGTGAGAACCTCCTCATCCTTACTCTTCATTCTGTTTTGAGAAGTCTTGAAAAGAGACAAGCGATAACGGGAGAAATTAAAAGTAAACAAATGTGACAAATATTTCAAGAACACCGTGTGAGTCACTCAAGTTCTGATACTTTTATAAGCAAAATTAAGAATAAAAAACTTTCAGGTAGGTAGCTGCTGCCAGCTTCACAGTTGTGCAACTGTTTGTCATTTTAACCTGCCACAGTGACAACCAAAAGTAATTATATCATTCAAATGTTTATTTAGATGGAGAATTTTAAGAGTGTTTTCACACCATCTGACTATGATCCGAGTCCAAATTTCAAATTAAAAGCTGTTTCACTTTGTTTGCTGATTTGTGCTTAAAGCTGCAACACTTACAATTTTTTGTTTTTCATTATTTTTAAAATATGAATTAATTGCAGTCACAATAATTAATTAATATCATGTCATTTATTTAAACTGTACTTAAGTAAAAATATAGAATCACCATGGTGGGATGATGGTTAGCACTGTTGCCTCACAGCAAGAAGATTCTTAGTTCGATTCAGGAGTTTGCATGTTCTGCTCCTCAGTGTGTCGGTTCTCTCTGGGTACTCCAGCTAGGGCTGCCACAAACGATTATTTTGATAGTCGACTAATCACATCATGCATCCAATATTGTAAAACGTACAGCTTGTTGCACCAGCATGCATCTGCTCTTATATAACTATCATTAGATTACAGCTTAAAGTGTTTAAGGTATGTGCTAACTAAAAATAAAGACAAGATGATAGTTTATTAAACTTTTAATGAAATTTGCATATTGTCTCGGTGGACTTAAATCAATTCAGCCGTCTGCTCTTTGCTCCCTCAAATATAACATGACATTGGAGCAAATTCTCGACCATCTCATATTTCTGTTTGATGTTTATTCAGCTGTGTGAAAACTGTAACTTCCCAGCCACTGATTTACTCTGGAAAAAATAAAACACTGAAAAAAGCCAAACAATAACATTTATAAGCTACCCAAGTGACTTATATAACTAACCCTATAAATGAAAGCAGATGACATTTTCAAAAGCAAATAACAAGCTAATAGAGTAGTAGTTTACAAAACCTATTATCACCTAAAATATGAAAGATTTCACATTTTTAAGCAAAACTGAATTTATGAATGTATGAATAAGCAGTATTATGCCAGCCATGTGTCATTAATTCATCTTCAAATTATTGTTTTCTTCTTAATTCAGTGAGAAACAGCTGGACGTGACCCTGCAGAGGTTTGAGGTTTGCTGTGGGGAGAGGAAAACGGGTGTAACAGCAAAGCCAACAATGAAGGTAGCTGAGTGTAAATACCATGGGTCAAGCACCCAAAACAATGGACAGTGTACAAGAGAGGTGAAGAAGAGAGTGCAGGCAGGGCGGAGTGGGTGGAGTTGAGTGTCAGAGGTGATTTGTGAGTGGAGGATGGCAGCAAGAGGGAAAGAGAAGGTCTACAAGATTGTAGTGAGGCCTGCTGTGATGTATGGTTACATGGTTTTCGCTTCACAACTAAAGCGTGCAGTTTACTTTGTGTACACTCAAATGCAGTCGAGTCAACTAGTGCCACCTATGGCCTAAAGCCAGATTAACTTGTGACACAGACATCTGCACCACGTTTGAATTTGTTTCATGCACAATACATTCGTAACTTTCAATTTTGTCTGTTTTTGTGTCTTGCAAATAAACCTTATATTATGGATTTTGGCAGTGGTGACTTTTCTCAGGAGAAGCTGGAACCCTGTTTACTAGGTTTTAAAATTTCTGTACTATTAGGTGGCAGAAGGAGAAATGTGGCCTGGTCAAAACACGGAGAGCTGCACTCTAAAAGATCTTTAAATATAGTAAACATACCTTGTGTGCCACAAACTGCTCCCAAACACGAGGGGGCAAATAATACCTCTAAAACACTTAAGTTGGCTTTATTAAATGTTAGATCTTTAGCTGGGAAAACATTTTTAATTAATGATTTAATCACTGAGCACAGCCTTGATTTTATGTTTTTAACTGAAACTTGGTTGGACCAAAGTAACAGTGGAGCTGTTCTCATCGAGTCAACCCCTCCTAACTACAGTTTTATCAGTGAGGCCAGGGTGAGCAGGAGAGGAGGAGGGGTTGCTGTCTTATTAATTGAATCATTTCAATGTAAGCAGCTATCTCCTGGAAGTTTTCAGTCTTTTGAATATGTGGCTTTACAGCTGAAGGCCCCATCCAAAGTTGTATTTCTTAATGTTTACAGGCCTCCCAAATACTGCACAGACTTTTTTAATGATCTCAGTGAACTGCTGTCTGTGATCTGTGTTGATTTCGACTGTGTAATTATCAGTGTTGGGACTAACGCGTTATTAAGTAACGCGTTACAGTAACTACGTTATTATTGTGGTAACGAGCACGGTAACTAGTTATTATGCCAAAACCAGGAACGCGTTACTCGTTACTAGGATTTAGATAGGCTCGTTACTCGTTACTTCCACAGATTCAATAACATTAGCAAGTGGTGGAAGCCAGCAGGTGGATGAAGGAAAAGGGAGGCAAGAGGAGAGACCCGAAGCGGCCGCCGGTCCGCGTGTCAGGTGAACTGAACTTCAGGTAAGAAGTTATGACCTGCAGTCTATCGGAGTCAGATATAAACCAAGTTTAGGTGGAGTTTATTTTCGGTATGCTGACATTTTCGTACTGCGTGCTAGCTAGCATGACGGAGTTTCTATACAGCTGGGTGGGTGCTATGTTACTGATGTTGAACTTTATTTTGTTCATACGGTTAATTATTAGAGTTGCCAACCGTCCCGTAAAAAACAGAATCGTCTGGTATTCAGAGAAAATATTACGCGTTTCGTACTGAGGTGAAAAGGAACACAGTTTGTCCCGGACTTCAGCTACAATGAAAAAGACACAAAGCTGAAGCTGCACAGCTGCCTCTTCTTCTCTCATTCTCTCCTGTTTCTACTTCAATCATGAAACTGATCAATGATCAGCTGATCGGCTTTTCTCTCTTGTTTATTTATCGCCCACTTTGCGCCAGAAAGAGGAAACCAGCGGATGTCACGTTAAACAACAGCAGCACGTTTAAGCTTGATCAGCTGTTGTTAGAATTTATTTAATATTAATTGCTAGTATCAGCTGATGTTTGCTGGAGCCACAGCTGTAAAGCTGCTGGTCATTATATCGGTTTGGTTATCTGGTGAGAGGGAAACATGCAGATGAAACCAGGAGATGTCCTTACTGAATCATCAGAGCTGAACAGGTGATGTAGAAACAGGTTTACCTGTTAGGTCACATGAATGAGTTGAAGGGAAGTTATGAACTGTTTCTGAGAGACAAATAACACCAGGATCCTTTTCTAAGTAGCTGACAGCTGGTAACTGTGCAGGGGTGGATCTAGCAAAGTGTTGCCAGGGGGCCAGGTAAGGCATTAACAGGGAAAGGGGGGGACAAGGAAATACTTTTCTTTGTTATTCTCATTTAAAATGTCTCGCTTTAAAAAAAAATAATTATCTGAGTCTTACAACAAACAATTGATAGATTGATACATATATATACCATCAGAACAGTGTACATCACTGTCACAACAGTGTTTATTTTCATTCAAAGGCTTTATGATTTTTCCTATAATGGTGGGCCGGTCTCTAGTCAAAATGCCCAGGACGATTTTTTTGTCCCAGTCCAGCCCTGTATGCAGCTCATCTGCAGTCTGGTGTTACCTACATCTTCCTATTCAGAAGGCAGAATTTCCAAGTTCTGAGTACAATCAAAAGCACCACGACTGCAGTTTTTGTGTTGGATGTAAAAAGCAGGCTAGAATCATGGCGGCGGTCAACGACGGTCCAGGCGTGGGATTTCTCTCGTGGAAATGTGCACATTATTTTTTCCTTTCTATTGGTAGGTGGCACAGCGCACTTGTGGCATGTAAGCAAGATAGAAGACTGACAATCTTGCTGGGTATCCAGTTACGGAAGCAACACATTAACAAGAGAATTCTGAGTAAAACCAAAGTTACTTTCCCTAGTAACTAGTTACTTTGAAAGTAACGAGTAACTTGAAGTAACTGAGTTACTTTTTTAGAGAAGTAACTAGTAATGTAACTAAGTTACTAATTTAAAGTAACTTACCCAACACTGGTAATTATTGTTGGGGATTTTAACATCCATGTGGACAACCCTCAGGACAAAGGGACTAAAGACCTGAGTAACACTCTGGGCAACTTTGGGCTGACTCAGCATGTAACAGAGGCCACACATAATAGAGGACACACTCTGGACCTACTGATCTCCAAGGGCCTGAGCATTTCAAAGGTTACTGTGTCTGATGTGGGCCTGTCTGATCATTACTGTGTTTTCTTTGAAAGTAAAATTTCAGCGCACACAAATATGTCGACAGCAGTGATCACAAAACGGTGTTTAATAACAGTAGTGAGATCTTTAACCAGGTCTTCCCATTAACACCTGGCCTGTCCAGAGGTTCAGTCAATGAGCTTGTCAATAACTTCAATGCCGAAATGCTAAACGTTATGGACACAATTGCTCCCATTAAGGTGAAGGTTATCTCTGGAAGGAAAAAGTCTCCATGGAGAAACTCCACACTGGTGAAAAAAATGAAAAATGAAAAAAGAGAGTGTCGGAAAGCTGAGCGCAGATGAAAAAAAAAACAAACTTTCAGGTTCATTATGACATCTATAAATAGAAACTTCACAATTATAATTTACAACTGAGGAGTGCAAGGAGGTCCTACTTCTCTGACATCATCACCAAAAACAGTCATAATGCTCGGGTCTTATTTGCTGCAGTTGACAGGCTAACAAACCCTCCTGTGTCAGTGGCAGCTGAACTTCGACCATGGCCCGCAATGACTTTGCCAAATTCTTCACAGATAAAATCCAAAAGATTAGACAAGCAATTGGTACATCCACAGTAGATCCAGGATATGCACTGTGTCCACCAAAAAACTGTTTAAACAACATGAAACAGTTTCACCCCATTAACAGCAAAGACCTGGAGGACATCTTAGGTCAACTGAACTCCTCTTGCTGTTTAGAAGTTTTTTCAAAAAGGTCTCAAAGACTTTGGAGTCAGACCTGTTACAGATCGTCAACTTTTCTTTACTGTCAGGAGTGTTTCCAGAACCACTAAAAACTGCTGTAATTAAGCCTATACTGAAAAAGGACAATCTTGACAAGACACAAATGAGCAACTACAGGCCGATCTCAAATCTCCCATTTTTAAGTAAGATCATTGAAAAAGCAGTTTCTCAGCAGCTCAATTACTTCTTAACACAGAATAACTGCTATGATGCCTTCCAGTCAGGTTTTAGACAGAACCACAGCACTGAAACTGCTCTGACCAAAGTGTTTAATGACATACGTCTGAATACAGACAGTGGAAAAATGTCAGTCTTAGTTTTACTGGATCTCAGTGCAGCATTTGATACAGTTGACCACAATATATTACTCAAACAACTGGAGAACTGGGCAGGTCTCTCAGGAACTGTACTAAACTGGTTCAAAACATACTTAGAAAACAGGAAATACTTTGTATCAATAGGTAACTTCACATCTGAGCAGACAAGTATCACATGTGGAGTTCCCCAAGATTCCATCTTGGGACCTCATCTGTTTAACATTTACATGCTCCCACTGGCACAGATTATAAAGAACAGCAAAATAAACTATCATAGCTATGCAGATGACACACAAATATATATCACAATGTCACCAGGAGACCGAGGCCCTGTACAGGCTCTTGGTAAATGCATTGAGGAAATTAATGACTGGTTGTGCCACAATTTTCTCCAGCTAAACAAAAAAACCTGAGGTAATAGTCTTTGGAGCCAAAGAAAAACGATTACAGGTCACCAGAGAACTTCAATCTATACACCTAAAAACCACCAACCAGGCGAGAAATTTGGGTGTGGTGATGGAAGCAGACCTAAACTTAGAAAAACACATTAAGACAATAACAAAGTCAGCTTACTATCACCTCAAGAATATTTCAAGGATAAAAGATCTGATGTCTCAGCAGGACCTGGAAAAACTAGTCCATGTATTCATCTTTAGTAGGCTTGATTACTGTAACAGTATCTTTACACGTCTACCTAAAAAAACAGTCAGACAACTACAGCTCATTCAGAACTCTGCTGCTAGAGTCCTCACTAAGACCAAAAAAGTGGACCACATCAGTCCAGCTCTGAGGTCTTTACACTGGCTGCCTGTCCGTCAGAGGATAGACTTTAAAGTTCTGATGCTGGTCTATAAAGCTCTGAATGGTTTAAGACCATAATACATCAGTGATCTCCTGACCCAGTATGAACCTTCCAGATCCCTCAGGTCATCTGGATCCGGTTTTTAATCAGTTTCCAGATTCAGAACCAGACATGGAGAAGCTGCATTCAGCTTTTATGCTCCATATATCTGGAACAAACTCCCAGAAAGCCTCAGATCAGCTGAAACACTCAGTTTATTTAAATCCAGGTTGAATACTCACCTGTTCTCAGCTGCATTTGAATAAAACACCAAATCCACAGTTTTACTTTTAAGCTTAAATTTCAAAACTTACATTTTAACTACTGATTTTATCTACCGTTTCTTTTTTTTCCCATTTTAAATCATGCTTTTTCTTTGTTTTTGTTTTTTAATGTCTCTGTAAAACACTTTGAATCACCTTGCCGTTGAATTGTGCTATATAAATAAACTTGCCTTGCCTATATAATTATATTATGTATTTATTTTTGGCCTACATCAGTAGAAAATGCCAAATTATATACACAAAGTAATCGAAATCTCCACTCCTGTTGATCATCATGATTTTAATTTTCTTTACCATAACAAAGAAATACGTCTTGAACAAATATATGAATCATTCATATTTCACATCCTGTTAGCATAGCCTGCCTGTGTAGGGAATACATTAACATGGCAAATGGATTGTGCATGAAACAAATTCTAACGAGGTGCAGATGTGTGTCACAAGTTAATCTGACTGTAGGCTTTAGGCACTTGACCACAGGTGGCTCTAGTTGACTCCATTTGAGTGAACATAAAGTAAACTGCATGCTTTACTTGTGAAGCTAAAACGCTAAAGTCGGAGGAATAAAACCTATGAGGGGAACGATAACAAAGACATGAATCTCCAGATCGTTTATTCTTGCTGTCCTGTGAACAGCATCGACGTGGTGACGTTTATTCGTTTGCCGTTTTCGCGATCGCCTCGTGCATTCCCGACTTACCGACGGCATCTCCCGCGCCCCCACCGATTCTCCCGGGAGCCTCCGACTCATCGATGGTGGCTGGGATCGCGGCACGATCATCAGCCATTGCAGCCTTCGCAGTTTAGGGAAACGAGCCCGCCAGCCCTTTATAGTGGCCGCGACCACTGGCGATACACTGTAAAATCTAATTAGTTCCCAGAACTCAAAAAAATTATGGAAACTCGTTGCCTCAAAAGAATTGAGTAAAGCTTAGCTAAAAATGACTAAGTTAGGACAACTTATTTACTTTGAGTACTCTGTACAAGCTCATTTGTTCCCAGAACTCAAAAAAATTGGATCAAGTTTACGTAAGATGACCAAGTTAGGGCAACTTACTCATTTTGAGTACACTGTACAGCCTTGTTAGTTCCCAGAACTCAAAAAAATTATGGAAACTCGTTGCCTCAAAAAAACTAAGTAAAGCTTACTTAAGATGACTGTTAGGAGAACTTATTCATTGCAAGTCTGCAGTATTAACAATAACTTGATATTTCTGACTGTACAATACTAATTGTTTACCTACTGACAAACATGTTAAGTTCAACTAAATGAAAAAACAATTTGTGGTAACCTGAATATGATTAAAAATAATTAACAACACTTTTTGTAATGACGTTAAAATGAGCCCAACTTTTATTTTCAAACACAACAAAGTATAACAGCCAACATACTGGACACTGTTCTGCTGAACAACAAACAATTATATTGCCATCACTGTTATAATCTTACAATGAAACAAAGTCTCAGATGTAATTATTCTGAAAATAAGTTTAGGCCTACCACAAGTTTGTTTTGTACTTACATTACTTATATAATCAAAATAAAATATTTGTTGTTCTGTCACAAGTGCAGTCTCTAATTTAAACAACACATTTGTTTTCCATTCCAACACATGAGCTGGAATGTTGTATTATTTTAAGGATGCTTGTTTCCAGTCCAGGCATTACTGCCTGAATGACTGTCATGGATCGAGGTGATCCAAATGTAGGTGCAGAAGAAAGTCTTTAACTGCCCTTAAGTACAGTGGCAGTGGATGTGGGTTGGAGATGCAATGAGCTTGAACCTGCAGGCGACCATCTTCACTGACCACACCATCTGTGACGGAGGACTCATCTCTCCTGTTGTCCTGCAAGCAAACAATCATATTTTTTGGAACATGAACTTAATTGCTTTCTTAAAACATTTTTTTCTGCATTTGGTATAAAACAGACTCCAATTTAGACGATCTCAGGCCCCCTCCCCACCGGAGAGGTGACATTCAATGTCCCAAATTGTCAGTCTGGATAGGCCTGACCACCACCCAACATACAATAATGTCATGAAAGCATCATTTTAAAAAGGGCTATGCAAACATGGCCAATAACTTTCATTCTAATGATGTGCAAAATGATTTTGGGCACAAAACAGATTTTGCTGTTAGAAAACTTGCAGACTTCACTATATACAGTGTAGACACTCTAAACTAAGTTTGGGGGATGTGATCTTTCAAGAAATGCAGACCAAACTGTTGTTGTTTGTTTACTTACACAGCATGTCTTGTAGAATTAACTGTGGTCACCAGCAACAGCATAGTGCAGTCATATCTCAAGTCTAATAACAGAAGACAGGAAAAGATCAGTAAAGAAACAACTTTCCCAAACCAAAGCACAAATAAAACAATAAGTAAAACAGGCTGATCTAAAGTATGATTAAAGTTCAGCCTGATTAATATAAATGTTACTGACAGTTGCTAATATATTGGAAAACCAAAATACTTACTGATGTCTTTCTGTCCAACAGCAGGAGTGCTGGTCCCGAGCCTCAAAGACAGTAAGAAGCAAGCAGAGGGAGAAAAAACAGAACATTTTTCAGAAACTGATTTGATCCTTAATGGCTGTGCAATCATTGTAACATAGAGTTTGGTTATGTTGTTAAATAAAGGCTAGATTTGACATTAATAGATGCCACAGATGTTCTAAAGCTGCCACAAAGCATGAAAAAAAAAAAAAAATAGACGTCTCCGAAAACGTCGGAGCATTTTTGCAAATATGTGATCTCTTGATAAATCGAGCAGATATTTGAAATTTACACAGCTACATTCTCGCCTGAAAATATCTTAAAAGTTTATTTTGTGACCCAGAAAAAGTAACAAGTTTTTCAGCTGCGCTCCTCCGCCATTGCCGCGCTTACAAGTACGCACAGGCTCCGACAACCGTGGCCGACAAATGCGATCCTCCTTTCCCCCAGACTACCCTTTGTGGGTCACAAAATAACCTTTTAAGATATTTTCAGGCGACAATGCAGCTATGTAATGCTCAAATATCTACTTAATTTATCAAAATATCACATATTTGCAAAAGTGCTTCCACGTTTTAGGAGAGCTCTGTTCTCCACCCCCCACCCCTAACGGCTGCACCTCTCGAAGAATTTTGTCTGGGCTCTTATCTCACTTATTTATTTCAAACAATCAACAGAAAATTTCACCACATAGTTTTATGTAAGGTTTTTAAGGCTGTGGTGTTAATTTTTAAGTAACATGAGCCCAGCGGCAGCAGCAACGCTAGGCTAACACTATCTAGCTAGCAAGATTTTAAACCTGGTGCTAAACTAAGAGAAGCCACAAAATCAGTTTGAATAAGAGTAAACATTTACTCACCAAGTCAGTGTATCAGGTAAAGATCCACAGCAATGACAACAATAATATCTTGAGCTGACGCTTCTCCAGGTTTGCTCAACATATTCCATAAAAAATGCACCGTGAACATGCGGACTGATCCGAGAGGGAGGAGGACGGTAGTCACGTGGCATTTTCAAACCACATCTTTCATCCTTCCGCACTGAGAAGCAAAACTTCCAGCTTACTTAGTTTTTCTAAGTTAAGACAACTCAAATAAATGGAGTTTATCAGCGTTTTTGCATAAAAAGTACTGGTAACTTATTTAAATTGAGTTCTAATAACAAATTGATAAAAATTGAGTTCAGCCTATTTAATATTTTTAATTAAACACAATATTACATTTTACAGTGTAAGGAAAGGTAGCTCGTCATAGAGGACTCACACTCGGGGAGCCGTTTTTATGGTCGACTTAGGCTCCCAGAAGAGCCTCGAGAACCCTCGTGTTGTCTTTGCATACCTCCACAATGGTATATTATTTAATCTTTTAAAAAAAAGGAGATTTCCTGCATACCACCAGAAAGAGCCCAAGTTACCACTAGTGCAGGGGTGGGCAACTCAAGGGCCGGTGTCCTGAAGGTTTTAGATATCACCCTGAGTGAAATGATTAGTTCATCACCATGCCTCTGGAGAACTTCGGGACATTTTGAGGAGGTAATTTAGCCATTTAAATACGCTGTGTTGGATCAAGCACACATCTAAAACCTGCAGAACACCGGCCTTTGAGACCTGGAGTTGGCCGCCCACGCACTAGTGGTACGCGTACCACAGTTTGAAAATAGATAACCTAAAACATCTGCACGGTAACCACGTGGTGAGAGTTGAAGGTTTCTCTCACAGATTCAATCTTACCGTTTAAATCAAAGGGACGCACTTATGTGATGAGCTGCTGCTTGAATTTAGTCTGCGCTGATGGTTGCTCTCATCCTGGGCGATTGTTTCCTAACGTCCGAGCAGATTTCTACCTTGACAAACTGTCAAACCACTGGTTTGAAGACTATTGTTGTGGAGTTTGAGTGACGTCACTTCCGCTCTCTTTCGAGTAGAACTGGCGCACTGCTGCACTCCTCAGGTCATTCGTAGTCAAAATAAAAGTCCTTCCATAAAGTCTAGTGCTTTGCAGAAACCTGAATAAAGAATTTTAGTTCCCCAGTGATCCAAGCCGAGTATTGACTTAAACAGTCTGTAATATTCTGCAGCACAGCTGGAACAGACTATCTAAACATGTTTAACACTTTCTGTCTGCTCATCCCTTATTCAACCCTCAGTGCTTTGGCCTTAGTCTGGTCAAAATAACCTTATCCTCTCTGTTCACACATAACAATGTTTGTTTCTATATAGAAACACCATATATTTATATTATAAATATAAATATATAGACTCAGGTCTTTTGGAGTGTAGGGCCCACTCCTGAAGACCTTCTATGACTCTGTGGTGGCCTCAGCCATCTTTTACGGTGTGGTCTGCTGGGGCGGCAACAGCTCAGCCGGGGACAGGAAGAGACTGAACAGGCTGATCAGAAGGGCCAGCTCTGTTCTAGGATGCCCTCTGGACCCAGTGGAGGTGGTGAGTGACAGGAGAATGGTGGCTAAGCTGTCATCCCTGTTGGACAACATCTCACTCCATGCAGGAGACTGTGACAGCACTGAGCAGCTCCTTCAGTGGCAGCTGTGGCACCCACGGTATGGGACGGAGAGATTTTGCAGGTCTTTCCTCCCCACTGCTGTCAGACTACACAACAAAGACTTCAACTGATCAAACACACACATCCAGACATGTGCAATAGCAATAACACTAAGTGCAATACTCTTTCTGGCATTGTTGTATTATACTCATATTGTATATAGCATTTGTATTCTATTTTATTCGATTGTATATAGTATCTTATTTTATTTTATTTTATTCTATTCTATTGTGTACAGTATCTTATTGATATCTTATTCCAGTGTTTTTCTCTAATTTTTGTATGCAACTTTGCACTGTCCACTGCTGTAACAAAACAAATTTCCCATGTGTCGGACTAATAAAGATTATCTGATCTTATCTTATCTTATTCATTTGCTATGTAAAGTAATGACACACATTCTTTTCATTCTCTTATTGCTTTTGCCACATGCTGTTTTCTTTGATGATGGATCCACATTCAAAAGACCCAGTGCTTATTCAGTTCAGTTCAATTTTATTTATATAGCGCCAAATCACAACAACAGTCACCTGAAGGTGCTTAAAATTCTTGGCTCCCATGTCTGCAATTTGAGTCCCGTCTTCCCTATCTTATCTTGGTATCCACAAAAACCCCACAGGTTCTCCAGCCTTTAGATCGATTGTAGTGTCATCTTCATTAACTGAAGTTTCTGTATGTTTCCTTATCATTTCATTCATTTTCCTCACTCCTTAACACATATCTGAGCTCCTTTGTGAACAGACTTGAACTTCATTTTAGACTTGTTTTAATCACTCTAGCAGCTACTATGATTTTCAGTTCCACTAATTTTCTTTTGAGTGTTCTTCTTAGCAGGGATAGAACTATTTGCACTAAACAATAATTTCAGATAAACTGTAATTCCATTCATCCATCCTGCTTTTCTCAGATTTCTCTGTGGCTTTTTCACAGTTAGAAGGAAATGCTTCCCAGTCTGCCTTACTGAAGTCAAATGAGCTCAGTCATTTGTTTTATTCAGTAAAGCATTCCAGAGCTTTCCAGAAGACAAGGAACAACAGAGGGTGGCCAGGCAGGTTAGTAATTCACCATTCCTTTTTGCAGGAACAGATCAGCAAGACAGGAAAGTATGAAAAAACAAGGAGAGTATCAAAGAGGCTCATTAACCAGCCTGACAGAAAGCACTGGTTCGAGCTGGTCCTTGAGGGGTTATTAGATGAGAAATACTTGTGTCTGCTGAAGAGCAGGAGCTATTACTACTACCACTACTACTCTGTGGTTGCTACAAGATGTCCCCCTTGGTTCTTGTTTCTCTTTGTCAGTATTAATGAAGAATTTTTTTTTATTATTCTACACCAAGTTGTTGCCAGGTCATTAATAACAAGATTCCCTTTCACTTGCTTTTAAATCTACTCAGATTAATTTAATGTGTTTTATTTTTAGAGATTTGGGTGAAGCTCTTTTTAGATGTTTAACGTTATGTCCTTAACAACCAAAGGTTCCAGCACACCAGGACTCCTCAAACTCTGCAGTGGAAACAGAGGACAGCTTTAAATACCATGGAATCACCTTATGGAAAAGCTTAACAGTGGTTACTCACAACTACTGGTGTTTAAAAAAGCAAACCAGACTTCAAATCCTCAAAGGGACTTCAACCGCAGCATCACAGAAAGTCTTCTGACAGGTGGATTTGCCAACTGGTAAGGTAATTGCAGAAGCAATGCTTCTGCAAGGCCCTCAGAAAAGTAAAACGCTACACTCATCCACACAAAAGCGTATTGTCTTTCATCTCTTCTAGAAGGAAATATTATATTTATATTGTTATATATTATAATTAGTCCTCCAGTTGAAGTTTGTCTCATGATCCACAAACTGACTGACAAATCTTATATAAACATGAACTTTGTGATTTTTCAGGAGGAAAACTGCTCAAGTGATTCTCTCTGATTAGTTTCACATTCTCTGGATCAGATTTGAATGAGATCCTGGAATGAAGACAGAAGAAAAGACTTTGAACAAAGTTTTATTTATAATAAAAACCTTTTTTGTTTGTTCACATATTAAATACTGAAAAGATTATGATCTCAACAACAATTACAATAATTCAAAATATATTTTTATAGTATCATTTGTTACTCATTTGTTTTTGTATTTACTAATACATATAAATGTACCAAACAGATAAATTTATTTGTTTCTTTACAAAGTAAAGAAAAAAAACCTGTTTGACAAAGAATGTTCTGCTAATTTCTCTGTTAAAGCCCATGAAGTAGAAGACAAAAAAAAGGTGGAGAAATATTTGTGTAAATAAAATTCATATCGATCACTGGTAGCTTCCATGGACAAACAGACACAGGAAAGATCCCCTTTAAAAACTCAAAAACATCAAGAGAACAAAAAGAAGATGTGGAGGTACCACCCATAATGTTTGACTGACAGCTGAACTCTGTGCAGAAATGATGGAGAGAAAATAAAATGAAACTAAAATGCAGATTTAAACCCACAATATAAATGACTTCAGTCTATTTCAGTTTAATGAATTCAGCAATATCTCCATAATTGTTGTAAAGCCTAAGTCCAGCATAGAGCGGCTGAGTGAATGTGGTCTGGACTCTGTGGAGGAGAGTCATGGTTTCAGAGACGCTGTAGAAGGACAAAATACCTGCTCTGTGATCCAGGTACACTCCTACTCTGGAGGAACGAGGACCTGAAATGGGACTTTCAACGTTGTTATGCCAAAATGTGTAACTAGTTTTGGAACAATCTAGTGCCCAAGATTTGTCATTACGACCAAATCCACATTCATTTCGAGTCCCTGCTCTGCTGATATTCCTATATGCAACTGCTACAAAAACTCCCCCTCTCCTCACCACCTCCCAGTAACAACGTCCAGTCAGGCTCTCTCTACTCAGGACCTGCCACCATCCAGTAAATCTGTCTGGATGATCCAAAAAGGATTGTTGATTATACATGAATGTTACTTTTCTGTTCTCGTCTGATAATAACAGCTGTTTGTGTGCTGTGTCTGGATCCAGTGAGATTTTACATGAATATTTTAAGAATTCCGCTCTGGTCTGTAGCCAAGCTTGTGACAGTAAAACATCGTCTTCAGTGACTGTCAGTGAGATGTTTGTCCATTCCTCTCTCAGAATGTCCTGTAGTTTATCTCTGACCTCTGACACAGCTGCTGTCATATCCTCAAAGTACCTCAGAGGATGGATATTGATGCTGGATGAGTCTGTAGACTCACTGAGTGCTGACAGTGAGGGGTAGTTGTGTAGAAACTGGATGTGATCCTCTGTGTGTGAGAGCTGCTTCAGCTCAGCATCTTTCCTCTTCAGCTCAGTGATCTCCTGCTCCAGCTTCTCCTCAAGCTCTTTGACTCGACTCACTTCAGTTTCCTGCTGGGATCTGATCTGCTGCTTCACATCAGAGCTTCTTTTCTGGATGAGATGGATCAGCTCAGTGAAGATCTTCTCACTGTGCTCCACTGTTTGATCAGCAGACTGATTGATGGCCTCCACCTCCTGTTGAAGCAGCTTCACATCTTTCTCTCTGTCCTGGATTCTCTGCTGGATGTTTTGTCGACTCACCTCCAGCTCTCTCTGCCTCTCAGTCCTTTCTGCTGCAGATGAGACTGTGTTGTGGCCTTTATGTTCATCCACAGAGCAGAGATAACAGATACTCTGCTGATCAGTACGGCAGAACATCTTCATTACCTCATCATGACGAGAGCAGATGTTCTCCTGGAGCTTCTTGGAGGGCTCCACCAGCTTGTGTTTCTTTAACGGAGCCACATCATAATGAGGCTGAAGGTGTTTCTCACAGTAAGAAACCAAACACACAAGACAAGATTTCACAGCTTTTAGCTTCATGCCAGTGCAGAAATCACAGGCCACATCTTCAGGTCCAGCATAGCAGTGATCAGCAGGAGCAGCTTGGAGTCCAGTCTTCTTCAGCTCCTCCACTAAAACTGCTAACATGGTGTTTTTCACCAGGACAGGCCTCGGTGTGAAAGTCTGTCTGCACTGAGGGCAGCTGTAGATTTTCTTCTCCTCCTCTCCAGCCCAAAAGCCATTAATACAGTTCATGCAGTAGCTGTGTCCACAGGGAATAGTCACCGGATCCTTCAGAAGATCCAAACAGATTGAACAAGAGAAGGTTTCTCGGTCCAGCTGAACTCCTTTCTGTGCCATTTCTCCTCTCAGTATCAGTGACTTTGTGAGTTTCACTTCCTTATAATTGAAAGTAGTTGGAGCTCTTATCTAAACAACATGAGTCAGCTCTTCTGCGTCACTGCACGTTGGTTACAGCCATGTTCAAAGTGCAGACCTGAAGGGGAGGGAAGAAGGAAATATATGGACAGACAATAGGTGCTGAGTCAGAGAGCAAGAAGAGGAGGAAGGGTCATCAGGCTATGATTAATTCTAAGAAGAGGAAAAATGTGTGATTAGTACTTCTTATAACAGAGCTTGTTTTGCATTTTAAACTGTTTTACACAGTGTGTTTTAAAAGCTCTTTTAAAATAATCTAAGACTGCTAAATTAATTCATCTTTGTATTCGTTTCAGTAATTGAAATACTCCATATAAAGAGAGAACATAGTGAATAACTTGTCAAAACTGAGCTGAGAGCAAATCTAGTCCATTTATTTTTTATATTTTTAGTTACAAAACAGAAAATTCCAAATGCAACTAAAAGAAAACTGAGCAACAATAACAGAGATTTATAACGTCTCTTCCTTCATCCCCTGTTTGTTTTTCAAGTTGCTTGTGACAGTTAGTTCTTATACACTTGTCTCATGTGTGACAATATAGAGCACATGCCTTTATTGTTCATAGCAGGAGGTGTTTAAATATTCTTCCTCTGACTTGGCCTCAGGATGTCTAGAGACAATAATCAAGCGCACTCAAAGGAACTTTGCTTCAGTGACCATGCCCTTAGCACACAGTGGATATTTGTAAGGGGGTGGTTGCAAAACATTGCAGCTGTCACGCAGTTTCATATGACTGAGTTGTGTGTTCATGAGTCAGTAAGTGTTATTTCATTGGCAGGTTAGGTGCATTATGCTGGTTATAACTGTTAAAATTATATGTCTCATCTATAGATTATTCCAAACTTTTCATACACACTAAAAAATGCTGGGTTATTTTCATAACTCAACTTCTGGGTAAAAGCCGTAGGTTCGTAAATTGGGTTATTGTGACCAAATATTGGTTCAAAAGTCATGGCTCAGGAGTTGGGTTGATGATGTGCCGGGTTCTTCAATTCACTCCACAGCTTGACTAATTCTGTTGGGCCACAGGTTGGGCAGCTTTGATAAAACATTGAGTCAAAATTTTACCCAATTGTTTGGGTTGAAGATAAGCCTCAGAAGAAGCCACATCAGTCTTCACAAACTGCCATGTTCAACTAGAAATGACCTGATCAGATATCACTGGACTTCTCCATTACTATATATAAAACATTGTAAGTAAAAAGTGAACTATAACAGTTTGAAAATCATAGGGCTGCTTTTGATAATGCAATTTATTTGTTTATTCTAGAACTTTACCCACTCATTAAATGTCTTTTAACAGATAACACCAGCTAGCTTGTGATGAAGAAAGTTATTTCTACCTAAAAATGCTTGATATCATCTTTTAAAGTTATGATTTGAAATGAGGCTGAGGTTGCTCTGTTTGACAAACTATTTAGAGATTACTGTATACAGAACAAAGAAAGTATGATATTGGGTGTCGCTTTTGTGGGAAAAAGGTAAAAAAGAAAAACGAACACAGTCTAAACTAATTTAATTTAATTATTTAATTTAACCTAAATTACCTCTATATTGATAACAACATCTTTTCATTTTAAAATTTAAAGGCAATGATAATTCGTCTCATTTAGATTTTTTTTTGAAAAAGATAGATTGTGCTAATACTTTGACCCCCTTTTTTCCCTCGTTCACTAGAGCGCGCAAAGGGCACATGCATCCCTGCGCTTAGCTCGCTTGCTACTAATGAAAACGTGATGGCAACAGCAACATATGTGAGTATTTATACTGCCACCACCAATATTTAGCCACCATCTTCGATCCTCACTCTGAGAGCTTTACATGTAATCAAAGTAAAATAAAAAACACAAATTCAATGCCCTCTAAATATCGTTTGTATTAAGCCTTTTGGTTCTTAGTCAACACACAAAGCTAAGTTGTTAAAGGGTTAACCTGGCAGGGCTGAGAATGTTGGTTGCATTTGGACCCTGCTCAGTATACAGCTAATCTGCTCTTCACTTAAGCTGGGCATACAGTGTGCGATTTTCGGCCCATTTTGAGACGATTTTTCAGTCGTGCGACCGTTTTGGGGATCGGCCCGAGTTTCGCCTTAATCGTGTGTCGTGTAGTATACATGGGGTAACGAGAAGCGATTAACACCCCACGACCAGCTCCCAATCAGCAATCGTATGGTTGCAAGAAAATCAAACCTTTTTGAAATCCTGGTCGCCCCTCATGAGGGTATTGCACTGTTGAAGCAGTGCCACAAGCCAATTTAACGCAGCCTCTCACACTCCGCAAGCGCAAACACAGAAATGGAAGTGAAAAAGATGGAATAGCATGGCAGTGCAGTGTGATCTGGACACAAGCGATAACTTGTAGAACTTTGGCAAGCTCATCCAAGCCTTTTCGATGTGGCCTCACAAAATTATCACAATCAACAACCGTGAAAATAGATGGACATTGCTGCTCAAGTGCAGCTGCCTGGTCAATGTTTTTCACTAGCAATTTAGCAAAGTTGATGGTGGTGATTCTATCGTACAGTTTGAGCAGGAGCTGAATAACGCGAGTGGGGAAAAAAAATATGAAAAAATAAATAAAATTAAATAAAATATGTATATATATATATATATATCGCACAGTGTATGCCCAGCTTCAGATGGAGGCAGTGCTCGCTATTCTATGACACTGAGTGAAAGCAGGCTGTCATTAATTCACAGACTAAAGTCATCGACTTAATTGTCCGAATGATTGGTCCAGGGTACACAAGCTGTGCAATCACACTTGCTTATATTTTTTTAACCTATATCTATGTACATTCACTTTAATGAAAATTAAAAATTTGAAATTTTATCCTTGCTAACTTTTGAGTATTGTGATGGACCGAGCAGTGAAGGAGCGTCAGGCACAGGTTAAAATTCCAAAAAGTTTTTTTATTTGACCCTAAAACAAACTTGGTTAAATTATACAGAAAATTTAAAATCTTGGGCCCATATAAAAGAGGTCAAAATAACAGAACTCTTCTCAAAAGCTGGTAAAAAACAATACTACTAACTCAAACAAACTAACCTACTTAGACAAGACAAATGGGAAACTTAAACAGTGGCTGATCAGCCAACAAAAACACAGAAAGGCGTAGAACACACAAAACCCAACTAAAACTAACATAACAAATTCAATTTCCCCCCATGATCCAGAATTGTGGTATAACCCAATTTGCAGGTCTCCACATAGGCTTGCTCTGCACCTTTTAGCTCCATCAACTGGGGGACTGGGAGCAGCTGCCACTGAGGTAACTCAGAAAACAAAGAAAGATTAAATCATAGATACATAACAGTGTAAACTAAAATGTGCGCACTTATTTTAGAATACAGTGTTATGTGACTGTATAAGTAAATTAATTCTAAACCAAAACAAATTCTTTATTAACCTGTAAATTAAATCCTATATTCAAAGAAAGAAAAATGTAAGTGTAGTGTTATGGTTGAGCCTCAGTTGTAACACTGATGTTCGGTAGACATTACCACTGTGTGGCTGTAACTGCAGTCATCACAGGTAGATTCAATTATTCTAAAATTAACATTAAAATGTTTTAACTTTAATTATTTAACTTTAGAACATCCGTGAGGTTCACCTGAGGGGGACATCTTTGGTTGCTAGTCTTGAGGAACACAAGCACATATCTATACATGAAAGATGCATGGTCCGGATACTTATTTTACACTTAATGGAGTGCTATGGAGAAAAGTGAGTATTTCTTGTGCATAAACTAAATCAGTTATAAAGTTTTTTGTTGTTGGTGGTAGTGGTTTCGTGTGTGTGTGTGGCATTTTCACTGTGGCTACATTTGGGCTTCTTGGTCAGAACGTCAGGGACACTGCGTTGTGCTGGCCCAAGTAAAATGACTCCAGTGGCACCTCCTAAAGTGTGTGCTGTGGTGATGAAAACAAAGAGGATCTGTTAAAAATGTTTGGTTTCTTTCTACTTCTTTTTTCCCCAAAGCTTCTGCTCTTTGTAGTTGTTTATTTTACAAGAAATTTACAGAAAAGTAAAGTTTTTGTTTATCCAATTTTATTAAATGCAAATGTTTTTGCTTGCAGCCCAACTTCAGGAATAAAGGCAATTTTGGCATCATCAATCGTAGATCAGTTGGTATGTTTAAAGGACTGCCGTACCTACACTTCAATACACACAACAACAGTTAAAAATCCTGAATACTGGTCAATTTTTCAATCAGTATAATGAGTGTCACTGTGATTATAAAAATAAATATACAGATTGTATGTACTCAATTTCCATATCTTTAAAAAAAAAAGTATGAACATTATGTCATTCATCCAAGTGACTTCTTCAGTCATATGCACATTAAAGGTGCATAAATAATAACATTTGTTTAAATCTATTGCGAAGCTGGCAAAAAGGTTTGTACAATTTGAAACATACTTGTTCTTGGCTTAGTCCATCTCCTAATAATTAATTGCCAGCATTCACAACCACTGGTCTGCTTCGTTGTTGTTTTGTCCTCTCTGAGCAAATGTCAAGCGTAGTATTGGAGCTCACTGCTCCAGGATTACAGACAACTTAACATTAATCAAACAACTGCAAATAATCTTTTAAATCTTACTTTATTGAGCCTTTTCTTTTGTTTAAACATTTCAGGATGCAAACTATGAGCCAATATCTGCAAGTATAAAAGCTGATTTGCACAGATGGAATCTGGTCCCCTTCTTGAGTCTCAGCTCTGGGGTAACTGCAATTAAGATGAACATGCTCCCCAGACTGCTTTACCTTTTTAGAAACTTGCCAATAGAAGCAGGCACGTGCAGGGGGGGCGGAAGGGGCTTGAGCACCCGCCCCTTTCCTGATGGGTGCCCAAAGTGCCCTTTTGTTGAGGCAATTTTTTTTTTAAAGTTTTAATTATTATTTTTTTTTAAATGTGTGTGTGCGTGTGGAGTCCTGTCTGTGCCCCTCAACAATAATATTTAACTATTAATCACATTTTTGCTAAATAAAAGGATCTGGCTTGCATCAGTCACATGATCACCATTAACCAATGATCGCCCTTGACGGCAGAACGCGCTGGTTACGAGCCGGGAACGAGCTCACAAAGAGCACGCGCATTTTTTGCGGTCCGGAGCTGTAGGAGAAACACAAATTAACTCAGAGACACAGATTGATGCGACAAAACCAGTAAGTAGGTGTACAGCGCACACTGCAGTCTAAAGCACACAGCAGTATTAGCTTATCACGTACACGTTGGTAAGCTGTCTTGTGGCAACTGACGAACTGAAACAAATGAGCGTGCTGTGTGTGCAACAGCGCGACAAACTTTACCTGTCCTTTTATTAACTGCACAGGTAGTGCTGGTCATAGCTGCTGGCTCACTGGGTAAGGCTGTCATGGGTCTGTAGCTCTGTCCACCGTTTTAGGGAACATATTTAGTTTTAAAGTAAGTTACAGGGCTTTTCCTGCCTTTCTGGAGGGCTTATATTTCACTTAAAACGATCTAATATGCATGTCCACATAATAATGGATTATTATAATTATAATATTTTAAAAAAACACGCTGTATTTTAAAGAACATACATTAAGAAACAGATTATATTAGATTTATATTTTAAATAAGACAAAATGCTGATTTTACAGCAGCAAAATTATTGTATCTCTACAGTTTAAAAATGTAATAAGCTTTCTGCCTGCACAGAGTGGATAGTGAAACAAATGGAATCATCATAAATACATTATTATAAATTTATTACTTTTTTTTCCCTCATTGCTTTATTATTGTAGCTCTAGTAATAAATAATAAGGGAAGGATTCTGGATCAGCACCATGATGGAAACTTGTGCCTACAGTATATACAGTATTCTGAAGAAGGTCTAAAATGTCACTGTGTGTGCATGCATGTGTGTGTTTTATGTATATGGATTTTTGAATTATTACTCATAATATAACATTGTCCAGACATGGCTGGTAAGGACATGAGGAGGAAACAGTAGGAGCTGTGTGAGGCTACTAAAGGCAGTGGATCCCTCAGCAGCTGGATTACAAAGAGCACAGGTAACATTAACACATGTACCTGTTGTTGGAGAGGTATTCCAGTATAAAAATAATAATAAGCACAACTGAAACGTTTTGCTTCTATAACATTTTTCTGTCATCATTTTATTATAGATTAAGTGTAAGAGTTGTTAAGTGTGGATAATTAAATAATAGTTTATTGCAATAGAAAGTTGTGCCTTGTTCTCAGATGGACAGCAAGTGGAGAGTGATAGATGAAATGAGGGGATGGAAGGAGGAAGAGAGGCAAAGAGTGATTCACAGGCAGGGTCTAGTTTATTTCTCAGTTTTTTGTTGCCTTATGGTTTCAAGTGCTGTCACCAATCTTTGCATTTTGTTATTATCTCATGACACTTGTTTAATCAGCTACCATCTCTCCTATGGACTTTTTAATGTCTACAGTCTCAGATCAGCACAGCCCTGCCCTCCAGCACTATCAGCAGCAGGAGCAGCAGCAACCCCTCAACAGCAACATTGTACCCATCAGGTAAAACATAGGCTACGTTTGCTTTGCCTCACAACAGTGATATAGTATGATGCGATCCCATATTAGATTCTTGATGAATGTGTGTTGTTGTTATTCAGCCTGGTTCAATGTGCCCCTTTTTAGCTTTGAGCACCCACCCCTATAAACGTCTCTGCACGGCCCTGAATAGAAGTGAACAATTACCAATTCATTGAGTGGGACAAATGGCTCTCCAGATTTATCTGGCAAAGGCCCAAAGCCAAGGATTAAATATCCCACCCTCCAGCTCCCCAAGGAAAAGGGAGGATTGGGTCTCCCCTGCCTCAGGAATTAGTATTATGCCGCTCAAATACCCCCCCCCCCTTATATTGGTGCAACAAATCATACATAGCTAGGTGGAAGGAACTGGAGTCCAGCCTGTTGAACCGATTCCCCCTACAAGCTGTAATAGCAGATAAGGGTCTAATGTGTCGGCTGGAAAAGTTGGGGAACCGTTGGTTAACCCACACCCTTCAAGTTTGGCAGAAGGTAATCAACATTTGCGGGATAGACAAAATGGTAAGAATTTTCAGGTGGTTTGTTTTTATTCCAAACAGACATGACTCTAACTTTAAATTGTGGATATCTTATGGCCTTACAAAATTCCTCTGTCTTACTCATAGAAACATTGTGCTCAGCTTTGAGACCTTGCGAGAAAAACACAACCTGACACAATACGACTTTCACAGATATCTACAGCTGAGATCATATATTGATCATGAGTGTAAATTGTCCAACTTTACAGGTGCCAAGTTGCATTTTTTCCACATCCTGAAAAAATGCTACAACCATGACCCCCTACTAAATCCATTTCTAAACTATACAAAGCCCTCTCTAGTGCCAGCAAGGATAACACTTTATACATTAAAGATAAATGGCAAAGGGAATCCGGGATTACTCTCTCTGTGGAGGAGTGGGAAAATGTTTGGTCCTGCCAGTGGTCCACATCCAGTTCTATGAGCTGGAGGGAACACGGCTGGAAAAATATTATTAGATACTTCAAGACACCATATCAGGAGAGTTATAAAGGTGCTCATATGCAATGCTGGAGACAATGCGGCTCGACTGTTGCTAATCATTTTCATGTCTTTTGGGACTGTCCTAGGTTAAATTTCTGGATGGGTGTCCAGGCCTCCTTAAGCGCAGTCTTTAACACTCAGATTCCTCTAGATTTTAAGGTCTTATACATGGGTCTGGCCCCTTTTCTGGAATGTAGGAGTGAGATTAAGTTGGTGCAATTAGTCTCGGTGGCAAGTAAAAAAATAATTACAAGAAGATGGTTAAGCCCCGTCCAGCCTACCCTGGATGACTGGTTTGGGATCATTTTAGAGATATTTAGGATGGAAAAACTGACACATCTGTTAAGAAATCAAAAGGCCAAATTCTACCAAATTTGGAACAATTGGATCCTATTCATTACCCCCACAAGAGCTGACTTTACTTGATCTCACTGTTACTTGTACTTTTGTAACCTACTTATCTAATTTCTGACCATTGTTAATTCACTTGTCTTATCTATTTATTTATTTTATTTTATTTTTTTATTTTTTCGCCATGACAGCAGCACGGGCAACCCCCCAGTTCATGTTTATAGTTCCATAGAATGTGTTCTGTCTTTATGTAACATGAGTCCCCTTCTGGAGAACTGGTGAACCTTGTAAAACTTTATTCATCGGGCAACTCTCCTAGTAATATCCATTAGAGGATAATATGCACCTGTTGAGCACTGTGTTTATCATTTGGTCTCCTGGACTTAACTCTGAAAACCTGGATGGACTCTGTTTTCATGTTATTCATATATTGCTATGTTGATGGATTTTTCTTGTCCATTCCAAATAAAGATATAATTAAAAAAAAAAACATTCAGGATGCGTGGTTCAGCCCTTGCAGAGCTCATAGGCCAGCAACTGGATTTCTGGAGGAGCGTCTACGCATATGTCAGGAAAAGGCTTCGTTCTATCAGGAAGAAGAATTCAGCACCAAAGGAACCCCAAGAAAATTTGCCTGGTACTAGAAGATAGATTGCTACAAAAAGCAGAAACAAACCTAAGGTCTGTTGATGGCTGCTTTAAATCATTTTTTGTTTTTGATGCAAGTTAGCCAAAGTCATGTGCCCAGGTTTGGGAATTCCTTCACACTGTCATCTATCCCAGGAATAGATGAATCACATGACAAGAATCAAATGTGATTGAATAAGTGAGGGCTCATTTAGCTATGATGGAAGCGTAAAATGTTGCTTATAAAGGTGCATGAAATGATCTGAGAGGGAGAGTCCCTCTTGCCACTTTTCTAAAGTGTTGATGGTATGTTAAGTACTGAAAGAAAATCATAAATTAATCAATTTTTTAAAGAGTTTTTACATGTAATTTGTTCTAAAACAGAACCAGCTTTACATAGCATGTCTTCATGTGTATGAACATGTACATGTGCTGTAACCAAAGACTGATCTGAAGTAATGGATATAATATAATGAATTATATACTTTTATTTAACTTGCATTTTACTTTCATTTATATATTTTGTATGAATTTTGCCATCTATGTTCTATGTATCATATGGCAATAAAAGTAGCTTTGAATCTAGTTTTTATATGCTGAATTTTATAGTAAGAAGTCTTACCTCAAATGATAATAGTAATTTAGCCCTTGTGATGGGTTCTGAGTTTCTATCCAATTTTTTTTAACCTCAGCTTTAAACACTGGTCAGTGTAACCCAGTTTTTGGATAGTTATCCTAACCCAGTGTGCTGGGTCAAAACAATAACCTAACCCTGTTAAGTTGAAACAAACCAGCGTTGGCTCGGTCCATATTTGACCCAGCACTGGGTTACAAATGGGCTATTTTTAACCCAGCATTTTTTAGTGTGCATATGTGAACATGATCCATAAACACTGCCATGTCCACTGCCATGGACTGTTCAACAGCTAAAATCTTATATCAAAGAAAAAAGACAAAATTCCTCCCTCAAAACAGCAGCTGGTCTCCTCAGTTCACCGACTGTTGTTAAAAGACGATGCGATATTAAACAGTGTGTGGTGGCGTGAAGGCGGATAACTAGTAAAGGTGACTAAATGGTGTTGACAACACCACCTGGGGAGGGAGTTGCACCCCAAGAGAGATTACTACAGCCAGTGCTAACGTTTTTACCAGTTACAAGAAGCACCTGGGCTTGTTATTAGCAAGCAGATGTGAGGCAGGTCAATTTCACAAATCAAAACTTATTAGGAAAAAACTACTATGCAAATGAATCTGGTCTGCAATACAGCCTGTGATCTTTGCCACCTTGAACAGGAATGAGTGCAAGTTGCCAAAGCTCAAGAGTGGACCACAACACCACTATAACAACCTCTGATTAACAGCTAAGGGAGGGATGAATGTTCATGCTGCGTTCACAGACACATGTATGGACCAACCTCCACCAAATCTACCCCACTACAAGTGGTAAACATGGCCCTGACCTGACCTTTCTGTTGCTGTCATCAATTTCAAAATAAGCAAATGTTTTTGTATGTTTGTTTGTTTTATTGTTGTTTTATGAAATGGCACAAGTTCCCATTTTCTTCTACAATGTCAGAGCCAATGTTTCCTCTAAGTTGCGCGCGTGCGCAATTGCGCACTGCTGGCACGGTCTCTGCGCACAGAAAATCTGCGTTGTGCACAAAAAAAAATCTAACCTAAATTCAAATTAAAATGAATACTTTAACAATTCTGTTTTGCAGTGTTAGTCAGTAAGTGACTGGCTGCTCCCGTATGGGATTAGAACGATGCCACCTTATCCCATAGTCTAGCCAATAATGCGATTCACATTAGTATATACGCAGCTAATCAAAGTCGTTGACAGGCTATGACAGCGTCCTTATGTGCCGACACCGGTGTTTTAGCTAGCAAAGCGGCGTGGCTGATGTGGAGTTGAAGCCAAGTTAATGACAACGTGTACAACCATTGGAGATGTGAGCAGGGCAGACGGAACAATTGACGGAAAAAGTGTGGACTTTATACCAGTTTTTAAATTGTGTTGATAGGACACGTAAAACCAGAGTTATGATAAAAAATATCTGCAATGTTTGGTTTTCTTCCTGAATACTATCGTTGTTTATATTTACTGCGGGAAGAAACGGTAAAAACGGCGTTTTATAAGGAAAACGTTCGAAAGCACTCTCCGCCTGTGAGCAAAAACAAAACCAACAAAACCCCACCCTTTCCTATTGGTGGAAAAATGTACCATGTCGACCAATCAAAAAATGATATGGTAACATGGCATCTAGTTGTTTAGGAAAGGGGGAAGTTTTAGGAGTGACGGCGGTGTTTTGAGATGTGAGAGATTTGCGACGTTTAGATCTTGTGTAGTTAGTGTGTAGTGTAGTCAATAGTTTTGTTGTGTGTGTCAGAACAATGAGGCGACTGCTGAATGTTACAGGTGTTACAGGAGTGATACATCTCCTGTTGTCAGGCCTGCAGGTATCAGGCTGCTGTTCTCCTTTATCTCATAGTGGACAGAAATTATTTTTTGGAGTGGCACAAATAATTTGTGTGGCATCAGATTTGATGCAGAACAGCTGAATGTTCTGTAAATAGTTTGAAATGTTTATTTAAAAAGACACCTTGGCTGCATTTTTAGGTAAACAGCTGCAAAGAACTTTGTTGTTTGCATAATTCAGTTACTTTTTTGAAGAAGTAACTATATAATTAATTGCCCAACATTGGTCATTATATACTGTATTTTGCAGACAGAGTTACAGGACTCTCTCCCAGACCACAGACTCATACTCATAATACAAGTCAGAGCAATAAATAAATAAAAAAAAATAAAAAAATAAAGTTGTGTTTTTCAAAATTGGAGTTCGAGTTATTTTTACTTCCAATAGTGTTAACATACTACACAGGTCATGAACAAGATTTTTTTTTAATTTTCATTGTAAGTGGGCTAAAGCAGTTAATTAAAAGTAGTCTAACATAAATGTAAATGCTGTAATTTGATTTTAATAAACCATGTAACTTGGATGGATTCGATGCTGGCGTGACCACAGTGCACACGTCTGCTGTTGCTCACAGTGGTCCAAGGGACCGCTCAGGGAGTTTGTGTGTTCGCTCAAACACATGAAAAATTAGAGGGAACATTGGTCACAGCTGTACCATACATGTTATTTCTGTTAACAAATGAAGCCAATCAACATCATAATCTGATCTCATTTTCAGATTTTAACATTACTTACACTCACGACTGTTCATCTGTCTTCTCTGTCCAAAATGTGTCCAACAAATGTGAACATGGTTTGAAAAAGGAGTGAAAGAAGCCATCTATGTCCACTTTGAACAGAGGTGGTGGCTTACGACACCAACTGTCTGCCATCTATAATCCAGAGATTATACAGTGGGATGCAAAAGTTATGGCAACCTTGTTAATAGTCATTATTTTCCTGTATAAATCGTTGGTTGTTACAATAAAAAATGCCAGTTAAATATATCATATAGGAGACACACACAGTGATATTTGAGAAGTGAAATGAAGTTTATTGGATTTACAGAAAGTGTGCAATAATTGTTTAAACAAAATCAGGCAGGTGCATAAATTTGGGCACCGTTGTCATTTTATTGATTCCAAAACCTTTAGAACTAATTACTGGAACTCAAATTGGCTTGGTAAGCTCAGTGACCCCTGACCTACATACACAGGTGAATCCAATAATGAGAAAGAGTATTTAAGGGGGTCAATTGTAAGTTTCCCTCCTCTTTTAATTCTCTCTGAAGAGTAGCAACATGGGAGTCCCAAAACAACTCTCAAATGACCTGAAGACAAAGACTGTTCATCATCATGGTTTAGGGGAAGGATACAGAAAGCTGTCTCAGAGATTTAGGCTGTCTGTTTCCACAGTTAGGAACATATTGAGAAAATGGAAGACCACAGGCTCAGTTCAAGTTAAGGCTCGAAGTGGCAGACTAAGAAAAATCTCGGATAGACAGAAGCGACAAATGGTGAGAAGAGTCAGAGTCAACCCACAGACCAGCACCAAAGACCTACAACATCATCTTGCAGCAGATGGAGTCACTGTGCATCGTTCAGCCATTCGGCGCACTTTACACAAGGAGATGCTGTATGTGAGAGCGATGCAGAGGAAGCCTTTTCTCCGCCCACAGCACAAACAGCCGCTTGAGGTTTGCTAAAGCACATTTGGACAAGCAAGCTTCATTCTGGAATAAGGTGCTGTGGACTGATGAAACTAAAATTGAGTTATTTGGGCGTTACAAGGGGCGTTATGCATGGAGGAAAAAGAACACAGGATTCCCCCCTGCTACCTACAGTAAAATATGGTGGTGGTTCCATCATGCTGTGGGGCTGTGCGGCCAGTGCAGGGACTGGGAATCTTGTCAAAGTTGAGGGACACATGGATTCCACTCAGGATCAGCAGATTCTGGAGACCAATGTCCAGGAATCAGTGACAAAGTTGAAGCTGCGCCGGGGCCGGATCTTTCAACAAGACAACGATCCGAAACACTGCTGAAAATCCACTAAGGCATTCATGCAGAGGAACAAGTACAACGTTCTGGAACGGCCACCTCAGTCCCCAGACCTGAATATTATTGAAAATCTGTGGTGTGAGTTAAAGAGAGCTGTCCATGCTCAGAAGCCATCAAACCTGAATGAACTAGAGATGTTTTGTAAAGAGGAATGGTCCAAAATACCTTCAACCACAATCCAGACTCTCATTGCAACCTACAGGAAGCGTTTAGAGGCTGTAATTTCTGCAAAAGGCGGATCTACTAAATATTGATTTCAATTTTTTTTTTTTTTTTTTCTTTTTGGTGCCCAAATTTATGCACCTGCCTGATTTTATTATTGCACACTTTCTGTAAATCCAATAAGCTTCATTTCACTTCTCAAATATCACTGTGTGTGTCTCCTATATGATATATTTAACTGACATTTTTTATTGTAACAACCAACGATTTATACAGGAAAATAATGACTATTAACAAGGTTGCCCAAACTTTTGCATCCCACTGTATCTTTGAGATCCCTTCCCAGATTCCTTAACACCCACTCACATTCACTCACAGCCTTTTGACCCCCCTTGGCTCATGTGATTAGGAAGAGGATCACTAGGAGGACCACAGTTCAGCTCGTTCCTTTTAGTTTTAGTCATTTAAACTTGTTGCGCTTGGACCTTAAATTCTTCCTGTACCACTGAAAATAAACTTCTAAGCTCTAATTAAAATAATACATTAGTAATATTTGTTTATTTATTTTATTAAGACCATGATAGTTTTACATACCTTTGCTTTGTATCTTTATTTCAGGTTTCCAGATGGTATCCAGCAGTCTGAGCCTCTCCTGCCCGGTCCAGACGATGATGCTGTTTTGCGAAGTCTTGACAAACAAAGACACAGGTGATAATGGGAAAAATTGAAAATGAACAAATGTGACAAATATTTCAAGAGCACCGTGCAAGTGACTCAAGTACTGACACTTTTATTGGCAAAGTTAAAAGTAGAAAACATTCAGGTACCTGCTGCCAGCTTCACAGTTGTGTAACTGTCTTTTTAAGCAGCAACAGGGACAACCAAAAGTAAATGTATCATTAAAATATATATTTAGATGGAGAATTTTGGAGTGTTTCTCACCATTTCACTATGATCTGAGTCCAAATTTCAAATTAAAAGCTGTTTCACTTTATTGTTTGCTGATTTGTGATTAAAGCTGCAAAGCTTACCAGTATTTTATTTTGCTTTGTTTTTCATTATTTTTAAAATATGAATTAATTGTAGTCACATTAATTAATATCATGTAAATTATTTAAACTGTATTTAAGCAAAAATATAGAATAACCATGGTGGGATGGTGGTTAGCCCTGTTGCCTCACAGTAAAAAGGTTCTTAGTTCGATTCAGGAGTTTGCATGTTCTGGTCCTCTGTGTGTCGGTTCTCTCTGGGTGCTCCAGCTTCTTCCCACAGTCCAAAAACATGCAGTTGGTGGGGTTAGGTAAATTGGTGACTCTACATTGCCCATAAGCATGGATCTAAGTCAGAAGGATGAGGGAACCACAACAGGAAATCGACCTAATAATATAATCATAATAATATTAACACTACTACTTATTAATAATTATTATTGTTATTTAACTCAAGTGTTGAAACAGTGGATAGCTTTCACTACCTTGGAATCCAGTGACTCAAAGACATGACATGGGCTACTCATACTACTTGTCATGGCCGAGGCCGGGCTGACTGGAGGACTCAAAAGCGGAACTCACAGGAAACACAAGTGAACATTGTTGAGAATAATCAATTGCTGAATATATATTAGAGTTAAAGAGACTGTAGTTTGGGATTGCTTGCAATATTATAAGATGGCAGTTGGTAGGGTGTGTAGAAAAGAGGCCTGGAATGGGAACAAAGAACTAGGGTGAAGGGCAGGAGAACAACTGACCCCCACCCCCAGGGCAGGAAGCAAGAGTTACTGAGGGTGAGGGGCTGACAAAGGGCAAATGGACACTACCTAAAAGGAGATGGGGGTCAGGGTATCAGCACCCTTGGCCACTGTACCAGTGTTTTTCCATTGTGGGGGTGTTTACTGTAGGGGGGAGGAGACTAGAGACCGAGATCAACCTTTAGAATAGGACTGCAGTGTGCTCTCCAGATACGGAAAAATGGGTAATAAAAGGATTTTGTGAAACTTGGAAACATCTCTGCGTGTTCTCTACCAAGACAAAAGAATCGGATAGACCGGTGTTGTCTCCCACAATGTGAAAAAACAAGACTTTATTTTCTAAACAACAAAATGTCATGAAAATTAAACAAACTGTGAACTAAGGTTTCCTCTACGTCTATGAAATTAACATGAAGCAATGACTTGACTTGCACACAACATATCAACTTGGCGAAAACGTTATGGCGTTATTCGTAAATCTTCACAAATAATGCCTTCCTCATGGCATAGAGGGAAAACGCAGGCTGCGGGAAACGCAACTGGGAGTCTTAGAACGCTGCAAGGACAGGAGAGTGGATTAGTGATTAAGTCTGGGGGGTGTCCAGGGAAAAACTTTGGAATCACAACAGGTTCTTGTCTTAATTTTTGCGGGCAGGGGACGAGCAGCTAGAGCGAAAACACACAGTGAGTCTCCGTCAGTAAAATTATCATTTACCGACAACTATAAGAACCAAAACTGACTGAAGATAGCAGAACTCTTGGGGAGGAGTAAGGTGAGTGCTGGTCCTTAAATGCTGACAGCTCAATTGCCTGCACGTGAGGAGACACGTCAGTGTGTGGTGACTCTGCCCCAAGGTGGAGACAGCGGCTCAGAAGCAAAACACCTGTACTCACCCGGACCATGACACAACTGCTGTTTTAAAAAGCAGCTGAGACCTCAGATCCTCAAAGGGCATCAAGTAAAAGAAAAGTTCACAAACTGAGGAATCTTCTTTTGCGCTAAACATGAACTCTGAACTTTGTGGTGTTTCAGGATGATAACTACTCCAGTTATTCTCTCGCATTGGTTTCACATTTTCTCAATTAGATTTGAGTGAGATCCTGAAATGAAGACAAAAGAAAATAGTTTGTTCAACAACGTTTTCTTTATAATAATAATCTTCGGTTTGTTCATATGTTGCATGTTAAAAACAATGAATTATCATATCTCTATACTTCATTTTTTGTGTTCGAAAAAAAAAGAAAAGTTTGGTCTTCCAAACGATAAATAGAAATTTAATTTATTTAATTTAGGAAAGAACAAAGTTGTATTTAGTAAAAATCTTCAGTTTTTCACAAAGTAAACATTAAAAATATTTTATGAATACTTTTAAAACTTCAATTAACTACAATTAACACTACAGATCTATATCACTTCATTTGTTTGTTTATTTTAAAAAACAAAAACAGAAATATTTAGTCAAAAAGACAGATGTAAATGTAATCACAGATATGTTTAAAAATGTACAAAATGATTTAAAAAAAGTGTTATAAAGGAATCTCTGCTGAATTCTATGTTAAGGTTTATTAAGTGGAACAAATCAATGCAAATGCAGAGAGCACAGAAAAGTTTACATTTTCATGTGGAGAAATATTTTTATGGATAAAAATATTAGTGAGCAGTGATAGCCTCTATGGCTAACCAGAAACGGGAAAGATCACCGGAAAAAAAAAACAGATCCCAAGGTACCACCCATAATGTCTGACTGACAGCTAATCTTTGTGCAGCGCAGAAATTTCACAATATTGCTGCAGAGAAAATAAAATGGAAACTAAAATGCAGATTTAAACCCTCAATATGAAAGACTTGAGTCTATTTTAGTTTAATGAACCCAGCAGTGTCTCCGAAATTGTGGTAAAACCAAAGTCCAGCATAGAGCGGCTGAGTGAATGTGGTCTGGACTCTGTGGAGGAGAGTCATGGTTTTAGAGACGCTGTAGAAGGACAAAATACCTGCTCTGTGATCCAGGTACACTCCTACTCTGGAGGACCCATGACCGGAAACTGGAGTTTCAATGTTGTTATGCCAAAATGTATAACTGTTTTTGGAACAATGTAGTGCCCAAGATTTGTCATTACGCCCAAAGGCACATTCATTCCTCCACCAAGCTCTGCTAATATTCTTGTATGCGACTGCTATAATAACTCTCCCTTTTCTCTCCACCTCCCAGTAACAACGTTCAGTCAGACTCTCTTTACTCAGGACCTGAAACATTCCAGTGAATTTGTCTTGATGATCAAAATAAGACTGTTGCTGTTTCATAGATGTTGCTTTTCTGTTCTCGTCTGATATTAACAGATGTGGGTGTGCTGTGTTTGGATCCAGTGTGATTTCATGTGAATATTTTAAGAATCCTTCTCTGGTCTTTGGCTCTGGTGGATCTGACAGTAAAACATCCATTTCAGTGACTGTCAGTGAGATGTTTGTCCGTTCCTCTCTCAGAATGTCCTGTAGTTTATCTCTGACCTCTGACACAACTGCTGTCATATCCTCAAAGTAGCTCAGAGGACGGATATTGATGCTGGATGAGTCTGTAGACTCACTGAGTGCTGACAGTGAGGGGTAGTTGTGTAGAAACTGGATGTGATCCTCTGTGTGTGAGAGCTGCTTCAGCTCAGCATCTTTCCTCTTCAGCTCAGTGATCTCCTGCTCCAGCTTCTCCTCAAGCTCTTTGACTCGACTCACTTCAGTTTCCTGCTGGGATCTGATCTGCTGCTTCACATCAGAGCTTCTTTTCTGGATGAGATGGATCAGCTCAGTGAAGATCTTCTCACTGTGCTCCACTGTTTGATCAGCAGACTGATTGATGGCCTCCACCTCCTGTTGAAGCAGCTTCACATCTTTCTCTCTGTCCTGGATTCTCTGCTGGATGTTTTGTCGACTCACCTCCAGCTCTCTCTGCCTCTCAGTCCTTTCTGCTGCAGATGAGACTGTGTCGTGGCCTTTATGTTCATCCACAGAGCAGAGATAACAGATAATCTGCTGATCAGTACGACAGAACATCTTCATCACCTCATCATGACGAGAGCAGATGTTCTCCTGGAGCTTCTTGGAGGGCTCCACCAGCTTGTGTTTCTTTAATGGAGCCACATCATAATGAGGCTGAAGGTGTTTCTCACAGTAAGAGACCAAACACATCAAACAAGTTTTTACAGCTTTTAGCTTCATGCCAGTGCAGAAATCACAGGCCACATCTTCAGGTCCAGCATAGCAGTGATCAGCTGGAACAGCTTGGAGTCCAGTCTTCTTCAGCTCCTCCACTAAATCTGCTAACATGGTGTTTTTCATAACAACAGGTCTTGGTGTGAAGGTCTGTCTGCACTGAGGGCAGCTGTAGATTTTCTTCTCCTCCTCTCCGTCCCAAAAGCCATTAATACACTTCATGCAATAGTTGTGTCCACAGGGAATAGTCACCGGCTCCTTCAGAAGATCCAAACAGATAGAACAAGAGAAGGTTTCTTGGTCCAGCTGAACTCCTTTCTGCGCCATTTTTCCCTCTTAGTGTCAGTGACTTTGTGAGTTTCACTTCCTTATAAATGAAACTAGTCAGAGCTCTTATCTAAACAACATGAGTCAGCTCTTCTGCGTCACCACATGTTGGTTACAGCCATGTTCAAAGTGCAGACCTGAAGGGGAGGGAAGAAGGAAATATATGGACAGACAATAGGTGCTGAGTCAGAGCAGGAAGAGGAGGGAGGGTCATCAGGCTATGATTAATTCTAAGAAGAGGAAAAATGTGTGATTAGTACTTCTTATAACAGAGCTTGTTTTGCATTTTAAACTGTTTTACACAGTGTGTTTTAAAAGCTCTTTTAAAATAATCTGTGCATGCGCTAAATTAATTTTATCTTATTCATTTCAGTAATTCACCTATTCTTTATAAAGAGAGAACATAGTGAGTAACTTGTCAAAACTGAGCTGAGAGCAAATATAGACCATATAGTTTTTACATTTTAGTTACAAAACAGAAAATTCCAAATGCAACTAAAAAGAAAACTGAGCAATAATAACAGAGATTTATAACGTCCTTTCCTTCATCCCACTGCAGACATCATCATCTTTTTCCCACTGTTTGTTGTTCACGTTGCTTGTGACAGTGCAATCAAAGGAACTTTGCTTCAGTGACCATGCCCTTGGTACACAGTGGATATTCGTAAGGGAGTGGTTGAAGAACATTGCAGCTGTCATGCAGTTTCGTATGACTGACTTTTGCATTAACGAATCAGTAAGTGTTATTTGATTGGCAGGTTAAATGCATGGTGCTGGGTATAACTATTAAAATTATATGTCTCATCTATAGATTATTCCAAACTTTTCATACTGTGTTGGTAAAATTATTTAGCACTAATTTAATAACAGCAGCTGTACTCTCCTGTGACAGTTACACCCAGCTGTATTAGGAATTCAGTTAAAGGACTGTTTTGCTTTTTAGTTTAAGTCTTGCTAGTTTTGCCGTATTTGTGCCTTACTATTAGCAAATTTGCGAGCCATAAGCTATGAAGCAAACTTATAGTGTACACTGACCCCTTGTGGACATTGTGAAACATTGTTTCTGTAATTTCTGACAGTTTATTTCTTATAACATATCTGACTATCAAGCTGAGACTAATTTTATTCACTAACATGATCTTAGAAAAGGAATGTGTCTCTAAATGTCTCTTATAGAGATATAATGTGTTGAACTGTATTTAAAAACAATTATATCAATGATATATAATTGTTAACCATACTTTTGTAGTAATGTCTTCTGGTTATATGCTATTTATCCAAGTAAGCAGTAAATATTTAAGTAACAGTGAATTTTATTAATATTCCTTATTCATCACTTATAAGTACAACTTTTAAGTACAGCAGTGACATGCAACCCCAGTTTCAAATAAAAATTAGGACTGTGTGAAATGTAAATAAAAATAGAATGTAATGATGTGCAAATCTCATAAACCCATATTTTATTCACAATAGAACAAAGAAAACATATCAAATGTTTAAACATACATTTGCTATTGAATTTAAAGGTAAGCAACACATTTTAAAAATTAGTAAGCAGGCAGCAAAAGGCAGGAAAAGTGAGTGGTACTTAAAAGAAACAGCTGGAGGAACATCTTACAAATAAATTGGTTTAATTGTCTAATTAGTAACATGACTGAGTACAGAGGAGTATCTTAGAGAGGTAGCTTCTCAGAAGTGAAAATAGGCAGAGGTTCACAAATCTGCAAAATAAAACCGTGACTGCAAATTGTGGAATCATTTTAGAATAATGTCCTTTAACATAAAATGTTGAGAACTTGAATATATTATCTGCGATACATCAAAAGAGGCTGAGAATCTGGGGAGATCTATTTGGATCCTCATGCAGCACTGCATTCAAAATGAGGATGATTCTGTTATGGAAATCACTGCATGGGCTCAGGAGCACTTCCAGAAATCATTGTCTATAAACACCATTCATCATGCCATCTATGAACCCAGGCTAAAACTCATGCGAAGAAGAAGCCGTATGTGAACATGATCCAGAAACACTGCCATCTTCTGTGGGCTTAAGGTCCCTTAAAATGGACTGAGGCAAGGTGGAAAACTCTTCTGTCATCAGATGAATCAAAATTTGAATTTTTTGGGGGAAAACATGGACATGGCATGCTTTGGATTAATGAGGATCACTGGCTTGTTCTCAGTGCTCAGTTCAAAAACCTGCTTTTAAGATGGAATTGCCTATGGAACTGGCAGCTTACGCATCAGGTTTATACATCAACAATGCTCCCTTCCAGACGACGGGCTTTTCAGGGAAGGCCTTGCATCAGCTAGACAATATTAAACCACACACTGCATCTATTCCAACAACATGGCTTTGTAGTAGAAGAGTCCAGGTGGTGAACTGGCCTGCCTGCAGTCCTGCCTGCAGACATGGCAAATGTTTCTTTCATCCACTGAAAATATTTTGCATATGATGAAGTGAAAAATACAAAAATGGAGACCCAGGACTGTTCAACAGCTAGAATCTTCCATCAGATCTTCTATCAGAGAAAAACAGCAGCTTCACAGTCGTGAACTGAGGAGACCAGAACAAAAGAAGACGAAACATTACGCAGTGGTAAACATGGCTCCGTCCTGACTTTTCCGTTGCTGTCATCAATTTCAAAATTAGTGAATAAGCTAATGTTTTTTTTCTTTTTTAGAAACATGGCACAAGTTCCCATTTTCTTCTATAATGTCCCAGCGGGTTTAATTGGGGTTGTGAGTGTAGAAATTTTATATCCATTAACAAATAAAGGCAGTTGGCATCATAATATAATCTCATTTTCAGGTTTTAACATTAACTAAACTCAAGACTTTTAGTTTTAGTCATTTAAACTTGTTGCGCTTGGACCTTAAATTCTTCCTGTACCCCTGAAAATAAAGTTTAAGCTCTAATTAGAATCTTACATTAGTAATATTTGTTTATTTATTATATTAAGACCATGATAGTTTTACATACCTTTGCTTTGTATCTTTATTTCAGGTTTCCAGATGGTATCCAGCAGTCTGAGCCTCTCCTGCCCGGTCCAGACGATGATGTGTTCAACCTCCTGACTGGTGCAGAGTTCCTCCTGTTCCTCTTTAATCTGAGGAGGCTCTGGGTCCTCCTGCTTCACACTGGAGCTCCTCTCCTGGTTACAGACCTGCTGGTCTGTGAGAACCTCCTCATCCTTACTCTTCATTCTGTTTTAAGAGGTCTTGACAAACAAAGAGACACAAGTGATAATGGGAAAAATTTAAAGTGAACAAATGTGACAAATGCTTCAAGAGCACCGTGTGAGTGACTCGAGTTCTGATCCTTTTTAGCAAAGTTAAAAGTAGAAAACATTCAGGTAGCTGCTGCCAGCTTCACAGTTGTGTAACATACAGCTGGTGGGGTTAGGTAAATTGGTGACTCTACATATGCCCATAAGCATGGATCTAAGTCAGAGGGATGAGGGAACCACAACAGGAACTTGACCTAATTATATAATCATAATAATATTCACAGTACTAATTATTATTATTACTGTTGTTGTTATTTAACTCCACTGTTGAAACAGTGGACAGCTTTCACTGTCTTGGAATCCAGGGAATCAAAGACGCTACTCATACAACTGCTGTTTTAAAAAGCACCTAGACCTCAAATCCTCAAAGGCCATCAAGTAAAAGAAAAGTTCACAGACTGAGGAATCTTCCTTTGCGAAAAACATGAACTCTGAACTTTGTGGTGTTTCAGGATGATAACTACTCCAGTTATTCTCTCAGAGTAGTTTCACATTTTCGAAATTAGATTTGAGTGAGATCCTGGAATGAAGACGGACGAAAATAGTTTGTTCGACAAAGTTTTCTTTATAATAATAATCTTTGGTTTGTTCATATGTTGCATCACGACTAGAATCATTAAAGCTATACATTCATAATACCTCATTTGTTTGTGTATTAACTCCCCACCCCCAGAAAACTTTGGTCTTCCAAACAGAAAAATATAAATGTAATTTATTTTAAGAAGGAAACAACAAAGTTTTCAGTATTTTATATATTATATAAATAAATATAAATATTTAGTGTTTTTAGTATCTAATAAAAAATCTGCAGTTTTTTCACATTAAACAAAAATAAATTTGTAGATATGTTTAAAAATGTACAAACTGATGAAAAAAAAAATTGTGTTATAAAGGAAGCTCTGCCGATTTCTTTGTTAAGGTTTATTAAGTGGAAGAGAAAAAACAACATACAAATCCATCAATACAAATACAGAGAGCACAGAAAAGTTTACATTTTCATATGGAGAAATATTTTTATACATGAAAATACTCATGAGCAGTGATAGGCTACAAGGCTAAAGAGAAACAAGAGCTCCACTAAAACAAACAAGATGCTCAGGTACCACCCATAATATCCAACCGGTAGCTGACCTTTGTGCGGCGCACAAATGCCACAATATTGCTGCAGAGAAAATAAAATGGAAACTAAAATGCAGATTTGAACCTACAATATGAAAGACTTGAGTCTATTTTAGTTTAATGAACCCAGCAGTGTCTCCAAAATTGTGGTAAAACCAGAGTCCAGCATAGAGCGGCTGAGTGAATGTGGTCTGGACTCTGTGGAGGAGAGTCATGGTTTTGGAGACGCTGTAGAAGGACAAAATACCTGCTCTGTGATCCAGGTACACTCCTACTCTGGAGGACCCAACATTTGAAATGGGAGTTTCAATGTTGTTGAACCAAAATTCATAACTGTTTTTGGAACAATGTAGTGCCCAAGATTTCTCATTACGCCCAAAGGCACATTCATTCCTCCACCCTGCTCTCCTAATGTTCTTGTATGCGACTGCTATAATAACTCTCCCTTTCCTCTCCACCTCCCAGTAACAACGTTCAGTCAGACTCTCTTTACTCAGGACCTGCAACCATCCAGTAAATTTGTCTTGATGATCAAAATAAGACTGCTGATTTTTCATAAATGTTGCTTTTCTGTTGCCCTCTGATAATAACAGCTTCGTGTGTGCTGTGTTGGGATCCAGTGTGATTTCACATGAATATTTTAAGAATTCCGCTCTGGTCTTTGGCTCTGGTTGTGAATCTGGCACTAAATTATCCACTTCAGTGACTGTCACTGAGTTGTTTGTCCGTTCCTCTCTCAGAATGTCCTGTAGTTTATCTCTGACCTCTGACACAGCTGCTGTCACATCCTCAAAGTAGCTCAGAGGACGGATATTGATGCTGGATGAGTCTGTAGACTCACTGAGTGCTGACAGTGAGGGGTAGTTGTGTAGAAACTGGATGTGATCCTCTGTGTGTGAGAGCTGCTTCAGCTCAGCATCTTTCCTCTTCAGCTCAGTGATCTCCTGCTCCAGCTTCTCCTCAAGCTCTTTGACTCGACTCACTTCAGTTTCCTGCTGGGATCTGATCTGCTGCTTCACATCAGAGCTTCTTTTCTGGATGAGATGGATCAGCTCAGTGAAGATCTTCTCACTGTGCTCCACTGTTTGATCAGCAAACTGATTGATGGCCTCCACCTCCTGTTGAAGCAGCTTCACATCTTTCTCTCTGTCCTGGATTCTCTGCTGGATGTTTTGTCGACTCACCTCCAGCTCTCTCTGCCTCTCAGTCCTTTCTGCTGCAGCAGAGACTGTGTCGTGGCCTTTATGTTCATCCACAGGGCAGAGATAACAGATAATCTGCTGATCAGTACGGCAGAACATCTTCATCACCTCATCATGACGAGAGCAGATGTTCTCCTGGAGCTTCTTGGAGGGCTCCACCAGCTTGTGTTTCTTTAATGGAGCCACATCATAATGAGGCTGAAGGTGTTTCTCACAGTAAGATGCCAGACAGACTAAACAAGATTTCACAGCTTTAAAATTCATCTCAGTGCAGAAATCACAGGCCACATCTTCAGGTCCAGCATAGCAGTGATCAGCAGGAGCAGCTTGGAGTCCAGTCTTCTTCAGCTCCTCCACTAAAACTGCTAACATGGTGTTTTTCATAACAACAGGCCTCGGTGTGAAAGTCTGTCTGCACTGAGGGCAGCTGTAGATTTTCTTCTCCTCCTCTCCATCCCAAAAGCCATTAATACAGTTCATGCAGTAGCTGTGTCCACAGGGAATAGCCACCGGATTCTTCAGTAGATCCAAACAGATCGAACAAGAGAAGGTTTCTTGGTCCAGCTGAACTCCTTTCTGCGCCATTTCTACTCTCAGTGTCAGTGACTGTGTAAGTTTCACTTCCTTATAAATGAAACTAGTCTGAGCTGACATGTAAACAGCATGTTTCTGCAGTTAATGGGGCCTGTCAGCTCTTCCACGTCACCACATGCTGGTTACACCCATCTTCAAAGCTTAGATCTGAAGGGGAGGGAACACGGAAATACATGGACAGAGAGGAGGTGCTATGTCACGCTTGTACAGATGCTGCACAGGACATAGGATGACACCAATATCACCTTCAGTGTCAGATAAAAACTATGTAGAGGGGGAAATGTACATACCGAGTCTACATTTGCACAAAACTCTACAGCAGAAGTGGCAAAAGTGCTTCTTAACATTCTGTACAGATACTAGTGTTAAAAATACTTCAGTAAAAGTAGAAATACTGATTCAACTTCCTTACTCAAGTAAAGGTGAAAAAGTAAGCAAGAACAAAGCAAAAGCAAAATCAAATAGTAAAAATCACAAAACAATAATCAAATCACTTAAACTTTACTTATCTAACTAACCTGCTCTGAGCTAATGCTGATTTTGTTCTTATCTTTTGTCAGGAGAGGTTGGTGGAAGGATGAGCACAACCAGGCCTAAAGATGCGCTTATCCCTGTGTTCAGTGTCGATGATCATCACCAATCAGGGAAGCAGCTGGGCATCCAGTGGAAGTATGATGTATATCAAAATCCTTCTGAATTAACCATGTGACACGGCAAAATGAGCCGAAATCATTTTACAGGTTCACAGGTTGGACTGTGGTTCTCCTTAGAACCTCTTAGATCCAATCTTCTGAACTGCTCATCTCACAGAAGAGAAAAGGGAAGAACCCCGAATCTCTTCTTCACCTCACTTTTATACCTGCTCACCCTTTCTCCCCCCTTCCCTCACTGGACGTCACATCTTCACACTTGGGCCGTCCAATCAAGTTGGTGACATTTAATCATCTGATGTCCACCCACACCTTCTCTCTCACTCTCTCTCTCTGACTTTCAAGATTTTAATACAATACTTTACTATCACTTCATTACATTTTCTTTGTTATTTTTAATCACCTAAGACTGGATGTTAAGATCTTTTGTCCTCTCTTAGCTGTGATGTAGAGGTGGCCAGGGGAAACTTCAATCTCTTTCCTGGCTGATTTCCATCCTCTACACTGACAGTGCGGTGTTTATTGGAAATCCATTTTTGGCAGAGAATCACACACGGCTCACTTTAACCCCTGACTGTTTTTTCTCTTTTATCTCTTTTTTGTGACATCTTCTTAAGAACTGTAATGAAGTACAAATACTTCCAACCAGCCTACACTGCCAGATTTGATCTATCTAACTAATTTTTATGTGTCTCTAAATGTCTTTTACTGATATATAATTTGCTGAACTCTAATTGGTAACCATATTTTTCTAGTGTTGTGTTCCCTGTTTTGTCCTCTTTATTCAGTAAAGTGGTAAATATTAAAGTTACAGTGAGTTTTACTACTATAGTATTTTATATTCATCAATTATAAGTACAACAATGGTGTTTATATGTCTTAATATAAACACCATAATTTACCCCTGTATTTAATAAATAAATACAGGGGTAAAAATTGAGTGAATGATTAGTTTTATCTAAGGATATTTGCAAGAATTTAACTTTTACCATCCTCCCAATACTGCTAAGGACCTTCAGATTGCCTGACTTTGATGGCCATAGCATATGATGCACACCAACAGTCAGGTGACAAATTAAAGGAAAAAGCATGTTATTGTGGTGTTTATATACCACATGACTTCACCACGTCAGTGTTCACAATGTTGACTCTCTAAGTTTTTTAACATTAAAGGAGCAGTGAAAACTGTTTTTGAAAAACTTTGGGTCCATTAGTACCAACTGACCAACTTTCTTTAACTGCCCCATCTGCTGACAATGAAACAGGCTTTAGTCTTTCATATTGCCATGGGTTTTAATCTGTATGTTAGTGTTTGTGGTTTAAAAAGAACATAGTAGAACTAATTTTGTTAGACAAAAGAACAACTCATGCATCTTTTTCGTGAGGCGAACTAGGGCTGGAGCCAGTGCGAGGTTGTGTGGCAGATCTGAGCGTGGAAGCTGAGGGTCCAGCCAGCCAGAGGAAAGACCGGTTGATGTCTGGACATGCATTGGAGCCGCACCACTGCCCACGGTGCAGACTTTGCTACTTGAACAGAGCGTTTCTGACAGTTGCGTGTTGCTTATCCAAAAGAGAATAACAACAATACCGTGTTCCTCTGCTCGAGGACACCAGCGGTCCTTTCACACTGTAAGCATGTCTGTTATAGCCTGCGCTTCATAAATGTCTATCTGCTGGTGCTGGTTATTCAAACCGTGTTTAGAACCTGACTCATCTGTTGTCCAAAAAACGTTTCCTCTAGATACACAAAGTTACCAATTTAAAAATATATTTATATTTTCAAGTTTTTAGCTGGATGTCAAACATATGATAGACTCTTGACTGAGCATATTTATTTAGCAAAATCCACAATGGTATAACCATGCTAAATAAAAGATGCCCAAGTGTGCACCCTAATGCTTGTCTTTGAACTGTATGTTAATCAGTACATGAAGTGTACCTCTACAGCTGAAAACAGACTGTATCCATCATTTGTGAATCTACTGATTTGTTTTTAATGTGACACTTTTTTTTCATGAACTGCGGATGATGAAATCCTCTTTATTTGAGAAAATGTACTAAAACTATTCTTGTTCATACTTACTGAGTTCCCTAGCTACTTCTTTACTATGTAAATAAACTATTTGAACAATAAAAGGTATTGTAGATTTAAAGACATCTTAACTGAAGTAAAGGCAAAAATTTGGAATGAATTTTATGTGACTGTTCATATAAAATCCAACAGAGAGTGAAAATCTAAAAGGTCCAGCAATCCATTGTATTAATGAGCTTTGTTCACTCCTAGTCTGATAAAAAAAAAAACCCCACAAACATCCACTAACAACAAACACAGAACCCACTAACTAGATAACTATTAACTGCTTTTTTCCCTAAACACAGTCATTCAGTTGACTGACAGAAATGCCTGATGTCATCCACTCGGGCTCCACAGTCACACGACTGTGGAGCACATCTCCATAACTTATATTTCCATAACTTATATCCTATGTTCTATTTATACTCGGCTTCCCTTTATAAAAATAAGACCATGCAGTGTCCAGCGTGACTACACGTGCAGCCGGATATTCCATTTGGGACATCCGAAAGACTCACTCAGGGTGTAAGCAGCAAGTCTATATAGTTTTTTTGAATAGCTTTTTTAACTGAGATTCCTGGGCTCAAATCCAATCCCTTCCCTTCTGCGTGGAGTTTGAATGTGTTCCTCGTGCTTACATGGTTTTCTTTTATCCAAAAACAGGCTAGTTTAGCGATCATATAACTGTGTCCTTGACCTCTTACTGGCTTGAGGAGTTGGTTCCTAATGCTGGGTGGTGACTGGCCCAAATATTTAGGATGGGTCAAATACTGCAAAAAACAAAACAAAAACAAGAATGATAATGGCTTTAAAGAGATTATGAACAAAATGCATTACATTTTGTTTTTGTTACATTAACAGCTTCTAACTTGCATTTTTCCCACTCTGATTTCCTGCAGGATCCACATGGACATCAGTTCAGAGTGAAATCCAGTTCACACACACACACACCCACCCACACACACCATTAACTGTGTTCAACCTCGCCCTTGCACTGTTGCACGGTGCTGGAGGCCTTAAAGCCTTTGAATAGATATAAGAAGATAGTTAAGGCAAGAGATTACTATTCTGTCTTTTACATTGGTACAAATGGAGGAATAAATGCCAAAAAACGAAAGAAGGTTTTTAAAAATGACCCTTTAAAACATTTCAAGTACCTCTGTGTTTACGGAGAGAAGGGGATAACTGTGGTGGATGCTCTGAAAAAAGATGGTTGCTTCACCAGTGACCTGGGCAACTTTGAGCTGGTTAAGATCAACGACAAATGTAAGACTAAGTGCACAGACATAACTGATCATCTGGACAATAAGAAATCCCAGATATGTTTTCCACGGGCAGCAAATACAGAAATAAAAGATGTAAAGCAAGTAGCCATCCCTGGGCATCAAATAATGCAGAGCGCAGGGGTGGAATGACATCAGTCACAGATGTAGCGCTGCAGAACAGAATCAGCCTGAAAACAGCAATCAAAGAAACAGGCAGCAACATTGGCCTAAGGAGGTTTATGATCTGCTTTGTCATCAGTTTCCACGTCTGAAATGATGGATGAAGAGTAGATTCCCCAAAACTTCTTTCGAGGAAGCACTGAAATGCAGGAATGAGAACTTTGGAAAGATCCGGCAGTCTTTTAGTGAAATTCAGAAAGTCATGTTGCTGCTCGAACTGAGCGAGTCGGTTTGACTCATAACTGGTTCCTTCATAAAGCAAGGCACAGGCTTTGTGCTATTTAACAACTTTGTCTTAACGAATGCCCACTTATTTAAATACTGGGTTAAATCAAAATGACCTAACTGGTGTGAATTTGTAAACGTTACTGTTGTCTTTAACTTTGAAGAACAAGAATCAGACAGGAAAAACAATATCACTGAGGTGTTTGTCGGCAACAATAAGTTAGATTACATCATACTTAAGATAGAAACAGAGAAATTACAGGTCTTCTTGAGTCATTAATCATAAATTTCTTAATTTATAGAGGCACAAAAAATATAAATTATTGCCTGCTTGAATATCAGTCTAGCTCTGCTTATCATTGGTGAGTCATTTGTTGTTATCTGTTTGTGCTACTTTTTGAAGGAACAATTGGATTGTTTATAATTTGCGAGAGTACATTTATTTGTTTGGTTGATTTAGCAGGAGCACTGTGGAAAATTTTACAAGGACCTGCACTTACATCCATGTGACAGTACAAGAGAGGCACGGCTCAGCAGGTTCTGAGGTACCTGTTTACAAAATGTTGTATCCCATCTAAAGATTCTTTACAATTTTACATTGAGAAATATTATTCTTGAAATATTTGACCTGTATAAAGTATCATGTCTTAAATGTATTTCACATCATTCATTTTTGAACCATAAGACAAACTAACCAGCTGAAATGAAACAGGAGGGAACTTAAATACTGACTTAGCTAAACCCTATGACACACGAGGGGAAAACAAAATAGCTGCCAAACACCCCCGAGGCAATGAAGCATGTTGTTCAATCCAATGAGGCTATCAGCAGTACTTCAGATCCCCCAGCCCTTTGCCACACCTTTTGCCAACCAGGAAGGAGAAGCCAAACCCGCAGGTAACTCAAACAAAGAAAGATATTAACAACTTCATCAAAACTCTAAAATATATATATATATTTTTTTTAATTGCTTTCATTTCTTCTTTAGATTTTAAGAGACTTGCAGAATCAATACCATGAAACACTGAAGCTGTTCTGAGGGCCATGGTACACAAAAATCTCACTAAGCTTTTTTCCTTTAATTTGTCACCTGTCTGTATCTCACTGCTCCGGTTCTGATTTCTTTCTGAATAATGGTGTCTGAGCCTGTTTGGGCAGAAAATATTATTCATCACATGATACTAAAATAATCTAATTAACTATGTGTATTTTTTTTTAAATATTACATTTACGTGCAATAAAGGCATGGGCACTATATTCTCACGAGACATGGTATATTTCTGTCAAAAGTTACCTTTTATATGAATGACACACAGGAATGGACAGAAAAAGACCAGTGATGTCTGCACTGGGATGAAGGAAAAGAAGCTTAAATTATTTTAGCAGACTTAAACAAGTTTTGAAATTTTTTTTTTTTTTTAATGTGAAACAAGCTCTGTTATATGAAGTGTTCAACAAGCATCTCTCCTCTTCCTGAAACGAATCACAGCCTAAAGACCCTTCGTCTTCTTCCTGCTCTCTAACTCAAGACTTCCTCTCTGTCAACATGTTTCCGTGTTCCCTCCCCTTTAGATCTGCAGTTTGAAGATGAGTGTGACAAACATGTGGTGACGTGGAAGAGCTCACAGGCCCGATTCACTACAGATACATGCTGTTTACATCAGAGCTCAGACTAGTGTCAGTCATACGGAAGTGAAACTCACAAAGTCGCTGACACTGAGAGGAGAAATGGCGCAGAAAGGAGTTCAGCTGACCCAAGAAACCTTCTCTTGTTCGATCTGTTTGGATCTACTGAAGGATCCTGTGACTATTCCCTGTGGACACAGCTACTGCATGAACTGTATTAATGGCTTTTGGGATGGAGAGGAGGAGAAGAAAATCTACAGCTGCCCTCAGTGCAGACAGACTTTCACACCGAGGCCTGTCCTGGTGAAAAACACCATGTTAGCAGTTTTAGTGGAGCAGCTGAAGAAGACTGGACTCCAAGCTGCTCCTGCTGATCACTGCTATGCTGGACCTGAAGATGTGGCCTGTGATTTCTGCACTGGCATGAAGCTAAAAGCTGTGAAATCTTGTCTTGTGTGTTTGGTTTCTTACTGTGAGAAACACCTTCAGCCTCATTATGATTTGGCTCCATTAAAGAAACACAAGCTGGTGGAGCCCTCCAAGAAGCTCCAGGAGAACATCTGCTCTCGTCATGATGAGGTAATGAAGATGTTCTGCCGTACTGATCAGCAGAGTATCTGTTATCTCTGCCCTGTGGATGAACATAAAGGCCACGACACAGTCTCAGCTGCAGCAGAAAGGACTGAGAGGCAGAGAGAGCTGGAGGTGAGTCGACAAAACATCCAGCAGAGAATCCAGGACAGAGAGAAAGATGTGAAGCTGCTTCAACAGGAGGTGGAGGCCATCAATCAGTCTGCTAATAAAAAAATGGAGCACAGTGAGAAGATCTTCACTGAGCTGATCCATCTCATCCAGAAAAGAAGCTCTGATGTGAAGCAGCAGATCAGATCCCAGCAGGAAACTGAAGTGAGTCGAGTCAAAGAGCTTGAGGAGAAGCTGGAGCAGGAGATCACTGAGCTGAAGAGGAAAGATGCTGAGCTGAAGCAGCTCTCACACACAGAGGATCACATCCAGTTTCTACACAACTACCCCTCACTGTCAGCACTCAGTGAGTCTACAGACTCATCCAGCATCAATATCCGTCCTCTGAGGTACTTTGAGGATGTGACAGCAGCTGTGTCAGAGGTCAGAGATAAACTACAGGACATTCTGAGAGAGGAATGGACAAACATCTCACTGACAGTCACTGAAGACGATGCTTCCCTGTCAGATCCACCAGAGCCAAAGACCAGAGCGGAATTCTTAAAATATTCCCGTGACATCACACTGGATCCAAACACAGCAAACACACAGCTGTTTTTATCAGAGAGGAACAAAAAAGTTACATTTATGAAACATCAGCAGTCTTACCCTGATCATCCAGACAGATTCAGATATTGTTATCAAGTCCTGGGTAGAGAGCGTCTGACTGGACGTTGTTACTGGGAGGTTGTGAGGAAAGGGCGAGTTTATGTAGCAGTCGCGTACAAGAAGATCTGCAGAGCAGGGTGTGGAAAAGTGTGTGGATTTGGTCGTAATGACAAATCTTGGGCATTAGATTGTTCCAAAAACAGTTACACATTTTGGCATAACAACACGGAAACTCCAGTTTCAGGTCATGGGTCCTCCAGAGTAGGAGTGTACCTGGATCACAGAGCAGGTATTTTGTCCTTCTATAGAGTCTCTGAAACCATGACTCTCCTCCACAGAGTTCAGACCACATTTACTAAGCCGCTTTTTGCTGGACTTTGGTTTTACAATAATTATGGAGATATTGCTGAGTTCATCAAACTGAAATAGACTGAACTCTTTCATGTTGTTGTGGGTTTAAATCTGTATTTTTTTCTCCTTTTTTTTTTTCTATTTTTTCTATAATTGTTGTGACATTTCTGATCTGCACACAGATCAGCTGTCAATCAAACATTATGGGTGGTACCTTGACATCTTTTAGATGTCGTCTCCATCTTTATGAGTTCTTATGTGGAGCTCTTTCCCGTGTCTGTTTAGCCATGGATGCTGTCACAGCTCATGAGGAGTTTTATTCACAAAAATATTTCTCACCCTGTGTTGTTGTTTATCATCAGCTTCATGGGTTTTACTACAGTAATCTGCAGTACTTCCTTTGTCATACAGATTTCTTTTCTCATCAGTGTACATTTGTACAGAAATCTATAATTACATTTTTTTCTTTGGTAGACTAAATATTTCTATTTTTGCTTTTGAATACACAAACAAATAAAGCTGGGCATACACTGTGTGATTTTTGGCCCATTTTGAGACGATTTTTCACTCATGCGACCATTTTTGGGATCGCCCGAGTTTCGCCTTAATCGTGTGTCATGCATCGTGTAGTATACATGGAGTAACGAGAAGCGAGTAACACCTCACGACCAGCTCCCGATCAGCAATCATATGGTCACAAGAAAATCAAACCTTTTTGAAATTCTGATCGCCCCTCGTGAGGGTATCAACCTCTCACACTGCGCATGCGCAAACACAGAAGTAAAAAAGACGGAGCAGCATGGCAGTGCAGCGTGTGATCTGGACACAAGCTACGGACGCCCAACTTTGGCAAGTTCATCCGAGCCTTTTCGATGTGGCCTCACAAAATTATCACGACCACAACAACCGTGAAGAGTTGGATGGACATTGCTGCTCAGTTGTGTTTTTCATTAGCAATTTAGAAAAGTTGATGGTGGTGTGTGTGTGTGTGTGTGTGTGTGTGTGTGTGTGTGTGTGTGTGTGTGTGTGTGTCAGCGAAGGAGAGAGAGGGAGAGCGAGAAACATTTTGTGTCATATATTAGCTATATAATATAAGCTTTGGTAACACTTCATGTTACCAAGCTAAAATTTGGACGCACACTGTGAGCACGCAAGTTGCATCGGGGCGTATAGTGTGAGAACATGCATCATGACCTACGAACTTCTAACCCCTGCGATTCAGTGGTACAGTTTGAGCAGGAGCTGAATAATGCGACGGAAAGAAACCACACAGTGTATTCCCAGCTTTAGATGTTATAAACCTATAGCTTTGATAATTGCAATCAATGATAACTTCATGCATTGTTTTTAATGTTTAGTATGTGAACAAAGTGAAGGTTTTTCCTATAAATAACTTTTTGTTCAGTTTTTCTCCCGAAACACCTGAAATACTTTCAATTCAATTTAAATTCAATTCAATTTTATTTATATAGTGCCAAATCACAACAAAGGCTGATTCAAGCCACTTAACCTCAAGGACTAACTGTAATATATAAAAATAAAAATATCGAGCACACTCTTGCGTTACAGTTGAAGTTTCTTTGAGAATTTGAGGTCCAAGGTGTTGGTTTTCTTTTTAACAACAGTTGGATGAGTAGCCCATACAAAGTCTTTGTATATTCAGAGGTATTTAAAGCTGTCCACTGTTTCCACAGTTGAGTTATTCATGAGTACTGGCAGATGAGTGCCCCTCTCCACCTTCATGTAATTCACAATAACCTCCTTTCTTTCTGAGATATTCAGACATAAATGCTTGTTTTGGCAATGATTTTCCAGGGCTGTCTCATCAGCAAGTGAACTCAATCCTGCAAACCTCTCAGTTATGTTATTAGCCCTTTTTCCCCCAAGCTGTCATGGGTGTAGAGTGAGTGTAGGAATGGGTTCAGAGCAGAGCCCTATTATTTGTACAGTACTTAGTGATTATATGTCTGTAAAAAGCATTTTATAAATAAACATACTGATGTTTAATCAGCTTTATCACCAGATGAATCAATAAAGGGTTTTTTCTTCATTTTTAAATCTACTCATTTTATTTCTATTTGTTTTAATTTTACGGATATGGGTGAAATTCTTTCTAGATAATTATTTTCTGACATTTTGAGAGTTTCTGACATAAACACTGATGCAGAGTGTTTAGAGACAAGCAGGAAACCTCAGTGAAAGACTCCTGGTCAGGGTTTCTGACTGCAAATTAACAAATTATATGCCAGTAAAAGACAATTAATGTCAGCTTGACAGTCATACATGTTATAAGAAACAACACTCTGTCACGAACAATAGAAAATAGTTTAGAACACACAAAGCTCAGCAGCACTAAATTAAAGTTATCAGAGCATATCAGACTGTAAATTCTGCCATCAGAGTATTTAATTGTCTGCAGTAGCTGCAGAAGTGTTAAACACACATCTCTTGGCTTCCTGTAATGAATCACTGCCCCATAATCCCCCCTTCCCGCTCTCTGACTCATCACCTCCTCTCTGTCCACATGTTCACTTGTTCCCTCCCCTTCTGATCTCCACTTTGTAGATGGGTGTAAGCAACATGTGGCAATCTGTAAGAACTCACAGGCCACATTCACAGCAGAAACACATGTTGTTTAGATCAGAGCTCAGACTAGTTTCATTTATAAGGAAGTGAAACTCACACAGTCGCTGACACAGAGTAGAAATGGCGCAGAAAGCAGTTCAGCTGGACCAAGAAACCTTCTCTTGTTCTATCTGTTTGGATCTACTGAAGGAGCCAGTGACTATTCCCTGTGGACACAGCTACTGCATGAACTGTATTAATGGTTTTTGGGATGGAGAGGAGGAGAAGAAAATCTACAGCTGCCCTCAGTGCAGACAGACTTTCACAGCGAGGCCTGTCCTGGTGAAAAACACCATGTTAGCAGTTTTAGTGGAGGAGCTGAAGAAGACTGGACTCCAAGCTGCTCCTGCTGATCACTGCTATGCTGGACCTGAAGATGTGGCCTGTGATTTCTGCACTGGCATGAAGCTAAAAGCTGTGAAATCTTGTCTTGTGTGTTTGGTTTCTTACTGTGAGAAACACCTTCAGCCTCATTATGATTTGGCTCCATTAAAGAAACACAAGCTGGTGGAGCCCTCCAAGAAGCTCCAGGAGAACATCTGTTCTCGTCATGATGAGGTGATGAAGATGTTCTGCCGTACTGATCAGCAGATTATCTGTTATCTCTGCCCTGTGGATGAACATAAAGGCCACGACACAGTCTCAGCTGCAGCAGAAAGGACTGAGAGGCAGAGAGAGCTGGAGGTGAGTCGACAAAACATCCAGCAGAGAATCCAGGACAGAGAGAAAGATGTGAAGCTGCTTCAACAGGAGGTGGAGGCCATCAATCAGTCTGCTGATCAAACAGTGGAGCACAGTGAGAAGATCTTCACTGAGCTGATCCATCTCATCCAGAAAAGAAGCTCTGATGTGAAGCAGCAGATCAGATCCCAGCAGGAAACTGAAGTGAGTCGAGTCAAAGAGCTTGAGGAGAAGCTGGAGCAGGAGATCACTGAGCTGAAGAGGAAAGGTGCTGAGCTGAAGCAGCTCTCACACACAGAGGATCACATCCAGTTTCTACACAACTACCCCTCACTGTCAGCACTCAGTGAGTCTACAGACTCACCCAGCATCAATATCCGTCCTCTGAGGTACTTTGAGGATGTGACAGCAGCTGTGTCAGAGGTCAGAGATAAACTACAGGACATTCTGAGAGAGGAATGGACAAACATCTCACTGACAGTCACTGAAGTGGATGTTTTGCTGTCACAACCAGAGCCAAAGACCAGAGATAGATTTTTAAAATATTCAAAGGAAATCACACTGGATCCAAACACAGCACACACACAGCTGTTATTATCAGAGGAGAACAGAAAAGCAACATTATTGTTTTATCATGAGTCTTATTTTGATCATCCATACAGATTCACTTCATATAATCAGGTCGTTAGTAGAGAGAGTCTAACTGAACGTTGTTACTGGGAAGTGTTGAGGAGAGGGAGAGGAGTTATTGTAGCAGTTGCATCTAAAAATATCAGGACAGCAGGGGATGAATGTTGGTTTGGGCATGATGACCAATCCTGGGCATTAGATTGCACCAAAAACAGTTATATATTTTGGCACAACAACATCCAAACTCCTGTCTCAGGTCCTCAGTCCTCCAGAGTAGGAGTGTACCTGGATCACAGAGCAGGTATTTTGTCCTTCTACAGCATCTCTGAAACCATGACTCTCCTCCACAGAGTCCAGACCACATTCACTCAGCCGCTCTATGCTGGACTGAGTCTTTACTACAATTATGGAGATATTGCTGAGTTCATCACACTGAAATAGATTGACGTCTTTCATATTGTGGATTTAAATCTGTATTTTAGTTTCATCATTGTTGTGACATTTTGGCTCTGCGGAGAGATCAGCTGTAAATCAATCATCATGGGTGTTACCTCAACATCTTCTAGATGTTCCAATGATGTTATTGAGTATTTTATGATGAGCTGTTCCTAAGTCTGTTTAGCCATGGAGGCTATGACTGCTCATCATAATTTTCATCTACAAAAACATTTCACCGCATAAAAAGAGCTGTGCTCTAAATAAGAATTTATCATCAATTTATACACTTGGAAAGAAATGTATAATTGCTTTTACATTTATCTAATCGGAAGACTAACTTGTCTGGGGGGGTTTAATTCATGACAAATGAGGTATTATGAAACTCGAGTTTTAAGGAGTAATCAAGATGAGATTGTTCATTATTTTTAAAATTCACCACATGAACAAATTTAATATTATTATAATTACAAATAAAATGTTGTTGAAAAAAAATCTTATTTTCTGTCTTCATTCCAGGGTCTCAGTCAGATAGGAAAAATGCTAAAATAATCTTGAGGGAATAACTGAAGAGTTCATGTTTAGACCAGAGGAAGATTCATCAGTCAATCTTGTACTTGTTGATTTTTAAAGCAATGTTTTTCTTTCAGTCAGTATATAGAGACGATTTTTAATTTAGGTCATCATGGACAAAGTTATTAAACATTTTAAAGCACTGAAGTGTTTTATTTCATATTTATAAACTGGAAACTTATCAGTTTTTCCCATGGTCTCTCAGGGCAGCATCAGCATTACTGTTTGTGACTCTCAGCCTCTCTGTGCTAGATTTTTTTTTCTCCTCAATCAGATATGGACTGCTCTCTTAGCCTGCTGGTGTGAGATTTGTGAATCTCTGGGAGATGAATGATTCGCCCTCTTTCATTTAACATAAACACCTTCTTTGTCTTGAAGACATTTAGGCATAGATGGTTGTTTTGGCACTACATTTCCAGGGTTGTCCCATCTCCTGTCATAGCTATTGGTGAAAATATACGGACATAGATACAAATGTGGATAAAAACAAATCAAAACAAAGAAACAAACCACAAAAAACAAACAAACAAAACTCTGATCACTGGTGTAAAACAACAGCTGCACGGAAAAAAATGATCCAAAGGAGACACCTGGTGGACAACGACAGACATGACAACAAGAAAACATTACAATAAAAAGTGCCTTGAAGCAACTGTTGTTGTGATTTGGTGCCAAATCAATAAAACTGAAATCAGTTATATAAAATAATCAAGTTCTTGTAGAGAACTGGTTTCAAGTGGGTAAATTTGTGGAATTAATGTCATTTTGTGTGCTGCAGGAGGAAAATAGTGGCACAGTCTACAGCTTGGATATGGACATTACTTTTATTTTTATTAAACAAAAGGATAAGAGTGAGATGGTAAAGTGTAAACTGTGTCCAGGACAGAAACAGCTGCATGATCCTGCTAACACAGCTTCGCACAGACAACCTGCACAGACGGCATTTTAACACTAAGCTAGCCAAGAACCCAGAGTGATGTTAAAGCTGAGCGAATGCGGACCCCAGCACAGCAGCCAGACTGAACTTCAGCAGGTAACAAACGTATAACCAGTCAGGCTGCAGCCTTCGTATCTGTTCTTGTTTCTAAAGTAGAATTCACAGTGGTTTTATTGCTTAAAAGAATTCTGGTGGTTTTCATCTTTGCATTTTGTTGTTGGCTTTGTGTTTGTGATGGTAAGCCACACATGGTTAGCTCCACACTTCACCGCTAGTTTGCTTCACTTTAGTTTACTTTGCAGTCCCTACTTTAAGTATATTTTACTTATTGTCTATTATACTGTTTCTTTATAAAATTAGTTTACTTTTTCCCATCACACCTTACAATGTTTATATGGAGTGCACACATTAAAACTGCAAGGTCAAATTTGTGTTTTATGTTCTATTAAAATCACTTTATTTTACATCATTTGAAAGATAATGATGAACTAATGAATCGTGAAAGATTTTCAGGTTGGTTGAGACTGCCTGGCTTTGGTGGCCAAAACGCATGATTCACACCATTTTCATACTCCTGAAATATTCTATGATCCTGCTTCAGTCCAGTCCCATCAATATAGAAATGTTTCACCCTACAAAGTGACTGTGAAAGTGCTGTGGTTCTTGATGTCAGATGGTCCAGTCTGAGTATTTCAGAAACTTGCTGATCTATTGGATTTTCTAGCACAACCATCTCTAAGGTCTACAGAGAATGGTCTTTAAAAAAAGTCTAGTAAGCTGATGTTTTCTGGGTGAAAATTTTTTGTTGATGTCAGAGGTGAATGGCCAGAGTACTTTGAGCAGTTTTAAAAGGCAACAACAACTCAAATAACCACTTGTTACAAACCAAGGTGTGCAGAAGAGCATCTCTGAATACACAATATGTTCCTCTGTGAAGGCAATGGCCTGCAGCAGCAGAAGACCAGGCTGCGTGCCATTCCCATCAGGTAAGAATGAGTTTTGTGCTGCAGCATTTGAATGATATCTGTGGTATCATCTCACTCTCATCCTTTTGTGCAATAAAAATAAAGGTTATGTCCATATCCACTCTGTAGTGGAACTGATAAGCAGAATCAACAGGCAAGGAGATTAACAAATCCAAGGAACTTAACTATTGAAAACTGGTTATTGACTCCCATCCCCAATGATGACAGATTTAATTTACAGAAAGTAAAACGCAAGCGAAGTGAAATCAATCAAATAGGTTTGTAAGGAAGAGGACTCCCTTACTACATTTATTTATATCATATTATCTGTATAGCACTTTAGAGCACACCTTTCACTTTATTAAAAGCACCTTATCAAGCACTTTATTTAGCATCGCACTTTAAGCATGGATTTGCAGAGTAAAACATTTGCACACAAGAAGTTTAATTATTTATTGAATATTTATTGGGAATTTTAAAATCAGTTGGTAGCCTTGTTTCAGATCCTGCACAGCTGCTCATCATCAAGGAATGTGGTTGTTGTCTGTGAGGAGAAAGGAATGGTGATTGTGATTAAGGTTTACCAGTAAGGAAAACTAACGCGCGTGTGTGGGAATTCTAGGAATAAAAGTGGTGCAAATAAGTGTTTGTAAGATATGATTACTCACCTTTCTTGCCTGTATCTTCTTCAAGGTGTTTGGGCAAATGTTTCCCTGGGGATCCAGACACCAGTTAAAGTTTCCGGGAGAGACCATGGGTTAAGGGAGTGTGGGGAATCTTTTTGTGCTTGGGTTTTTGGGTTATTATAATATTGGGTTTGGTGTAAAATGAAAGTGTGACATATTTATTACTATAAAAATGTGAAATGTATTTATGTATTTATTTATTCAAATTGATATATTGTATACTGTGGTGGAAGGTTGGGATTTAAGAATTTACCTGAGTGGAATAATGGTTTAGTCTGTGACAGCTGAACATATTTAAGGCTGCCGGTTGTCATTAGAGGGTTGATTGTGCTGTGAAGAAGCTCGACGAGTGAATTATTTGTAAGGAGAGCTGTATGGCACGTAAATACTTTTTGGTCCACTACACTTGCCTTGGTTCATCTCACTGTGATTCCAGCTGCTAAGGGCCGCCCTGCTACAAGGTTGAAAAGTATTAAAAAAAAAAAAAAACAACAGAATTTTTTGTTCAAAGGCCAAACTGTTTAGTGAGTCTGGATGTGTGGGAGCAGTTTTACACAACTCAGTAGCTAACTTATATTTAGCATAGAAAACCAACATCTCATGTCTGTGTCGTTTGAAAACTAAAGGGAACTCAATACAAATTTTTGTGGGAAGATGATAAAGTGTTCTAATGATTACCACAAACACTACTGATGTTATTCATTGTGGATGTAGTGAAGAAAAAGACAAAGAGGGTTGGCATAACTGAAGAGGATGCTAGAAACTGTGAGATATTGGAAGACGAGTCACTCTGGTGACCCCTAAAGGGAGCAGTTGAAAGAAAAAGATTTAAATCATTCATTTTTCTTTTTAGGTTTTCCTCCCAAAAGCTGACATACTGGTTTAATGATGCTAAGGTGTCTCCTATAGTGTCCATCATTATTTCTGTCAGAAACTGACAGATTTTAATAATACAATGTCAAAACTCTAAAACATATTTCACCCAAATCTGTAAAACTAAAACAAATAAAAAGAAATTGAGCAGATTAAAAAATGAAGCAAAGGGAGAAAAATCCCTTCATTAACTTGGCTGATTAACTACAGTCAGTAAATTTATTTACATAGCACTTTTCACAGACATGTAATCACAAAGTACTGTACAACAAAATTTATAAACTATTCAAAAAATCACAATTAAAAATACAGTAGAAAATTAAAATAGAGGTAAAACAAAACCAGTTACCAGTACTGTGCAAATGTATTGAGCACCTCTGATTTCTTTACATTTTACTTTAAGGAGCCAGAGTTGTAATTTTTGACAGTTGCACAGGTAATCCATTTCTTCCACTTTTCTGGGTATTGGTCACAGCAGCAAGTATAGCGGCAGGTGTAAGCAGAGATACCCAGAGTTGAATTTTTTCCAGCCATCTCCTCCCAGCTTTTCCTAAGGGACACCAATGAGTTCCCAAACCAGCTGGGAGACATCTCTCCATTGTTTCTCCTGGGGCCACATCCTGCAGTCCCCAGAACACTTCACACTGAATGCTTTCTGGTTATATGCCCAAAATCACCTTAAACGTCTTCTTTTGATATTTGGGGAGTAGGAGCTCTACTCTGAGACTGAAAAACATGTGAAACAGTCCATTCGGAGTCAATGTCCCTAGCTTTCATCAGAATGCCGTTAAAGCTCTCAGAGTTGAAGATCTTGTGAACTGGAACCTCTACCAGATGCTTTCAGCACATCTACAGTATGATATACTAGGTCTGTCTGGCATCCTTCCCCACCACGTCCTCCAACTCACCACTAGCTAATGATCAACTGACAACTGCGCTCCTCTCGTAACCTGACAGTTCAGAACATACAGCTGCAGACCTCACTATATATTACAAAATTGATCAACAATGAATGCCTCAGGTGCGATGTGCACTCATAGACACACTTGTTTGAACATGGTGTTGATTATGAATAAAATATGATTATCACAGAAGTCTGACAAAGCACTGCTTGGATTTAGACTGGACAGGCCATTCCCTTCAATCACACCCCTGCAGGTTTTGCTTCACTTCTTATGTTGAGTGTTGGGGACCCTAAGTACAGGTACATGCTGAATAGTTCTCGGATAGTATTCGGCATGTAAGCACAGACATCAGCCAGGAAATGTTCGCCAACCCAAAGGTGCAGGGAACCAACTGTTTTGTTCACTGGAAAAAAACGCCCAAAACAACTGTTGAACCAGAAGGAAACAAGTATACCTGGAAAACTCCAGAGTAGAGTAGTAGAGTAGTACTTTCCCGGAGACTGGTTGTACAACCCAAGCTGTGCATTGAGGGGAGCCCAACTATATCTAGAGGTATATCTTGACCTCAACCACCAGCTCAGGATTCTTCCCCACCACATGTACCCAAAACCAGTTTCATTAAGCCGAGGGTTGCCAGTTAGTTGCTTGCACACATTCCAGGCTCTGGTTGTCAATTGTAAATCCAGTACTGTCTTCAGTCAATTACTCATCTTAAACTTGGAAAAAGTTTGTTGCATCCTGCCTACTTCACATTAACAGCAGTTATGTCACTTTCTATGTTCTCTCGTCACCACGTCACAATTTTTTTTTTTTTAAAGTACAATTTAAAAAAAAGGTTCCCATGCATCATAACAATAAGCCAAATAAACAATTCTGAGAGTTCTGCACATGACAACCTGAATATGAGGTCACATTTCACCAGTGTGGGCTCTATCATCAGCACACTGCCATGTTTGACAGCTCTCACTCATTTGTAACCTTTAACCAGTATGAATTCCCATGTGTCGTTTCAGGTTTGCCATCTGACTAAATCTTTTCCCACAGATCGCACAAGAATGTGGCTTCTCACCTGTGTGGATTCTTACATGAGTTTCCAGTGTTGATTTCTGACTGAATCTTTTACCACAGGTGCTACACGAATGCGGCCTCTCACCTGTATGAATTCTGATGTGAGTTTTCAAGTGTATCATACGACTGAATCTTTTCCCGCAGGTGTTACAAGAATGCGGCTTGTCACCTGTGTGATTTTGCACGTGAGTTTTCAAAGTTATCATATGACTGAATCTCTTCCCACAGGTGTTACAAGAATGTGGCTTCTCGCCCGTGTGAATTCTCATGTGTGTTTTCAAGTTTGCCATCTGACTAAATCCTTTTCCACAGATGCTACACGAATGTGGCTTTTCACCTGTGTGTGTTCTCAGATGTTTAGTCAGGTTGGATTTACACTGAAAGGTTTTTCCACAAGTGTCACATTTTACAGATTTTTTACTTGTATCAGTTTTACGCTGGCTGTCTAAAGCCTGAGAGTCATTTACTCTGCTAATATGACTTCTGTCTATTTGATGTTTCAACAGATCTGCACATCTAGTCGATCCTGAGCCCACATACTTGCTTTCTTCCTTGGCTCGGCTCTCTGGTTCAGGACAGTTCTGAGAAAGGAGCTGGTCACTCTTTGGTTCACTTTCCTCATAAGACGAAGTCACCATAAAGGTATCAGTCTCCTCTTTCAGTATAAGGTGCTCTCCCTCTTGACTGGTGTACAGTTCCTCTGGTTCCTCTTTAATCTCTGGATGCCCTGGGTCCTCCTGATCAAGACTGGAGTTCCCCCCCAGGATGCAGACCTGCTGGAGGAGACCCTCCTCTTCCTTCCACTCATGTTGTTTTGGGATTGCTGAAGGAACAAAAGGACACAAGAAAAAAGCTTCCTAATGTTATGACAGGAAAACACTAAAAATAGTATGGTATGTCGTTCAAAATATTAAACCTGACCTGTTTGCTTCAAAAGTCAATCCTATTAATTCCAGTTTGCATAAGTCAGTTTTTGTTTCCAGTTTAGAAGTCAGCTGCATGTGATCTTAATGTTCTGGATCTTCAGACCTGGCTTCAACAACTTAAAAAAAAAAGAAAATGCTCAGCAAGTCAATAAAGTAGAATACTTGGAAAATACTTGGAAAACCAAAGCTGACCGAGTTCTCCCTTTGTTATCTTCTTCTTCGTTCGCTGCCATAAAGAAGCTGCCTTCATGTCATCCGTGAACTCACCATCATAACATTGACCTGCTGAGGTGTATTTTGTTGTCTTTAGTCAGTTATTACTTTTTAGTGGATCGTTCAATGTGATTTCTAAAATTAGGAGTGAGTTCGGATGGTTCGAGGATGCCTCGTGGACACCTCCCTTTGGAGGTTTTCTGGTGATGCCCAGAAACCTGCTGGAGAGATAAAAATTACTCCTCTTGCCTGGCAGGCTAGATGATCCATTTCCACAGGATCCCTCAGGTGAAACTGGAAAGCGGGGAGAGGAATGTCTGGAAAAGTGTGCTTAGCTTACTGACCCAACTTCGGATAAGTGGATGGATGGATAGTACTCATCTGTTATGTAGAAAACAAAACAAGCAATGGAAAACAAAATAAATTGAATTGCTTGTTTGCTGTTTCCCACATTGCAGATGGGTTACCAAACATTTGAATAACACAAAGTCAGTGTTCATTTCACAAAAACAGGATTCAACCTGTCTTGTTCTTACATCTTTCTCTATCTCTCACATTCTCACCCTGTGAAATAAAGCAGTGATACCTTTAACTAGAAAATACACTGTGTAAACTGAAGAAAATCAGATATAGTGCCAGCCCTAAAAAGCAAATATGGTTAGTTTGCAAAATTAACAGTCTGCATGAAAGGAGCAGGGTGGGGTTATTTCAGGCTCATAGCCTGGATTTATGCCCCAGTACAGTCCTGCATATAACTAAACAGGAGTAATGTTTAACCACATTAAGATGTGTGGACCTACTGTGAAAAAAGTAGGCTTCCTTGTTAGCACTTATAACATTAGCCACACTTGACTAACTAGTCTGACATTTGGGCATAAAGTATTTTATAGTATATTATAATGATCTCTACAAAGCTGATCTGTGTGCTGTCTAAAAACCTGCAGGTCCCGTGTTGGGAAATGAGCTACATTTGTTGTATTTTTAGTTGTAATGAATGTTTTTTGTTTGCAAGCCCTTTTTGTGTATGTTTGGACAAACTGTGTAATTTCTCTCTATAGTTTTATCATTAATGTCCATTTTGTATCTGAGGAAGTTGGTGTGTGGATCAAAGATTTTATATTTTTGGCTCTTTCTGTGTGAAATACTACCTTTAAATATTTCAGATATCTGCTCCATGTTAGCTTTTTACTTATTCAAACATGTTTTGTTACTCAAACCAGACTACTTATATTTTCATTAAGTTAATCAGTGTTAATTTCTTTTAACTTTGCTTTGTAAAATGCTATCATTTTATTTATTTGTCTTGTGACCTTTTGTTTTCTGTTTGCTTGTCTTATTTGTTCTGTGTTAGTTGTGTATAATATGTATTGTTCTCTTATCATTTGTTCCATGAATTTTTGTTTGGCCCCCTTCAACAAAGAGCTGCTACAGCTCAAGAGGTTTATCGACATATAATGAATCTGATTCAGGTGTAGAGCTGTGTGATGTCATGTCGTGTAATGAGACTTATGACTATGACTCAAACTAAATAACTAATATTAAGGAAAGCGATGCGATATATGGTCATTTCCATGGAAGCTTCCAAAATATTATTTATTATTTTGTGGTGCACTTTGTAATTTTCCACAGTTTATGTGTACAGGAAGTAAGTATGCAGCCAGTCTGAACCAGTTTGTTCATTGTAGCTCTTTTCATTCAGTCTCAAGGTCAGTCTTTCTTTATCAGGCAGGCTCACTCAATAAATGTCTCTCAGAGGGCAGTTCTTCTTTATCCAGCCTGCACAAAATGCTTTGTGTGTCTGTTCATGCTGGTCCTTCTGCAGCTTTAATGAAAGACTCAAAGACATTGGAAGTGGGCTTTTTCCAGATTTCCACCACACAGCTGAATCATTTTAGTCTGAGTTAAAGCTGCTGCAAAAGCTTACAGCAAAAATCATAATCATGATTATTTTTGGTCACATAAACCTATTGCAGTTTCACTTATTTAATAGGGTAATTTTTGAAAATAAAACATTTAAATCGAATTGACTTGTTTGTTTAAAAGAGACGAGAGTGATGGGAGACACAGCGTCGTCTTGCAGGGAGTTTGGCCCTGATTAGGTGGTAATTTTGATCATTAAACCCGTCTCAAAGGATGAAGATGGGGGGTGAGGAGCAGAGGACTCTCCTGCCTCAGGACCCACAGGGTGAGGGACAGAGAGGTGAAGCTGTCAGCCAGATGTGGCACAAGTTTTGTCTCACATTTTAACCTCAAAAGTGAGTTTCTCTGCACCCTACTCAGTGTTTAATGCTAAAAGTTTACATTTGTGTCATTTATATATATATACATATATCTGCACCTTGATTTTACTCTATTAGCTCTGATCAGGGTCCTACATGATCATCGCAGTTATACATACCTGTTATGTGTAACTTTGTCTCGGGTTTCCGGCTGATATCCAGCATTCTGCGCTGACGGCTGATCTCCTCCTCATACTGGACCATCGTTTTTTCAGCCTCAGAGGAGATGTCTTCAGCTGTAGCAGTTAGTCTCTCCCTGATAAACTCTCTCAAATGCTGAACTGAAGACATTGTTGCTTCAGTAACTGAAATATTTGTCAACGCAAAATCTTCCAGCTCACTGCAGACATATATGTATCACACCTGAAGATAACATCCATCAGAGCCCTTGAGTACTAAAGCTGTGTCCCAATTCAGGGGCTGCATCCTTCTCTGAGGCTGCTTTAATTGAGATCGTCTAGCCTACGACGCGCTGCTCCTGTTGCCTAGCAACCCTGACAGAAGCAGCTGAGAGCCTTTTTTACAGCATTACTTGATGGATGTGCAAATGTCAATTGTGTCTCATTTATTTAATTTTTACAGGAGATGTGATGTGCCTTACATTGAGAGAGGACCACACCCAGGTGCAGTAATGTTAACATTAGGAAACAACAGTTAGGTATGTAGATAAAAGCAGAGTCGTTTAATTTGACAATATTTAGTTAATAAAGGGATTCTCCTTTCTTTGCTTGATTTTGAACCTACTCAGATTCATTTTATTTGTTTTTGTTTTACAGATTTGGGTGAAATTATTTTTAGATGTTTGACATTATGTCCTAAAGCTCTGACTGTTATGTGTTTGCAGGAGCCAGATACAAATTCTCAGAAAAAGTGAGTCAACAGAAAATACTTTTAATTTTATAGGTGAAATTTTATAGGTGAAAGTCCAGCCTCTCCTCTCTCCGGCATTCCTCCCACAGTCAGAAACATGCAATTAGTGGGGTTAGGTTAATTGGCGATTCTAAAATACCCGTAAGTGTGAATGTGAGTATGAATGGCTATCTGTCTCTCTGTGTTAGCCCTTCAACAGACTGGTGACCTGTCCAGGGTGTAGCCCATGTCTCGCCTTGTGGTAGCTGGAATAAGCTCCAGCACTCCCCCGGAAGTGGCAGAGAATGAATGAATGAATGAATGAATGAATGAATGAATGGATGGATGGATGGAAAGTTCAGCAAGAAGACCATAAAAATTCAGAAGAAAAGCAACAAACAAAATCTAAACTGAAAAACAGACAAGGTCACAAAGAATAAAGGATAACTGAAACTATTTATACAAATATAGGTTCTTCTTCTTCTTCCTTCATGTTTAACGGCAGCTTGCATCCAAAGTTGTTGCACAACTGCCATCTCCTAGCTTTTACTCTTACTTCACTTCCGAGTCTTCAGATCCTCTTGATGAGACCAGTATTTCTCAAAAAACAAAAAACCACCCCTTTCCCTTCACCATGACTTAACTGATTAACCACTTGTTCAAACTTAAGTTCCATACCACCACTCTTTTCAACCCTCATCACCCTCCTGTGACATATTTCCTACAACTAATAAGCACATGTTCAACTGTCTCCATATCATTACACCAATCACACAAGCCAGTCAGATGTTTCCCCATCCTAAAAAGAGTACCATTTAGAAAGCAATGACCTGTTCGTATTCTACTTATAATAACCTCCTCCTGTCTCTTTAAACCACTACTCCTCTTAAATTCTATTGTGTTTTGTACCCTATATAAATGTTTCCCTTTTGTTTCATTATCCATATGCCATTTGCCAGAAGTTCTTACTTTCTGTCCAAACTATACTTTTCCCTTCAGATTTTGACAATGGTATCTGTACATCTATGCCTACTTTTTTGACAGCTGCTTTAGCCAGCCTATCTGCTCTTTCATTCCCCAAAATACCTACATGAGCCGGAGTCCACATTATTACTATATGTTTATTTTGTTCAGACAATCTATGATGAGCAAAAAGAACGTCATATAAAATTTGCTGATGGGTGCTTGTGTTTCCTTTTTCAATACTTAATAATGCTGACAATGAATCACTACATATTAGTACTTTGAAATTCTGCTGTCTTCCACCCATTCTAAAGCCAACAGTATGGCATATAACTCAACTGCATATGTACTCAGAAGATTTGACGTTCTTTTTGCAATCTTGATATTTAACTCCGGAATTACCACTGCTACCCCAGTTGCTTCAGTTCTGTGATATTTTGACCCATCTGTATACACCTGTGAAAAGTCACTGTATTTGCTCTCCAATCTGTTATAAAATTCTTGACAAATATCTGTTGTAAATTTCCTCTTCTTAGTATCCGTTAATGATCTGTCTACTTTAATGTAATCCCATGTCCATGTGGTTCGTAAAGGCCACAACACTGTCTGACTGAAGTCTTTGTCATATACTTTAAAAGCTCTCGCTCTATCATCCCCAACCCACACAAAACTATTTTTAAAATCCTTTCCTCTTTCCCAACAATTCTCTAGCACTTTCTCAACAGGATGGTTTTCGTCATGACCTTTCAAATTAATCCAATAGTTAACCATCAACTGTTGCCTTCTACTATACAGTGGCATTTCTCCTGATTCCACTTGTACGTAGAGCACATATTGGCTTTGTTTTAACTGCCCCTAAGCAAAGTCTCATTGCTCGAGCTTGGATTTAGCCGCTGACCTGTATACCACACACCCATAATCTAATCTTGATCGAATTAACGTGACATAAATACTTTTAAGTGCATCAAAATTGGGACCCCATGTCAGCCCTGCTAAACACCTCATAATATTAAGAACCTTCTTACGTTTCCCCAGAACGTGCTGTATGTTATTTTCCCAAGTTAATCTCTTATTAAAAACCACACCACAAATATATGTTCTTCTTCTTCTGTATAGGGTTTATTGGCGGTTGGCAAACAGCAAAATGGTGACAAATATATGTTATGCTGTTCACATTAATTTATACCCATTAGGGCTAATAAGGGGAATAGGGAAAGACTGTGTACACAGGTGAGACTAATCAGGATTAATTGTAACCAACTCAGGTTACAGCTCCACAGTCTATTCAGCCACTTTCTCCACCCACTCATATCTCAGGAGGGGGATAGCCCTACTAAGACTTTTGTGTTTCTCAAGACCTGGCCTCTTTAGAGACTGTTGCTCCAGGGCCTCCCCAGAGGCTAAGTTTCAGCCCTCAGCTAACTCTGGACCCCTGGACATGAAGAAGCCAGCGCAACCTGTTTTTCCTGGGAGGAGAGAAACAGGTTGCTGTCTCAGCCTTTGGTCTCTGCTGAAAGCTCAGGGGAGTAAACTCTGCCACCTCCATTCTATGCTGGAAGCTCTAGTGAGCTCATTCGGCCAGCTAAGGACTGCATCCTGCTGTTACTGCCTGAGCAGAGCCACTGTCCTGTGCAGCTCCAATCAGCTTCGTCTCTGCCAGAGGTCTCCAGGCCTGCTGGTCCTGTCTCGTCTCCGCCAGAGGTTTCTGCACCTGCTGGTTCTGCACCTGCTGGTTCTGTCTCGACTCTGCCAGAGGTCTCCGTGCCTGCTGGCCCTGAGCCTGCCTTCGCTGGAGGGTTCGTGGGCTCGTTCAGCAGCCTGCCTCCACTGGAGGGTCTGAGGGATCACCTCAGCCGTCTTCAGTCTTAGCTGGAGGGTCCAAGGGATCCATCCAGCCTGCAGTGCCACCACCTGCTCCATTGTTTGCGGCTGCCACGCCGTCGTCTGAGCCTGCCTCGTCTTGCCCTGCGGTTGGTACGCCACCACCTCATTCACGTCTGGCTCAACGTTGGCCCCTTGGGTTGGCCTCCTGAATGGCTCGGACTCCTGTGCCATTGACTCTAGTTTGGTTAGGCTCCAGTTTAGTGGCTCAGTTCCTATGTTCAGAGTTTTGTTTGGATGACAGATTTATTCTTAATCTTTATCCTTTGTCTCTCCACATTCTCTTCTTGTACCTCCGCTTCGTTCTTCTGTCTGAAAGAAGAAGCGAGGAAGAAGCCGCTCTCCCACCTCTGACTCACCACCATTAGTTATGGGCACAAGGTGACCTCCTCCACCTGCTGCCTCTGTCATCTCTCACTATTTGAGTCAGAAGCAAGCATGTGAAAATAAAACGTTTTGTTTTGTTCTGCATGTCTTAACACTAAATTCAAAGCTGATTTGAGAAAATTTGTCTTTATTCACATTTAGCTGTATTTAGATGGTCACTCTGCAGTCACTTAAAAATATACCCAAGGAAAAGTGAAAATGGTTAATAGCAAGTAGCATCCATGACAAAGAGAGGAGCAGAGAAATGCCTGTGAGAGGTTCTGACAGGGATGCTTTATAGTGCACCTGAGTCTGACCTGCTCAAGTATGTTCATCCAAAATCAGGTCAGCTCCGCCTACCAGTTGCCTGAAAGAGACGGACACAGACAACAAGAAAACAAGGCCTGCCCTGTGGCTATTACACAGTGCATACTGTAATCAAACATTATGTGCAAGCACAAATCATTTAGCTTTACTTTCCTGCTAGACTTGAAAAAAGTATAACTGTCATAAACACTTAAAAGCTTCATATGTTTATGAGTTATTATTATTATTTACAGATTCAGTTTTTCTTTGTGATGCAGTATTTGAAAAGAATTCCTGGAATCAGAAGCTTTTCCTTACATGTCTGTTTGTGCATTTATTGCTCATTTGCATTTATATGATGATGTGTTCAGGTGTGAGGACCTTCTGTTGCTTTTTGAAGACTTTCATTGATTCTAATACACCACTGGGTATGGACCTAATAACGTAATTAAATTCTGTAAAATGTAAAACCCAAAAAATAAACCCCATCTTCCAAAGGAAAACACACCTGAACTAAAACCAGTCTGACGTCAAGACCCTGAAGAAAGACAGAAGAAAAGACTTTGTTCAAAAATTTATTTATTAGAAAACCCTTCAGTTGGTTCCCACATTAAACAATAAACATAATGAATAATCTCCTCGTTGATTGTGATCAACCATATTCTGATAAACCCATTTGTTTTTTTTATTTAGAAAATAAAACTGTGTGATAATGGATGGCCCAGGAAGTGAAGGAGAAACAACAATAACATACAAATGCATTAATATACATATTCAAAAAACATTTAGATAACATTTCCATGTGGACAACCATTTGAAAGACTGGCCTATTTCATTTTATTGAACTCAGCAATTGTTTTTCTATATTTAAAAAACAAAAACAAAAAACATTCATCTATGTATAGCCAGTCCAGCATAGAGCGGCTGAGTGAATGTGGTCTGGACTCTGTGGAGGAGAGTTATGGTTTCAGAGACGCTGTAGAAGGACAAAATACCTGCTCTGTGATCCAGGTACACTCCTTCTCTGGAGGACTGAGGAACCGAGACAGGAGTTTGGATGTTGTTGTATCAAAATGTTCAACTATTTGGAACACAGTTTAATGCCCAAGATTTGTCATTACGTCCAAATATACATTCATTCCCTCTCCCTCTCTCTGCTGATATTTTTGTATGTGAATGCTACACAAACGCCTCTCCCTCTCCACTCTCTCTTCTCAGGACCTAACACCCTTCAGTGAATCTGTCTTAATGATCAGAATAAGACTTTTATTTAATTGTGGTTACTTTTCTGTTCCCCCTGATAATAAAAGATGAGCATATGCCGTGATTGGATCCAGTGTGATTTAACTTGAATATTTTAAGAATTCAGTTGGAGTCTGCTGGATCTGATAGTAAAACATCCACCTTAGTGACTGTCAGTGAGGTGTTTATCACACAAGTAACTAACTGAAACTTTATTTATATAGCACCTTTTAAGATATAAATTCAAATAGTGCTTCACAAGAGCCAAAAAAAACCAAAACAAAAGAAGAGAAATTAATAGAAAACAGATATAAAGAGATATGTTTTTAACTGGTAGACAAGACAAGTAACAGCCCATCACTGAGTACCAGCTTATAGCACATGCAGCTTTTTCAGCATGCACAACAAGAAGACTTTTAACTGTGGAGCTACAACAGGAAGCACATACTGGGACTTATAAACAGATCACAGCCCGTGGAGAGAGTCCCAGCTTCCCCTAACCACAGATTAAAACTATGTAAATGTGGTGACCGGCATGTTGACCAAGAAGAACTCATATCTCACTGATAAACACAGACCAGAGTGCAGCACAGTCAGCATACTCGAGACAATTCATCAGTAAGGCTTTGATTTATTGCAGTACAAAGAGCAGAACATGTAAATACAAACTTTGTTCATTTATGTGCTTTGCCATCAAGATAAAGTGCTCTACTTCTGTTATGGTTCATAAAAGTCATTTTTTAAATAGCACTGTATGAACCATAAATGCATACTTTTAGACAACAACTGATCATCGGGGGAAGGGTTAGCTCGATGACTTGGGAGCTTTTTGTGAATTAAATATCTGTTGGGATGTTTTTAAAAACCTCTGTACTAACTCACATTAACTGACTTTCACTCTATCAGAAACAGTTACATTGGCTCTGTAATTATCTGAAGAACACACTCAGGAAAAGCCAGGTTTCTTTAGCAGGGTATTCACTAAAACAGTGTCAAATGTTGGTTAAAGTGGAAAAAGTAAGCTTGAACATGAAGTTAAAAATTTAAATCCTCACTCTGCCTGAAGGAGAAGTGCTTTTTGTTTGCACATTTGCTGAGAGACACTTCTTGAAATCTTCCACTGTTTTCTCAAAACTCTAAAAACCAAATTTTCTGAACTCAATCAAGGAAACCTCTGACTCACAAATGCAACAATAAATATTTTATTTGAACTGAAAACCACAAAATTATCTCAGACCAAGAACACCACCAATGGCAATAATAACACTAAATTTACAAAATATATTGTATCTTTGTATGTGATGTAGAGAAACATCAATATATAGCAAAGATGCACCATCATGATGGAAACAGATTATCTGCTGAGAGTGGGTTGTTTGTGTTCATTCACTCATTCTCACACATTGAATGAGCTGCTGAGCTGCTAAATCACCAGCTCCTATCCTGTGAATCAAATTCCTAAAGTTCCTGTGACCTTGAAACACACAACACTTAGTGTAAAACCTAACTGTGCTGTGTGTCCTAGTGTCAAAAAAAATCTAATTAAAGTCTGAGTAAAAATATTTTAGGGCTTCTGTTTGATAAACTTCTATTTCTGACTGCTCCTCATAACTCCACTTGACTTTACTATGGTTTGGATCATTTTCATGGTTTAATTACTCTGGGAATGTATCAAGTGTTGTATGCACAGTTTGAGAGACTGACTCCTACTTATTACAGTTGTCTTTAGAGTAATCAAAGGTATTTCTAGAACTTATTGGTTAAAACTGAAATTAATAGTCATTTATCTATTTTCCTCTTTAGTTTTATTCTTTTTCTTAGCTTTCATTTTTCTTCAGCATGCATATAGTGCATTATTCAACTGCTGTAGTAAGAAAAAGGAAATAAAAAGAAGAGTTTAGATCAACTCTGAACACAATTGTCTTCCTTCAAAAGTAGCAAAATTAACTCAAATTTACTGACAAAATAATCAAGAAAATAAACCATGAAAACCCTACTACAAAAATAATACTAAACTCAAAAGACCATGAACAGAGAAAGCTAAAGTGAACTAGAAATGAACCAAAGCAAGCAACATTGAATCCAGTCACAACCCTGTTATTTTTGTTTGTTTGTTTGTTTGTTTGTTTGTTTGTTTTTCTTTGTCAAAGAAGGGGGACTCCATTGGGGTCTCCATAGAGTTCCTTGGGAACTCTATGTATGGGGACGCACTACAGGGGGAGGCACTACATAGGGAGGCACTACAGGGGAATAATGGATTGCATTTATATAGCGCTTTTCGGGACCCCTCAAAGCGCTTTACAATACCACTATTCATTCACTCTCACATTCATACTCTGGTGAAGGCACAAAGGAGGGCATTGCAAGGGGACGCACTACAGGGGGAGGCACTACACGGGGAGGCACAAAGGAAGGCATTGCAAGGGGAGGCACTACAGAGGGAGGCACTACAGGGGGAGGCACTACAGGGGGAGGCACAAAGGAAGGCATTGCAAGGGGACGCACTACAGAGGGAGGCACTACAGGGGGAGGCACTACAGGGGAAGGCACTACACGGGGAGACACTACAGGGAGAGACGCTACAGGGGAAGGCACTACACGGGGAGGCACAAAGGAAGGCATTGCACGGGGACGCACTACAGAGGGAGGCACTACAGGGGGAGGCACTACAGGGGGAGGCACTACAGGGGAAGGCACTACAGGGGAAGGCACTACATGGGGAGACACTACAGGGAGAGACACTACAGGGGAAGGCACAAAGGAAGGCATTGCACGGGGACGCACTACAGAGGGAGGCACTACAGGGGGAGGCACTACAGGGAGAGACACTACACGGGAAGGCACTACACGGGGAGGCACGAAGGAAGGCATTGCACGGGGACGCACTACAGAGGGAGGCACTACAGGGGGAGGCACTACAGGGAGAGACACTACAGGGAGAGACACTACAGGGGAAGGCACTACAGGGGAAGGCACTACACGGGGAGGCACTACAGGGGAAGGCACTACACGGAGAGACACTACAGGGAGAGACACTACAGGGGAAGGCACTACACGGGGAGGCACTACACGGGGAGGCACTACACGGGGAGGCACTACACGGGGGAGGTGTAATGCACCCATGAGGCATCCCTCCTGATTAGGTAGTAAAACATCCACTTCAGTGACTGTCAGTGAGATGTTTGTCCATTCCTCTCTCAGAATGTCCTGTAGTTTATCTCTGACCTCTGACACAGCTGCTGTCACATCCTCAAAGTAGCTCAGAGGACGGATATTGATGCTGGATGAGTCTGTAGACTCACTGAGTGCTGACAGTGAGGGGTAGTTGTGTAGAAACTGGATGTGATCCTCTGTGTGTGAGAGCTGCTTCAGCTCAGCATCTTTCCTCTTCAGCTCAGTGATCTCCTGCTCCAGCTTCTCCTCAAGCTCTTTGACTCGACTCACTTCAGTTTCCTGCTGGGATCTGATCTGCTGCTTCACATCAGAGCTTCTTTTCTGGATGAGATGGATCAGCTCAGTGAAGATCTTCTCACTGTGCTCCACTGTTTGATCAGCAGACTGATTGATGGCCTCCACCTCCTGTTGAAGCAGATTCACATCTTTCTCTCTGTCCTGGATTCTCTGCTGGATGTTTTGTCGACTCACCTCCAGCTCTCTCTGCCTCTCAGTCCTTTCTGCTGCAGCTGAGACTGTGTCGTGGCCTTTATGTTCATCCACAGAGCAGAGATAACAGATACTCTGCTGATCAGTACGGCAGAACATCTTCATCATCTCATCATGACGAGAGCAGATGTTCTCCTGGAGCTTCTTGGAGGGCTCCACCAGCTTGTGTTTCTTTAATGGAGCCAAATCATAATGAGGCTGAAGGTGTTTCTCACAGTAAGAAACCAAACACATCAAACAAGATTTCACAGCTTTTAGCTTCATACCAGTGCAGAAATCACAGGCCACATCTTCAGGTCCAGCATAGCAGTGATCAGCAGGAGCAGCTTGGAGTCCAGTCTTCTTCAGCTGCTCCACTAAAACTGCTAACATGGTGTTTTTCACCAGGACAGGCCTCGGTGTGAAAATTTGTCTGCACTGAGGGCAGCTGTAGATTTTTTTCTCTTCCTCTTCATTCCAGAAACTTTTAATACAGTTCATGCAGTAGCTGTGTCCACAGGGAATAGTCACTGGCTCCTTCAGTAGAGCCAAACAGATCGAACAAGAGAAGGTTTCTTGGTCCAGCTGAACTCCTTTCCGTGCCATTTCTCCTCTCAGTATCAATGACTGTGTGAGTTTCACTTCCGTATAACTGAAACTGGTCTGACCTTTGATAATAACAACAGGAATTTCTGCAGTGAATGGGGAGTGTCAGCTTTTCCGAGTCACCGCATTTGTTACATTCAAACACACGAGTAGATCGTCGAGGAATTGGGAGGAAACAAGGAAATAGGTGGAGAGAGAGGAGGTGCTAAGTTAGAGAGCATGAAGAAGAGGGAGGGTTATCAGGCTGTAATTTATTCTAGGAAGAGTATGTGTTCAACCCTTTTTACAGCAGAGATCATTTCTGAGTTAAAAATACTTGTCAAAGTTGTTTAAAAAAAAAAAAATCACCTGACTTTCTCACGTAAATCTGCTGCACTAATTGCTCTTCTTTCTCATTCAAATAGTCCAGATGAACAGAAATTACCGACAGCTTATCAGAGACTGATAGACCAAAAAGATGGAAATCTTTTTCTCTACATTTTAAACTTTTCGTCAAGAAAAGTAAAAGACAGAACAAGGAATGGAGGAAATTTCCAAATTTATATTGGGTATACTAGAAAATTAACCAACACTTACTGACATTCATAACCTTTTCCTTTTATGTTAGGCAGACTGGATGCTACCCTGCTCTTTTTTGCCCTCTTCTGTTTTGCTGTCCAAGTTGCTTTTGACATTTAAACCTTAATAAAGTAAAAGTTGTCTCAGCTCAACTGTATTCAGCTTAGAGTGAGGATGCACATTGAAATGTAGAGTCAAGAAACTTTACTGTCACAGTTAAATTCATGCAGCACTTTGACTTATTTAGAAAGTAGAGACAACACAATACAAAACCAATTTCATCCCCAGTATAAACACTCTGGCTAGACCAAAGTTTATGGGCATTAGGCAAACACAACAACTCCACGTACCTAAACTGTGTCATCAGGGCTCATGGATGGAGTCACCTGAGAGGCTCTAGCGCACCCTGCTATACTCCTAACATCTGTGCTCAGACTGCAGCAGTTCTGCAGCACTAAACCTGATCTTTTCCTGCTTTCTACAGTAACTTAAGCTTTCAGCCTGCTGTCTGTCTTCATAGATGGCAGCTTTAAACATCATGAGAACTGGTCCCATCCATCGATAATGAGTGCAGTAGACTTGTAGTCAAGACCGCTTAATCCGAGACCAAGACAAGACCAAGACCAGAGGGTATCGAGACCAAGACAAGACCAAGACCAAGACCAAGTAGATAAGACCAAGACCAAGACCGAGACAAAAAAGTCTTTAAGCTGCAGCCAGATGCTGCTTCGTTTACGGGTGTCAGGCATATTTATGTGTTTTTGCTTTCGCACAGCCCTCCTCACCGCTGTCTACTGTCTCACTCACTTACTGAGAGGAGAGACGCACGCTCCACTTGACTGTCGCGTCTCTCACCCTCTCTGTTTTTCACATAATGATATTATCCTATATCCTCACATGTGATTGGCCACAACATGGAGGGATTGGAGCATAGCTAAGCCACTGTGTGAGAGCTGAGCAGCGAAAGGAAATTAAGTGAGGGTAGAAATGACTGAAAGATTATAAGGCTCTGTTTTGAGTTTTGTTCAAAAAAAAAAAAAAGACTTCATATAGGAAAAAAATTAAATATCACATATGCAGGACACCTTAAACTGTATCAAGACACAGGGACTAAACCCCAATTCAACCAGACCCAGAACTGATCCAGAATTAAAACAGGACTACAACAGTTCAAAATCAGGACTACTTAGGACTTAACCAAAACAGAACCAGAATCAAAACTAGATGATAGTAGCACTAAAAATCATCATATACCTGCACTACACTTATTTTTTAATTCTACCAAAGTACACTATTTAGATTCAGAAAAGTTTATATAATTATTTAGCCTTCATAAGCCTGCATAACTTAATGAATATAGAATTTGAAAAGTAACAAATGGTATCTAAAAAGTTACACTATGTACTAGATACATGTTCTGATGAGTTTTGACTAACAACCATTTGACTAACATGTGTGTCTCACCTGCTCTTGTTCCATCTCTGTTTTGTCCTCTTTCTTCATCTCCCTCTCTGTTCCTCTTTCTCCCTCTTTGTGCTGACAATCAAGCCAAACACCAACATCATCAAATATACAGTTGAAACCAGATATTTACACACTCTTCAGATAAAAACACAAACATTGTAACATCAAATCAGACTAAATGTTTATTTTTTTTAGATTGATAAATATAAAAAACATATTTGTTAACTTTTGTATTTTGTATTCAAAATTGAGCCACACTTATGGAGCTCCATGATTCTTTTCCTGGTGTTTCGGTTGACATTTCTTGATTTCCCCATTTCAAAGAAACAGACTCTGTGTTTTGCCTTATATGCATCCACAGGTGTGTCACCAATTTACTCACATGGACTCTACTAACCTATCAGAAGCTTCTTAAGCTCAGAAAGGAATCGTCTGGAGTTTTCTTATTAATTAACAATAAACTTAGTGTATATATACTCCTAAATTTGATGAAAGTGATTAAAATAGACAGCTCCCTCTTTTTATTCTGACATTTAACTAATTCAGAAGATATTTCAACATTTATTTATCTAAAACAAAACAAGTTTACTCTAAATTGATGTTTAACAGTAAAAAAAAAAGTTTTTATGTTTTCTCCCTAAAGTGTATGTAAACATCTGGTTTCATCTGTGAATATACTGCTGTGTATTGAAATTTCTCTTGTTTTGCATAGATATACTGAACAACATACAAAGCATAATATATAAAATAACATCTACCTGAGTTTTTTCTTTGAAAGAAGCTCCTTATGTCCATTGTTGTGTTCATCAGTACACAATTGAAACTGATTTAGAGAGTTTGTTTAGCCGTGGAGGGTAAGAACTGAAAATATGAAATGTAAGCTAAGACTCTCTAAAAAAATCAGCATTGTCGTTCGGCTTTTTATTTATCCATTTGTTGATTCACTCGAAGAGCAAGTAACGCAACCAAGTGATCAGTTTATATCGATCTTTTGTGATACACTGTCATATTTACATTATTAGTTCAGTACGAATGATTTGCTTTGGTACCTGGTCAAACTTAAGCTCTCCTCTGTCTGCAGCAAACTCGCAGGGAGCAGCTTCTCCCCCCTCGCTTACGTGTGTGCTGCGCTCAGTCGCCTAGTGCCTGAGCTCGGATCATACCAAAATTAGGGGGAATTTACGACGGTGCGCTATGTGCTTCGTGTGTTGTTTTTGTTTTATACAGTTGTCAGTCAGGCATCTAACTAATAAATTACACTCCAAAAGACCCCATGCTTCTGAAAAAATGACCCTGGCTTAAGCCCAGTATGCCCCCCGCCCTCCCCGCTCCGCTGATGGTTGACTCCAAATCTCCCGAACACTACGTCGATTTGAGAACGCAAGACCGAGACCAAGACCGAGACCAAAGTCAGTCGAGACCAAGACAAGACCAAGACAAAAGTCCGTCGAGACCAAGACGAGACCAAGACCACGACCGGTCTCGAGACATCCAACTCTAGAGTGCAGCAATGTTTTGTTCTGTTGGGCTGTGACCCATTACCCCTCACAACGCTCCTCTCTCCAGACTCCCACATTACTCATTGGCAGAGATGGGCAGTAACGGTAATCCGATTACTTTTTTCAAGTAACGAGTAATGTAAGGGATTACCATTGCAAAAACGGTAATTAGATTACCGTTACTTTCCCGTAGGAACGCTGCGTTACTGCGTTACTAAAACCGTGAGTTTTTTGCGAGAATGTCTCATGATAGTGACGTAAGCGAGTGCGACGTTCGTGACAACAGCTGTCTGCAGATCAACAATGGATAATATATCAAGTACGGGAGAGAGTATGAGCGTGCAGCGTTTAAAGCGTGGAAGTACTGACCTTATTTTGAGTTTGATTCAGCATATGTGTCAAAAAAATCAACACACTGCTTCAGAAACCCTGTGCCGAGGCTTGGTTTCCTTGAACAGAGTCATGTGATCAATGACATTCGGAGCTTCATTCGGCATGTTGCTTCAGTTCCTGACTCATTGGTTTATAAGGCATTGAATCATTGGTAGGATTTGTGCTGTGTTTTGGTGATTTTGTGCAATAGAGAGCGAATCACTGTGTGACATAATTAGAGACATGGAGCCAGGAAGAAAGGACATTCTCCATATTATTAAATAAAAACCAGTTCATCAGCATTTCTGCTCCCAGGCTTAAAATGTACATAAGAAACATGATATACATATACTTATATTTATAGAGGTTATAGTATATTATATAAACGTACCTGTCCACTGGTTAATTATATAATCAGGTGGCAGCAGGGACCTCACAGCACAAGCATTACTCCCAACATATTATAAGATTGTGTTGCACATTGTTATATATGAAGTATTTTTTATTTTAATTAATAGAAAACATCAAGAAGTCACAAGCAAAAGGAAAAACACCATGGCACATATTTAAACAAGAATGGTTTATTCATGTAAGTGATTTATTATTAAAATAGACATAACATAATTTTTTCACCCCCAAAAATACACATTCAAAGCACCATATCAGCCCGATATCAGACAGAACTGTCACATGACATCAAACATAACGAAGCAGTTAATCCTAAGTTGTAGATTCAAGTTTTTGGCCACCAGATGCCATTAAAGAGGACTGTGTTGAAAAGCTTCGAGTTATTGTTAAGGTTCAAAATGTTGAGGGGGAATCCAAAAATAACCACAGATCCAGCCTGGTGCAATTAGACGACATTTTAATGAACACATGTGTGAGTCCGAACGCTGTGCAGATTTCAGAGTCGAACTACCTTACAATAGTCAAACAAAGGTTTTATAGGGTTGGGGGTGATACTGCTCCCCCCCCCCCTCCCCTCTCAGACACAATACAGCATACGTCAACTCAAAACCACAAACGTTCTGTCAACAACCTTTAACATAGTTTTAAACAGAACATCATCTTCGCGCCGAAGGCAGGTGCTTCCCCTCAGCTCCATCCTCGCTGTCGCTTATCTCTGGGACATCTGGTGTACTTCCTGGAACAGACTAACACGTACGCCTCGACTTTGCAGCCATAGCAAAACATAATTAAACTCTTCCCTATATAAATGCGTCTATCTAATATGTGTGTGTGTGGGTGTGTGTATGTCTCGTCTGTCTGTGCGTGCACGCTGCATGTGCTCTCTGAACCTTAGTTGACCTCAACTTAGGCAACCAGGCTAAGGCCATCCTGTGTGTAATGATCTTGACTTACATGTAAAATGTATAAAACAAATGTTTCAATCTAATACAACTACTTGAAGCATAATCAAAGCAAATATAAATGCATAATAAAACACTCTAAAATGCTCTTGGCTTGCACTCAGACTCTGCTTTCAGTTTCACTTTTGCAAGCCTTGCAGAAGTGTTTCCTGTCTCATTTTGGCACAGAGTGTATTTCCTGTCCCTGCAGTCAGTTTCTCCCCCACTGAAGACTATGTGTAAGAATATAAAAACATTCAAAAGCCTTTAAAATTATAGATTCCACTCAACAGTTTAAAGTGGTTATAACTGCTCCTGTAATAAAGACTAATATAATACCAATATATTTGAACATCTGAATGCAACATCACTCTTAATAATGAAATGGTAATGATGATTATAAAAATAGCAGCAAATAATAGCAGTAAAATATTTCTCCTCTTGACATTATGAACCGTTTTCAATACAAACTTCAGAAAGCTTCATTTGGACATGACTACAAAAAATCCAGCTAAGGTCTGCAACTTGATTATTCTTTGTAAAGCACATTGTGACAGGTTATAGTCTTAAAAAGTGCTATATAATTAAACTTTACTTACTAGCCAACCAGCAAATTTGTAACCCTCCACTCTCATGTTGGTTGCACAGTTGTGATGTGATATATAGTAGAAATTAATTTGTCAAAACAGTAATAAGACGATGACATGACAAGAAATAGTGGGTGAAACAGACAATATAAACAAGAGGGAGGAAACACCTGGGGAACAGCTGTATAGTATCCACCTGATACTGACGAAGGACTGTCAAAATAAAACAGGAAGTAATTACCCATAGGACACAGGAACACAAAATTGTCACAGAGAATACAGAAGGACAGAGGGAAGAAGCTATGGAATAAGCAGTAATTAAGAAAAATAGAAACCCTCCCCAGGTGCTAACTAAACCTTCTGTTTTTAAGGGGCAGTCAATCAGAAGATAATTAGCTTAAAAGTGGACTGAAAGCAAGAGGATGGTTTGTTCCATACAGAAGATGAAGTAATGGGTTGCAGATCAAAATAAATAAGGAAATTCTTTTAATGTGATTTTTTTTATGTTAATCATGCAAAGCTATTTTTATTTTGGAGTTAGAGTCCAAGAATAAAAATGTGGAGTTGGAAATAATCACAAGATTTGTGAGTACTACAATAAATTTTGAATTAAATTACATTCAAATCTTGACATGTTTTATCTATCTTTGAAAGACAAATGTCAAAATTTGCAAGAAATTCTGGGGGGGCTGCTTCACCGCATCTTTTGTGAGTGCAAGAATAAAAATATGCAATAGTAGACAGCGGGTCAGACAATATGCAAATGAGGGAAAATCTACATCAAATTAAATATGAGTAATGGATGATTTGAATAAAAGCAATGATGATGCTTAGAAGCACATTTTTTAAAATGTTGCTATTACATTTTCATCCAGTTAGAAGTTTGAACCTGAAGCTTTATTAAATGAACACCTGGTATCCAATGGGAGTTTAGTTTTAACTAACTGAACAAAAAACTAAGAATCAACAGAATTAAACAGAACCAACAGTACAGGAAAGTTTAATCTTTCTGAAGAACACATGCAGTGGCTTCAGGGTCCACAATAATACAACATGTTTGGGCTCATGTGTGTCAGTTTAATCTTATATAGCAAGACTTCTTTATAGGTCAATAGAGGAATGAAGTCGTTATGAAAAAAAAAACTTTTTCATGCTCATTTTGCTGATCTACAGTTTGAGTGTGTGTCACCTCTACAGCATAAAACAATAAAATATGATCTTAGGGTAACGTAAAATCAGAATTTTCCGTAAATCATAAGAATAACAGCCTAATGAATTAAACAAATAAGTGATATGTGAGTAAAATATACCATACTGATCTTGAGTTTATTCTGTATTTTTATTCAGTATTTGTAGTTTAGGTTGTCTTGGTTAGTATTTTGTTCCGTTCATATCTCTTTCTCGTCTCTGTCTCCTTCCCTCAGCATTCCTCCAGTTAAGTCAGTCTTGTCCTCATGTTGCTTAATTGTCTGTTTTCCCAGTTGTGTTTCTGTGTGGGTGTCTTTCGTCTTCTCTCGCCTCTTGCTCTCTGTCTCTCGCTCTGCTTCTTGGGTTTCGCCAGTCTGTGTATCAGGGTGTCCTATATATAAATCAGTTTCCTCCTTTGAGTTATACAGAGTGTAAGTTTAGAATAGAGATGCATTAATGCGAAGGTTCTCCCTTAAATTCTTCTTGCGGCTCTAAAAATAAAAAGTACTTGCTCTGATCGGGATCCTACATGAGTCATATTCATTTTTATCAAGACTGTGACAGTTTCAAATACCTATGCTGTGTAACTTCAAGTTTCCAGATAGTTCTCAGCACTCTGAGGTGCTCTTTCCCGGTGCAGACAATGATCACTCTCAAATTTAGATGCTTTTATTAGCAAAGTTCAGAGTACAAGAGATTCAAGTAGTTGATGCCAGCTTCACACTTTGTCACTTTTTTTATCTTCACTATAAAATACAAATACAAGCACAAGTAAATACATAATCTAAAGGTTATATTGAGATTAAGATAAATCAGTTGGGGGAAAGCTCTCATCATAACAGAATCTCACATGGCTAAAGAGAAAAAACATTTTCCAAAATCAGAAATTCCACACCTTGAGTACGCAGGCCACAGATGAATAGTAAGCTGCATTTAATTTTTGCCAAGACGAATGTTCCTGTTTGTGATTATCTTTTACACAACGATTCAAATTAAAACCCCTTTCAGTTTGTCCTGTGTAAGTCTTTCTCCTAATTTCATCATAAATAATCTCAGATGTGCAAATAGAAGCAGAGAAAACCAAGAAAAGCTCTGGTCTTGGTCTTTGAAAAAGATATTTTAATGTCAATGAGACTTTTTACTGGATAAATGAATAAAGAATATATATCACAGTCACTTTTCCCCAAAACTCACAGCAGCTTCTACTTTGTTATGAAAATGTTCTTTCTGACTCAAAATGACATGATTTATGAGAAATATGTTTGACATATTTTTGGCAGATTATAGGCCAACAAGTCCCTTACAGTAGTTTGAAAAAATATCATGTTTTAGCATATACCAACCTGCTTCCACTTTGAGAGGTCTGTGGTTTTATCTGAACCTGTAGAAGAAGAAAAAATCTAGGAAAGTCACTTTACTCTGTCTCTCACTGGATGTTCAAGTTAAAAAAAAAAAAAGATAAAGAAAATGAGAAGCACTAGCTGAGCTCTGATCTGATTTGATCATGAGTCGTATTCCTGTGTTATTTCACTGAGACCAACACTGGTTTACACACCACTCTGTATGACTTTATCTTGGGTTTGCATTGATATCCAGCACTCTGAGCTGATGACTGATCTCCTCAAAGAGGTCGATCACATCTTCTCTGAGAAGATTTCTTCCACAGCAGTCAGTCCACTGTTGCTTCAACCACTGAATTATCTCTCTAACACATCACCAAACCAAAGTCTTCCAGCTAAGAGTTCATTACAGTTTAAAAGTGACAATAGAATTTCATCATTTCTGCTCTCTTCTTTTTTTCTCCTTCTTCTTCTTCTGGATTTCCAGCAGACCGCACACATCTGTTGCTGCCCTACTCATATAATGAAAATCAGACAGAAATAATAATCAGAAATCCAAATGTAGAATTTATGGTTCCCTGTTGATCCAATTTTGGTATTCAATTTTCGTGTCTACATCTGTGATGTTTAATTTTAAGTTCTGTACTTATGAAGCAAACTCCACACACAGAGTTAGCAAACAATGAGTTTACTTGCATTTAGACAATATGACATAAATACTTATCATGAGCCAATATGGCAATCATGACTGCTTTTATATTGCAGGGATTACACAATAGACAAAATTAGTCAAAAGAAACTTGAATCAAATCTCGTAACACATTACCCAGACTGTGAAGAAACAGGACAAGAATCTAAACCAGGACAAAGCCATACTGAAGAACCCTCCTTAAAAACCTTCCTTAAAAATCACAAAGAAAACATATTTAAATAAAAATGCTATACTTGTCTTGAACCTTTAAAAAAAACCCCTTTATTTCTGTGTATTAAAACTTATTTATTGGCTGATAAAGAGGAATCACATCATGGTTGTTACAAGGAACAAGTGATGAAAAACTCATTTTCATGTTTGTTTTCTTCGATACTGAAAAAGTTTCTGTGGTAAATATTAAAAGAGCATCTTTGTTCAATAAATATTTGTGTCACCTTTAAAGACCAATAAAAAAATATCAAACTTAGAGAAATATAAAGTCGGGGCTGGAATAAACAATATAGAGTTCTTCACTGCTGTGGACAGAAAATGTACTATGACTTTAACATGGGGTCATTTTCTACCTCAGGTGCTGCAGTGATTTGGTTTCTCACTGGGGTGGATCCTTAGATGAAAATTCAGTCCTGATTTCCAACTGAATCTTTCCCCACAGGAGCTACAAATATATGGTTTCTCACCTGTGTGGATCCTCCTGTGACTTTTCATAGTCGACAAGTCTCTAAACTCTTTCCTACAGACGTTGCAAGAATACGGTTTCTCACCAGTGTGGATTCTCAAATGAGTTTCTAGTCCTGATTTCTTACCAAATCTTTTCCCACAGGTGCTACAGAAATACGGCTTCTCACCTGTGTGGATTCTCACGTGACTTTCAAATCCGGATTTCTTATTAAATCTTTTCCCACAGGTGTTGCAAAAATACGGCTTCTCGCCTGTGTGGATCCTTACGTGAGTTTCCAATCCTGATTTCCAAATGAATCTTTTCCCACAGGTGCTACAAGAATGTGGCTTCTCACTTGTGTGAACTCTCACGTGTCTTGTCAGGTTGGATTTACACTGAAAAGTTTTTCCACAAGTGTCACAGCTTACAGATTTTTTACTTGTTTCACTCTGAGAGTTATTTCTGTTTCTGTTTCTGTGATGTCTCCTTTTCTTCAGCTCCGCATTTCTAGTTGATCCCGAGTCCACATGCTGGTTTTCTTCCTGTTCCACACGCTCTGGTTCAGGAAAGTTAAGAGCAAGGAGCTGGTCATCGTTTGGTTCTGATTCACTGAGGTCACTTTCCTCAAAACTAGAAGTCACCATAAAACTATTGATCTCCTGCTTCAGTACAATCTCCTTCACCTCCAGACTGGTGCAGAGTTCCTCCTGTTCCTCTTTAATCTGTGGAGGATCTGGGTCCTCCTGGTCCAGACTTGAGTTCTTCTCCTGCTTGCAGAGCTGCTGATCGGTGAAAAACTCCTCCTCCTTACAGGAGGTTTGCTGGTGGGGGTCTAAAATAGCACAAAAAAAATGTAATTATAGAAAAGCACATCTGAGAAGATAAAATCAAGTTTTAGTAAAAGTCTGTAACGAGGGCATGTTGCTCACATTCGCGGGTGAAATCAAAAGTATGTAAATGTGAAGTTATTTGTGCACTCTGATGCAAATGAGAAGTTCTGACACTTTTCAGCAACATTAAGAACAAAAAAAAAAAAAAAAGTTTAAAAAAAAAAGAACTCGCTTCTTACCGTTGACTGATGATCTATTTTGGAGTTGATCCAGAAATTGATCTACATCTCTTGATATTTTTCAAAAGCATGGTAACATTTCCTGTCATGTTTTCATGTATACATATCAGATAAATCTGACTGATACAAACTGTAGGTTTAATATTAATGTTAACAGTTTAGAAAAGTGATGCATTAATATTACTTATTGCAGTTGGTCCCTAAATTCTTCCCTTGCCTAAAATAAATAACTGAGCGTTGATTAGAAGCCTACATGAGTCAAGACCATTACAGTTTTACCTGCAGTCTGTAAATCTTCTTCAGGTTTCCAGATGTTATCCAGCTGTCTGAGCCGCTCTTCCCCAGTCCAGACGATGATGCCTTCATCCTCGTGTTTTACTACAAGCTGTTCTCCCTCCTGACTGATGCAGAGTGCCTCCTGTTCCTCTTTGATCTGTGGAGGATCTGTGTCCTCCTGGTCCAGACTGAAGTTCCTCTCCTGGTTACAGACCTGCTGATCATCCAGATCCTCCTCCTCCTTACACTTCATGTTGATTTGGGACTTGAGGAACAAAGTAAAACAAGAAAAAGATTACTCATATGATGACAGCAAAACATAGTCTCAATCAGCAGGGCTGTACACTGTAAGCATGTTGCTCACATGTGTAAGTGAAGTTCGTACCAATGTTTCAAAAGCACTGTGTGACTCACTCTCTTTTTTTGGACATTCTTATTAGCAAAGTTCAGTGTACAAAACATTCAGTTAGGTGCTGCCAGCTTCACACTTTAAACCTTACATAGGGTTCAAATTTCATGCCTTTACTTAATGGTCCAGGTTAGTTTTTAGTCAGTCCAAGAACTCTTTCATAATAAGTTTCTATACCACATTTTTCACTACAGATCTATTTAGGATATATAAGGAGTACATCAGACACAAATACATTGATGATTAATTCTTAAATGCTGTTTCAGAGAGCAGGGAGAGTGGTTTTTTACGGTTTACAACTATTATTTTTGGAGGAATTGTGATAGTAGATGATTATTTTGAGTTATTGAGTGACTTAAATCACACTTTATTTCCTTTCAGAGTTAGCAGTCCATGTGTCTTTCTTTTAATACTGATTATTCAATAAAATGAGAAACATGTTATTGATGACTGTTCATTCTCATCCTGACCGGATGGGCCCATGATGGTAACAAGCTCCAACCTCCTCTGAACCTCCCTTCAAAACAGCAGATATGATATTATGACCTATTTAATGAAAAACAACAGCAATTGCATGAATTAAATTCCACCTTTAGATGAAGGTAAAAGGCAATGCCTTTTGACAGGGGAAAAACCTCCACACAGAAGAATCTTACTTGGCTGAATCACAAATTCTTCTCCACAAGTAAAACTGCAGATGAGCAATAATCTGGATTTTATTTTTGCCAAAGAGAAATGTTTGTCTATGATCAGACTTTTTCTACTAGGTCCAAATTTCATTTTATCCTCTTTAAGTCTTTCTCTTCCTGTTAACCAGCAGAAGCCAAAGTAACTTTAATTTAAATTTAATTAAATTATGTGGCATCATTATTTATAAATGTAATCGTTTTATTGAATACGAAATATAATTTCAATTAAAAACAAATGCATAAAAGTTGGGGGGAGACACAGCGTAGCCTTTTAGGGAGTTAGACCCCTAAAGGGGGTATTTTTGGAAGTAAAGCCCATCTCTCAAAGGGAACCGGCGGTCCCTGCCGGCCTGCCTCCACCTCGGGAAGCCTGTGGGTGCAGACGGAGGTGAGGAGCACCACAGGCGGCAGAGGACTGTCTGTAGCCCCGGAATGAGGGACGGAGAGCCGAAGCAGAAGCTTTCCCTCCCTGTTTGACTTTGATGTGTCTCATGAATGTCTACTGCTAAAAGTTTACCTTAAAAAAAAAAAGAAACGCACTTGTTTGATTAGCTGCTCCCTGATTTTAGCCTGTTAGCCCACAGACTGAGCTCAGATCATTCCTGTGTTCGGTCATTGAGACCATCGCAGTTTTACATACCTGCTATGTGTGACTTAATCTCGGGTTTCCGGCTGATATCCAGCAGTCTGAGCCGATGGCTGATCTCCTCATACTGGACAACTGTTTTTTAACCAAGGACATTTCTTCTGCAGCAGTCAGTCTCCTTAATAAATTCTTTCAGAAAAAGAAGACAATTGTGCGCTAAGAGTTGTCATTTCCGCGCTTCTTGTTCTTCTATTGAATAGATGGCAGACTACACATGTCCGAGGTGTAATACTGCCCTCCTCAGGCCATTGGCATCAAATCCTTAAAGTGTGGTACTTTGCACATTAGCAAATTTTTACCAACAGCACAATAACAAGACAAAACGTGCCAGTGTTTGTACTTTTAACTGGGACTGCGAAATAAATGAAAAGATAGACGTTAAAAACACAACTTATAGTTTTGTTATCGGCCTGGTCTAATGCTATGAGTTTCTGTCCCTTTGTCTGACCTTAGACACTTATTTTAAAAGGAAACATGACAATCCTTTAAAACAAGTATGTTCACCTTTTTGTTGTTGTTGTTGTTGTTGTTGTTGTTGTTGTCATGTCAGCAATCGCAATCGTCCACTAGATGTCTCCCTTGGATCACATGCCTCTCTGATAAGGCGAGTTAATCTATTTTTAATAAACTGCTTTGAAGAATTTGACCTTTTTTTTTCTTTTCTTTTTTTTAAATTCAGAACATCATCATCCTGAGTAAAACTCACTCTTGGAGCTACAAAATATTTAACAAAAACAAACATCACTGACTCAAACTTGGTATTTGCTCCAACTCTTAGTCCAGAAAGACATGAGTGAATTAGATCAGCTGCTCCTCCAGTTCAGCTGTGGATTTATATTAATTGATATCTGTGGGTATGGAGGGTTTTTTCAGTACTTTTTTTTTTTGACAGATGTTTAAAAAAAGACGTTCACAGTCAGGTATCAGTTTGAAGAAAATCAAACACACTGAGCTGAACTTGAAATTCCTATTGACAGAAACTAATGACCAAAGAAATGTCTACAGGAAATCCTTTTTACTATTTTATTAGATTTTTACTGTGTTCATGTTAAACCATGGTGTTTGCTGATACTGTGTCTCTGCTGTTTGTTCTCATCAATAGTTTGTTCTGTTTTTAACACTGTGTGCTGAAGCTGAAGGAAACATTTCTACAGTGCTAGATGACAGCTCCAAACGAAATAACTAACTAGTGATGCTTTGACACACTTTAATATGAATTATGACACAGTAAACTTTATTATAAAGAGTTTAATCCGTCTAAAAAGATGGACATCAGTAAAGAGAGATTTTAATATCTGCAGTATCACACTGTGTCAGTTTGTTCACAGGAGTCACAACCTTTGACACATGTGCAAATATCCTAAAACAGTTCACTGCTGGAAAATGTCACATTTTAACTGAGATGAATCAAGAAATCTTAAAACCTTTCATAATTTAAAGGTCAGATATGACTGTTTTTTTTTTTAAGTACAAAAATTAACAAGTAAGCAAAAACTTCACTCATATCTCTGAAATTAAGTTTTCTTTCGTTACAAATGTACAAAGTAATGAGAATATTGAGAAAATCTGTGTGATAAAGGAAGGACGGTTTATCATTTTGTTAAGACCCGTGAAGAGAAACAGCAACATATAAGTACATTAAAAAATATTCTGCAAACATTTAGAGGATGGAGAAGTTTACATTTTAATGTGGGCAAATATTTTTGTAAATACAAATCTTCACGAGCAGTGATAGCCTCCATGGTGTCATGGTCCTGGGTCGGTGACCCAGCAATTTCAGTTTCTTGTGTTTTTGTCATTTTTGTATTATTATTTAAGCCCTCTGTGTTAGTCTAGAGGGATTCTTTAGTACCTAGGTTATTCTGTTTAGCTTTTTGATTATTAGTTTCTCCCTTGTGTCTTAGCCCTCTGTGTCTCCCTGTGTGTGGCTACGATCATCTTTGTTGTGAGTTCTGGTGTCTTGTTTCCCTCATAGCTGTGTGCATCTCCCTGTGTTCCTCTAGGTTTCAGCATCCCAGTTTAGATTAATTCTATTTTGTATCTTCTCTATGTCTGCAATAACACAGTGGGGTTTTGGTTTTTTTTTTTTTGTTGTTTACTTCTCGTCTCAGTGAGTTTGCATTTGGGTCCTTTTCCTGGCTGCACAGAGCTCCATCGTTACACGTGGCTAAAAAGACTCCATCTAAAGCTCCACCTAAAAAACTCAGAAACATCAAGAGAACAAGTAGAAGATGTGGAGGCACCACCCATAATGTTTGACTGACAGCTGATCTCTGTGCAGAAATGATGGAGAGAAAATAAAATGAAAGTAAAATACAGATTTAAACACACAATATGAAAGACTTCAGTCTATTTCAGTTTAATGAATTCAGCAATATCTCCATAATTGTTGTAAAGCCTAAGTCCAGCATAGAGCGGCTGAGTGAATGTGGTCTGGACTCTGTGGAGGAGAGTCATGGTTTCAGAGACGCTGTAGAAGGACAAAATACCTGCTCTGTGATCCAAGTACACTCCTACTCTGGAGGAACGAGGACCTGAGATGGGAATTTGGATGTTGTTGTGCCAAAACATATAACTGTTGTTGTTACAATCTAATGACCAAGATTTGTCATTACGTCCAAATACACATTCATTCCCTGCTCTGCTGATGTTCTTGTATGCGACCGCTACATAAAGTCCTCCCCCTCTCCTCTCCACCTCCCAGTAACAACGTCCACTCAGACTCTCTCTACTCAGGACCTGACCACTTCCAGTGAATCTGTCTGAATGATCATAATAAAACTGTAGTTGTTTCACTACTGTTGCTTTTCTGTTCCCCTCTGATAATAACAGCTGTGGGTGTGCTGTGTTTGGATCCAGTGTGATTTTACATGAATATTTTAAGAATCCAGCTCTGGTCTTTGGCTCTGGTTGTGACAGTAAAACATCCACTTCAGTGACTGTCAGTGAGATGTTTGTCCAGTCCTCTCTCAGAATGTCCTGTAGTTTATCTCTGACCTCTGACACAGCTGCTGTCACATCCTCAAAGTAGCTCAGAGGACGGATATTGATGCTGGATGAGTCTGTAGACTCACTGAGTGCTGACAGTGAGGGGTAGTTGTGTAGAAACTGGATGTGATCCTCTGTGTGTGAGAGCTGCTTCAGCTCAGCATCTTTCCTCTTCAGCTCAGTGATCTCCTGCTCCAGCTTCTCCTCAAGCTCTTTGACTCGACTCACTTCAGTTTCCTGCTGGGATCTGATCTGCTGCTTCACATCAGAGCTTCTTTTCTGGATGAGATGGATCAGCTCAGTGAAGATCTTCTCACTGTGCTCCACTGTTTGATCAGCAGACTGATTGATGGCCTCCACCTCCTGTTGAAGCAGCTTCACATCTTTCTCTCTGTCCTGGATTCTCTGCTGGATGTTTTGTCGACTCACCTCCAGCTCTCTCTGCCTCTCAGTCCTTTCTGCTGCAGCTGAGACTGTGTCGTGGCCTTTATGTTCATCCACAGGGCAGAGATAACAGATAATCTGCTGATCAGTACGGCAGAACATCTTCATCACCTCATCATGACGAGAGCAGATGTTCTCCTGGAGCTTCTTGGAGGGCTCCACCAGCTTGTGTTTCTTGAATGTAGGTGAATCATAATGAGGCTGAAGGTGTTTCTCACAGTAAGATGCCAGACAGACTAAACAGGACTTGAAGGCTTTCATTTTTCTTCCAGTGCAGACATCACAGGCCACATCTTCAGGTCCAGCATAGCAGTGATCAGCAGGAGCAGCTTGGAGTCCAGTCTTCTTCAGCTGCTCCACTAAAACTGCTAACATGGTGTTTTTCACCAGGACAGGCCTCGCTGTGAAAGTCTGTCTGCACTGAGGGCAGCTGTAGATTTTTTTCTCGTCTTCTTCATCCCAGAAGCTTTTAATACAGTTCATGCAGTAGCTGTGTCCACAGGGAATAGTCACTGGATTCTTCAGTAGATCCAAACAGATCGAACAAGAGAAAGTTTCTCGGTCCAGCTGAACTCCTTTCTGCGCCATTTCTCCTCTCAGTATCAGTGACTGAGTTTCACTTCCTTATAAATGAAACTGGTCTGACCTCTGATCTAAACAACATACGTTTCTGTAGTTAATGGGACCTGTCAGCTCTTACACGTCACCACATTTGCTACACCCTATTCAAACTGCAGATCTGAAGGGGAGGGAACAAGGAAACAGGTAGACAGAGAGGAGGTGCTGAGTTAGACCCCTAAAGGGTTAGCAGGAAGAAGAGGGAGGGCTCACGGTCAGTGATTCAGTCCTGGAGCAGGAGACGGTGTATGTTTAACCCTTTTGAAACAGAGCTTGTTTTCATTTAAAAATAGCACTCCTCACCTAAATTGTTAAATAAACTTAACATTTAAAAGGCAATCTTTTCATGCAAGTTTTTTAAATTTTCATTTTAGTTATTACTGGATATCAAATGCTGCAGTTGAACTGAGAAATTGTTGTGGGGAAAAAGTAATAAAAAATATATCTAAAACATCTTTTAAGATCAAATCTTTTTTAGGATTTTTGAGTAAAAAGTTTGTTAAAATTCAAGTGACCCTTTGAAATTATTTGTTGGAAGTCTTAAATCCCTCTGGATATGGGATGAGAAAGAGACAGAGACACAGAGAGAGCGACACAGTGAGACAAATAAACATGGAGGAGGAGGAAACATAACCCACTACCCATGATCAAAATAGTTAATAAACAAGATTCATAAGTCCAAAACACAAAACACTGGGAGAAAGTCTCAGATCCATGATGAGTCAAGTCACTTTTATTTATTTATAAAAAGAACAAAACAAGTTAAGGTAATATTTAAAATAAAGTATATAATATAATAATATAATTATAAAACCCACATAAACATAATCATAGAACAATTAAAAGTAAAACATCTAAAAAATAGTGAAGCAAATATAATAAAAAATAAATGCACATATTATTAATACAAACTTAAAGCCTCAGGTTAAAATAATAATGAAAAGAAATCATTCAATAAAAAGTCTACAAACAGAAACAACAATTTGAAACAGCAGTAAGAAATCAGTGAAAGTGACTACAGATATGAATCTTCCCAGGGAGGCCTGAAGTGCAAACATACCCTCTACACTCCCTTCATAAAACAGGGGACCATCACTACCATCATAGTTGGCCGGTCTGACGGCACTGACCTCAACTTCCATACAATGTTTGAGCAGGACAACCAGGACAGACTCACAACATACAGAGCCTTAAGTGACCCCGGGCAAATCTCATCCACCCCACCACCGCAGTGATGGGCAAGTTTCCCTGCTCCTGTACAAAATGTGCTTCACAGACGTTGTTTCATGTTGTAGAGATTGTGCCTTAAAAAAATTGCCACAAGTAGTTTTAAAGAAATCTTTATTTCACTTTTAAGACACATAACCAACACCAACATACAAAGCAACAGGATGAGCACATGCTGAAATTCAGTCTTCATGAAAATCAAGATTAAATCACAAAATGTTTGGTCTCATGTGTTTCTTTCCAGCTTTGACCCCATGTAGTAAAACCTCTCCACTAAACAAAAAAATAAAACATCTCAGCAACTTTTTCAACAGCTCAACACGATACAAATATTACGTCAAATGAATGTAAATACGTGTTTCATCTTCACTACAGTTTTTAATGGAATATGCAACAAACAGAATTAGGGCTGTGACATATCATATGATCTGTAATAATACTGGTATAAATGTTTACAAAAACGTGTGCTTACGGAAACATCATGTTTGCATTCACCACAATGAGTCAACCCCGGTCATGTCTCACAGCCAGAGCCATATGTCGGGCTCCGGTCACAGTTTGGTAGCTGAATGCTTCGCAACATAGGCAAGAAAACTTTTCCTACTGAAAGTGAAAAAAGCAAACCTGTTTCAACACTTTAAGCAAAAACACACTTGAGTACAACCGGGCTATGAAGGCACGTGAGCAGGAGATACTAGCAGCAGTGATGTGCGACCCAAAAGTAAACAAATGATTCAACAATGCATCACTGGAGCACTCGTGAGTTACATTTAATATAACAACAAGAGCAGTCGGTGGATGGAAATTACTGATGTGTTACATGGTGGAAAAGCAGAGCTGGTTAAAAAGCTCGACCCAAGATAAAACAAACCAGGTTGAATTTTATGACAGTATTGTGCAGGCTCCTTAAACATTACAAGGTTGTTGTAGATATTGTTAAAGTAGAGTGTAAGCACTTATAATACACTTTTCTTAAAATTTCCAGGAAAAACACCACTGAGGATACTTCTGTGCTCATATTTCATGTATGCCGTGTCACTAACATTGCACTATAATGTTGTTCGTAGAGTATTTAAAGGTAGAATGGGAGGCAGAGCCTTCAGCTTCCAGGCCCTCTTCTGTAGAACCAGCTTCCAGTTGGGATTCAGGAGACAGACACTATCTCTACTTTTAAGGCTTAAAACTTTCCTTGTTGCAGATGGTGGTCCCTCCCTGAGCCTGGTTCTGCTGGAGGTTTCTTCCTGTTAAAAAGAAGTTTTTCCTTCCCTGAAAAACTGAAATGTTTGCTCATAAGCGATCATATGATTGTTTGGATTTTCTCTGTTTTCGTTGTATTATTATTGGGTCTTTACCTTACAATATAAAGCACCTTGAGGTGGCCATATTTTCACACTTTGAATTAGGTAAGCTGTCATCAGTGACAGTAGCTCACTGGAAAAGAAAGATGGAAAATCCTTCATTTACTTACACATATAAATGCTGCTGCCTGCCGAGCTGATAAAATGTACATTATTTTTTAAAATTTTAGTTTCTTGAAATATTATTTTGAGGTTATATCTCCCACCCCTACATACAATAAACAATACAGAGAGTTTTTTTAATTAAGGAGGTCATCTCCTCACCCAGGTGTTGCTCTGATCTGGCTTCTCAGTGGACTGCTTCATCTGACAGTTCTCCCACTTTTAACCAGTATGGATCCTCATGTGTCTTTGTAACTGTATCCTCTGAATGAAGCTTTTCCCACAGGTGCTACATGAATGAGGCTTCTCACCTGTGTGAATTCTCATGTGAGTTTTCAAGTTTATCATCTGACTGAATTCCCTCCCACAGGTGCCGCAGGAGTGCAGCTTCTCGCCTGTGTGGCTTCTCTGGTGTCTCTCCAGTGTTGGTTTCTGACTGAAGCTTTTCCCGCAGGTGCTACAAGAATAAGGCTTCTCACCTGTGTGAACGGTCATGTGCTTTTTGAACGTTGATTGGTCTCTAAATTCTTTTCCGCAGATGCCACAAGAATACGGCTTCTCACCTGTGTGGATTCTCATGTGAGTTTTCAAGTTTATCATCAGGCTGAATCTTTTTCCGCAGGTGCTGCAAGAATGTGGCTTCTCACCTGTGTGAACTCTCATATGTCTCGTTAGTTTGGATCGATACTCAAAGGTTTTTCCACAAATCTCACATTTCACAAACTTTTTACTTGAGTCAGTTTTACGCTGACTCTCTGACACGGGAAAGTTGTCTTGCTGATCTCTGCTCTCTGGTTCAGGAGAGCTGTAAGAAAGGAGATGTTCACTGTCCAGCTCTGGTTCACTTTCCTCATAAGTAGGAGCCACCATGAAGATAATAATGCCTTCGGTCTCCTGCTTCACTACAAGCTGATCTACTTCCTGACTGGTGCAAGGTTCCTCCTGTTCCTCTTTAATATGTGGAAGCTCTGGATCCTCCTGGTCGAGGCTGAAGTTTCTCTCCTGGTCCCCAAAAACCAGCTCCTCCTCACATTCACGCTGTTGTGGGAAAGCTGAGGTGACAAATGGACAAAAGTACTTCTGTTATACTTCTATATTTATCTAACAAGAATGACTACTCAGCAGTGGTGTCTACAGCTTTCCATTTCCATCTCTACAACAGAGTTTAATCAAAATGTCATCAGAAATATCATCATATCATTTACCCAGACCTGGAAACTGTTAAAATAAGATTTCATGCACGCACTTCTAACACGCTAGTAAATTTCTATGCACCAATTTTCACAGTTTGTCTACCAATTACTGTTGGAAACATATTTATGTAAATGATAAGACAAACATCAGACAGAAGGGGAAATTTAAAAGTAGGATTCAAATATGGGGATAAAAAGCAGCGAAGCTCTCAGAAAACCTCTACTAACAATCAGCTGAGTTTATTTAAACACTGGCCTTGAAAAACTCTGATGTGTTTCCAAAATATCTTTATTGAATTAATTAATTAAAGTCATATTAATTTTTAGGTAAGACCATTATGGTTTTACATACCCCTGCTGTGTAAGTTCATTTCAGGTTTCCAGATGTTATCCAGCTGTCTGAGCTGCTCTTCTTCAGTCCAGACGAGACCTTCGTCCTCCTGTTTGAGTACAATCTTTTCTACGTCGTCACTGATGCAGAGTTCCTCCTCTTCCTCTTTGATCTGTGGAGGATCTGGGCCCTCCTGGTCCAGACTGGAGTTCCTCTCCTGGTTGGAGACCTGCTGGTCATACAGGCCCTCCTCTTCCTCACACTTCATGTTGCTGTGGGAGATCTTGAGGAACTAAGGGTCACTGCGGAAAAAGGTTACTAATGTGATTACAGGAAAACACATCTGAGCAAATATAGTCCACTCTGAGCTTGTCCTTATATGTGAGTGAAATTTAAAGTGTACAAATGTGAAAAATGAAAGTGTAAGTTACTCTCGAGCTCTGATACTCTTATTAGGAAAGTTCAGAGTACAACTCATTCAGGTAGCTGCTGCCAGTTTCACGCTGCAATGTTTTTCCATTGTTGTAGATTAAAATGAAAATCATTGGTCACTGTTCAACTGTAATTTGTTTTATAAATCATTTAGTAAATCTTATCAACAGTTCTTTACAGGCTGGCGTTTTCCCTGTTTCTCTGAGATGTACTGTAATACATATATATATATATATATATATATATATATATATATATATATATATATATATATATATATATATATATATATGAAATGCACATTTCACTTACAAATTAAGATGTGAAAATGTGAACAAATCAACTTGTTAGAGATATTCTTCTCCTGTTGAAAAACCCCCAAAATAAATAAGTCTTCTCATCAGATATTGATGCTTCTTTCCTGTTTGACAAAAAATAGGAGACAGATGTTTGTTTGTTTGTTTGTTTTTTAAGTTAATTCCCAATAAAACTGTTTTATTTTTAACTACATTGCTGTCTGTATTATTGTTGAAGTCCTAAATGATCACCTTTAAATTGTTTGTCCTAATAAAATCATGTACAGTCAGACAGGCATGGAGAACAGCACTGACTGGGAGAGGCTTTGAACAGATCACATAGTTCAATTCAACATATAAGACTTTAAGAATGCACAAGCATCTACTTAAAATCTATTGAATTTATCATCTATGATATTATTATGTACAATTCCAATGTATTTTGTTCATCTCCCTTAAATAAACAGGCAGCCTTAAAGTATGAAATAGTCATATACAAAAACACATAAATGTGTCTATGGTCTCAGTGGCTGATAGTGCCCCACAGGCCTCAGTGTGAGCTTGAAGACCTTTATAATGTTTAAGTAGTTTAATGTGTAGGTGCTGACGATAAACACATTTTGAATGAAAGCCGGGGAACTTTGGTAGCACAGAAACAAGAGGCTATTCTTTGTGACCATATGGATCGGTCCCTCATATTACCATTATTTCACCCAAAGACACCAAGTTAATACTCAAACAAGCTGCAGCCATTCACACAAATATAAACTGTACTTGGTGACAACTTTGCTTTTAGCCTTTAACCCTCTGGCGTCCAGGGTATAATTGGCCGTTTTTGACTACTTTTGATTTGGCCTCTATATTTCACCTTTAAAAACTGTTTATCTTGTCAATCTATTATTTTCTCATTTTGACATAATGTGTCAGCACAATTTATCTAAATTCAGACAAAATTTAAAATACGAGTAGAAAAAAGTGATATTTTTGACAGTAAAAACCACAAACATGCCTAACAAATCATTTTCATAACTTGAAATGCAAATACAAATTGTACATTTTTTAAAAAATATGCACAAGTTTTGCAAACAACAAAGTTATATGGTAGGTACTATTTACCTAAAAATGCAGCCAAGGCCTCAGGCGTATTTTATATAACCATTTCAAACTATTTACAGAACAATCAGATGTTCTGCATCAAATAAGAAGGCACACAAATTATTTATGCAACTCCAAAAAATAGTTTGTGTTCACTATAACACAGATGAGAAAAGCACAGGGATAAACCTGCAGGTCTGACAGCAGGTGTGTCATGTTTTGGTAGATCTCCGGTTTATAATAGCAGCAACATTAACGAGACTGGGACAGCTCTGTCTTAACGTGGCGACTTCCTTTATTGCCAAGCTGCAACAACAAACATACACGGCACAACCACCAGAGGGTGCTGCATGAACCATTGAATTAGTCCTTACCATAACATCCCCCCTACTGAGTACATTATAAACTATAATGTTTTCTGTATTAATCCACTTTTATGTCAATACTGAAATCACTGTAACTTAACTTGTAGCTGGATACTCCAAGGCTGTTACATTAACTCAAATCTGTAACAAACATTTATTGCCTTTATTTATAACTATTATTTTATTTAACTGTGTGAACTTCTTCTAACTATGAAGGTGGGGTAGACAACCTAGTCCTTCAACTGAGTGAGGGGATTATTCTGCCCCGGGCTGGTCACTCAGGTGCTCGAGAGTACCTTCTACCTAAATCAAAGTCCTTAAGGTACCTCGGTGGGTTTCTGTCTCTTATAGGATATCTTCTTTCAGTAGTCTGGTTACTTGGTGGTATAAGAGACTGCTGAACCTGGTTTGAAACAGGTCTGCTGCTGTTCTCTGGCAGGACAGGGATTTGTTGTTCAGTTGGTTCAGTCTTGGTCCCTTTAAGTGTGATGAGATGGCTCCTGTTTCGACATAGAAGCCCCCTCGGGGTCTCAACAAGGTAAGACCGTGGTGTATCTGCTCTGCCTGATATAGTCCCATTTGTTTTCATGTCCGTGATCCAAACTTGATCTCCTGGGTGTAGTCCAGTGAGGTCTTGTGCTCTGTGTCTGTTGTTGAACCATTTCCACTGTTTTTCTCTCTCCTTCCCTTCTCTCTCTCTCAGTTTAGTGATGTTTGTCCAGCCTGGGTTGAGGCAGGATGGAAGTATGGGAACTGTGGTACGAAGTTTCCTCCCCATCAGAAGCTCCGCAGGGCTATGTCCATTGGCAAGTGGTGTGGCGCGATATGCCATGAGAGCGAGATATGGGTCTCCTGCTTTCTGTAGAAGGCTCTTTACTGTTCTCACTGCTCTTTCAGCCTCACCATTGCTCTGAGGGAATCTCGGGCTGGAAGTGGTGTGGGCAAAGCCCCACTCTGAAGCAAACTTTTGGAAGTGTTCTGAGGAGAATTGTGGGCCATTATCTGACCTTAACTCTGTTGGTATGCCGTGGCGTGCGAATATGGACTTTAAGTGGTCAACCACTGCTGCTGATGTGGTAGAGGACAGCTTAGCTATTTCTATGTATCGTGAGAAATAGTCCACTGCAACCAAATACTGGCTGTTACTCCACTCAAAAAGGTCAGCACCAACTAACTCCCACGGCCGTGTAGGAAACTCAGTTGGCATGAGTGTTTCTCTGGGTTGCTGTCTCACCTTTGCACATGTCTCACATTCTGCTACCAGCTGCTGCAGTTGAGAGCTCAGTCCTGGCCACCATACCGACTGCTTGGCTCGTTCCCTGGACTTTACAATGCCCTGGTGACCTGTGTGCAGTCGTGTCAAAACGTCTTTTTGTAATATCTTTGGAATAACTATACGCATACCTTTTAGGAGAAGTTCATTTTCAACAGTCAGATCCCCTGCATGCTGGTGGTATGGGAAACATGGACCTGGTATTTTGAGTCTGTCCGGCCAGCCATTCTTACAGTAGAGTTTGATTTGTTTTAGTGTTTCATCTTTGTCTTGCTGCTCTCTTATTTGTTGTAGTCTCTCCTCTGTTGCAGGAAGGCCTGAAATCACCTGATGTGCATACAGGTCTATTTCGTCTCTTAATGTCTCATCACAAACCATCCTTTCTGGTGCTCTGGACAGCACGTCTGCAGTTGCTATGTGTTTGCCCGGAACATGTGAGGTAGTGAAAGAGTATCTGATTAATCTCATTCTCAGTCTTTGTACTCGTGGTGGCAGTTTGTCTAAGTTCTTGGAGCCCAAAAGTGGTACTAAAGGCTTGTGATCTGTCTCAACATGGAACTCAATGCCTATAAGAAAATCAGAGAATCGCTCACATGCCCAGGTTATGGCTAACGCTTCCTTCTCTATTTGAGCATACCTTTGTTCTGTGGGGGTTAATGCTCTTGAAGTGAAGGCCACTGGCTTGGTTGTGTCATCCTCTTGTTTCTGAAGTAGCACCGCTCCTAGTCCATAGGAGGATGCATCAGCTGATACTGTTGTTTGTGCTTTGGGGTTGTAGAGTGCCAAGTTTGGTGGTTTACTCAGTTCTGACTTAATGTTGTCAAACGCTGTTTGTTGAGCCTCACTCCAACACCACGTTTTTGGTACTGAGTAGTTCTCTCAACGGCTGTGTTTTCTCTGCTAAGTGGGGAAGGTACTTGCCTAAATGATTAACCATTCCTAGGAATCGTCTCATTCCACCCACATCGGTGGGTGCCTCCATGTTGCTGACCGTTTTCACTTTTTCTGGGTCTGCTTTGACTCCTGTAGTGTCAATGATCTGTCCGAGGAACTTGATTGAGGTCTTTGCAAACTCACATTTCTCACTTTTCAATGTCACCCCTGCTTTTGTGAGCCGTTCAAGGACTGCGACCAGTCTCTTGTCGTGCTGGGCCTGTGTGTCAGCATAAACCAGAATGTCATCCATTTGGCAGACAACCCCGTCCAGCCCCTCCAAAAGCTGAGACATTCGTTTTTGAAAATGCTCAGGGGCTGAGGATATGCTGAAACAGAGTCTATTGAAACAGTACCTTCCGAATGGTATGATGAAGGTTGTGAGAAGAGCTGACTGCTTGGACAAAGGTATTTGCCAAAACCCTGAGTTAGCATCGAGTTTTGAGAACAACTTTGCGCCCTCTAGCTGTCCTAGTGTGTGCTCAACTGATGGCAACATGTGTCTTTCTCTTTTCACAGAATTGTTCAGTTTGGTCAAGTCCACGCACACACGCACTTCATCTCTGTTTGGTTTGGGTACTGGAACCATTCCTGCACACCAGTCAGTAGGCTGCTCTACTCTGGAGATTACCCCTAACTCTTCCATACGAGCAAGCTCTCTTTTGACTTTGGGAAACAGGGGAAGCGGGAACCTTCTTGGGGTTGACAGGGCAAATGGCTTAGCATCTGCTTTAAGCTCAATTTTGTATTCCCCCTCCATTCGGCCTAACCCACTGAATAGTTTTGGAAACTGCTGCTTTACTGCCTCTACCGAAGTGAGTGACACTGCTTCTACTCTGGCCACTAACCCAAGTGCAACACTTGCTGGGCGGCTAAGTAACCCTTGCGTCAGATCTGCTACTACATACACAGGCTGTACTGTAGTTTTGCTTGGAGTGCTCAGGTTAGCAGTAAATTTCCCTCTAACTGCTGGTAGAGACATTCCTGCCCCATACAGTTTCAGATCTGTGGGTTGCAGCTGTGGTTTTTGTGCTAGAGTGTTGTACTCTTTTTCAGGCAGGACGGTTACGTCCGCTCCTGTGTCAATTTTGAGCCAGCAGTCTACATTGTTAACTTTTATTTTAGTCAACCACGCATCCTCAGTTCTCTCTGAGGCTACTGTTCCCAAAAATGCTACCTCCCTTTCTTCACTGTCACCACCTGTTGCACGTAATTCTCCCACTGTCCCAGACCTGCACACTCTTGCATAGTGACCTTTTTTACACTGATTGCAGAGTACCTCCTTGGCTGGGCACAGGTTCTTGCTGTGAAAGGGTGTCTTTCCACATCGGTTGCATTGGCTTTTCGCATTCCTCTCTGTATTTTGTGGCACAGTCTTTCTTGGTTTGAAGTGTTTTACTTTTGCTTTAATGACGTCCACATTACAAAGATTTTCCTGCTTGAAGTTGTTTTTAAGAAGATCCTGCTGCTTCTTAACAAGCTCACTTTGGCGAATCTGTATCACTGCTTTTTCTAACGTGAGCTCTGCGTCCATTTGCAGTTGCTCCGAGAGCCTCTTGTCTCTTATTCCGACAACGAGTCTGTCTCTTATCATTTCACTGTGCAGCGCCCCGTAGCCACAATGCTCAGCCAAGGCATAAAGGGATGTAATAAACCCATCTGCAGTCTCTCCTGCTTCTTGCTGCCTTTGGTTGAACTTTGCACGTTCAAAGATAACATTTCTTCTGACTACAAAGTGTGCCTCAAGTTTGTCTTTGAGAGTGTGGTACTCACTCGCCTCCTCTTCGGTCAGGTTCAACGAAGTGATCACATCTTCAGCTTCATCGCCCATTGTATATATCAGAGTGTTAACCTGGTTTTCGTCCGATTGTAGCTCGAGTCCGGATGCTATCCTGAACCTCTCAAAGCGTCGGATCCATTTCGGCCACTCTTCTGGCTTTGAAAAGTCGAACTTCGGCGGCGGTGATACTTGGAAGGCTGCCGGCGCGGCTGCCATGCTGCTAGTTGCGAGATGCTAGTTAGCGTTTGCTAATTTGTTAGCTTAGCTCTTACTGTGGCTGTTAATGCAAACTTGCTGGGTGAGTTCTCTCCGGTGAGAAAGCTTTTGTTTTCGTGACGTTCTTCTTCCCTCCAGAGTACTTTTGACACCATGTTTTGGTAGATCTCCGGTTTATAATAGCAGCAACATTAACGAGACTGGGACAGCTCTGTCTTAACGTGGCGACTTCCTTTATTGCCAAGCTGCAACAACAAACATACACGGCACAACCACCAGAGGGTGCTGCATGAACCATTGAATTAGTCCTTACCATAACATGTCACTCCTGTTTTCCATGTGGAGACAGCGTTTACACTGCAACCTGCCTTTGGTGGCTTTTTTGCAGCAACTGTGACATTCACTAGTAGAACTGACACAAAACAAAACAACGACTACACTACACACTAACTACACAAGACAACACACTAACTTGAGACTCCAAACACGGTAAACGTCACAAATCTCTCATGTATCAAAACTCGCTCTCTCTTTCTTTCGCTCACTCCTAAAACTTCCCCCTCTTCCCAACAACCAAATACCACATGTTGTCATATCATTTTTTGATTGGTCGACATGGTACATTTTTCCACCAATAGGGAAGGAGTGTTTTTTTCTTTTTTCACTCACAAGCAAGGCGTGTTTGCTAGCGCTCTCCTTAGAAAACGCCGTTTTTACCGTTTCTTCCCGGAGTAAACGCCACTGTTTACTCATTCAAAAAAAACAAAAAACATCCATTTTATGTGGCCTATCAACACAATTTAAAAACTGGTATATAGTTTGAAGTCCGCACGTTTGACCCAAGTTGAAATGGAGACTCTGGGCCCGTGGACCCCAGAGGGTTAATCAGAAAGCCGTAAGTTGGCTAGTTATGTATCGGGCTAATGTTTAAAGCTTTCACTTGAGTAAATTAACTCATATTACTGCTAAGTAATGTTAGCTAAGTTCACAGCATATTCTATAATAGCGCTGCCATACCGCATCACACTCAGTGCATTTCAATCATTTCTCCAGCGAGTTTGATAGCTAGCAAAATAATAACCATAATTTTAAAAAACAGCATGTGTAACGTACACGTACTGGGAAATTATTTACTAGGACTCACCTATCATGCGACTGTCGTTTTCCATCAAACACTCATTAAAACAGCAACTTACAGGTATGTTAGCCCACTCATCCCTGACTGTCCGAGGGAGGGGCGGGGTCACATGTTGAAACAGGCGCAAGGCAGCCCAGGTGGGGAAATTTTGCTTTTACATTTTGCGACTCATTTTATTTCTCTATCTCAGAGGTTCCCAAAGTGTGGGGCCCGCCCCCTAGGGGGGGCGCAGAGCCATTGCAGGGGGGCGCGGTATGAAAAGAAAAAAAAAGAAAAAGAGCGCTTGGACACTGTGGACAGGTTTTTGACGGGGCTCCCACACAAACGCAAAGCAGGAGATGAAGCATCGCCAAATATGTTTCCAAACCAACTTCCTTCCAAGCCAAAGACAGGAAAATATGGTGAAGCATATCTTCCCTTTGGCTTCACCTGCACAAGTGCCAAGGTAGGTCTCCCCTGCAAAATTAGTTTCCCTGCATCGGGAGCACGCGCTGTGCTCTCCAAATCACGGACAAACAGTATCCCACATTCTTGATTTTTAGTTCACAAACACTTCTTGTAATAACTAACTACTCCTGACATTTTGGACATGTTACTAACATGTCCAAAGCACACGCTGTGCTCTCCAAATCACAGACAAACAGTATCCCACATTCTTGATTTTTAGTTCACAAACACTTCTTGTAATAACTAACTACTCCTGACATTAAATGTCAGGAGTAGTTAGTTATTACAAGAAGTGTTTGTGAACTAAAAATCAAGAGCTAACATGATGTTAGCTCTTTATGCAGTAAAGTTACAGTGGGATACAAATAATATCAGGCTGATCCTGCCGTAATTTGTTCCCCCTGTTCAAATCACGGACAAACAGTATCTCACAGCTGTTTTTGTTTTTGAACCCATTTTGCACAGAGAGGCATTTTTTGAAAAATGTATTGATAGCAATGTTGAATATTATTACACAGGAAAAAAAACAACTACACGTAAAATAATCACACCGTGACGCCTCTGCCTTTCTAAATGGAGGGACAGTAACTGCGTGTGTATATGTAAGCGTGTAAAACCTGAAGATAGTCAGATTAACAGTATTTTGTCTCTATCTGCCATTCTGCAATTCATCTCATGTAAACAATAACGTGGCGCACAGCGTGACGTGAAAAAAGGCACATACCTTTGACGTTGCGTGACGAACTCTGTAATCCTCGTCCACACGTAAACGCAAAAAAGGAGTTTTAAATAATCTCCGTTTTTGGTGAATTGCAACGTCGTTTACGTGTTGACGAAAAGCCCAAACGCATAGAAACAGCTGAGTTTTCAAAAATACCCGTGTAGGTGTGGACGTAGCGTAAAAGAGTTAGTAGTATATTTTATTACTACCTGTAATTTATTGCCGTTTACTTGTATTTGCTTAATTGTTTACTAAATGTTTGAGGTGTGAAATAAACCGCAATGGAGTTTGTAAACAAAATATGGGGGTGTGTGTTTGGAGGATGTGTTTACATATACACACGCAGTTACTGTCCCTCCATTTAGAAAGGCAGAGGCGTCACGGTGTAATTATTTTACGTGTAGTTGTTTTTTTTCCTGTGTAATAATATTCAACATTGCTGTCAATACATTTTTCAAAAAATGCCTCTCTGTGCAAAATGGGTTTAAACACATAAACAGCTGTGAGATACTGTTTGTCCATGATTTGAACAGGGGGAACAAATTACGCCATGATCAGCCTGATATTATTTGTATCCCACTGTAACTTTACTGCATAAAGAGCTAACATCATGTTAGCTCTTGATTTTTAGTTCACAAACACTTCTTGTAATAACTAACTACTCCTGACATTTAATGTCAGGAGTAGTTAGTTATTACATTAAAAATCAAGAATGTGGGATACTGTTTGTCCATGATTTGAAGAGCACAGCACGTGCTCCCGACGCAGGGAAACTAATTTTGCAGGGGAGACCTACCTTGGCACTTGTGCAGGTGAAGCCAAAGAGAAGATATGCTTCACCATATTTTCCTGTCTTTGGCTTGGAAGGAAGTTGGTTTGGAAACATATTTGGCGATGCTTCATCTCCTGCTTAGCGTTTGTGTGGGAGCCCCGTCAAAAACCTGTCCACAGTGTCCAAGCGCTCTTTTTTTTTTTTTTTCTGTTCATACCGCCCCCCCCCCCCCCCCCCCGCAATGGCTCTGCGCCCCCCCTAGGGGGCGGGCCCCACACTTTGGGAACCTCTGTGTTACTGCATTCAAAACTATGTTTCCATGCTTTGTGAATACCACTGACATCTGTGAGATTTGAGCTGGATTCAGTTCGAGTTAAGACTGTTTATTAGAAAAGTAGAAGTCCTTATAATCTAATTTCTGTTATTTTACAAAGTTATTTTAAAAACTTCACAATTTTCTTGAACCCAAATATAATTCAGTTGAAAAATATATATTTTAAAAAGAGGTGAGGATGGTAGGGGAGTCACGATGGTCTTGTAGGGAGTTAGACCCTGATTAAGGGGTATTTTTGAAAGTAAAGCCCATCTCTCAAAGGGAACCGGCAGTCCCTGCCGGCCTGCCTCCACCTCGGGAAGTCTGTGGGTGCAGACGGAGGTGAGGAGCACCACAGGCGGCAGAGGACTGTCTGTAGCCCCGGAGTGAGGGACGGAGAGCCGAAGCAGACAGCGAACTGTGGCACAGTGCAGAAAACAGAAGCTTTCCCTCCCTGCCTCCTTTATCTTAATCTTCTAAATAAATCTTCTGTAAAGGCACTTTCTCTCGGTCTCAAGGTTTGTTTAATGCTAAAAGTTTACCGTAAAAAAAAGAGACGCACTTGTGTGATTAGCTGCTCCTTGATTTGAGTCTGTTAGCCTACAAGCTGAGCTCTGATCAGGTCCTACATGAGTTGTATTCTTGTGTTAGTCCACTGAGACCATCGCAGTTTTACCTCATGCGTAACTTTATCTCGGGTTTCCGGCTGATATCCAGCAGTCTGCGCTGAAGGTTGATCTCATACTGGACGATCAGACGTTCTGTTAACCTCAGAGCAGATTTCTTCTGCAGCAGTCAGTCCTCATCGATAAACTCTCCACTATTGCTTCACACCCTGAAATGTTTCTCCGTCTTAGCACCAAACTAAACTCTCCCAGCTAACAGTCCATCACACACGAAGCTAGCATCCATCAGAGCCCGTGAGCAGCACGAAGCAGTGCCCCACTTCAGCAGCTGTATCCTTCGTAGGCCGTGAAGGCCGAACCGAGCGGCTTTAAATGGGACGGTCTCGCTTACGTCGCGCTGATTCTGTTGCCTAGCAACCGCCACAGAAACGATTCATTGGTATCCGAGGCCGAGAGACGTTCACGGACAGGTACAAGGTCGTTAAGCTGGGTCCTGCAGCCAACAGCAATGTTAATACGAACGACAGCGAATGTAAATTGTATGTTTCACTTGGGGGAAAAAATGTATCAAAAGTGGAATTAAAATATTTTTTTTATTCATTTGCATTTCATTTATCCATTTAACTCTATTACTTCTCTGAGAGAAATATTTGTCTTTAAATATACTGCACCAACTCCTCTGAAACCTTTATGCTTATATTTAATTGTAATATTAGATAATTGTCCCCATGTCTAGAGATAATTTTGAATATTTCTGATAAAATTAAGGATAAAGTGATGTATCAAAATATTCTTTATGGGCTAACAAAATCGTACATTTCCATAACTGTTCCATAACTTAATTCAAAATATATCTAAACTCCAAAATATATGAACTAATGAAAACATCAACAGCAATAATATACAACAGACACATAAACATAGCAGTAAAATTAATCCAAAAACATATGTCTCGCATAACTGAAAAAAAAACAAACAAAAAAAAAACACAGACAAGGGTTGTTTTACTTAACATTTTTTTTGTTTTGATTTATCTTAAGGGCATTCTATTGCTGATACACACTTAAAGCAACATTTAGCGTCTCTTTCTACTGAAGTATTTTCACTGTAAAGGGCATTATTTTTTAATGTTTACTTAAAAGATCTAAATATTTTATTGACAGCATAAAACAGCCACAATCACACATTGATGACAAAAATAGTTTTAACTAATTTGCCACATGACCCTCATTTTTTCCTTCTGCATGAAACACCACTAATCATCACTATTTTAACACCAATTAATAAAATGAATAAAAACTATGATTCTGAACTCTATAAAATGTTTTGCCAAACATTTGTGAACAGTTTGTGTTTCTACAAATCTGACAAAATAAGGCTGTGAATTAGTCTTTTGCATTTACTGTCTCTTTCTTACACACTTTTTTAAAAAACTCATTCTGAAAACAGAAACATGATTAACTAAACTAGGAAACAGTGGAAATACAAACTCAGCATTCATAACAGGAGTTCTAGAATAACACATGAAAACTTAACTCAAAGATGTTTAAACAGAACTTAAAAACTGAGAAACTTATAGAACTCAAGGAAACAGACTGTAGACCACGATATGCAGGAAGTCCTTCGTACCATTTTATACTGGTCATGTTAAACCATGGTGATTGCTGATACTGTGTCCCTGCTATTTGTTCTCATTAATAGTCCTCTTCTGTTTTTAACAGAAGCTGAAGGAAATCTTGCTACAGTGTTGAATGATACAGCTCCAAACTAAATAAGTGACTAACTAATGATGCTTTGATCCAGTTTACCATGATCTATGACACAATGCACTTTATGATAAAGGCTTTATTCAGCCTAAAAACATGTCAGAATGTAAAACATGTGGACAAACTGAGCTGAGGTGCTTTAACTTCCTCTACATCCCTGTTAGCAGGATGAAGGCGCCCTCTTGTGTTGTGCATCACTTTCAGATTTCACTTGTTAACCTGCAGGAAGACAAAACTTCACTGAGCCTTCAGCAGCTTCAACATCATCAGTAAAGACAGATTTAAATATGTGTAATATCACACTGTGTCAGTTTGTTCACAGGAGTCACAACCTGTAACACTGATGCAGCATTCAAGGACCATGGAAAGATGGGAGAGAAGAGTTTTCAGTTTACAAATTTCCTAAAACATATCAGAGTTGGAAACTGTGGAGCAACTTTACCTGTGATGGTGTAATGCATCAAGAAATGTCTTTCAATCAGACAGTAAAACAACACTAATTTCTGTGTAATGTAAAGCTGTTTTAGTGAAGAAAGCTGAATCCTCTGCTCTAACATTGAACTCTGAACCCATGGTTTTCGCAGGTTAGTTTAACATTTTCTTTGTCAGATTTGAGTGAGAGTGAGTGAGAAAAAAAGAGTGTTCGACGTTTGATTTATAAGAAAAATGTGTTCCAACATTTAAAATAACATTTAACATAACAAATGATCTGCTCATTGATTACAATCTCTATTTGTCTTGCTAAACAGATAAATGGGTCATGTATGAGAATTTAAAGTGCCCAAAAACTATTTTCCACATCAAAGGAAGCAGCTTAAGAGGATTAAATTCTATTGTCACGCTTAAATTCATGCAATTTTACTGTATTTTGTTTAAAGGAAAGTAGCCAAATTTAAAGAAGTTCTACATGGACAGAAGATCACCAGTTCTCAGGATCTCAGCTTTCTTCAGAAAAAAGGCCTTCTCATCTCTTTTTGTCTACAAACTAAATGTTGGTTGCAGCAGACTGTTGCTGATGTAGACACGCAGGTACTCCTCCACCACATCAGCATCCTGTATCAGGATAGACAGAGATCTTTTAGCTGTCCTCATCCTTCTGAAATTGATTCCTGTCTCTCTGATCTTATCCACATTCAGAAGCAGAAGATTTCTCCCAGAGCACTCCACAAAATTATCCTCTAGTGCTCTGTACTTTAGTTGTGTACTTTAGCAAAGCTATAAACATATTCATGAATTTAGAAAATGACATCTTTCTGTTGAAACAAAATGGTGAAATAGATAATCTTTGCACAAAAATATCACCCGGTGTCTGTCTAGTCATAAAATGGGCAAAAGTCAAAGGAGTAAAGTCTACACACACTGCAACCAAATAATTTTTTTTTCTTTAAGATGTTAGTGTTTACACTAAAGATAAAAGAAGTTGTGACAAGAAGTTCTTTTCTCATCTGGATTCTGTCTTTACAACACTGTGAAGCTAAATTACAAAAGTACAGAAGTACAGAAGTACCAACCCAATCTGATGTTTAATCTTTATTGAAAACTGTCAAAACACAAAAATGTTCCCAAGACTGAAATATTTAAATGTATTTATTTGAACACAAACTTCATATCATTGGTTTCCAATAGCCTTTAATCCTGTGTAATGAATTATTTTTAGTGACAAGGAGAACAAAATAAATCTTGAAATTAAAAAGCAAACAAATGAAAATCTCCACTTTTTATCTTAAAGCAAAAGTTTTTAGTTAAGAAAGGTAAAAGAATTTCAAACACTAAAAAAATAACAAAAATAAAATGTTAATGCAGAGAATTGTGACTGGATCACATCAGTCACAATTCTAATGACTAATCGGTCTGCTGTCACTGTGAAGGAAAGGTGTGTTATAGAGGTGTTACAAACACATACAAACACAACACACGGTGTTCCACTCCTGTAAAGGTGGAAGGGGCCATTCCCCCCCAAGCTTGTGTTTATCTTCATCTTCAGGCTACAGAGCTGCACATTTTTGTGACTCTATCTTCCACAGTGGTGACATTAACACAAAATCTCTCCCAACAGACATATAAACACATTACAACTGCTATTTGTGAAAAAAAAACTTGTTGCACTAGATGTATACTGGATCATATTTTGCCATAATGTCATACACTAAGACAAACAAAAAGACTCAAAAATTTAAAAATAATACCACCCTCACTCTTGCAGCTGATAATTATCTCCATTTATTTCAGTTTGCAGAATTCAACACTTGTTCCAAACACAAACCATCCACTAAGATAAACTCCAGCATAGAGCGGCTGAGTGAATGTGGTCTGGACTCTGTGGAGGAGAGTCATGGTTTTGGAGACTCTGTAGAAGGACAAAATACCTGCTCTGTGATCCAGGTACACTCCTACTCTGGAGGACTGAGGACCTGAGATGGGAATTTGAATGTTGTTGTACCAAAATGTACAACTGCTTTTGTTGCACTCTAATGCCCAAGATTTATAATTTCGACCAAATCTACATTCATTCCCCTCTCTGTTGATATTTTTGTATGTCATTGCTACATCAACTCCTATCCCATTCCACTCCATCTCCCAGTAACAACGTCCAGTTAGACTCTCTCTACTCAGGACCTGTTCATATCCAGTGAATCTGTCTGGATGATGAGAATAAGACTGATCTTGAAAAATAAATGTTGATTTTCTGTGTCCTTCTGATAATACAAGATTTTTGTGTACTGTGTTTGGATCAAATGTGATTTCACGTGAATATTTTAGGAATTCAGCTCTGGTCTTTGGCTCTGATTGTGGCAGTAAAACATCCACTTCAGTGACTGTCAGTGAGATGTTTGTCCAGTCCTCTCTCAGAATGTCCTGTAGTTTATCTCTGACCTCTGACACAGCTGCTGTCACATCCTCAAAGTAGCTCAGAGGACGGATATTGATGCTGGATGAGTCTGTAGACTCACTGAGTGCTGACAGTGAGGGGTAGTTGTGTAGAAACTGGATGTGATCCTCTGTGTGTGAGAGCTGCTTCAGCTCAGCATCTTTCCTCTTCAGCTCAGTGATCTCCTGCTCCAGCTTCTCCTCAAGCTCTTTGACTCGACTCACTTCAGTTTCCTGCTGGGATCTGATCTGCTGCTTCACATCAGAGCTTCTTTTCTGGATGAGATGGATCAGCTCAGTGAAGATCTTCTCACTGTGCTCCACTGTTTGATCAGCAGACTGATTGATGGCCTCCACCTCCTGTTGAAGCAGCTTCACATCTTTCTCTCTGTCCTGGATTCTCTGCTGGATGTTTTGTCGACTCACCTCCAGCTCTCTCTGCCTCTCAGTCCTTTCTGCTGCAGCTGAGACTGTGTCGTGGCCTTTATGTTCATCCACAGAGCAGAGATAACAGATACTCTGCTGATCAGTACGGCAGAACATCTTCATCATCTGATCATGTTGAGAGCAGATGTTCTCCTGGAGCTTCTTGGAGGGCTCCACCAGCTTGTGTTTTCCAAAGGCAGGAGACCCATAATGAGGCTGAAGGTGTTTCTCACAATAAGACACCAGACAGACCAAACAGAACTTCACTGCTTTCATTTTTCTTCCAGTGCAGACATCACAGGTCACATCTTCAGGTCCAGCATAGCAGTGATCAGCAGGAGCAGCTTGGAGTTCAGTCTTCTTCAATTTCTCCACTAAAACTGCTAACATGGTGTTTTTTTCCAGAACAGGTCTGTCTGGTGTGAAAGTCTGTCTGCACTGAGGGCAGCTGTAGATTTTCTTCTTTTCCTCTTCATCCCAGAAGCTTTTAATACAGTTCATGCAGTAGCTGTGTCCACAGGGAATAGTCACAGGATCCTTCAGTAGATCCAAACAGATCGAACAAGAGAAGGTTTCTTGGTCCAGCTGAACTCCTTTCTGTGCCATTTCTCCTCTCAGTGTCAGTGACTGTGCTGTATGTGTTTCTTTTTCAAACGGTGCCTGACGAGTCATGCAGTTCAAAATCTTGGAACTTGTACAGTGGGAATAGGAGAAAGGTGAGGGAGGTTTTCAGTTTAACTCACTGCAGAAACAAAACTGACCTGAAAGAATAAGTCTAATAAAAATGTAACACATTAACACGCAATCAAGATTTACTCACCATATAGACATAAAAAAGTACAAGGTACGAATCATTGCACAGATTAACTCTTGCAGGTATTGAACTTGTTTGTGATTGAACTTATTTTCAGGGGATAAAATCTCTCAACTAGAAATAAATATATGTGTATATAATTTCATGCAGTTAGGTGAAAAAGAAAGTACACCTTCTTTCACATCTAGATGTAAAACAACATATAAAAATTATTATTTGAAGTTATTGCTGCAAGAGATGGTTCTACAAGCTACTGAAACATTGGGATTCAAGCAAAAATACTTTTGTCTTACTTTTGTCTCTCATTATAGATGATTTAAAACCTTGAATAATACCGCGGAAAGGTCAGCTGTTTCAGAGACGTCCCCGTAACCTGGCTACTTATGACAGGGTTGATTATGGTTTTTTGCAACTGCCTTTACAGCAGCTTGGTTTTTTTTTTTTTTTTTAAAGGATTTCCCATATTATAACAGCAGGTAAGTGAAATAAATAAACAATTTAACCAGTCTGACACGTAATAAAAATGACCTTTATTTACTCAGAGGTTGGAACATTTCTTTGTATTACTGTGATTACATGTAAGCTAAAAATTAACTTCATTCAACTTTGCCACTACAAAGTCCTCTTAGGCAGTGATAACGTATTTCCGCTTTTATCTGCAAGGTGTACATTGTAGATATATATATATTTATATATATATATACATATACTGTGTTTGTATATTATAAAAATACATGCATGGGGCATGTTAAAGAAACATAGTCACTCTTCCCAGCAGACATCTGGTGCAGAGTTAAATAATGATTGTAATATTTAAAAAATAAATTAAAAAATAAAATAAAATCCCAAACCCCAATTGTCTGGGCCTGGCAGAGGTGATTGAGGTGTTGTTGTAAACCCTGGTGGGTTTCAGTGAAATCTAAAATATTGATATTGCTGCTCTTTTGGAAAGGCTGCCATGGGTCTCTAATTCAAGAGTTGCATTTTCCAGACGCACTTGACACATCCAAACAACCTGCCAGGTGTTTACCTTCTTTATCATCACCTTTCCCAGTCCTGGTTATGTTGCAGGTTTCTTCCTGTTTTCTCACCACTGTTGCCAAGTGCTTGCTCATACGGTACTGTTGAATCATGGGGAGTGTTCCTCTAATAGAGATATTAGACTTATTAAATGCCTTGAGATGACTCTGACTAACTAACTTAAAAAGGTAAAAACTTTCTTCAGTTTGAGTCTCACGGGAAGTCAGTATTCATCTTAGTGTCCCCATTTTTTTAAGCTTTAAACTACTTTTGGGTTAAAACAGATGTTTCATTGTAAACTAAATTCCGAGCTCCTCTTTTGTTTCTTGGATTATCAGTTTGAGCAATCCTGTCTCACATAAAAATTATGACTGATTTTGTGATAAGTTAGATTTAAGTAAATAACATTTTTCCATTGCAATATTAATGAGAATGCAAATTAGACTCATGGGAACCCAATTTATTTTAGGTCCAGGGCTGGAGGTGCATACTGTGGGTTTACCTTCCTGCAACTTAAGAATAACAAATCATATTATAAACCAGCATTTGTAAAATGGAAAGAGATATTCTAGTGAGAGTTTTGTACTACACTAGTTTTGCACACTTGCCACATTGTGACACTGTTACCTGAAAACTACATCTAAGTGTGCCCGTCTGTGTGTGCCTGTTTGTCTGTGTCTATATGTCAGGTCGGGTCTTAGACTCCACCTCTCTGGGAACTCCCAGGCCCTCCAAAGTATGTAGGCCTATCTCCCCTCACCACACTCCCTGCCAGTGACTGATGCCCTCAGGGGTCGGTGCGTTGGTGCTTCTTGGTGTCCAGGGCTGGGCGCTCAGGTATGCACCAGCTCACTCCCGGTGACTACTTGGCAGGGCCTGGCGCCTGTTGCCCGGTCAGGCCTCTTCCGGGACAAAGGGGGCCCTCGGGCCTCCGGCCTCTGGGTCTGCGGCTCGTTTCACTCTGGCACAGCTGGCTGCCGGCAGAGCTGGCTGCCGGCAGAGCCGGCGGGCACGCCAGTGCAGCCCCCTCTGGCTTCTGCTCTGTGGCTACTGGGTGACCCCTCGTCTGGGGCTCTCCTCAGCCCTTCCCAGGAGGGTGGCACAGATGCCCCTCCGGTGGTCCTCCTTGGGCTCTCGCACTCTAGGGCCTCTGGATGTCTGGAGCCTGAATCTCCTCCATACCTGCTTCATGCCCTGGGGGACGGGGCTATGGCTCTCTACATCCTCTAGCAGACCATTACATGGGGAAACCTTTTGAATACAAGCGCGCTGATCCACACAGGTGTGCACACAGGTGTTCACTGTTCATAGACATAAACTATACCTTTATTGGCTGCTATTTCAAAGCACATTGTGCGCTGTCGGTCCTGCGTGCTGCACCAACAACATTCAATATTTAGTATTTACTGCTGTTTACACTTAGCTAGATTAATGCGATGGTGTTGTGTTTAGTATGTTGCTTTGTTTTTTTTTCTTGTTCTCTCTTCTTTTTCTCTCAACAGGTGATCCAGGAGATTTTTCTCTTCTTTCTCTTTTTAAGTGCCCTTTCTCACTGTCCCTCTTCCCTTCTGTTTTTCTTTTCCTTCATCTTTCTTTCTCCCTTTCCTATCCCTTTCCTAGGCCGTGATGATCCATTTGGCAAAGTAAATCCATTGGGTATCCTTGTTGGTCTTCAGACAACAATTCTGACGGCTAAAGAACCAAATGGGACAGGCAAAAAAAAAAAAAAAAAAAAAAAAAAGCTGTCAGGCGACTCGGGAGGGGAAGGCTGTGCTCCAGCTGCACTGTGTATAGTGCAGGTGGAGCGCTGCTGGCTTTGACTAAAGAATTTGTTGGGTGGTGGAAGGAATTCTTCGAGGACCTCCTTAATCCCACTGGCACGTCTTCCATGGAGGAAGCAGAGTCTGGGGATGAGGGGGGAAGACCCGCCAATCTCTGGGGCAAGGTCACTGAGGCAGTTAAACAATTCCTTAGTGGCAGAGCCCCTGGGGTGGATGAGATCTGCCCTGACTACATGAAGGCTCTGGATGTTTTGGGGCTTTGTAGGTTGACACGCCTCTATAATGTTGCGTGGAGATCAGGGGCACTACCTCTGGATAGAATTTCTAGGCGTAGCCAAGTGGCGGAAGGCCTTCACCTGGGTGGTCTCAGAATCTCTTCTCTGCTTTTCGCAGATGATGTAGTTCTGTTGGCTTCATCAGGTGATGGCCTCCAGCTCGCAATGGAACAGTTCACAGACAAGTGTGAAGTGGTGGGAATGAGAATTAGCACCTCCAAATCTGAAGCCATGGTCCTCAGCCAGAAAAGAGTGGGGTGCCCACTCCAACTCAGGGACAAGTTCCTGCCCCAAGTGGAGGAGTTTAAGTATCTCTGGGTCTTGTTCACAAGTGACGAGAGAAGGGAACGGGAGATCCACTGACACATTGGTGCTGCGGCTGCAGTGATGCAGATGCTGTACCGGACCATTGTGGTGAAGAGAGAGCTGAGTGTAAAAGCAAAGCTCTCAATTTACCGGTCCCTACCCTCACCTATGGTCATGAGCTGTGGGTAGTGATGTGGTCGCAAATTTTGAAGCCATTCTGATAACCTTCTTCCACCAACGATGTGGAGATCCAAATCCAATTAAAACCAAGAAACTCAAAAAGATGCTCTGTAAAAGAGTAGAATTCTTGGAACAGAGTTTAATACACTGAATCGTATGAACAGCAGGAAAAATACATACAGACATTTAGCAAGAGAATTACATAGCAGAAAGCAAGCAAAGCAAAACCCCGGGGTGTACAGCCTTAAGCACAGACAGCAGAGCAACACAGAGACGGACAGGTAGCAGCAACAGGAGGAAAAAAAGCTCTGGGGGTGTCCTCTGGTCCCCTAATATAGGGACCAGTATCCCCACCCCCTGCTGCTGGGTAACTTTCCCACACGCCCAACACAGCTGCTGGGGTCAGGTAGCGGCCAAGGTCTTGGCCAAAGGCCAGTCAGGACTCTGAGTACCCCTTGCTCTGGTTTATCACAATAGGTCATGACACGGTCAAAGGTCACACATTAATCCTAATTATTAAATCTTATACAGCAAGTGGCACAATCTTATAACATATAATACACAGGTTACATGCTTAAAAACACTTCAGTTTGGGTTCAAAGTGTGTGTGTGTGATATTTTATCGTGATGTGTTCAGGATCTCTATTACAATGTTACTGTTTTGGTTGTGCTGCGTTAAAGACGTTGAGTGTGTATTAGGAAAGGTTAGTTACCGGAGAGTAAATTATTCAGGAGAATTCTCCCCCTACATTAACTGCCCTGTTAATGTACCAACTTAATAAACCTCGGTGAAGCAAAAATGTCTTGTGCTTAAGACTCTACATGAAAGTTAAAATATATATGTTCAGTGCACATAGATATATAGAGTATATAGTTACATAGTTATACATATCACACAAAAATCCACCACAGTGACCAAAAGAATGAGATCCCGGATACAAGCGCCAGATATGAGCTTCCTCCAAAGGGTAACTGGCCTCTCCCTTAGACATAGGGTGAGAAGTTCAACCATCCGGGCGGGGCTCAGAGTAGAGCCGTTGCTCCTTCACATCGAAAGGAGCCAGTTGACGTGGTGCGGGTATCTGACAAGTATGCCTCCTGGGCTCCTCCAAGGTGAGGTTATCAGGGCATGTCCCACTGGAAGAAGGCCCCGGGGCAGACACAGGACACTCTGGAGAAGTGTTTCACCCCAGGTTAAAGGTGATCACTCGTTACAGCTTTGCATTGTTTTGCAGTGACTTTTCTCTGTGACAAAAAGACCCAAACAAGGCAGCAAGTTTCCACAGTGCACCACATCAACATTCTGTATCAGGATAGACAGAGATCTTTTAGCCGTCCTCATCCTTGTGAAATTGATCCTGTCTCTCTGATCTTATCCACACTCAGAAGCAGAAGATTTCTCCCAGAGCACTCTACAAATTTATCCACTAGTGCTCTGTACTTTAGTTGTGTACTTTAGCAAAGCTAAAAACAAAATTCATGAATTTAGAAAATGACATCTTTCTGTTGAAACCAAATGGTGAATTGGATAATCTTTGCACAAAAAGCTAGTCATAAAATGGGCAAAAGTCAAAAAGAGTAAATTCTACACACACTGCAACCAAATAATTTTATAATTTTTTCTCTAAGATGTTAGTGTTTATACTTCAGATAAAAGAAGTTGACAAGAAGTTTTCTCATCTGGATTCTGTCTTTACAACACTGTGAAGCAAAATTACAAAAGTATAGAAGTACAGAAGTACCAACCCAATCTGATGTTTAATCTTTATTGAAAACTGTCAAAACACAAAAATGTTCCCAAGACTGAAATATTTAAATGTATTTATTTGAACACAAACTTCATATCATTACTTTCCAATAGCCTTTAATCCTGTGTAATGAATTACTTTTCAAGCAACTTAAAGAAGTCCAGATGCTTTTCTTTCCAAGCTCCTTAGACTACGATGACCTTGATGACTGAGAACCTTCACAGATGAATTACTTTTAGTGACAAGGAGCACAAAATAAATCTTGAAATTAAAATGCAATCAAAATCTCCACTTTTTATCTTAAAGCAAAAGTTTTTAGTTAAGAAAGGTAAAAGAATTTCAAACACTAAGGCCCATGAAGTGGAAGAGAAACAACAACATACAAATGCATCAAAAAATAAAATATTCACCAAACCTTTAGAGCAAGGAGAAGTTTAAATTTTCAAGTGGATAAATAATTTTGTAAATTAATAATCATCATGAGCAATGAAAACATCCATGGCTAAATAGACTTGGGAAAGAGCTCAACCTAAAAAACTGGAAAAACTCAAGAGACCAGCAAAAAGTTGTCAAGGCACCACGCATAATTTTTGACTGACAGCTGATCTCTGCAAAATGCCAAATCAATCAGAGAGACAACATGAATCTGGAATGAAATGAAATACAGATTTAAACCCATAACAATTTGAAAGACTTTACTCTATTTCAGTTTAATGAACTCAGAACTTGTTCCAACAGAGTAAAGCCAAAGTCCAGCATAGAGCGGCTGAGTGAATGTGGTCTGGACTCTGTGGAGGAGAGTCATGGTTTCAGAGACGCTGTATAAGGACAAAATACCTGCTCTGTGATCCAGGTACACTCCTACTCTGGAGGAACGAGGACCTGAAATGGGTGTTTCATTGTTGTTGTGCCAAAATGTATAACTGTTGTTGGAAAATTTTATTGCCCAAGATTTGTTATTACGTCCCAAAATACCTTCATTCCCACCCTCTGCTCTGCTGATATTCTTGTATGCAACAGCTACAATAACTCCTTTTCCTTTCCACTCCACCTCCCAGTAACAACGTCCAGTCAGACTCTCTATACTCAGGACCTGACAATAAAAAGCAAACCTGTCTGGATGATCCAAATAAGACTGTTTTTGACTCATAAATTCTGCTTTTCTGTTCCCCTCTGATAATAACAGCTGTTTTTGTGCTGTGTTTGGATCCAGTGTGATTTCACATGAATATTTTAAGAATCCAGCTCTGGTCTTTGGCTCTGGTGGATCTGACAGTAAAACATCCACTTCAGTGACTGTCAGTGAGATGTTTGTCCATTCCTCTCTCAGAATGTCCTGTAGTTTATCTCTGACCTCTGACACAACTGCTGTCACATCCTCAAAGTAGCTCAGAGGACGGATATTGATGCTGGATGAGTCTGTAGACTCACTGAGTGCTGACAGTGAGGGGTAGTTGTGTAGAAACTGGATGTGATCCTCTGTGTGTGAGAGCTGCTTCAGCTCAGCATCTTTCCTCTTCAGCTCAGTGATCTCCTGCTCCAGCTTCTCCTCAAGCTCTTTGACTCGACTCACTTCAGTTTCCTGCTGGGATCTGATCTGCTGCTTCACATCAGAGCTTCTTTTCTGGATGAGATGGATCAGCTCAGTGAAGATCTTCTCACTGTGCTCCACTGTTTGATCAGCAGACTGATTGATGGCCTCCACCTCCTGTTGAAGCAGCTTCACATCTTTCTCTCTGTCCTGGATTCTCTGCTGGATGTTTTGTCGACTCACCTCCAGCTCTCTCTGCCTCTCAGTCCTTTCTGCTGCAGCTGAGACTGTGTCGTGGCCTTTATGTTCATCCACAGAGCAGAGATAACAGATACTCTGCTGATCAGTACGACAGAACATCTTCATTACCTCATCATGACGAGAGCAGATGTTCTCCTGGAGCTTCTTGGAGGGCTCCACCAGCTTGTGTTTTTCAAAGGCAGGACATTCATAATGAAGCCTAACATGTTGTTCACAGTAAGAGATCACACAAACAAGGCAGGACTTGAAGGCTTTCATTTTTCTTCCAATGCAGACATCACAGGCCACATCTTCAGGTCCAGCATAGCAGTGATCAGCAGGAGCAGCTTGGAGTCCAGTCTTCTTCAGCTGCTCAACTAAAACTGCTAACATGGTGTTTTTCACCAGGACAGGCCTCGGTGTGAAAGTCTGTCTGCACTGAGGGCAGCTGTAGGTTTTCTTCTTTTGCTCTTCATCCCAGAAGCTTTTAATACAGTTCATGCAGTAGCTGTGTCCACAGGGAATAGCCACCGGATCCTTCAGAAGATCCAAACAGATCGAACAAGAGAAGGTTTCTCGGTCCAGCTGAACTCCTTTCTGCGCCATTTCTCCAGTGGCTTTGTTACTTTCACTTCCTTATAAATGAAACTACTCTGAGCGCTGATCTAAATAACATGTTTCTGTAGCGAATGGGACCTGTCAGCTGTTACACGTCACCACATGTTGGCTACACCCATCTTCAAACTGCAGCTCTGAAGGGGAGGGAACACGGAAACGTGAACAGAGCGGAGGTGTTACGTAGTGCACCCACTTCGCGTGTTACCAGTCCATTCAATGGGCGTTATTATCGGAAATCAGCCTTCTACACCTACTCGTTTGTTATCCTCCATTCAGATGTGTATCTGTGCTGAACATTTCTGATCAGGAGTCAGTCAAGCTACATTGAGTTTGAGACTTTTCTCTGTTGAAAACAGGTTGAAGATGGCTCACAGAGCTTTGAAGATTCAAGTTTAGGAACATTATGGCTGTTGATGGTGTGTAAAGCCTCTACTTACCTTCGAGACTTTTGTTTTTATTACTAATTTAGTTTAGTTTTTGTTGTTGAACACAGATTTCATAGGACGTATTAAGGATGAAGCATTGTTGCTTCATCCTTAATACGTTAAAGCAGAACTGGTTTGGAAATCAAAAGATCCTTGAAAGCTTTTTCTACTCCGTGACCCTCAAAGCCAAACTTCAACCATGAGAGCTGACGGAATATGATTTTTTTTTAAGTGATATTATCAGACACATAGGTAAGCAACAATACTTACTATGTGGTTTTATCATAATTGTCTCTCACAAAGTGGTCTTAGAGCTGTACGATATAAACAAAATCTCATATCCCAATATAAGACATTTATCATCCCGACAACGATATGTTGTTTTCAGCTGGGCGTTGTGTACCTGGCATCGAGTCTTTTGACCGATGCACTAAACGATACATTTTTAGACATAAGTTGTGACGGCCACCATTTTCTTCAAAATAAAACAAAATAAAAAAATAAACCAACAAACACAAAAACACCAGACATCATGATACAGACTTATAATTTGCACCGATGTTTTTTCGAAATCCTGTATGCGAAAAGTGAGCGCGGGGGCCCTCGGCGCACCTGCTCGCTGCTGAAGTCAAAGTAAACTTTATTGTCATCTCCGCTACATACAGTCCAGTATATAGAGACGAGACGACGAGGCTCCAGTTACAGCAGTGCAAGTAAACAAAAAATAAATATAAGAAGAGTAAGAAAATAAATATACACTTTAGGACTCGGGGTAAAGGGATCAATAACAATTTAAAATTTAAATTTTATAGTTTGATGATTTAAAGTCTCACACACAACCCGTCGAAAGGGCAGGGGGCCGGCTGCTTCCAAATCGAGCACATTTCATTCCTAATGTTGTAAATCCAAGTCTGTTATGTATTCATGATTTGAATCCTGGGTTGTGCGAAATCCCAGAAATGCACCCTAGACAAAGTGAATCTGTGAACTAAGGTGTAGGTCTGTTAGGTTATGTTGTGGTGATCCTCGGGTTGAGGGATGGGTGTTCATACTGGAGTGCAAAATTAAAACCAATGGAAGATGGACAAGAAAAGTTCAAAGCCATCAGGTGCTCAGTTTAGAAAAAAGAGAAAAGAAGAGGAGGAGAAACGAGCAAAAGATACAGGTAAGCAGATGTGTCATTGGATAATGGCAGGTCATCCTGAAACAGTCAGAATCAGAATACTTTATTAACCCCCAAGGAAATTATGTGGGTTACAGTTGCTCCAAGAAGAAATTGTAAAAATAGTAACAGTAACAGACTAAACTCCAAACAATACATTATGTTACAGATTTTAATATTAATTAGTCATTGTCAGTTGTTGATTTGTCCTGTTCTCATTGTATGACGAATTATGATGGCTGTTTGGTAGCTGTTTGCATACTATGCATACTCTCTCTCTTCATATGTGTGTGTGTGTGTATGTTTCTCTGGCGAAATTCAGTATGGTTCCGACAACAGTTTTATGTTTGTTATGTTTTATGTACAATCCTTAATATTTATACACATATTTATACAAACACACACACATAAAGTTTTGTGTGTGTGTGTAGGGGGGGGGGGTTGCCCAGGGCGCCAAACAGGCTAGGTCTGCCACTGGTCACTCCTCTCAACAGACTTCTGGTGCAGAGTTAAATAATGATTGTAATATTTAAAAAATAAATAAGTGAAAAATAAAATCCCAAACCCCAATTGTCTGGGCCTGGCCGAGGTGATTGAGGTGTTGTTGTAAACCCTGGTGGGTTTCAGTGAAATCTAAAATATTGATATTGCTGCTCTTTTGGAAAGGCTGCCATGGGTCTCTAATTCAAGAGTTGCATTTTCCAGACGCACTTGACACATCCAAACAACCTGCCAGGTGTTTACCTTCTTTATCATCACCTTTCCCAGTCCTGGTTATGTTGCAGGTTTCTTCCTGTTTTCTCACCACTGTTGCCAAGTGCTTGCTCATACGGTACTGTTGAATCATGGGGAGTGTTCCTCTAATAGAGATATTAGACTTATTAAATGCCTTGAGATGACTCTGACTAACTACCGTAACTTAAAAAGGTAAAAGCTTTCTTCAGTTTGAGCAAAAACTTGTAAGTGAAAGCAGCTTAAACTGAGCAAAGGTCTGGGGGTGCTCAGTGTTGTTTCTGTTTGCTGCCCACACATGTAACCAACACTGCTCCACTATTTAGTTTTTCTCATTAGTAATGAAAAACTGTCTAAACCAAACCCTGTGCTCCTCTGACTATGGAGCTGTGATGAGCTGTGTGGCCACAGCTTTGAGGCCGTGTTGGTTAATTTCTACCATCTAGTGGTGAAAGCTATTTAATACAGCTTTAAGTTTGAAACACTGACACCTGAGTCACCCTGCAGCCAGCAGGAATGCATTTTAGATGCATCTTAATATATCCTGTAATTGTTCAACTTATTCAGACATACAAACATGGCAACATTTCGCTTTGTAAAGTTGATGGTACTTTGAGTTTTGTATTTTAGATTATCATTTGGACTTTTAGTCTTTAGTTCTGGTTACTTTTGTATTCTGGGTTCTCTTTACATTTTGAGCACTGGTTTGTATTTACTTGTTTGGGGTGCAGTTTAGTATAGCCTCCTCAGTCTACTTTTGTTTCTTGTTAAGAATTTGTCTCTCTCTGGTTTGTTACATCCTGTTTGATACACAGTTGTTTCTTGTGTTTTGTATTTGGAAAAACGAGACAAGGTTTGTCTCGTTGTTCTTGATTAATTTCAGATGTTCTTGTTTCCCAAGTGTTTCCTTTCCCCCTCTCGTTAGCTGTGTATGTTTAAATGGAGTCAGTTTCTGTTTGTCCTTTGGCAGAGAATCAGTTTGTCATTTCTCTGTTTGATCCCAAGAGTTTAGATTCTGCAGCTTTCATGGAGTTGTAACCTAATTGGTTGGTTGGTTTTACCTTGGTTTTGTCTGTGGGTCTTGGATTTCGATCCTTTTTGCCACCCCTAATACTGACAAAATCAAAATAAAATGTATTAGAGTCAGGGTGGACAGTGTTCTATTTTTTTAATCAAGTGAATGAATTACACTCCCAAAGAGAAACTACTGAAATTGTCTATTTGATGAACTACTTTTCAGTACTCCAGCTGGTGGCTCGCACTGCCAGGACACACTTCTTCCTGAGCAAACACTTTCAGTTCTCACAGAAGGAAAATCACTGATATATTAATGATGGTTCAGTTACACTGAATTATTTTTGTCATGCATATCGTCAGTTCCTCTCCTTGTAATTTGGGTCTTTCCCACCAGAAAGAAGGAAACAAGGAAGCAGCACAAGGAAAGAGGAATAAAAAAAGGCTTTGGACAAAATGAAACATCTTCACTTTGTTGTCACAGCTCCACTGACTGTTTGTCATTTTGTTACAGTCTGTCGCATTTTCTGGTCTCAGATGTCAAATAAATACATAGTGTTCATGAAAACTGTTTTATTTAGGCCTACTTTTAATGAAATTTAAACACGCACTTGAGTATTTTGTTCTTTTTATTTATCACACATTAATGGTGAGGGACAGAAAGTTTGAATATGCAACCAATCATCTTACAAAAAATCTCACAAGACTAAACGTGCACCTCACACTGTGGTTTGTATATTCCAGCTGTGTTGCCTCTTTAGTACATTAAAAAATGTAGGATAGACTCTTTCTCTGTCTGTTGGATACATTTTTGAAATTGTGATTTCCCTCATGATGACTCAGTGATCCTAATTTCAGTCACTAGGTACATATTAGAGAAATGAGAAAAGCCCTAAGTGTCAGAGAAAGCTGTGACTGTGAATCAGCATGACCATATACGGGACCTCCTCTAAGACAAATGAAGCCATCATTAATTCTTCCTGTGTTTTCCCTACTGTGACAAATTAAACATACACTCAGTTTTCAGATTAAATAGCTTCATGTCTAAAGCTGAGGCAGTAATTTTGATACTTTCTGCAAGTTGTAATAACATATATTTCATAACATGAATGAAACATAAAGGTAAAGCAGGTGCATGTAAAATTCAAATCCAAATTGTAAAAATAAACTACATATTAAAGATTATTTGGTTCCCTTGTGATTGTCCACTGATTTGATGGAATTGTGGGTAATGTAGTTGGAAGAATTGTTTCAGCACTGAAGTTTGATTCATATGTTATGAGCGGAGTAGCAGCAGCAGTGGTTTTTCAGCCAAATCCATTTGACCTTTTCTTCCCAGATATCCAGCCTGGGATCCTGGAGCCTGTCCTAGAAGCAACTAAATCCTGTCAGTTATAATACTAACAGCAGGTGATAGGAAGTTTTCCTGCCCACTATACAAACTCACTGGTAAAATAGTCTTTGCTACAATGACACCTGTGTTCAGTTAACATTTAGGCCTAAACTACAAATTAAAAAGTGAATTTTTATACTTAGATTACCTTTTAAATCCCAACTTTGAATCTTGTTTCAAAGTCTTGGTAACTCTAATGCGATCACTTTCAGCACTTGCAGACATGTATTTATTAAATGGTTGTAATTAAACATTGTAATTAAGCTGTATGTATATATAAAGGTATTTAATGTGCATAAAAAGACAATAAATATTAGTGTTGAAGTGTGATCAAAACATAAAATATTACGTTTTATTTCACAATTTAAACTGAACGACCTCCTTTCCCCACAAGGCCTCAAAATGTGTCTGAGAGGATTTCATTGCGTAGACCACGAGATGGTTTACAAAAAGGTATCAACCTTAATATGACGTATGCTGTACTTTGTGAATAATCACTCCTTTATTTGTTATGCAACAATACAAAATGATTTACAGGCGTAAAAGAATTTCACAAATACATAAATAAACACATAAATATCGTTATTTGCTTATAACTAAATAACAGCAGGTGATGAATGAAACATTAAGTGTTTATGATGCTTATCAATCCTAAATTTTGACCTCATATACCATTCAGCTGTTTTAAGAAGCCACAACTGATGAAAAATCAAGAGCAGGAGATTTGTCATCAACCAATCACCTGCCTGTCATGCTGGGACCACACCACACAATATCTTTGTGTTTAAAGGCAATATGAAATGCTACACATATAAAGGCTAATTTATATTATTAAGCCCTGCTCTCAAAAACAGACAGAGATGTAAAACTGTCTGTGAAAGTTATGGTTTGCTTAAAGTTATAGTTTTAAAAACATGTTTAGCGCCATCTTCTGTCAGTGCAGAACGTGACGTCATGTGGTCGGTTGGTTGATTGCGGCCAATAGACTTACATTAGTTTATGTTAGTTAACTTGTGACAGAATCGATAACTCAGAGGAAAAGTAACGATACTAAAACTAAAAACCAGTGGAGGTGATCACTTCTATGCTGCCCCTGACTGCAACAATGAGTTTGATGTTAAAACCAAGAGTATACTGTCCACTTTCACTGTATGTCTCTTTAGCAGGAAGTGGCTGGTCGCTGTTTGGCTAGCTGCACTCAGACAGGAAAATCCACCTGTTAGCCGTAATGTTTGAGTTTGTAAAGCACTTTATAAATGAGGACTGTGTGGAGGAGAGCCTGTTTGAGACAGGTGACAGGTGGTTTCACTGGGCTGACAGAAACTGGTTTTTCCTCCTCTGGCCAAGTTTACTGAGGGGCGCAATCAGCTGATGCACTCAGCACTTTTTATCCAATAAAATAATCTTTCTCTTCTCGAGCACATCCAGACAGTTTACAACATAACAGCCCACTACATGCACATCACACCAGGAATCCAATCAGTGCGTCTGCAGGGAAAGCATGCTGATGGATGTTAGGGTTTCTAATAGCCTTCAGTAAAAAACTGTTATGTTTTTGGTGCGATATTCATGCAGTAACCTGTTATGTAGTAAACTGGTTGTGTTTCAGATAAGAGAGAATATTTTTTTGCATAAAATAGTGCTGATGGCATCTTGCCAGTATCTGCTTTGCAAGCTGATTTCACGGCTCAGTACACCCAGCCTGGTGAGGAAAAGCTGGAGTGTTGGACTCCAGCTTGTCGGTCTGGGGACTCCAACAGGCTCTGCTCCACACAGCCCTCGTTTATAAAGTGCTTTACAAACCCGAACATTACGGCTAACAGATGAATTTTCCTGTTTGGTGCAGCTAGCCAAACAGCAACCAGCCACTTCCTGCAAAAGAGACAGACAGAGTGGACAGTATACCCTCAGTTTCTTAACATCAAACTCATTGTTGCAGCCAGGGGCAGCATAGAAATGATCCCCTTAGACTCATTTTTAGTTTTAGTATCATTATTTTTCCTCTGAGTTATCAATTCTGTCACTAGTTAGCTAACATAAACTAATGTAAGTCTATTAGCCGCAACCAACAAAATGACCACATGACGTCATGTTCTGTACTGACAGAAGATGGCGCCAAACATGTTTTTAAAACTTTAACTTTAAGCACTTATTTCTTAAATCCAGCTTCACAGACAGTTTTACATCTTTGTCTGTTTTTTAGAGCAGGGCTCAATAGTGTAGCATTTCATGCCCCCTTTAATAAAGGTGACTTAATCCTTGCTGTGACTTGACTCATAGGCATAATTAAATGTCTAATTTCTCTCAGCTCTATGTGAAGGACCAACTCAAGAAGCAGTACTGGAGTAGTAGGTCACAAGATTTGAGTCTTACGGGAAGTCAGTATTCATCTTAATGTCCCCATTTTTTTAAGCTTTAAACTACTTTGTTAGGTTCAGCAAAGTTTGGGTTAAAACAGACGTTTCATTGTAAACTAAATTCCGAGCTCCTCTTTTGTTTCTTGGATTATCAGTTTGAGGAATCCTGTCTCACATAAAAATTATGACTGATTTTGTGATAAGTTAGATTTAAGTAAATAACATTTTTCCATTGCAACATTAATGAGAATGCAAATTAGATTTATGGGAACCTAATTTGTTTTAGGTCCAGGGCTGGAGGTGCATACTGTGGGTTTACCTTCCTGCAACTTAAGAATAACAAATCATATTATAAACCAGCATTTGTAAAATGGAAAGAGATATTCTAGTGAGAGTTTTGTACTACACTAGTTTTGCACACTTGCCACATTGTGACACTGTTACCTGTAAACTACATCTATGTCAATTCAGTGTTAATTTGAAATTCATATAAAGCCTTATAAACGTGAGTGACCAGCCTCCATCTGACTGATAGATTGATCAGCTGCAGTCCTAATGGCATGCTGGACCAGCAAATAATAAAAGTATAAATTTAAAAAATCCATATGCCTGTTTTCAGATGAGCATGGATCTTTCATTAGTTACTGAAATCATCTTAGAGGCCTCAGTTTGGTCAGCCATTATTAGGCTATATGGTGTGGTCTCAGCTTTGGGCTACTCTGGTTCGATTAAAAAAAGACAGCGCTATCTGATCAGTTCTGTAGATGTTTGCTTAACAGGAAGAAGCTAAATTGAAACTCTGTGTTCTCACAGCTCTATAAAGTTGCCTCCCCTCCACATGTCCTCTGGAAACCACACCTCGCCATCTGCTTTCAAACTTTTCATCCGTCAGTGGCGTTTAAGGAGTTTGGACAAGAAGCCAGAAGAGGCGGGACTGTCGGTCTGCACCTCCTCTTTGGCTTTGGCCTTCTCCTCTCCGAGGCCAAGCTCCCCCTCCAATTGCTCCAACTCTGACTGGTCCAGCAGCTCAAAGTCCTCCACCTCGCTGTCCGACTCCTCGGTCAGCTCCAGCAGCCTGCTCGATTCTGTGAGTCTCGCCCGCTTGGGGTCTTCAGTTGGTGTCATGAAGCTGACCGCTGCTTCTATTCTCTCCTGGATGGCAGCCGTGACTGCAGCGGTGATAACTTCACCTGCCATCTGGTTGACCAAATCGAGGGCATTGGTGGACTGGTCTTGAGGTTCGTGCTTGGATTTGATTGGATCCTGGAGCCGAGTTGGAGGTGAAGCAAGGCCGAGGCTGAGGTCATCGTCGTCGTCGCCATTGGTGGTCGTGCCATTATCAAGTGAAGGGAATTCAGGCAGGCCACCAATGAACGGTTCTTCTCTGTCAAGGTCTGATCAAAGTGGCCCCGACACAAAAAGAAAGAAACACCAGTTACCCAAATATGTGAGACACGAAGTAGCTCTCTGTGTCAGTCAGAAGAGCTGTCAAATGAAACTTACCTTCTGAGTTCTCAGTCTGTGGTGTGTGTCCCTCTGACAGGTTGAAAGTACCATTGTCTGTCCATGTGACATCTGACACCTCTGTGTCCGAGACAGACATCTCTTTACACACTGTGGAGTCGAGCTGGAGGGAGGGAGACACACGCAGACGTCAGATTTTATAGTGCAAACCCAGATCTGAGCTGGTAATTGGTTGACTCAGACAAAGTGGTGACATCCGGGACTAAAAGATGAAGCCACATAACAACTAAGTGCATGAAACTGCAGAATCCTGAAGTCACTTGAGGTTTACAAGGCATACGACATATTCTTTCTGCATTACATTCATTACATTTGCACAGTGATTTGAACACTCTAATAGTGAGCGTGACAGGGAAGTGCACTCAGTGAATTCAACCAGCAGCTCAGTGTTTGGCATGAGGAGAAAAACTTTAAAGCATTTCTTGCCATTGAATTTGTCCCATGCTGACGATGGTGATGTGGATCACGTGTACTGAATTTTACTAGCTTTAACTGGATGCTATCAGTCAACAGAGACATAATTAGATTAAGATGATTAGCCAACCTTTGGAAACATAGAGGAGAGGTCTGACTCAATGCCTTCTTTCTCATTCTGAGCCTGCAGGAGTCGCTTTTCTGAAAGAAAAAAAAAAGAAAAACATGGATGAGACTGATTTAGTTCTCTGGCAAAATACTGGATAAAAAAGGTAAACTGATTTTTACATGATAACAAATCGTTTTAATGTTTACCCGCTATTTAAATATGCATTTTTATTAAAAATCTACTCTACATTCAGTGTACATTTCTACAATAGTTCCTACATGCTATGCAGCATTTCACAATAATGTCAAATCTAGGTCAAGCTGTGACCTCAATGTCAATTTACCTGCACACCTGACTTTGGCTCAAATGAAAAAAAACAACAAAAAAACCCACCATCACCTTTGCAATGGTAGGTCTTAATGAACTGCAGAGGAGAAACAACAGACCCTTACATTATGCTTGTTATGTGTTGTTGAGATATATGGCTCATACTGCATATGCCAAAGGTAACATTTAGCAGTTGCAACAAAACTTCAGTTAAAGTTTTTAAAGATTTGTTCTGGTTTGGTCTGCATGATAGAAAAATGAAGGTCATATAAGTTTGCAGCAGTTTGGCAGGTGGTTGTCTTAAAAAAAAAACACATGGTAAGTCACTTCCTGATCTCATGTACTTGTTTGGATAATGAGTAAAAACAAATTGCACGATATTTACCGTGGTTCTCTTTGATTTTCTGAAAAAACTCCCCGATGCCAAAGTCCAGCTTCTGCAGAACTGGCTCCAGCCACGAGCTGATGTCATGAGATGAAATCAGAGGCCACAGAAAGACACCCAACACTTCACAGAGAAAAAAAACAATGTCAGCTTATTTTGCAGAATAAAATGTGTTCAGCAAGCTCAAATTCAGCATGCGATATTCATCATATGTGTTGTTTAACTTGTGTTGTCCTTGGGATTCCCATATACTTGTTTGCCATTCACCTAGGGACCATTTTTGGCCCGAGGACAACACAAGGGGTATCAATGTGTAGACTCTTTAATAATCATTATTTATTTGCTAATTATTACACTAATTAACGGTATACCGATGGCACACCGCTATTGCACTCAATTTGGTGAAATAACTCTCAGAAACCAGACAAAAAAAATGTGATTCAAATGTGTTTTTCAGTTGATAACTTGACCTTTTGTTGAGCAAATCTTTGAGGACTCACCTAGAATATATGAGATAACGATCCCTGGAATGTAGCGTCCTAAGACAGCAAAGAAAGTGCACACACTGCAAACCAGCAGGCAAAACTAAAACAGAGAGGCAAAAACAAAGAGAAGTTTTTGCTGTCAGTTGCAAACTAAACTCTCCCTCAAACACTAAAATGTTTTAGTATTTGTGTTTTTACAGATATGCAAAATCCCTCCCGGCTTCAGCTTCAGACACAAAGTAGAGACAGTGAAGTTATAAAGCAAATAGGTATTTTCCAACAATGCTGTTTTATACAGATTTCTATAATTTATTAACTAATTCTTATACTAAATATATATATACATATATATATATATATATGCTTTGTTCATGACATACGTCAGGTATGTCGTCTCTGCCTCACCTTGCCTGGGTTCTGCTTTTTGAAAGCTGATGTCTCTTGCAGAAAGAGTCTGAGGGAGTCAGTAAGCTGAGGTCCGACCCCAGTCTGGCTGTCCTGGCCTGAATCAATGATCTCCCAGCTATAAAGAGACAAAGACAGAGGAATGTTAATTAAATTAATAACACTCCTGACTGTGCTTGGAACAATGGGCCTCTAAAATGGAAATTTGGAGGTCTAATGATGCTGATGCTAATAGCCACCATAATTTAGACATTAAAGGCTGAAATTGTCATGGTCTTGGGTCTGTTGCCCAGAGTTCTGTGTTTTTAAAGTTTTCTAGTTCTGTTGCATTTACTGCTTTAGTCTGTTTTCATAGTCCCCTCCAATAAATTGACTGGACTAGATCATGCTGACACACTTTACGGTGACTCCGCATTAAAAATAGGACCAGCATTTGACTAACTAAGAAGGGGATTACATTGCTGTCAGAGGTTTGAAATTCTGCTTCGTTGAGGATCATTGATAAATTTTAGTCCAAGTAAAAAGCCACTCCAATGCAAATGTCATTGTCTAAATTAGTAAGCCTACAATAACATTGGCACGATGACTGTGCAGACAGGTGTGGGATGGGAATAGGGACGTGAAACTGGTTTCCATGCTGTGGCACTGCTGGGAATTCTCGGCCACCTGATGATTTATAAAACTTTCCGCTCCAGGATGGGAGCTCCCAAACATCACCTTCTATTTAAGCTCCACTATCAGCCCCTCGTGTTCTCTTCAGATATAAAACAGCTATGAAAGGCACAGGTGTGGCTCATGTGTAGGTCATGTGTGATAAATAGATATGAGTATGAGGCAGCTAAAGTCATCTTTCCTCTCTTAGCTACTTTCAGTTCCCCAGGCTGTAACGCAATGCGCCAGTAATATTAGTAAAGCTAAAATGTTTTCAGCTGATAAATGAGCATCTACTAGTGTATAATGTAACACCAGAAAGATTTCTTTGATTGTATTTTGTTTTACTCCAAAAACGACAGTATGTGCAATGTAAGCTGACACCAGGACAATGATCCAGCAAGCCCACCTCTGAATGGCTCAAAAAACAAAGAAAAAGATTTTGTAGTGGCCTAGTCAAGATCTGGACTTAAATCAGATTGATGTGCTTTCTCATGACCTCAAACAGGGGGCAAAATACTACTTCTAGAGCTGTTTAGCCTACTATATTCTCGTGAATATGATGGAAATAAATAGCAAAAATTTGCAGAAAGAAAAGCATAAATCTGGAGCCAGTTATTACAAAAATCTCAAACTCAGTGTGAGCAGTCTCTTACACCAAAATATACCTATGAAATGTAATCACTCTGCAGAAGAAAGCATCAATCTACCCTGCACCTTTGTCTCGTCGTTGTCGAAGTTTATTCTGGTCTCTTTTTTGGTTTACTTCCTGTTTTATTTTAAAGGTTAGGTCTTCATGTTTTTTTTCTGTGTTTCCACTTCCTTCCTTTGGTATTTGGCCTGTCCTCTTTAGTGTTTGATTAAATTCACCTGTACCTTGTTACCCTTGTTTTCCTGCTGTCTATTTAGCTTACTGACTCATTTCTCAGGTTGTTGTTATTGCCTCTCCCTCATCCAACCTAAAATAAACAAGAGCATTGCAAGTTCAAACATAAATCCATAGTGTACTAAGAGACATTTCAACTGTTGTTCAGACCAAATTAATCTGTCACTGCCAGTGTATAAGCTGGAAATGTCTCAACCATGTTCCTCATATTAAATATCCTACTTTATCCAGCTGAGGATGGAAACTACATGTCCTGTGGTTGCAGCTGTCCTGGAAACAGCTGGTGGGAAATGATGATGGGGCTCAGGTTACTACAGCAGCTAAACAGGTTTCTACCAGTTAACCAATGTTGGCTTCATATCAAAATACTGACAGTTTTGTAGACTGTGTTACATTTTACACAGAACCTAACTCTTTTCTGAGTCTGATGTAATCCCAGTGAATGATTGAGTAGGATCACTACTTTAGCCTGGTGGCTCAGCAGCATTTGGCAATTTAAGGCCACATGTTTACCTCCAATGACCTGCGCTGAAAGTCTGTCACTAATAATACGAGCTTGTTCTTTCTTTCTGAGTACAACTTGATACAAATTTTGCACATACTGAAAAAGGGACTTGACATTTGTAATTTTTTCTTTACTTCCAGCAAGGTCTGACTTAATGTGGTATTTCTGACAGATCCCAGATTTATCCCTATTCTTGGCAGGTCTTTAGGAAAAGCTTATTCAGCCTAAGTATTGCAAATTAGCATTTGCTGGCAGCTGCTAATACTGGAAACTATCATCACCAAGGTTGGTTTTCTCTTTTCCTTGCACAGCTTTTAACTCCATATTCACAGTTTCCTCTGTCTACCGTCTCACAAACAGAGCATTAAAGTAACTAAACTTGACTACTAAGGTGATTTAACTGATACCATCCTATGCATGCAACTGGTAAATCTCATATGGTGAAAGGCTGCTGACAGTTGCTGCACTTCTGCAAGCCACTTTGCAACCCATCTTCTGCCCAGAACCTCATTTTTTTTGCTTACTAACACAATCAGTGCCATGTTTGCAGTCATCTCCATTATTCTTTCATCCTTGACCAGCATTAAAGATGGACTCCACCAATTCGTCGTTATATTTACTTTTATTACACTGTCCGACCCAACATAGATCATTTGCATTGACTCAAAATGATAATCCAAATTGTCTGTATAAATTTATAATCCGCTACGATCCAAAAACACCCTGTATTTATGTTAAAAAAGCAAAACTGTTCTAGTTCAACCATAGAAATTAAACAGCCAGAACTTATCAGTTAAACTTCCACTTTATCTACAGCTCAGTCCAATTCTCCTTCCCCACAATCATGCTTCAGTTTGGCACCTAGGCCACAAGAAGCGACAGCATCTCATTTACACCCATCTGACCCACACACCCAACCTTGTCTCACATAACCCTGATGACGAAAACTCAACCTGCTGATCCCCTCTCGACTTCCAGCGCCCTGTAGGAGTTTGCTTTACAGGCAAGATGGAGTGCTGAACATGTGACAGTAAAACTGCGAAGCAATTATAGCAACACGGATGGGCTGACAAGGTAAGAATTTATCCATTCCACGAAAGCCAGACATCTTCCTAGAAAGACATGCAGCTCTTCTGTAAAGTTTCACCACATTTGTTTGTTTGAGCTTGTTGCTTGGTAATTTCTTTGGCAAATCCAGCTTTACAGCTGACACAGAGACCTCTTGGATGTGATGCGATCCAGTGCCATGTGGATGATTGCTTGTTCTGAAATTAGTAAATCCCATTTAGTTTTCCATCCAGCTTGACTTTTACAGTAATATTTGAATCAGCTGAGAAATGAATGCACATTCAGCAGATGTTTTGACCTACTTTGATCTTGACTTTTCTGGTGGGGGTCACCAGACAGACAAACTTTCTGCTCATGGGATTTTCTTAATTCTGTTGTTGCATTAAGGCTGAAGAAGGGAAGCTAGGTGTGATTTTGCCACACTATATTCCTTCTAAATACATGCTAAAATCTTGAAATCTGTTCATTAACACTTGTTAACACTACCCTTTATCTTCACCTCATCATCTTCATTGCAATCATGACACAAGAAGTGAAGGAACAAACCAAAACGCTTTTAAAGAAATGCTAAAATCTATCCATTTCTCTGAGCAGAGTAACACACATGGTGTTTTGATCGTTGACTTTTCACGTTAACAAGTAAGCTGGTGGCAAGTAGCCATCTTTCATCCTCATTTATATATACCGACAGGCGACGTTAATAACATTGTTCGATTTTTATCAAGATGACCAATCAGACTTGTCTATCCAGACATTGCACTAGAGCGCACCAACAACCCATACTCCTTAGAAGCAGACTTGGAAAATGTGTGATTGGTCCACAACTGAGAGGACCAACCAACCAACAGGAATGATGTCAGTAAACACACCATAACATCTCAATGGGAAAGGAAAAAAACACATTTTAAGACACTGACCCAGCCTTCCACTCCCCAAAACTATAAATATTGGGTATATGTTCACACTTCTGGGTAGCTTCTGTCTGCAGGATTTTCAAGTGAATTACATCTCATCAGTTTCTGACTTTAGATTTAACCAAAATGTGTTTACACAACTTAAAGGAAAGTAATAGTCAACTTTCAACATGTGCATTCTCAAAACTCCTGCCCCATGCACTCTGGATACCTAATGAGAAAAGACTATATCATGTTTCATTGCCCCAGACTATTACACACCACCACTGAGCACCGTTATCCACTGGTGTGTCATCATTAGTCACAATGTATGAAGGATTCAGGCAACAGTCCAATAAAAACTAAAAGGCCAATTTCTGCTGAAAACTTTGCAACCAGCTGGGGAATGAAGATAGAACCATCACATGAGCAGCTGTTGGGCAGATATCACTTTTTAGACAATCAGCAATCTCTGAAACAACAGGAAAAGCGGCACGTCTGAGCCTCTAACAAGCCCGGTGACGGCAGTTTAAAAATAGAAAGACAAACAATGCAAAGAATGGCGGCAAAAACATCTCAGCTCTTCACTTGTGACTGGGAAGGAGGGGTTTATTAATGACCTCCCACCCCCCGTTTATGTGGGTATTTACCACAGAAAACCTGACTCTGAAGCAACTAATATCTGAATAAGTTCTGCGTAGAGACACACAGATAAAAAGACTGATATTAACAGAGTGAGAAATCAGAATCCCGGCTGATCGAGTTTACAGTTAATGCCTTTGTGAAAGGGCAGTCTGCATGTGTCTGCGTAAGAAGCCAAAACAAACAAGTAATATAAGAAACCAGTGTAACAGACAGACATGGCCCAATGACACAACTTTTCAAAGTTCATTTGTTCTTTGGTGCTTGTTTATTCAGACTGACATCAACAGTTGAATGTATTATAAATTTAATAATTCTAGTATGAACTAACTTTACGTTGCGATTCTTTAGTAAGTTCAGGTCACCCTCCCAACCCCCCAAAAATAAAAATATGTTCTCATGTTTTCAGTTTTTTGTTAAAGAACTTGAGATGTTCAGTTAAAAGTGCTACATCATCTCCTTCATTTTTGCTAAAAAAAATAAATAAATCTCAGATCCATGCATTTTCAAGCCTACAATAAAGGGACAAATACAAGCAAAACTTTCCAAATATCTGCATGTTTCAGACTGTAAAAACAGCTAAATTGTTTCTAATGGATCTGGGTGAGCAGACCAGACAGTCATTGCTCCTTAAAACTACTCTAGCTTCCTCTCCAGGACACAAATTCGTACCTCAATCCTGCCCCATGGTCTTCAGGAGACATCTCAAGGTCTTCAGGCACCTTCAGAGGGCTAAATGGTGCAACAAAAACTGCCAGGTAAAAACTGGATCACGGATGAAGGTAGAAAAAAAAGAAACACTTTAATTTTTTTACAGCTGTTACAAAATGCAAACCTAGGCTTGAGGTAAACTCAAGTTTTAAGTGTGACACACTGCACGAGAGCAGCTTCTGTTTATCCTCAATGAAGCCCCGCTTGGAGTATTTCAAGTGACCCCGTCTAAAAATAACCGAGTCACACTACATTCCATCCGGCAGCCATCAGGAGTACAGAGGGATGGGGTTGGGTTAGGTTGGGGTGGTTTGGGTGAGGTTGAGTGGAGTGGGGTGGGGGGCAACAACAGCCTGTATCAACAACACCGATCCCACAACAACGGTCTCCTAAACACACCTGCTCATGTTTCAGCGATATGCACTGGACAAACAGATGAGAAGAAACACAATGTTGTCTGTGTGTTGATCGATGCTGTCAAAACTTTTAGCTGAAGGGAAACTCTGACGCTTGTCATGCCCTTTTCCTTTCAGTATTGTGTGGGCCTCGACCCCAATTCACTGTCACTTATGGACACATAGTTTCCCTGCTTTTGTATTTGTGTGGGTGTTTAACCCAAGAAGCAACATCCAGGAGTCAAAAGAAGTTCATGTAAAGACCACTTCAGGCTGGCTCCAAAGACAAGACGTTACTGTAGAAACGTGTTTACGGTGTAGTACGAAAAATAATTTTGACCAATTTATTATAGCTTTGACTGAGACAGAAAGGTGTAGCTGTCAGCAGGCTTCACCTGAACTGGATTTCTTAACCGTGTTTGTGCTATTTGTACCTTTTTGGAGTATTTTTATGGAATTATCATAAAAATAATATGTTTACTGTGTAGTATAGACAAAACCAGAGGTAGTTTTCCAATTACATTTTTGGCAACAACTTTTGCTAATTTTCTTCTTTAAAACATTCGACTTGGTAAACTACTTTTAAGAGGAAAAGCAACAAAGTTTTGATGTAATCACTGTTATTCTTTATACATGACTTAATCACATCACTTGACTGTGATGAAACACTCATAGCTGGTTTATGTGTTGTTTTTACTCCAGCGGACCCCAGGTCCAATCAGAGCAGGCACTCTGAAACACACCCACTCCATCCCAAGCGATCTGATTGGTTCAAGTGCTCCCTGTCACGTCTGAATCTGTTCCGGCAGTGTGGAAACAGCTGAGTCACTCACAAACACATACGCACAGTAAGTAATTAGGCACACATTGCACTCAGGTTTCACAACTCTTAAGAAACTTTGCAGTTGTTGTGGGAACACAGAGTAGCACAGCACTGAGTCTTTCTTCGAAGCCAACGCCACAAACACAAATTCGTATGTGTCGCATGACATTCGTCTACATCTATAAGCGCCATCATTTAAACACACAAATGGCACTGACATGATGCTTGACCAACAGTTCTTTCACTTTCCCAATACCAGTTTTATTGATTTGGCATTAGTTTACATCCTGTAACTCTTGGCTCCACAAATCCACAAAGCTGGGATAATTTAAAACACCTGTGTGTGCTGGGCTTTTTTTTAAAGCTGATCACTGGATAGTTCTCATATTGATATTATGATAAACCTGAGAAACAAAAAAAATCCTATTGAAGCAATCACAGTTATCTCTCTGTTTTGGTTCTATGTTCTGCTGTGTGGCTCAGCCTGACTTGTGTTAATGACCTTCCAGGTGCAGCAGGAAGCAGGTTTTACCAAATAAGCTATTACACCCACTAAGCACCAAACAGCAGACAGGCACACGTAAATGTCAGCTGTTAAAGTAAACAACGACAACAGCTTCAACTCTTCTGGGAAGGCTTTCCACAAGTTTTAGGAGTGTTTATGGGAATCTTTCTTCCAGAAGCACATGCTGATACTGATGTTCAACCTGGCCTACTCACAGTGTCTCCTCTAATTCATCTAAAGGCATTCTATCAGGTTGAGGTCAGGACTCGCTCATCCATGTCTTTTTTGACATGTTGGAACAGGAAGAGGCCATCCCCAAATTGTCCAAATTGTCTTAGTATGCTGAAGAGTTCCTTCCACTGGAAATAAGGGGGCGAGTCCAACTCCTGAAGAACCACCCCACAACACTCTCCTTGTAACCGCCAACCCCAGATTCAACCATCAGATTGCCAGAAGTAGAAGCATGAATTGTGACTCCAGAAAACACATCTGCACTGCTCTAGAGGCCAGTGGTGGCGTGCGTTACATCACTGCATCTGACACTTTGCATTGCGCTCAGTAATGTAAGGCTTGGATGCAGAAGCTTGGCCATGGAAAAGCATCCCATGAAGACCTCTATGCACTGTTCTCGAGCTAATCTGAAGGCCATTTGAAGTTTGGAGGTCTGTAGCAACTGAATTTGCAGAAAGTTGACAAACTCTGTGCACTATGTACCTCAGCATTCGCTGACCCTGTTCAATGATTTTACCTGGTCTATCACTTCATGGCTGAGTTGCTGTTGTTCGTAATTGCTTCCACTTTGTTATAATGCCAATAACTTGTAGCAGCGAGGAAATTTCGCAACTGGACTTGTTTTGCAGGTATCACGGTACCACTCTGGAATCCACTGAACTCCTGAGAGCAACCCATTCTTTCACAAATGTTTGTAGAAGCAGTCTGCCTGCCTAGGTGCTTGGTTTTTCTATACCCGTGGCCATGGAAGTGATTGGATTTGGATGGGTGAGTGAATACTTTTAGCATGTAAGCGTATGTTCCTCAGGAGTTCGTGGAGACCACACGAGAGTGAAAAGGAAACTAACATTCACCATTCACACAACATGACTAAAATAAATGCCAACTTTTACTTACATTACTTGCTACATTATTTTTACAGTTATCAACAGCCCTCCCATGCCCCCTCCACCCCCCCTTTCCACACACACACACACACACACACGTAGATATACGTGGCTGGCTCACACTCCCCAGCTGTCAGCTCACATTTTGGGTCAGCACCTAATCTCCTGCAAGCCTTTGCCTGAGACGTGCTCTGTGCCTGATGTACAATTACCCACAAGACAGCTCTGACAGACAACAGCAGGTGGCAACAACACAATCCCATCCTACCAGCCAAATGCCACAGAGACAGACAGAGGCAGAGTACAAGACAGACTGTGGAAGTGTAGATATGCAAATAAGGGCAAAAGAAATCTGAAACAATCCAAGCTCCCAACATAAATAGATAAATGTACTGCAAAAATTTAGTGCAATCACCTGAGACCTGAGGTCCACACTACAGCCAAAAATAAAGCCAACATATCAGTGCTAAAAACTTCAGTTCCTCTAATGGCCACTTGAGGCTGTCCCAAAGTACATCAATCCCCACAAGACTGTTGAAATTACTAAATTCACTGCAAAAATGAACATGTTTATAGTTTGATTAAAAAAACATTTTAAAAAACCTCTTTAAGTAAATTATGCCGTCAATTCAACTGCACAGTGGAAAATATTTTTATAACTCTACCTTTTTGGATTTTTTAAATTAATGTAAGAAAAGTAGGCATCTTGAAATGAGAACTGTGGTGACGCAAATGTCTGGAGTCTGGAGAACTAGCCAGTCCAAGACGTTGGTGATACAATTATGGATCTCCAATTATTTATTAGTCTGATACTTAGCACAAATTAGCAGCTATCTTCATGCAGCACAGTCTCATCCAAATATGGCCACTTCGTACCCCAAAAAAATTTAAGTCCACAAACCAAAAGGTGATGTTGATGTAACTGTTGTACAGTTGGTACAGTTTTGGTCAGACATTTACTCACATTCATTATGAGGCAGTTGCAACTTGGACACAGCTGCATGTTCCAACAGGAAAATGATCCCAGAAAAACATCACAACTGGTTTTGAAATTGATAAAGTAGGCTAACATTAAGCTTCTGGAGTAGTCTTCCCATAGTCCCAATTTCAACCCTACTGCACATTTGTAGACTTAATTTTATGCTTAAAATTCACATCTGTGCTATGTAACCAACCAAAATAAATGAATTCTACCAATTCTGCCAAGAGTCACTTGGATGAGTGATGAAACATTTCTCCCATTAAAAACACTACAGCCAGATGAACAGAATTAACTTTTTGGCAAATATTAGTGGGCATGTATTTATACTTTGACCCTGTGTGAATTAGAGAAAATCCCCCCAAAATGCAAAATTGTGCTTCCAATTCTTGTTTTTTAAAGTCGTTAAAGAGGTATGCTGTGCAATCATTCCACCCAGGAAAGAGAACAGTTTCAGAAATCATTAAAAGCCCAAAATTAACATGAAATTCATGCACATGAGTATAACTTCAAGCTACAGCTGTACTTGTCACACTATTAACATTTTTCAACCAAAAGTTGTTGATCAGCGCCACTGACTCAAACACTGAATACATAGAAGTCAGAAACTGGGTGAAAAAAGTCCAAATGAAGATTACAAGTGGACCTTTATTTATTAATCATTTTGGTTCAGTTGGGTGAACTATAACTGAAATGACACAATTATTATGTCGATGATATTAAAATGCAGCGTGTGAGGTTTGTGTCACTTTACTTTCAAGTACAGTGTAAACTGCCCCTGACCTGGACTCACCCGACTATCTGTTATATAACTCAGATGTGTTGCATCCAGCCTGGCGCCCACAAATCCCTGTCACCTCCGCTGAATCCCACGGAACCTTTAGAGCCGGCATCGAGTAACGGACGACCCCCGCCCCTTGCACCACTAACACCATTTGAAATGAGCGTGTAAACCAGCTCACCAATGTGACTCCCCCTTCAACGCCATCACCACCTGGTCACAAAACAGACTGCCAAATGGGTCATGGCTCAGCACCGCAAACTCTGAGAACGTGCATTAAGATATTTCTATTTAATGTATTCAATGCCAAAATTTTCATTTTTATCATGGTATTTATAAAGAACAATCACTGAATGGTACTTTAATGAACAATTCAAATAAATGGGAACTGTCAGAAAGTACAAAGTAAAAGAACAAAGAATAAACCATGATCAATACCACTAATTCCAAAATTTGATGTCATCGCTTATAGTTTTTTGAATTGCTTGTAAATCCTCAAATTTTCTGATTATTTACATAAAGGATGACAGGATTTTCTCTTTGAACTCGACTGTATATTTACTTGTTTTCAGCTCATGCTGAGCAGGTTTATGTGTAACTTTATATAAGAAGAAGACAAAGAAGAAAATCGTCTGAATTTCCTTTTAAAACACGATCACACGGCTTTTTCCTTTAAAGATTCTTACAGCAGTAATCATTTACCCTACCCGTATGTTTAGCTCCACAGTGACATAAACATACGGTGAGGGTAACTGGTGACATAAAACTGTACAGTATCTAATCACCGACAGTTAATGAACACTATAACAAAACAAGAGTCCATAAAAAAGATTTGGAAAGAGACCAAATCTGACCAGTGAAGGACTGTACAGTAATTATTCTACAGTTACGTATCCTGAAATATTGAATCAAATAATGTTGCTATTTAAAGGGGAACTATTATTCCTTTTCTTATTTATCCATCCATTATCTTCTGCTTATTCAACTGGGGGTTCAGTGAGTGGGGATATCTAAAGTATGGCGATCTCAGACACACACCTCTGTATGAGAATGCAGAAGTCCCACCCAGCTTCTGTTCAAACGTGCTGTTTGTGACGGGCTGTACCAAGGCCCAGAATATGATACAAATGAGAATACTGATTGAACATGTATATGAACTTGGAAATGAGCAACACATACCTTCTTTGAACCTTATTTTCAGATTTTAATGCAGTTTAAATCTCTGTTGTTATTTAACAATTTTCCTTCAGTCTGAAAACTCTAGGTCACAGTTTCAAAGCTCGGGTGTCAGATTTTAATGGAAAAATACAAACAGATGACTGGTATCACTATTAGATTAATATTTAATCTTTAAAGTTATGTGTAGAAATTGTAAAGTCACACTGTCGCCTAAACAAACTGAATAATTTATGTTTGTGTGCTCAGGCTCCATCCAGTGGCAGAAATAAAAAACTAAGGATAGGGATGGAAAGACAATCATGTAAAGAAATGATTCTTGTTTTCTTACAGAGAGGAGAGAAGGATAAAAACATGCTTATGAAATTTCCCCTTGTGGGACTAATAAAGGTATATCATATCATATCATATCATGCTCATCACCGAGTTCTCTATGATACATTTTTTAAATATTTCTTCACAACAACTGAACAGTTTTGTAAATAAGTTTGTTTGTTTAGTTCTTCATAAAAATTATTTGAGAAAAATGTCATCCATCCTTAAGCCATCCATTAAGCTCTAAACACCACATCCAGAACACCCAACTAACTGTGAATGGTACTTATGACCAATGGTCAATGGTGTTTGATCAGTGGTTGTTCATAAATGGTCATGAAAATTTGCATATTAATGATCAAGAAACTGACTTCACAGCCAATTGATCTAGTTTCAGTCATTGTGCAAATGTCCTGTTTATAAAGTTGAGGAAACCTGCAGTCAGCTGAGACTGAAGAAGTCACTTGGATGAGTGATGAAACGTTTCTCCCACTGAAAACGCTACGTCCAGATGAAAAGAATCAACCTTTTGGGGTCATCCATCCAGTTTCTTCTACTAATCTAATTCAGATAATGGGGGTGTGGAGCTTATACTATGCTGTCTTAAGGCGAGAGTCAGGGTGTGCCTTGAAGAGCTCACCCTCCATCACAGGAGAGAGACACACACAGAGAGACAGACAAGCATTCACACTCACATTCACACCTACAGCAAATTTAGAATCAGTAATTAACCTAACACCATCCATGTCTTTGGACTTTGGGAGGAGGAGCCACAGTAGCCGGAGAAAACCCACGCAAACACAAAAACCACACAGAAAGGCCCCAGACTGGATTCAAACCCAGGGTTCTCCAAAAATTTTAAAAATCAAAAACTTAAAACTGAGATGAGTGTCAGGGTGATTTGTGACAGAAAGATAGCTTTAAGAGTGAAGGGAAGGATGGTAGTGAGACCTGCTGTCATGCATGGTTTGGAGACACTGACAAAATGACAGGAGGCAGAGTTAGAGCTGGCAGGTTTAAATATGCTGGGATTTTCACTGAGAGTCACCAGAGTGAGCAAGATTAGAAAGAATGGGTATTTCGACAGTTCAGGTTGAGGTGTTTAACTGACAGTTAGAGAGACAAGGCTGAGATGGTTTGGACCTGTGCAAAGGAGGGACAGTGAATATGTTGGACAAAGGATTTAAAGATGAAGATGCTAGACAAGAAGAAAGGAGGAAGGCCACAGAAAAGATTCATGGATGTAGCGTAGGAGGTCAAGCAGATGGTTGGTGTGACAAAAGAGGATGCAAAGGACTGGGTGAGATGGAGGTGGATGATCCACTAAGAAGAAGATGAAGAAGAGGTGGAGAAAAACTAAAAATCTGTGTAATCTACAGCACCTGTTTCATGCAGTGTAAAAAATGTGACCTGTTTCTAATAAGAATCTTTTAAGTGAAAAGGCACAAACATGGACTATTGGGTCTAACATCCTCATGTTGGTGTTGTTCCCGGATCAACATAATAATGTTTGTCCGGAAGCATCATTGGATCTGACCAATCACATTGTGCTGTCATATCATTGTGACTTGGGAAAAAACCTGCCGATGTCCACTCAGGAAAAAAAATCCAAAAAATGGGGTGGTAGGGTCAGGGTTAGGGTTACGGCCTCGGGTTTATGATTTGGTGTGTGGTGTGATGGTGTTTACACGTGGCAAAGCTATCACATCACTACAATGTCATTGGTCACTTGCAATGTCCAACCTGGACCAACATTAGCTTTGTTGATCCAGGAACAACATCGACATGATATCAGATCATGTTTGCTATTAATCTGTTTAGGCATCTCTGATTATCTAAGTATCAACACTAAGCAGCCAGTCACAAGCTTGCAGTTAGAGGGAGGTTCCAGATCATGAATGCAGCTCTGTTCATAGTAAAGGCATACTCCAGGACATGCAGATTATAGTAATGGTTAATTACAGCCTAATCTGATACCTTCCAGCTGCATGTCCTGTCTTTCAAAAAGAACCAAATTCATTCCATATATTTACTTTCTGTTGATCAACTAATCCGCTAATTAAGTAGGCATTTGAGTCATGCATCACAAGATACGCGCATGAACTGCGTCATGAAACTGTAGGTTTCACTGTTTGACAAATCACACAGTTTAGTCTGACACACACAGGAGATATTAGCAGGGGGATTAAATTAGACAGTCATATGTGAGCAATCAGCTCTGCAGGGCTGCAGCTGAGAGTCAGGACGAGACCCGGCTCTCTCGCAGAGGACTCAGTCATGCATGATACAGTATTTACAAGAGATTATTCAAATTTAAGGCAGAGAAGTTGTTTTAGAATCACTGCACATCGACACAGCTGATCTGCTCATCCAAACCATGAGCGCCAAGAAAAACAGCTTTTAGAGAGTAACAAATAAAACAGGTTCCCGTTTTCAGTTTGCATCTGCTTTGTTTCTGACAAATCATGTTTTACCAGTTTTAAATGAAAATGCCTCTGAAATATCCTCAGCACATGCAGACATGTATAAGAAGCATTTCAGAGGTATAAATGGACTCAGAATCTGAAGTTATTTAAGCAGAACATTATATAACCTGCTTTTTGTTTGTTTTTTCCACAAGCTTAAGTTTTAGCCTTGGCTCACCTTTAATAACGCACTTAATCGTCTTTAAACTCATTATTTAAATGCACCTTGGATGTTGCAACTGTTCCTTTCCTTGGATTTTGTCCTTTACCTTTGACCTTTTTACTAAGAAAAAAATCACCTTCAAACTACAAACAACTGAATGATGCAGGAAGTAGGACACAGGTGATCAACTGTTAGCGCTGCAGTAGCAATCTGCCAGCCAGTGTCCAGTCTGACTGTTTTGGAATTTTGCATTGTCACATGGACCTCTGTTAGGTGACATTCAGAAAAGTCAAGGCTGCAGTGCATCTGTGAAAGCAGGGATAGCTGCAGAAGTAACCCACCAGAGGCAACAATTTAAAAAACTTTGGAATAAAGGTTTCAATCACTGCCAATCGGAGGAGGTGCCAATTAATATCAAAGACTACTCAAAAGTTATGAGACCTGAAAATTCAAGTTCTGCAAAAGCCGGATGATTTTAAGTCTTTTGTTAAAGATCTACTACAGCAGCCCATCTAATATGTGAAATAAAATGATTGAAATCAATGGTATCAAAACACCACCTTGTCCTTTGAGGTCATACAGACTTTTTCTAGGTTTCATTACACAGACAGTCTATGAAGCATGGATGTCTTAAATCTCCATTCATGATGAAGTGACTAATGAAGTTATGAGTATTTCACAATGACAGCCACTGAGGGCTGGTCTGAAAAGGCTGGGATGTTGACAGTGAACACTGTGAACACTCAGCTTGAAGCTTCACAACGTAACTCAATGTTTCAAATACAACCTACGAATAATTACTGAAATATGCTGAAGCATTTAATGAGTAGCAGTATAGAATAATGCATCTTCAGCCCAAAACTCCTGTGTGATTTTGTAATTGTAAAAAATAACTGAGTTCATCGAGTGTGTTTACATGGTCATGCTGCTTGTGAGGTTTATCCTGGTTATATCCAGGAAATTACGTCTGCAGAGAAACCTGCTGCTGCAGGTTCCTGTATACATGATAAACATTTGTATCCTGATTACTGATTAGTGCATGATATTTGCACAGGAACGTGTGACAGCAGCAAACACAAATCAGCAGAAATGCCTGGTGTGACATTTCTGTAACTGTGACTGCAGGCTTTAACTCCTTCACACCCCAGAGACTGAAATCCATTTCAATAAAAGATTGTTTGTGTTGTATTACTTGGCTTAATCTGCACCTGCACAAGTAGTCAGCAACACACCAGCATATTCACGTTTTTAGAAAACAGGGCAATGGGCTCATGTAGTTTTCAGGTAAATATATGTCATGGTCCCTGAGTTTTGAATTTCTTGTGAACTGATGATTCCCCAACCAGGTTTCCTCCTCTTAAAATTAAGTTTTCCTTCCCACTGTTGCCAAGTGCTTGTCTCATTGGGGGTCATGTGACATTTGGGGATTCTTTCTAATATATTAGAGGGTCTTTACCTTATAGAATAACGCACCTTGAGCCGTTTGTTGTAAATTAGCACCATATGAATAAAGGTGAATTTAATTTTTGTTTTTGAGAATCCACTATGAGCTTTGTTTCCTATTTTTTGTAAGTGTTTAGTTTACTATTAATAGAGTTTTTATTCACTTATGTTTACAACTGCAAATTTTCAGTTGTATTTTGTATTTAGTTCCCTTTTGTTCCCTATTCTGTTCCAGTCTAATCTCTTTAACTTGTCACGAGACAAAGAAAGACAATAACAATCTTGTTTCCCCATTCTGTTACTTCCTGTTTTATTTTGGTATTTGTTGTTCTCTCTTGTTATGTTTTCTTCAACTGTGTTCTCCACCTTTTTTCATTTGCCTCATTAGCTGTCTGTACTGTCTCAGTCGTCCCTTTGTCCTTTGTCACATCGCCTACATTGTTATGTCTCGTTGCTGTGTGTTCCCTAAGAATTACATTCCTAGTTATCCCTGGTATTTATATTCCCTGGCTCTGTTTGGTAAATGTTTTGGATTTTGGGAGTTTATTTATTTCTTATTTATTTATTTCTTGGTGCTACAAGCATTACAGGTTCAGTTTTAGTTAAAATTCAGTTTCTGGCATAATATTGTGCATATGTCCAAACTCAAAAAGAGATCATAGCTAGAGGTGATTCATGAAGCTCCACTGTGTAACGGCACCACACTGCTGCGAGTCGATTCTTTCTGCAGTTGAACAACAGAGTGAGACATCTGATTACTGAAGCTGATTACATCAACTTGATTTCAGGAGTCACAAACATCCAATTAAACTTTCCTTCATGTGATATCAACAATTTAAGCTGACCAACTTTTTGTTTTTCAGCCAGGATCCTCTTCACCTTTCAGTTTGTGAAAAACAAGTTGTGTCAGACATCGTTTAAATCAGCATCTAAGATCAGATCTGAGCAGAAGCTTGATGCAGATATGTTTGTTCTTAATTTCGTTGTTTAAATTGACTTCACTGTCCTATGGATGCCTTCAGGTTCAGGAAACAATGAATACCGCATTAGCATCTTCACCAATATGAAGATTTCTTCCTTCAGAGTAGCCCTGCGTCTCTGATATGTTTTAAAATCCAAACACTCCCATTGTAATTTTCACCAAACAAACAACATTAACAAACCTGCACATCACAATCACCTGCACTTAAATGTCTTACCTTGTTGTCATGCTGTGCCATAACTGAGCTCCTGTGAAAAAAAAACCCAGATGTGTTATTCATCAGCACTCACGCGCTCACACCCACTACAGAAACAGTAAAAAAGTTTCTTTGTTACATTTTAGTTATTTTCTTGATATCTGTCAGCTGTAGCAGTTTACTAACATCAGTACCAATAAAAAGCAGGCAGCTGGCAGACGGATGGTGATGTCCCGGTGAACTGTGGCAAAGAGAGAGCTGAGCCTGAAGGCTTAGCTATTGATTTATTGGATGATCTACATTCCTGCCCTCACCTATCGAGCTGTTGGTGGTGACAGTAAGAATATCCCCTAAACCCGGATAGGTGGTAGAAAATGAATGGATGGAAACAATGAAAAAATGGCTGGAGCAAACTGTAATGTAGTTACCACAAGCTATGATTGGGCACTAATGTAATATAACAACCATGTAATAAAATAATGTTAAAAGAAACATAATTTGTAGATGAAATAAATGCTTAACAAAGTCCCTTTTCATGTTTCCAACCACAGGTTAATGGGATATAATGCTTTTATTGCGTGTTGATATAGTGCTAATGATTACTGTGATGCTATGAAATTATACTTAATGACGTGAAGTATGCAAAAACAGATTTCTTTAATAGAAGTGTTAGGTAATGATAATGAAAGTTTTCTACAAAGAGAAAACTATACTGATAACATTAAACTTAAATAACTGCTGACATCAGGAGTCCAATGTGTTTAAAGTGTAATTGTGAGCAACAGTCAGGCTGATGAGTCACTATCCGCCATGAAAGATGATGTCTCATCCTTACTCATCGGGCTAATGAGCCAGGATGAAGCTGCAATCACGTAAACATCCGAACCAAATAGATTTGGTTGGTTTCAAAGCAGCCATTTATAACTCTGGTGAGGGAACATCTTGGGTTTAACCTGAATGGCTTATTTATTTCATTTTAATTTTCCTCTTTATTTGTCAGGGATGGAAAAAAACATTAATCTACTAATAAAAAAGATCCACTGTATCAGATTTAGCTGTTAGCTATTTTTTATCCGCAGTCCCTGCAATAGAAATATATAAAAAGACATCGTCAATAAATAAATTATAGTAATAAAAATGCTGTTGACAATTCAACATAATAGACCAAACATTTACCAGTTATTTCAAAACCACAGACAGTATCCACATCCCATATATCCATCACCCTCTCTCATAAATATCAAATACATCTAAATAATATATAAAAGCCTCTCTATAACATCAGGGGGAAAAAGAGTAGAAATGTATGCTAGTTTTCAGGTGTTCAGGAAGCTTCCTCCATTCTCTGACAGCTTTAAAAGAAAATCAGAGCTCCTCATTCATTCGATGCGTCTTTTTGCAAATGTTTTATATTCTTGTCAACAGTCCTGTTAGTTTATAGGTTTGTGCTACAGCCACATCACAATCCTCCCCTTAAACACTCCCTGGTGCTTCCTTTTTTCTCTGTCTTGTGTTTGTTTGGTGCCCTCCCCCCTTGTTTGTCTGTCTGTCTGTGTTTTTGTTGTGGATGGGTGTGGGCGAGGTCTCCCTTATACCTGGCTCCCAGCTCTGCTCATCCTGCACACCTGCCAACAATCAGCCTCACCCAACCTGTTCATCTGCTTTCCATCATCTCCACCGTGTTAACGTTTTCTCCAACCATTCCTCGCCACAATGCAGTTTCTACCTCAGTAATAACACCAAATTAGAACTTAATTGTAGCAAATCTGTTCTAATATTTCTTATCACAAAGCTTTCTCCATTTTTTCTTCTTCAGGAACATCACCCAGCTGCCCGTCAGTCTGCTTCTCCCTCTGACTACCTCAGCTTCTTACACTCTTATCCCACTAAAACCAGCTTCAACCTCCTTTACACACTATTAAGATCTCTGATTAGTAAAAATTATTTGGTTTTGCCCTGTACTTGGGTTCCACCTTTACAGTCTTGGTTGTAATAGATCATTCATTATTTTCTATAATTAGGGTATTTTTATTTTTTTACATCTTCTAATCTCAGTGTCTGTCTTCTTTTTAATTATCAGGGGTTGGTTACTCCCACAAAGGCCCCGCATACATTATTATGCTATTACTACATCTGCAGCAAAAGTGGTCCTGACAATAATCTGTCCATTTTCTCAAACTCTGGATGCGACGCTGACGCCCTGCACCAGCTTTTGGTTCACAGTGATATTACACAAGAGTGCAGCCTGGCCCTATTTCAGCATCACTTGATGTCTCTGTCACATAATACACAGACTCCTGGGACACAAAGTCATCACTTAAAAGTTTTTAAACTGATTTCAAGCAACTTTTTAAAGTACCTTTACACACCTTGTGCACTTTGACAAACACTTTAGTATCAGTTGGTCTTTGATCGGTGTCAGTATTTGTATTTAAATGTGTTTTGGGGAAGTTATAACTGAAGATCCAGAGTTATGAGATTAAGGCAAGGCAGTTCCTTACTAGTTATTCTTCTCTTTAATCGGCTGATCATTTGGGGGTTACCTGCGGATCTGGACCGAATTACATCTCGGGTGGTGACCGTGATGACCAGCAGGGCCAGGAGGACAGCTAGGAGGGTGTAGGCCCGAAACGAGCCAAAGGCCACAAACCTGCAGGGAAACAGAACAAAAGTTTGACTCACAGCAGCTCACTCAGGTTGTTGTGATGCTCTCCACGGTTTAACTCTGTGGAAGTTTTAGCAGATCAATGTTTATTTTTGTACTGCAGCGTTTTATACAAGATGATAAAGCTTTATATTTTCATTTTTGGATATATAATTTTACATTAGTGGATGTTAAAAAAAAAACCTCACCATCTATTGTGGAGCTAAAATATTCTCATATTCTTTGGCTATTATGACCCTGTGGCACAATTTTGTGCTTTTCTGCTTCCCTTACTCAAAAAATCAGGATGCAAAATTATAACAGATCTGTGTAAGAAACACTTTATAACAGCAATCTATCTATCTATCCTCTTTCAGTGCATTAAGCAGAAGCACTGCAGCAGTATAGCAATACCGGAATATATAAAAATACAACTTATACAAACAAAATTAAATGAACACTATTTGGGGTTTTAAATGTTTTTTAAGACAAACAAACAAAACCTGGACGAATTTCATCTCAGGAAGTCCCAAATTATTATGATTTTTTTTTTGTTTGTTCATGGTGGTAGCGGTTTGTTTTGACAATGTCCCTGATACAGATATTACTGACGTCAAACACACCGAAAATATAAGAAAAATACAGAAAACAGTTGTAGCAGAGTATTTACAACCCCTTTTTAAAGATCGTCATCATTATTATTATTATTATTTGTGTGCGAAGTACAGATGAATTTAAAAGTAACAACATCAAAGGATTTAAAGATATAATAGAAAGAAAGGACTAAAGATGAAATAATTACGCCTTTAATGTGGAATTACTAGGATGTCATGTTTTTTTTAACAGTATATTCAAAATTTAACTTAAAGTCATAATTAATTTTTCTTTGATTAACAGGAGCTCAGTGCTGTGAGATATCCCTGCGTCATGATGCCTACCCGAACATCGCGTTGGCTGCAGCAAACAGGGCTGAAGTCCTGCATGGTCTCCGCCTCCAGCTGACCAGGCCGGTGAGGCGACACCCTGCGCGGCCGGGAAGGGTCTCCTGATCCCGGCTTGGCGGTCCGCCGGCCGCGGCCACCTGCCCACCTCCGGCGGTTCCTGCTTCCCAGCTCCCCAGCATTGAAAAACGACCGGGGTCCCTCCGCTCTGCCCCTCCGCTCCTTCAGCAGAGATGGGAGTGAAGTAAAGCGGAGACTTTACTGAGCTATGTCCGGTTCTGAGGTTTCAAAATAAGTGTCTCATAAAGCATTCACTTTTTGAAAATAGTCTAAATGTTCTTTTTGCAATGAAAACTAATGCGTTTAAATCATACAGTCTTATTAAATTACTTTTTATATCACGAATATGTAGTTTACATTATTATTCACAGAGCAAAGATACACAAGTGAAACAAATGCTGTAACAAAACATATGATTACCAATTAAAAAGTAGCATGAAAGTTATTTTTTAAAGAAGTATAAATGAAAATACAAGTAACTCAAAATTGTGCTTAAGTGATGTGTTTGAGTAAAGGTAGTCCTGCTCTTGAACAGTGCACAGAAGGGGTGAAATTAAAAGAAAGAAATGTACAACAATTTTCTATCATTTGTATTAATTTTTCTTATTTTAACCAAAGGGTGGTAACTTTATATTTGGAAACCTAGGTTCTACATTCTTATACCTGTAATTAAGCAATCATTAAAATTATCTGCATTTCTTTTTGGCATGTGTTTTTTTCTCCCTTTATTTTGAAAGACCAAATCATCATGCTTCCTGTATAATTGTCTCAACTTAAATCAGCTGCACACTTCCATTCCTGCCTCTTGTGTTGTTGTGGTTCAGGTTGGTGACGTCAGGTGTGTGTGTTTGTGTGTTAGTGTGTGTGTACATTTATTGGAGTGTAACGTCTTTTGTTTGTGCTTTATTGTTATCATTATATTGCCTGTGCGTGTAAAAGACGGAATTACTACTATATACTGTATATGTAACTACACCTACGTTAACTTCTTTAAGTACAATGGAATCAGATGTTTCTCAGCAGACAAAGTTAAAAGACTGAAGAATAGCTGCTTGATGCTGGTCTCCACCCATCCTGAAAGAGAAAGAGAAAGTCAATATTTAACTTCAGCATTCATCAGAGACCCATACTATGAATCTAAAGGGAGGGAACAGATCTGTTTATGCCCAAACTTTAAACATGCCTGGTTTCTAAGAAATAAGCTTGAACAGCTTGGTGGGTCATGCTTGTTTTTCTGCCCACTAGTGGTAAAAATCACTTAGTCCAGCTTTAAAATGAACTTTAATAAACACTGTGCAATAAAACAGTACAGAAATAAGACAAATGTCACTACAAGTGATTCATGTTATTGTTACTGGACAGCCTGTGTTTGAGTTTCTTCCCACAGATCAACGAACATGTTTGGCTAGCTGAGATTCTAAGCTGCTGTAGACCCAGAGGTGAGATGGACGCAGCTTTAAGTAAAAGAAAAAACAAAACAAAAAACATATTATATTTTAACACTGAGGTACAAAATGTTGCAAGCGCTTCAGAGCTGTCAAAAGCTACAGACCAGGTTGTTTTGTTTTTTACATTGGAGCCTTTTTCATTCCTTCCATCATCCTTGTGCCTGACAATTTCAAAGAAATGCATCTTTTTTTTTTGCAAACTAAACTGCAAACTGAACTTACAAAAACATCCATCTCACTCAGGGGATGAAGTTGTACCTTCAGACACCAAGCTTTGTATCATCAGCTTGTTACAGAACCATATAATTTGTTTCTTCAGCTGATTCTGCAGAAAATCCCAAAGATAACACAGTTTGACAGACATAACATTATATTATTGCACCAACAAAAGTGTTTCTGAAAAGTGATTCTCAACATGGTGTGCAGTGTGTCATTAAAAAATTTAAAGGAATGGATCAGGGGAGCACAAAAAAGAAATGCCAAGTCTAAAAAATAAATATCTACAGCAGATGAAGAGTATCTCAAAGTCATGTCCTTAAAAAACAGGAAAAAATCCAGCAAAGACCTGATACATGAATTGGCTCAAGACTTTTGCACAGTACTGTACTTATTATAATGACCAAGATCAAAGTTTCCGTAATCTTTGTGACAAACTTTTCCCTTTGCATGTGCCAGTTTGCCATTTCAGGGTAAATCCAGTCCAGAAACCACAAAACCCGTTTAGTTGCAGTCTTTGAAATTATTGTGTGAGGCGATTGTGACTTTTAATGGGCACTTATCATTAGTTTTCTTAGTTTAATAATTAAAGTGGCAAACAGAACAACGGCTAAATGGCACTGCGTGAGAGATGGCAGGCTGGGCTACCACACTCGATGGAGTTAGAATGAGCCCATCTTAACGAGGAAAGCTCACATCTACAAAGAGACGTTGACCCATTTTGCTCTGCTGCCTGTGCTGTTCTGGCCGTAAATCAAGATCAGAGCTCACTGCCAAACCGGGATCTCCAACAATGACCTGCTCCACTTTCCACTGCTGGGTCCACTCCTTCAGTCCACACCAGTTCACCAATTGTGACACATATTCGCATCAGCGGGCCTGGTCTCAAATCATAGGTGTCTTTCACGGTAAGACATTTCTCTTTTCTTTGTTGTTTCAAATCCATAAGATTTCATGCAAAAACGTATAGCTGAAACAACCATCTGCACCCATCTAACCTGATAACTGGACACTAATACAGGAAATACTAAATGAAAACACAGGTTCTCATTTCGTAACATTATGCATGGTATTACATATTACACATCTGAGCCAATGCTTTTGTCACAGATGTGTGTAGATTTAGGTAGTGCTAAAAGGATTGTGAAAGATTTGTGTCTTTATTGATTAAAAAAGATAAAACCATGTCATCTACTAGATGTGAAACAGGACCCATCATCCACCCCCACCTCCACAGGATCTTTGTTTCTGAGACAGGAGTGTCATTAAACACATGGTGACACTCATAAAGATAGAAGTTATTTACCTGTTTAGAGTCTGTGAAGGTTCCCAGTCATCCAGGTCATCGTAGTCTAAGGAGCTTGGAAAGATCCGAGAAGCTTCTCGGATCTTTCCAAGCTCCTTAGACACCTCTCATCTGAGAAGCTTCTTGGATGAGAGATGAAACGTCTTCAAGCAACCTAAAGAAGTCCAGACACTTTTCTTTCCAAGCTCCTTGGACTACCTGTTTAGAGAAGTACCAGGCATTTCTGTAGGGATGGATGAAAAAACACATTTGTGTTTTTACTTGGGCACATAATTTTGCATATTTACACCCATGCTCACAAACACACACACCATACCATACCATAGTTTATTTATATAGCACTATGGCTGACCAAAGTGCTGCACAACACAGATAAAGTTATTTAAATAGAAACTCATTCAACCTTTCATGCACACTTATTTTTGCAGACCATTAACAGGGAGCTGCAGTTGTTGTCTGTTTGTGTGTGTTACCTGGGTTTTATCTATGCTGTGTGTTTACAATGCCACATTATGAGGGTGTGTCTTCCTCACAGAGGCAAAAATTTAATCCATGCTATGTAAATTATTAAAGGTGAGGACATGATTTGGGATTAGGTTGGGATGTGTGTAGGCAACTAGTGGTTAAGTCTACAGCAAGTGTTCAGGAAATGAAGGTAAGTCACTGCAATGTGCACTGAAGTCATGAATACAGTAGTGTGTGTATGTGTGTGTGTGTGTGTGTGTGTGTGTGTGTGTGTGTGTGTGTGTGTGTGTGTGTGTGCATCAGTCACTAATTGGGCTGAATTTCATGGAGCAACAAAAGATCAGACTCGAAAATTCCAGCTCTGGTTTGTACAGGCTCTGCTTTGTTGTCCTTTCGCCTCTGTTTGCTGTGTTAACAGTTATGTGTCTCCCTCCCTCTCTCTGTCTCTCACTCTCTCTCTCTTTAGGTCTTTCTCTCAGTGTCTCTCACCCTTCTCCCCCCTTTTTGTGCAGCTCATGAAAGGCTTTTTACTCCAAATGAAGCACGGTCAACCCAACTGCTTGGAGGCAAGCAACCGCCAGAGGCCGAATCCTGCGAGGGGCTTCACCTTCTCGCATGTCTCTCTTCTCGCTTCACATTGAAACACAGACACACACACACATTTTAGGAGACAGCTGCAATGAAGCCTAGATCTTCAGTGAAGAGGACCTTCATCAGTGTCTCCATCTATGGGAAAAGTGCTGGTGCTGAGCTTGGACTTGAGCTTTTGGTTGGATTTTGCGTTTGATCTTAGAGTTGGATAAAGTTTTAACACAGGATGATGCTAGAGATGCAAAACCCCGAGGATAGTGGTGGTGGTGTTGGAGGTTCTGGCTTTGTGGACATGCTGTGCACTGAAGAGATGGAGTGTAAGATCTGCTACTGCGCCTACAACCTGGGGAGTCGAAGGCCTAAGGTGCTTGAGTGCTGCCACCGTCTCTGCTCCAAATGTCTCATTAAGATCCTGGACTTGGGTGAGTCGCCTCCCAATGCCTTGGTGTGTCCGTTTTGTCGCTATCTCACCAGACTGCCGGGAGAAGCTGTGAGCAACCTGTCGGATGATTCCAACCTGGTGGCAAAGCTGGCCCTCCAAAACAGGAATCAGAGAAACCGTCAGTTCCACCAGGAGGCAACTACAGAACTGCTCCTAAGCCCCATGCGCCTGAGCTCACTGATGAGCAGCAATTCACCTGTGATATCTACTTCCTCCTCCACATCTTCCTCTACCCCTTACTCCACCATCCGCAGCTCCCCTAATTTTGTGGTCATTACTATCATGGAGCCTCCGCCAGCATCCATATCCACCCAAGACATCCATGCCTACCAGCAGATACATGGCTCTCACCTGTCAAACCAGGACTACCACTCATCCAGTCTGGACTCTATGGCATCCATCGCAGAGAGGTGGACGGTGTGGAACTGTGCAGCCCTCCTGTGCCAGACTTCAGCCCGGGCATTGGTATGGGTTCTGGGGCTCTTGTACTTTAGCTCCCTGCCTATGGGGGTTTACCTGCTCATAATGCAGAGGACAACACTCGGGGTGCTTCTGGTGAGCCTGGTTCCTGCCAGCCTCATCGTGATCATGGTCTATGGGTTCTGCCAGTGTATCTGCCATGAGTTCTGGGACTGCTTACCATCATAATGCAACCAAATGAACAGGCAATGCTTTGCTTTGAACATGCTTCACAATAGATCTCCAGAATTGACTAATGGGGATGTTACTGTCTAGCTAACCATGTGAACTGTTATTTGAATGGCATAAAAGTGGAGCTCATACATCTTAATTTGTGCAATTTTTAGGCTGATAATCACTTACCTAATAAAGCTCAAAATGTCAGATAGCTTTGACTAAAACACTACTTCTGAAGGAATCTGTTTAATTTAATGCATTATGACGTTATAGTTCAAAATCTAAAGGAATGTATAGACTGTTCTCATCTCCACATTGGTGTGGCTGATTTACATACAAGGTGTCCTCTTTAACTATTCCCTGATACATCAGGTTAGGTATTAAGCAGCCAGCTTTCTTCTGAGTGGCATGAGTGGCAAACATAAGGTTTGAACCAAAGGTGGGTGCAGCTCCTGTGGTCACAGCCAGAGCTGTGTACCTGAGATGATCATATTAGAGCTATCCTGTCATCATGCAGAGTGAAGATTAAAAATAAAACTGACAGAGTATTTAGATCAGCCTGAACTTTTGGCTGATTGGGATTACTTTCACATGACTAACATCATCATTTGAAATTTTGGCCATGTTTAGGCACGAGCATCCGCCACTGCAGCAGTACATATCTGAAAGAAAATGAGAAAAAACACAATAGGTACCTTTAATGGAGATATAATATGTAAAACGCAACTGCAGATCAGCAGCAGAGATCTTAAACATTGTCTCTGAGATCTTAAATTTGATTTTAAACACACTCATTGCCTGTGTCAGAGGGACAAATCATTTTGTTCCGATTAAAGCCCTGCCAGCTAAAATGATTAATTCCCTCAAACAGAATAAAAGAAGGCATAATAATAATAATATTTGCTGATAACTAACATTAGAGGGAAAAGCAGGATCTAGCTGATATAATTAGTCAAACATTAAGCTAGAGTGTTTTTTAAGACGTGGGATCTCTGCTGTTAACGTCTGTTCACAGTGTACTGTATTATTAGTCTGAGCCACCAGATGGTGCTGTGACCATCCACCCCAACATCCACCTTCACTGCTGAGGTTTTGCTGGATGTCCTGTCCTTGCAAAAGTCTTTATTTCCAGTGTCTTTATTCAGGCTGTTAATCCTTGCAAAAAGATGTCAGCTAATGGGGTGACTGATAACTGACAGACCATCTCTGTTAATTAAAACAGTTAGAATCTGCTTCAGACCAGCTCAGACTGTTGTTTAAGATTTTGGTGCAAGTGTAACAGCAGTGTTTACACTGTAAGTTTGACAGTCAAATTAACAGTCATGTTTTCATGCTTACTTGGTATTGTCTGGAGTGGAGACGTCTGGAGAGATAACTGACTGAGAGACCCGAGTCAAAAACAAGCTGGGCTAATAAATGTGTATGAGGTGAATAACATTGCACTGCTATAATTTGTGGATTATTAAAATAATCTTGAACCTCTGATGCATGTTTTGTTTTACCTTAATATAATAATACAAATACAAACCTTTTAAAAGTGCAAAATTGACTACAGAATTACTCATGTTTTTATCTTAACATTACTCATACACTCAGAAATGCACTGGCCTTTATTTACAACTTGTCTTGCTGACCATACGACAATTTATTCCTCCTACATCTACAATTCTTCAATCTTCAATCCTTTGGATATGCACACAAGAGAGATGCAGGATGAAACTTTTGAATTTATCTTTAATTAAGAACATTTTCTTAAATGTTAAAATATAAAATTGTATTTTAACTTTAACTCTTTTGTATTTGCTTGGACACGGACTATCTTCTTATATTACACATGGAAATCTAGAAGAAATAGTGCAAATATGTACCTTTTTCTTCTGGTGCACATGCAACCACCAGCCACTTTATTAGATACACTTTACTGGGTTAGACTAGTTTTTGCCTTAATCATTTGTGGCATAAACTGAGCAAGGGGTTGAAACTACTTCTCACAGATTTTGGTCCATATTGACATGATGACATCACGCAGTTGCCGCATGATGAGAATCTTCTGGTTCTCCTGGTTCTTGTATCAACAGTTCAGGCATCCATGTTATTATGTTCCATCCATCCATTGTCAATCAGAAGTTGTCTTGACCACATGTTAAAGTCTCAATCTATTGAGTTGAAGAATTGGTTAATTAGATATTTGCATAAGCAGTTGAACAGGTGGATTTGGCACCAGGTGGCATTCCTGTCACAGCTCCAAAGGGTGCCTGCAGCTGGAACTGAACCAGCAACCTTCTACTTATCAAGTGAGTGTGTTAACTTCTACACCACAAAGAGCAAAAGAAAAGTGAAAGGTGCTCCTGGAAGTATATTATGTTCTGTCAAGTTAATTACCACTAAGAACTGAAAGCAATGGCAAATAATATAGACATATAAATAATATATCATATATATAAAATATAAACAATATAAAGTTTTTTAATACAACATTTTGTGCATGGGAAGCAGAAGCACAAAATAAAAGTGCTAACAAAAAACAAACTGAAGTTATTTCACATCATGCAATAAAGTACAGATTCTTAGTCACATAAACCTACAAAATCATAAATTTTTAATTATGTGTTTTAATTCATTTGATTAGTGGAAAAGCATAAACAGCATATTGTGACGTATACATATGCATACATACAGGGGCTTTATTACATCGCTCTACACAGCGTCACCAGTGGTTAGAAGGCAAGCTTTAAATACCACTTTATTTGATTATTCTGCTCTGAATTCCTTTTTAGAAACTTTTGTTCTTTATTTTCTTACAGTTTTATTCCTCTTCATTTTGCAACACCCAGAACATTTTCATGTAAAATCAGTACAAACTAAAATGTGATCAATATGGAATATTATAATGGATAAATACAGAATTAAATTACAAAAAAAAGCACTGAAGCTAAGCCTTGATGTGGCTCGGTTAACACAGGAAGAGGGTCAAACCCAGCAGAGCCCTTCTGTGTGGACTTTTGTTCTTACTTTCGAGGGTTCTGGTAAATTCTGTAAAAGAGATTCTTAATCACTTTCACTTCCTGGTTTAATATCGTTCAAAAGGATACACAAACCAGAGATTCTCAATGTATGGAAATCATTATTTCTGTAAAATATTGCTGTTGATTTAAAATACTTTGCTTGTACAAACTGTTTTTATAGCTTATTTTGCTATGCTCTTGGTTTATACTGATTCATTGATGTGTCATTAGCCTTTTTGTGTTTGAGCTGCTGAATATAAGATGATAAGTGAAAATATCCCTCTCTAAAAAAACAATAATAGAATAAATAGCTTCATAGTTTATAGATGAATACATTTTTCCCCACTGGTTTCAAATCCGAGCTTTCATTTCTGTTGCACTATTATTTATTTAATCATTTGTTTAAGACACTGAGGAGCTGTTCCCAGCACAATTTGTACCCATTCTGCTTCTACGGCACACGTCTTGCTGATGATAAACAGCCAAGGCCTAATGTGTGTGTTTTCCAGGGGATGTGAATGTGAGCAACTGCTTCCCTACAGGGAGCGTAACATCATTTCAGATTCCTTTTTAGTGATGCAATGAACATTCCCACATGTTGGCGCGAGGGACATTCACAGACCATGTGAGCCAAACAAAACAAAACAAAACAAAAAAAAACCCCTTTAGTTTATAACAGTGATCAGAGCTGCTGGAAACAAAAACAAGACAAAACACAATCTTTAAAACAACTGTTTTTAGTTCATTCACTGGCAGGCATGAATTATGTATTACTGCCAAGCTTTTGTTTTACTTTCTGTCTGTGTGTGTTTTGACTGAGCTGGTTTCCTTTAATTTAACTATTAAAATATCAACTAACAGGCTGGATTAGTGCTGAACTACACCCAGAGAGGCCCCACACAAAAATATTCTGTTAATTCATAGGAATTTTATTAGCTGCATGTCAGTTTAAAGTTCAAAACACTGATGCTAAATCCTTTTTACTGTAATGTTAATAGGCCCTTTAAAAAAATACAAGGTTAGGGAAAGATTATTACATAAAAAGACCACTTTAATCATAAGATACGACTTTATTAACACTGAATTCAAAAACCACCTTTCCTTAAACATTGGCTACATAATTACCCCTCACTGTCTCTGGCCTGTGTTTGTACAGCCACCATCCACCCCAACCACCTCCCTGATTAGCCCATAACATTTTCTCACAACAGAAAAACACTGCCAAATAGCAACACAAAATGGTAAGAGGTCATTTTTAGATACCAGAATGTCTTTTAATTTACCTGATACATTCATAGTACACATTGCAGAATAAATTCATGTTTATTTAACAGTTAGCGATTACATGAAGCACAGTAAACTCTGAAGAAAGTGCTAATATTTTTTCAGAGAAGGAAAGGACACTTGTACCTAGTGGAGGTCGGGGTTGGTGAAGGGTATTTGAATGGTAAAACCCGCCACTCCAACCTTAATCAAGATTTTGAACTTTTTGTTTATACCCTAAGCGTAGCATCATTAGTATCAACCTTTACTCCACCTTTATTACCTGTGCAATCTACTATATGTTGCATTCAGTTGCTGTTTGCAAGTTACATGTGCTGTAATTATGTTTAACTTCTGCCCAATGAGGGTACCAATATGTATTACCGGGGCATCACTGTTTACAGTGCAGCAAAAATAGAAATACAGGGATGTAAACTGAACATAGTTGGATGAAAATCCTTTAAACATTTGCCAAAAAAGCAATTTGACTAAATAAACTTCTTCATGTTAGCAATTATTTGATAATCATCTTTTATAAAGTAATACTGGTTCAGTCTTGTCCACAGTACAAAAAACAAAAAATCAATGTAAACAAAGAAATGTATTTTAATGAAGCAAACAGTCATTGATATAATGTAGTAATTAGATGTAAATCCGACAAATGAAGATTTCAAAAATTGAAAAATTAAATAAAATTAGCCCCAATAAAACCCTGGCTGTCAACATGTGTGAGACTGCAGGCAAAAATAAAAATGCAATTAATGTGCAGTACACTGTTAATAAACTAGAAGAAGGCACATCTATAGATATGGTGCTTACTGTGATTAATTATTATCAAGCTACTCTATATGCTCTCTGAAAATCCTTCAAGTGAGAGAAATCCTTCTAATGCTACAGAGTAGGGCTGGTGGAGGACCAGGGTTTTTTATTCATGTGGTTCCATAGTGGAGTGGTGTACATATTTGACAAACAAGTGTAAGATACCTGGTTTGATTCCAGGAGGAAATGCAAGGTGAATTGAACCACGAATCCTGACAAGACCTCCCTTTGGTGTTCCGGGTATTTGGTAGCCACCATGGCCCAATCAATCATGCAGCACAACTGGCCATGGTGACTACTTTTGAATATGGTGTAGCTGAAAGTAGCTTTGTTTTTGTTTTATTATCTCTCCATGCTCCTCTTTTCCGTATTTCCTTTCCATTAATCCCCCTACTTGATCACCACAGATAGCTGCCCTTCCCCAAGCCTGACTTGAAGTCTCTTTCCTGTTAAATAGGAGTTCTTCCTTCATATGGTTGCCAAAAGCTCTTTGTATGTTTGTTTATATTATTAAAACTGAAATAAATAATTAAAGTGACACCTTCAAATTGTGGTTAGCATGGTGGTTAGCACCTGGACCTTGCAGCAAGAAGGTCTTGGGTTCAAATCCAGCCTTTCCTGCCTCTCCTGTAGTTTGCATGTTCTCTCTGTGTCTTTGTGGGTTCCCTCTGAGTATTCTGGCTTCCACCCAAAGAAGTGGATAGGGTGGAGTAAGTGGTAGATAAAAGAGAAAAAAAAGAACTTCCAAATTAAGACCATATAGATTTTTCACCTTACATTGTCATAGGATATTAAAAAGAAAAACATATAATTAAATGCAAATCTAGTTTAGAAACATCAACAATAAAAAGGTAACAGTAATGATAGAGCTTAAAAACTGAAAACAATTATGATGACACTAATCATGAAGGCTTGCTGACAGTGTTAACCTTGTAATCTACTGATAAGATAGTTTTTAGCTCACTCTGTGTATTTACTTCACATTCCCATAGGAAGTGAGTGGAGCTGTTCTCAGCCAATCAGATCAGCGGATAATGCTCCGACAACAAACAAAAGATCGAGGCTAGCCGAGCTCATCATACTTTGTCGATCCGTCTAGGCTAACGTTAGTAGTTACTTTGCCCCCAGCAACGACTAGCTCCCTGTTTTTTTAAACTTCTTCGCTCAGATCCGGTGGGGCAGTCTCATCCTCTTGTTTCTATTTGTGTTTTAGTCAGACCTAATGTCAACCTGAGCCATTTTCAGCTATCGCTTCGCCTTTGCTGGCCAAGCTAAACGCGTTAGCCAGGTTAGCTGTTCGGCTAACCAGCTCTGGCTGCCTCTCTGCAACAACCAGCGAAGCCAATTAGCTTAGCTTCCTAGCTCGCTAGCTTTGCTAACTCCCCTTTAAAACTTGACACTGACGGACACAAGTGGTTCTGGCTTGTTGCTGACAAGCCAGTTTACTAAAACTCGTGTCGTAGCCATGTCTGGACAGTCATCCGGCGGTGGGTTTCTGATGTCGGTAGTTGTCCACGGAGACTCGGCTCTGAACGAGCAGGAAAAAGAGCTCAATCAACGGCTCCGACGGCTCTATCCGGCCGTTAACGAAAACGAGACTCCACTTCCCCGATCCTGGAGCCCGAAGGACAAGTTCAGCTACATCGGACTGTCTCAGAACAACCTCCGTGTACACTATAAAGGTATGACAGAAAGCCTTAATCGGGAATTTCTGTACTTGTGTTACCAAATGCTAACGACATGTTAGCTTAGCTTGACGGTTAGCGGATCAAAGCCAACTGCCGTTGAGGCTAAAAACAAAGTCTGCTAAGCTAGCAGCTTCACCAACAACAAGACAGAGGACATCTTGCAACCCGACCAGCTGGCGAGGTGTAGCCACAGCCAAAATTGACCTACTAGCTTGTTAGCCTTCCTGCTACCTTGTTAAACAGCTTGTCAGCTCCATTTATAGTCACGGGAAGCTTTCACGACAGACAACCTGGCGAACTATCTTATGAAATATATATTTTAAAAAATCATCCTTAGCCAAAGTACATCTGATGGTTTGAGTGCCAAAATTACAACGTTCAGTGTTATCCAAAATGAACCAGAGCTTGACAACCCTCTGTTAGGCTAATGTAGCATTATTTTATTTATTATTGTCAGGAAATGCTGTGTCAAATATCGTGATTAGCCCGGTCAGAGGCTCTGCTAGGCTTCCAGTGAAGTGGCTAGTGTTGATAGGATATGCAGAGATAGTTGGACTAGTTTCTTAGCAAGGCTACCAAGAGGGCTTTTTCTCTTTCTTTTCTTTTCTTTTTCTGGTGCAGGCCTACAAGAAAAGGCTAGTGGAGTTTTTTGGGTTTTTTGTTTTTTTTAAAGGTGCAACTGCTTCCTGGGTGTGTACTACTATTCTGGGTCTGTCTGGCCCTCTGCACTCACTCTTCCTTGTTGCAACTAGAATGTTCTGCCTTTGTGCAACAAATCCACCTGAATTTCTTACAGCAGCTGCAACTTAAACATTCAAACACTGTAAAACTTTTACATGTACTGACCTCCAGGGAGCATTTCTCCACTTACTGAACAGTTTATTCTAACAGCAGTGTTAAGCTCTAAAATTCAGGCCTTCTGTGATTAACCATGTTTTAACAGAATGGCATAGTTGTAAATGGAAACCCTTTGATTTTAGGTAGATGGTCGTGGTTCCAATTCCACATATAAATTCTCATATAAAACCCTCTGAAAAGATTGTTCTGTGAGTTCTACTGAAACTAAATGTCAGCTGTGTCCAAAGGCCTACCAGAAATGTAAAATACATTTGTAATGTAAAATAGCAAATACTTTACAAACTGAAATGTCAGTTATGTAAACATTTTTTAAATACACATATTCACAATTCACGTGGTTAAATGCTAATATTTAGTGGTGTAGTTGGCTAGAAAATGAATAATTCTTTGGTGGGTTAAGATTTAGTTTTGGAAGATTACAACGCACATTTTTCACCATTTATCTTTTTTCTGACATTTTATGGACAAAAAGCATAAATTTTATATTTGAGAAAATAATGTGTCATAGGTTAATACAGTAATAACAGAAAAATGTTATCAGAGCAAGAGAGAATAGCATTCGTGTTACTCAGTGATATAATTCACATTTGTACACCTCACACCCAAAAACTGTTTTAAACAGCTTTACTGTGCAGAAGTTTGTATAACAGACAATGCTTAAAAGAAGAGTAGAAAATCTACACAAGTTATTGTTCTGTAAACACTGTGTTACCAATTAACCGCTCTGTAATAATGTCTGTAATTAATGATAATGCTATATTAATACAGGTTATTTGTAATCACACTTAATAATTAACATGGTCGTTGTTTTTAGTCAGTACTGATTAATTTATTGATCGGTTCATTTACCCGACTCTAATGGCTTAGCTATTTTGGTTACAGATTAATAAGTTCAAGACTTATGTTTACCAAAAATGGAAACCACTGTTAATTCTGGGTTCAGAAGTGTAAGCTGATCATCTTTAAACTCTATGTAATTATAAAGATTAAATGATTGAGTTGACTAATAAATTAATTGAAAATAATGTTTCATGCCATGGTAAAATTTTAATGGTTGTGTTTTCCTATTGCTCTTTCGATCTGGGAGCCATATTGCCAGTAGAAAATTTGTGAAATGGAGGTGAGGTGTTTACTTCACTTGATCTACATCTAGTATATGTTTTTTTATATTTGAATGTGGTTCTGGGTATTTGGGAAAAAAAAAAAATTAAATTAACTTAACTGTGATAAGTAACCAAGTGTCTTTATTAAGACATACAAAAGCATTTAAAGAAATCTTTAAATTATGACTAATTGTATTGTAAACTCAGGGCCTGTATTATGGTCTGGACATACATTTGTAAATGTATGTTGTTTTTACATGAAGGCAGTCAGGTCAAGTGATGCTGCTGTTTATTGTTGATATCCTACATATAAAGAACCAGCCATTAAGTAAATATATTGCATATTGTCAGATATTCTGTTGGCAGCATACCTCACCAAACTGAGAATTTCCCTCTCTAATGATATTTAGACCCTTATTAATAAAAACCAGTTTATTTGACTATCTATTGTAGTACCTAAACACAGCTACTGAGTAACATACAGCAGTGTAAACATGTGATTTTTAACCTTCATGATGCTGTTAATAGCTCTACACTGTGGCTTCCTGAGCTAATGTTAACCTTAAAGACTGAGATTATGAGCCGCTCAAATTCATGACGTTTGGAGTGACAATCTTCTCACCAACGACACACCCTTTGCTTGTGTGTTTATAAAAATGTCACCTGTTATATTAGCATAATATTTCTCTATCACTCGGACAGTTTGAGTGATACAAACCTGTATATGTTTTTATAGTATGTTCATCCACATATTCTTAATGGCAGACCATTGAATGTGGAAAATATGTCACCATGGAAAGTAAATTATGCAGTACTTACAAGTAAAATAATGCATCTCGACAAATAGTGGGACATCCAGTATTTTCCTTCAGGCTGCTTTTATTTATAGATCCAGACTTGGGTTGTAAAATTTTTATAGTGTATTGTCTCTGCAGAGTCCCTACCTCTCTTCTGATCCAATCTCAATGTAACTCTGACATTATTTTCTCAGTTTATATCTATTTTTTCCATTGGTGGGTAAATCTGCTAGTCAGGTGTGTTTTGTGCTTCTCAAACGTTTTGATCCGACTTAATGATTGCTAGCCTTTGCGATTTAATCCCTTACACAGCTTCTCATGGCAACAAACCCTACATACATCGTAAACTGGGCTTTAAATTAAAGTGATATTTGGTCCTTAGCCAGAGTAACTGCAGAGAGGCCTCTCTGTGTCTTGGCACTCAGCACATGTATCTCATGAACTATAGTCATTTGTACTAACTGCGCACTTCTGTGTTTTACCGCAACCTAAAGGTCATGGAAAAACACCCAAAGATGCTGCATCAGTGCGGGCCACCCACCCTATCCCAGCTGCCTGCGGGGTCTACTACTTTGAGGTGAAGATCATCAGTAAAGGCAGAGATGGGTAAGACCAGCTCTAAACATTCCAGACATGCACATTACTTTCAGCAGTGTTAATAGTTTGGGCTCATAGATGACAGTGAGTGGTTCATAAAGTGGTTAGGCAAACTGTCGAAAAATTTTCAAACTGGCAACCAGCATTATTTGTGGTTATTTTTGTTTGAAACTAGACAAAAGCAATAAGAAGAGGGGCCATGAATAGACAAACTTGATCTTAGGTGTGGTGGCCCACTCAGTGTATCAAATAATAACCAATAAAATGACCTACAATTTGTTCAAACTTCTTTTAGAGTAAAACATTTAATAGATAGCCTGGATATAAAACTGACTAAGAGCCTGCGATGTCTTCCAAAAAAATAAGTGCAATTTTGCCCCATTCAGCAAAGCTACTCTCATTACAGCAATGCACAAGCAGCTCATTGTCAGATGCTGCTCCTCACTCTTCTCTGAACAGAGCAAATGAAGAGCGAGTCATGTCTGCAGCAGGAGAGAAAGATGCTGTGTTCACGAGGAAGTAGTGGCAACTGTTTGTCTACAAGTAGGATACAGTCTATGGCGACAAATATTGTTGACATATATACTAAATGGTAAATGTCCTGTATTTGTATAGCGCTTTACTTAGTCACTAAGGACCCCAAAGCCCTTTACACTACGTTCAGTCATTCACCCATTCACACACACATTCACACACTGGTGATGGCAAGCTACATTGTAGCCACAGCTGCCCTGGGGCGCACTGACAGAGGCGTATTAAAGATAGGCATAGCGCTGCGGTCCTAGAAACTGAAACCAATCAAAGTGCCTTAAAGCTGCATTCTTTTTAATGGCCACCAGGGGGCAATCCTTGTGGTTACAAATGGACTTTTCTAAGTTTGTGTTGGCAAAAATGTGAAAAACAAGTATTCATACCAGGCGTTCACAAATCAGTGTGGGACCCACAGTTGGTACATCCAACCTTTATTCCGTTTGCTTGGTGTCGGATGGTTAAAGTCGCAGAAGGGCTCAAAGGAATCCGTCAATGTAGCAATAAGTTCGAGGCTAGGTGACCAAGGGGAGATGGTAAATAGTTGAACACTGGAGGAAAAAAAAAAAAAAAACAGTCATAGGAATGAAATTGGCTCTACCATCTGTGCACGCTGGTGTGTTCATGTTTTGATATGTCAATAGCAAACTGCACATTTCAGTAATAATCTAGGACTGCTCAATGTCACCACCTTGACATCCTTATTTAAGGATGTTGGCATTAAACTTGTAGTGCCCTTGTACTGTGCACTAATGCTCATGCAGCATTGCTAAGGCATGTGAGGTTTAGAAAATGAAAGAACAGCTTTTTCTGTTTTTGTTTTGTTTTTTCCCCTTCCCATTATCAGGGGACTACTAGTAAAGTTATTGACAATAGTCATGCCTGTGACACTCATTTATCATGACTGATGAACTTCTCATTGGGAATGATAAACCTTTTTTTTGTTGTTGTTGTTTTTACAAAGTGGATAGTTGCTGAAAGTATAAAGTCCAAACAAGTGACAAGTCTAATCTGGGTTTACATGAGCCGTAATCCTGCAGCGTTTTGCCTTGTGGAGTGTAATTGTTGTTTGGTCCTATGAGAGTGGGAGGTAGAGATAAAGCAGTTCAGTTTCTCTTCTCTAGAAAGTCCTGATTTTTCCTCTTACATTGTTTTGTGTTCAATCAGAAATTATTTAAAGTATGTCCTCCAGTTAATTTCATTTTTATTCTCCTTTGGGTCATGCCTAAAATTCTTAAAGGGTCTATACACCTACTTGGTGTTTGGCAATGTTTGGGAACGCCTTTGTAAAATGATTATTTAGGAAATTATTTTCTAACTGTTCTAGACTCCAGCCTGTAAACTGTAATGAATTCTTTGGTTATCCATTATCTTAAAAGTCACACATCATGTTTAGGTACTACATGCCTTTTACATCAATAAGGATTTTAGAAATTCGTACGAGAAGACTCCAAAATAGTGAACATGATTAAAATCTTCAAAGTGCCTGAGGTTCATTTGTAAGACGTCAGGCTTTCCCTGGTTGTTTGTAACCAGTTGGTCATGCTTGACCCCAGAAAAGTAAAAAAGTCTTCACATTTAACTGGATTTCTATAATGGTGTTTAGAACACACAAGGCTAAATATGTGTTTCAGAAGTTCAAATGTTTAAAACATTTTCAGAAGTAGTTTTTAGAACGTAGTTGGACTAGCAACTTTGCTTTACATCTCAATTACTCTGTCACTCCAGCACTACAATCACAGAGAAATGCTTGCATCTCTACTAACTTGTGATGATTATTCTGCTGTTTTCATTATTTCAAGTAATAATTTTCCATTCAAATATAAAAAATAGGGTTTGGTGAATGATTGCTTTAAATGTGCCAGAAAAATGCGTCTAAATCTGTTTTCTTGACTCAGAATTAGCCAATGTGGGGGGGAGACTATGCACACAAGCAAATCAGTGTTCATACCACAAAGGTAGATTTGTTTTTTTTATTTTTTGGGGAAACAAGATTATAATATGCTCAATTAAGTTAACAAAACTGTGTATATTTAAAAAAAAATAAATAAATAAAAAAATTCCTTAGATTGTGTGTGTTGAATATTCCTTTGTTTATAGCCTTTTTTGAGGATGCCAAATTTGTAGGGGTTTGCAATGTTTTGCATGGAACAGCCATGCAATTTTTGAATGAAGAAACTTGATATATAAATCAGTGGCAGCTTCATTCTCTTCAACTACTAAACAAAACATGCAAGAAGCCGGTCATTTTTTTTCTTCTTTTTTTTTTTTTACTTCAGATCTGGTGACTACATTTACAATCCCATGACACTGAATTTTAATAACTTCTGTTACTCATCAATAACCACATTAATGTTAGCTTCAGTTAAATCGTTGCTTTTGGCTACATTGAACATTAACCTAATTAGGCAGACAGCATTTTGATGAGATTACGTATGTGAGAAATTGGTGTTTACCATGTTGAATGTAGCTTGAGATGAGCTATGGTTGATGTCTGTGGCATGATTGACTTCAGCTTACATGTGTAAAATGGCTTCTTCAGTCTCTTTCTGCATAAATGCACAGCTTAACTCTTGCCTGTCTGTCCTATAGGTACATGGGTATCGGCCTCTCAGCTCAGGGTGTAAACATGAACAGACTCCCTGGTAAGTTGACATGTTTTGTGCATTTGTTGCTGCTGTCTTTTGGTGTCTTTATCTGTTACATTCTGCACCAGATATGTCTGGGATTTCTATGGGTGTCATCTTGTCTGAACGTAACTACTAGAGATTTGTTTCGGATAAACTGGTTGGAGCTGTGACTGAGTCCGTTCAGTGTGGTTGTTAGTTTAAAAAAAAAAGAAAGGAAAAAGAAATAATATAAAAAAACACAATTCAGATCCTTAAGTAGGCTTACTGGCATATCTTCTATAAGGTCAATAAGGCTTTAACGTTTTAGTCAACCTGTTTTAGGATTATGTTGCTATACAAAGACCTACAGAAAAATGAAATAAAATTGAAATTGGTTGCAATCAGCATGGAAAAATTTAAGCTAAGTTCCTATGTTGAGAATTGATACCTGTCAGGACAAGCCAAAGGGTTTATATCCAGAGATCTCAGTAACATGTTGTGCAGCTCTTGAGTGAGGAGCAAGGAAAGAATACTCCACTGAGCATTTATGTATAGTTCAGGCCAAGGTGTTGTGTGGATATTGAAAGTGGCTAAATGAACATTTCTTGTTAGTTTACTCATAGTGGCCTAAAGCATCTTAACTTTGATGAAACTGCCAGAGGATGTCAAAAGAAATAAGTCTGTTAACGAATCATTTAAAAGCTCATAAATTATACAAAAACAGACATTACCAACATAAACACCAGCCTATGAACAACCACGATCACTAGCTGAAATTTGTATTTTATATTTTGAATTATTTATTTATAGAAATATATTTTTCCTGTGAGGCTGTGGAGGACACGTGCCCCCCCCCCCTTGTGTAAATGGTCTGTAAAAATTCCTAAAGCTGCCCAAAAGACTGTCACTGATGTCTGTGGGATCTTCTTAAAATGGAAATGTTATTTGGCCAGGGTTTGTTTGTTTGTTTTTTCCAACATGTTGATCGTTATCTCAGACATAACCTTCGCCAAAGCAGGTAAGACGTAAGAATTAGCTTAACCAACCATTGCGATGCATTCATGTAAGCTGTTATCCAACTCTATAAACCAGAAAGCCCTCGCTAACCTCACAGTTTGCTGCAAAGCACAGGCCTCTGGTGGGTGGAAAGTTTAAGATTATCACTGTGTAATCAGTATATCCTAAGGTGATGTTTGACCTTTGTCATGCTCCCTTCCAGTATATTTTTTTTTTTTTTTTTTTTTTTTTCATTGTCTGTTGATTACACAAGTGTTGTCCTTAAAAGCATTCTCAGTGTATGCACTCAATCATTAACTTGTATCTGTGACTGTTGGAACAAGAAGAGCTTTTTTAAAGACTTGTGCAATTAGGTGTAATAAAGTTGTTGTTTTGGGTTTTTTGAGCTGTTTCAATGTTTTAGTGAAGTCAGAAACCAAAACATGAGGCAGTAAATGTTGATGGTACAAGAAAATGTCATCAATATCATCATTAATTGGACGCTGCAGACATCAACCCTACGCTCCCCTGAGGTTATCAGGCCAAACAGGACCCCAGATACCCCACCACCAGTTTGAAAGCTGGACCCACCCAGGAGCTCCAGTCTCTTCGCACAAAGATAACAGCAGGCCTAGTGCCAACCGCAAAGTCTCAGCTGATGGATAGATGCTAATGAAAACTCAGTAATTGTGAAGAACTGATGCCAGAGTGCTGCTGAGTTGAGTACTGTCCTGCAGTGATGACTGTGGAAACGGCAGGATTAATCCTGCAGCTCGGCAGTAACTCACTGGATCCTGCCACATGGTTTCTAATGTTAAAACAGCCCCAAAGCCCTGTGTGCTGCAGCAGAGGCTGCATCCCCTTTCGTCTTCCCGAGAAACAAGTACTGGGTACTCCAGGTTTTAATACACACAGGTATTCTGTTCACATTAAACCTTTGCTCATCAGTAATTTTCTTTCTTCCATTTTATGCTCAATACAAAAAAAAATATTTATTTTCAGTAAAATAAGGGGCATCACATCAAAAATGGCCTGCAGTCTGCAGAAGGTTAGTGTAAACAAAGAATTGAAGGTTAAAAATGGCACACAAAAATCTCCCAATTCTGGGAGTACATCCAGTTTTCTGGAAGAAACTGAATGAGCTATGTCTTTCTGCAGTCAGCGTGAAAACAACAGCAAGCTGTTCCACTGATTGAGAATTCCGATTGCCCAGGTTCAGTTCCCATAGTGTCCTTGAGCAAGGCATTGAATTGTTGCAGGTTTGTGCTTGCTGGCTCACAGTACAGGGCTGTGGGTGTAGGTGTGGACACATACATCTGCCTTTTTTTCTGTTTTAAGTGAGGATATTTCAGCTCTACTGCTCTCAGCACTGTGTGATTCTTGATCCAGGTCATGATATTACACCAGTGTTTACTGAAGCATTGGAATTATGACGTCGCATGTCTATTTTTAGACTGAAAATGCGAATTTCTGGCTTAATAAAGTTTGGTGATAGAGAAATGTCTGTAAACACTCACAAATGTTAGAGTTGGGTTAAACTTTCAGCAGATACGAAGCATCCTGGTCCAGCCATTTTGTTGTTTGACAGCTTTTATTTCATGTCTTACTTGAGGAAATCTAATAATTAGAAAAGAAGAGAGTCGGCACTCAGAGAATCCCCACTTGAAATCTGGGAGAACTCTCCCACAGCAAAGATGAAAATCCTTTTATGACCATGTTTTAGGGCATGAATTAAAATCAGACTTTACTGATGATTCTACACATGTGACCATTAATATTGAAGTTTAATTTAAATAACACTTCCTAAATATGTTTCCAGAGGGATTTGCTGCTGAGTGGCAAGATTCCTTCAGAAAGGCTTTGACACTGCGTCTCCAGTTTAATCACACTGCATTTTAACCATTTTGGCGGCCTGCTCACAGCACTGTTGTCCTCCTCAGTAGCGTAGCTTTTGGTGTGATTTGTCACAAAACAAATTTTGAAAACATTATGTTGTGTTTTTGATCTTCTGTGTCATCAGTGCCAGTATGCTTCTAGTTCAGTCATATTTACAATACTTACAGGGGCCACATTGTACTTCTGACCCTAGGGCTGAGTAATTTAAACTGATGTATTGCTTTAGATTTTCTAAAAACAAATAAGTAAGTAAATAAATACTGAGCAGTGTACACTGCAGTCTGTAACTAAAGGTAGACTTAGGGTAGTGTGTTGGTCTTGTATTGAGCATCATCTCTATGTTGTAGTTGTTAAGCATTACCGGGGGGTACCACTAACAGCTGCTCTGTAGATTATTCGTGCTTGTGCTGTTGTTGGTTTCTCAGCCAGTCATTGAAAAGAGTGGAGCTGTTTTTAAAAAAAAAAAAAAAAAAAAAAAAAAAAAAAATTACAGAGAAACCGTGTTTACAATAATGAAAACACCCACTGGTTGTGTGTTTGATGCTATTTTGTGATCTTTGCTGTGTTTGTTTGTTTGTTTGTTTGTTTGTTTTCCCCATGCATCTTCTGTTCTTGCATGTAAACATGTTTGCATATGTTGCATACCCCTCTATGCAGGCAAATTCCCACACAAACGGGCACAAAGGCAGTGCCATAACACCATAAGATGCATCCTATTAGTTGGCTGGAACCACAAAGCTGTTAAAACTGCTTGTTTGATACCAGTTCGCCCATTATGACATGCAGAAAGTGACAGGGAATGCTTGGCACCGTGTTTGGATCATTTTGCTTAGGCATTTGGCTTTGCAGAGGTTTATGGGTATGTAACCTACACAGGTTTGCTCACACTCCTCCAGGAAACCCAACGGCACATGGTTTGACATGGATGATGCTGTTGGTGGGTCACTGACTGGTTGGAAAGGGAGCAACAGGAAATTTCGATATACAGGGAGAAGTGCGAAAAGATATCAGAAATAAACAAATAAATAAAAGGTAAAAAAACAAAACGGGGACGGTAGCTGCAGTGGACAGTTCAGTTATTCTGTTCTTGGCTATAACAACAGCACATGTAGGAGTAGCTCACTGTTTGTAACGCTGGCCCTTGGTGACAGGTAAAAGCTACAACATGTGAGCAGGTGTGTGTAAAGTTGTGTATAGGCTTTGCATATAACTAACCCACAACTGTGTTCAACCACAAGAAGTTACTCTGTGTGACTAATCAGCTGCAACGTATATCATCATTTAATGTGGGCTTATAGGAATATTAATATTGTGAGACAATGACCATTATCATTCAGCCCTCCTATGGGCTGTGTGTGTCTGTCCGTCTGTGTCTCTGTGTTGAGTCTGAGATTCAAACAAGTGCTGTGTTTTAACACTTTTCACCTCATGTTCTCACACTTTTCATTTGCATCGCTGCAGGTTGGGACAAGCACTCTTATGGTTACCATGGAGATGACGGCCACTCCTTCTGCTCGTCTGGCACCGGGCAACCTTATGGACCCACGTTTACAACAGGCGATGTGATTGGCTGCTGCGTTAACCTCATCAACAACACCTGCTTCTACACAAAGAATGGCCACAGCCTAGGTACAGAAAATAATACTCAATAATGCTGCCATGCAGTGGTCTGTGTATTAAGTTGCAGTAGGACTGCAGTGTTTCCGATATTTATTTATTTATTTATTTATTTATTTATTTATTTTTTTAAATGTTTAAACAGAGATGGCATTTCTCTCAATAAGAGAGAGATGAGCAACAGTTTTTTTTTTTTAAATAAATAGTTGGCAGTCCCGCTTGTCCACTATATTTTTCCCACTCCTTGCCCACTTGTTTTGAAAGTTCAATTACTGCTAACCAGTTAGCTCCAGCTCTTCCCGTCTTATCTTTTCCCTAATGGCTGGCTCACTGGCCAGGTTTTTGTTGGACTGTAATATTATCCACCTCCTACCCCAAAAGAATCTCAGACTGCAGAGCCTTGAACTGCAGCTTTTGAAAATAGTCTTGCTTCTGTCCTGTTGCGCTACTGTAAGCTGGATGGTTACTCTGACCAGAACCTGCAGCAGATGGAGGATTGGCTCACTTATGTCCCTTTTATACCACACTCACCAAAGCTTTGTAGTTGGAGACTTCCAAGGGGACCTTTGATTACATTTGTGTAGTTATTCATTTCTCACAATGGGATTGGAAAATAAAATATTTTCTGAGGAGAAAATTTGCCATGATGTAAGCTAATTTAAAAACATGGCTATAATAATTTTACAGAGGTTGTTACTGAGCCAAACACAAAACCAGAGGCCACTGCAGCAAGTTTTGTATGTTTCTATGAATTGTCTTGTGTTGTTTGTTTGTTTTTTTTTTTTAAATAATCATTATTGTTAATTAAATGTCTCTGAGGTTTTTTGTTTAAATTATTTTTTCCACTTTACTGCACAGCAAAGGAATGTTACAAAGCTCGATAGTAAAAGCAATGTAAACATATGCTTATATGTATGTATGTTCTTCATAATATAAGCATCCAGCAAATCTGTCAAAAAGCTTTTAATGTGAAGGCTTTGTAGTACTTTAATGTAATTTTTAAATTATAAAAATGTTTATTTTTTAGGTAATGCTCTAGTGATAATTTCCTTCATCATAAGAAGTCAGGGTTCGCAGTTAAATCTGTTGGGGTTCTTTCACTCTGAAAGGAGACAGTCTTTCTCGCTTATGTGACATTTATGAACTGCAGCAAGATGACAGTAACCAGATTACCTCAGCACATGTAAACAGACGAACTGTGGCCTCACACTGTGTGCAGAAATGGAAAGTACTCTTGTCTTTCATGCTGACTGTTTCTCTCTTCCTCTGCAGGTATTGCCTTCACAGACCTACCAGTAAGTACTGAGATTTTCTTCACTCTTTGTTGTAAAGTAATCTTTTCCATAATTAGCACAGCTGTAGGAGATGAGGCTATTTATGGAAATTAAATGTGTCATTTCCTGTAGAATGTCCACTGCAGTCAAAATGTTTAACCATGCAAAATGGATTAGAGGCTGGAAAACTAGGGAGCTCCGAACACACCGTCAGCTTTTCTCAAACACTGTCAAACTGGAAGGTCTTTCTTCTTCTGTCACATCTGTAGTGCTTGTGGTGTCTGTGTAACCTTTGGCTAAAGTTTCTTTGGCTTTATCCAACCATAAACAGACACTTGAGTGTTCTCTATTAGGAATTTATTATGTGTTTAAAGCAAATGAACTGTACTTTCTGTATTTACGTTATGAAGTTCAGAGGTTCACATTTATTAGGAGGCTTTAACTCAGAGTTGTCAGGTGTTTGACACAGTAAACTGCTTTATATAACACTTTTTGTACTATGGTTTCATTTTTTTCCACAAATGGATGAACAGTGTTACATTAGTAAAGCATCTAGTGCAGGTTGTAGGCCTTGAATGTGGGGGAGAAAAGCAGAACGTAGAAAAATAGAAAAACGGCAAAACAAAGCACAGATTTAAAAAATGATATAAATTGATATTAGCAGGAATATCTTTACTGTGTATACAAAGCTTCTTATGTGGCACTGATTACGTTATCTATTTATTTTATTAGTTGGACCAAAAAAATTAAACGGAAGACTCCTAAATTTGAATCTCGGGGACAATTCTCAAAGTAGAAAGAAGCTTTTTAAAACAAAGTCAGCAGACTTTATAAGCTTTTTTTTTTTCTTCCCCTCACTGAATTGACTCCTGGTGACAGTTAATTTGATAATGCTTCAAAGTAGCTGCTTAATAAATGTCTGAAGAAAGTTTTTTTTTTTTTTTTTTAAAAGTTTCTTTTAAGCTGCTGTAAACTTGCTTTTTGTTTTAGATCTTCCATCAGAGTCATGTTGACACATTTTCTGCTTTCATTTAGTGGGAAAAACAGCTTGAAAGTTTAAAAACTATTTACAGTGGACTTGTTCTTTCTGTCTGTAACCTATTACAGTGGCAAATTCACATATTAAACATGACCAAAGTTCTAACGATGACATAAGTGTATGAGCCAAACGCTCAGCCTTCTTTTTTGTTTTTTCCTACTCTTTGCTGTGTATTGTGTCAGACAGAGGAGATAACTGTAATATTGCGATCTTGGGCACAGAAGCCCCAACCTCCTGCCGTTTAAAACTTCTGTTTGTAAGCGGCAGCGAACTACAAATGGTTTGCCCCAAAGGGGGAGGAGCTAAAATGTTTTGTTGCGTTTGTTTTGTTCTTTTTTTCCCCAGACAGGAAGGTGAGCTGAAGAGCTGCACCAAGAACGTCCAAATATATGGAGCTAGACTTGAGAATAATGGCCCACTTTTTCAAATGGAACCAGAGTTTTGAGTACTCCTTTGTTTCTTAACAAGGCGACACGGTCAGCTCCTATTCTCCGTTATGTGAACGACTCCCACACCCACTGGATCTTGATTCCAGTGGGATTCATGCATACGTTACCAGAGTTGGGATGTTGAGGGAGACACTTGTTGCTTGGTTCGTAGCAAATGAAAACGGGTGCCGGCTGTTTTTGAAGAAGAAAAATAAGAGTCTTAGCTAAAACAATAATCCATTGAGCAGCCAAACAGACTTGGATGTGAGCCAGACATTCATGTTCTTCCAGAGCTGTGCAGTGAAGTGCGTCACCTCGATGCAGCTGACCTTTCTGGTTATTGAACCATGACAAAGACAACTCTGAGAGACACACACGGCTTTGTACTGCTGTTCTTATGTGGGCTGTTACAAGTGGTGTTATTCCCAACTCCTAGCCTAAATCTAACTAAAAAAAGTTTAGCATTTTTTTTTTAAGTTTTTGTTATTTGTCTTTTTTTTTTTTTTTTTTTGGTTAATTTTGGTATTTCGGTATTAAGGACACTTGCAGTGATCCAAACACAACACAGTGAATGTGCCTTGCCACCAGTCACCACTGCCTCTGATTAAACCAGAGCTCTGGTGATTGGTAGATTAGTAGAACAGTACAACCAGATATGCAAATCTTAAGTGTTTTTCATTTAAAACTGTCTGATCACTGTCTGTCTCATCAGGGATTTAAATTTAAAAAAACCCCCAACTTTTTAAAACTGTTTTTGGTCCAAAGTTAGCAAACCTTTCAGTGGCTTTTTGTCACAGATGACTAATTTTGTACATGCAGTTGTTATGGCTGTGTGATAAGTGAAATTTAACTCTGGTGCTGCTTCAAAATAAGTGCCCAGAGACATTTTAAAATGCTAGCTGAGTGAGACTTGTTTCTGAAAAAAGCCTTTGGCTGTAATAATTGAGCTTCATTGCTTTCAGTGCTCCCTTACTTTCTACTTTCTATTCACCAGTACTCATGTATAGTGTTGTTGCTCATTAAATCATAATCACTAATGAAATCATACAAACAGTTTGGATTATGTCATGTTTGAGTGTAGACTCTTCCTTGTTTAACATCAGTAGTTTTCCAAAACTGTGTATTAGGGAGCTGCGCTGTTAGCACGTGGGATTGCTGTTTCCTTGGTCTGAAAAACAAATGAGGTTTTTAATTAGTTACAGTTACAGAAGTTACAGGTAATGACAGGAAAAAGCTGAAAATTAAAATGGGAACTGCTGTTTAGTTTGGGTAGTATATTGGTAGATGTTGCCATAAGATATGCTCCATAGCATCAAATGAGTATTGAACAGCAGTCAAAGATGATCGGCAGAAAATAAACACGGCGACCTTTCAGTGACCGAACCCGTGTTCGTTGGCCAGTTATATTATAATTAAATTGTATTAATTGTTCCCCTTCACAGTTCAATATGCTTCAAATTGTAAGACAAAGAGTACCCACCAGTATTCCTTTATTTATTTATGTCTTCAGTTGAAATTAATTTGCTCTAGGCTGAGTGCGGTAGATGGGACAGAGTCAATATAACAGGACTATTAAGTACTAGTAATGTATTGGAGGACAAACTAAAATAAATAAATAAAAAAAAAATCATAAAATGAAGTGAAATGCCCAATAATCAAAAAAGATCTAAATAAAATGCTTTGTTGGGTTAGAACTAAAAATCAGTTCAATTCTGATGAAGAAGTCAGTTCAGCAATCAGCTGATAGTCATATTATGGTCAGTGAGTGCGATAAGCCCCCCCCCCCCCCCTTTTTTTTTTTTTACGACGCCTGTGAAAACAGGCTGAGCTCTCTGTTCAGAAGATACACCGTCAGCATCCTACCACGTATGAGCTTTGTCAGCTACTAAAATCACATTTTAAGGCGTAATTGCAGACAAAAGCTTATTTCCTGAGATTTTCCGTTTTCCTGTTTTTACCCTTCATTGTTTCTTCCTGTTTTGATTAATTGTCCAGATTGCATTCCAGACTCTGTTTCCTCTATCACTCTTACCTCTCTTTATCGCTCCCTGCTGCAGCCTAACTTGTACCCGACCGTGGGCCTTCAGACTCCAGGGGAGGTGGTGGATGCAAACTTCGGGCAGCACCCATTCGTGTTTGACATTGAAGACTACATGAGGGAATGGAGGACAAAAATTCAGGCCCAGATCGACCGCTTCCCCATCGGAGAGCGCGAGGGCGAGTGGCAGTCCATGATCCAGAAGTAAGAGAGTTAAAAGGCTCAAATTATTTTCATGTAGTTTAAGCTAAGTACATTTATGGTTTTTTTAAACTATGGAATATTAGACTTGGCATGCTTTGTTCACTTATAATGATGTCTGCCCAGTGATAAGGTGCCATGGAGATGACTTCTTAAGAATAACCTAGAAATTGACTTCAGTCTGCTTCCGTCAGGAAAAAAAATAGCTGTGAAAATTGTGGAAAACAAACTTTGCAGGAAATGAAAGATTTTGATATGTTCATTTTAAAAAGCTGTTTTTTATTTATTTTATTATTTTTTTTATTTTGTATTTTTTTCAGCCAGATCGTCTCCAAATAGATGTCTCTATTATGATTTCTGAAGTTTAAGTACAAGTAGGAGAAGTGAAAAGTTAATCTGCGGATGTTTCTTATACCAAAGTTTTATCCATGTGAGGTCACCACCACTTGGCTCCTAACGTGTGGGTGAGCCATGCTGAATGTCCTGAGATCTTCCACACATTAGAGCAAAAGGGGACTAACCTGACCTATTTAAGGCTCATGGGGAACAGTATTATAATGTTCAGTTTCTTTGTTGTACAGGATTATCAAATCTCAAATTTTTTCTGCAAATTTAACAATTTTATCAGGATACAGAATAGCAAGCCTTAATCAACAAATTTAATATCTGATACGAGTGGGTGGATGATTTTCTAGCCCACTGAAATAGAGACCTTTTTGTTTAGCACAATTTTACTGGTTTGCTTATTAAAATCCATACATGCTTATGAATGTGTGGATTAAAGGACTTTCAAGGTTAAGTACATTTGTACAGATTTGACATAAAATTTGGCACTTTAACTCTCACTTCTGCTTAACTGCTTCATGTAATGTGGCAGAGCTAGTTGTAGCAGACATGGAAAGCCATACGGAGAGTTATTACCATCATTACGCCACATTTCACAGCTGATTGGATTTTAAGAAGACCTTAAATGGTTGAAAGTTCTGGTTGTTTCAGTAGTACCAGCAGGACATTGACCAGATGGAGGAGAAGGGAGTACTTGACCTTGTGACCTCAAGGTATTCTTCTGCATAAAACCAGCTGCCTGCTTCTCCTAGGTTAACGCCTTTGCAGGGTCTAAGCATTGGCTATTTTTATATACTTTAAAAAATGTATCCTATTGTTTGAGCTGTTTTTTCAAAGATAAAGTTAATAAATAATTAAACGTTGTAACATAAAATAACTCTTACTTCTGTTTTTCTGTTCAGCTAGCAATGCTGGTGTGGGTCCATGAATGACTTGTTCGAAGTATAAAGTTCCTCTTGGTTCAAATGGGTGTGAAAGTGTGTGTTTTACAAGTTGTATAGACGCAGTTAACTGCTTATCTACTGACAGAGTTATGGTGACTGCAGTAGGTCTCACACAGTGTTCATGTCACACAGACACACACTCAGGCCTGCTATCTGACTGTTTTAACAGTACATTAATCATTTACTCATTCATGCTCACATGAACAGGAGACAGCTGACCAGAAATTTACATTCATGTTGGATCCAGAGCTTTTGATCAGTTATTGTAGACTGAACAGTGTTCATCTTGTATTGGCTAAATGTAAAAGTCTTAGAGGGATGCTGTAGGTGACAGGACTACTACTAACATGAAGAGCATCAAGGCCCAGATGGATTGTTCCTCATCGAAGAGCTGGAGCTGTGATCCAGAAAGGAAAGATGCAGGGCTTGGTTTCCCTTCATGCTGTGGCCTGGCAGGATTAGCTCTCTGTTGCTATGATTACTTGTCCTGAATGGATTTAAACTCCATTTGATGGGGATTGGAGTTGGGGGTGGGATTGAATAAAGGGACTTATTGCCTTTATCCAGATGTCGCCTCACAGGCAGGAATAGAACCAGGAAGTTTCTGATCTCACACCAGTGCAGTGTATTGTCTGTGTGGAACAATGGTAGCATGATGATCAGCCGGTGAGAGTGGCAATGTCTCGTCATATAACGGCCTGGGTTTGAGGCCTGAAGCATGAAGTTTGGTTTAGCTCTGCTGCACTGAGGGAACTCCTCATCGACATAGTACTGGGATGTTTGGGTTTAGCCGTGCCTCTAATTTGATTAATGAAAAATCAGACACATACACTCAAAAAACATACCATGCTCATATTCATCTGCATATTTTTATTCTTGAACTCTGCCAGAGTAGCTTTGCATTATTCACATTTCAAAATAATCCTTGTGTATATTATCCTGGTCCTTGCGGTAGCACCTGGAAACTCTTTCTATTGTCTGCTCTGGACAAACAGAATTTGAAGAGTAGGTGAGCAAGGCTTCTGTGCCTCAGATGACCACGTAAGGATGTCCCCTTTTTTTTGACAGAGCTAAGAATAAATAATTTAAAAAAAGAACTGTCCAAAACGGAGCATTTAGAGCAGTCTGAATCCTGAACTTATGCCTCACAGGGATTTCTTGGGCATACACTGACCTCATTTAAAATATTGGCCATGTTTAAAATGGGCACTGATCATTGTAACAAATTTATATCTGACAGAAAATAAGAAAAACATAGTGGGTCACCTTTAAAGGGCCATTCTGTCTAATGAGACTTAAGTGTTTGTAATTTGAAGTTAGTCTTTCAGGTTTGTGAACATTAGAGAAGTAAAGAGTGGTCAGATGAAGAAAGTGGATCGGCCAACAGCTGAACACACTTGGAAGTGAAAACAAACATGAACTGACTTTCGTTTGTGAGGCACGGTGTACAGACAGACTTCCTGTTTTAAGTTGACACCCTCCCCTCCCCCTTACCACAATGGTGTGCCCACAGTGGACCCACAGCCCACCGTTTTCCTGTGCAGCGAGGGGTTGTGACTGATTGTGACTTTACCACAAAAGGATCATTTTATTTCCTAGGCTGAGTAATTAACTTGGTGAGCAAAATTATGACATGATAGAAAGAACGGATCAGAGACCAGCGTAGAGTTCAAGAGTTGAAGTTCAGTCTTGACAGCGAAAACAACAAAACAAAACTCAACTTTAGTTTTGTACATGGTAGCTGTTTCAGCTTTTGACTGTCAGCAGACTCTGTTATGCTATTGCTGTGGTCCAAGTTCTGAAATACAACCAGTTCAAGAGAAATTTGTGTAGTGGTGCTGTAGAAATTTGGGTGTGATCAGGCCAAAAACAAAACCTGCTTTATGTCACTTATTGTGGTACATGCCTGTTCAAAATCAACTCGCTTCAACCATTTTTTTATTTTTTATTTTTTTTTCTGTCCTGACTGAAAAGTTCAATTAATGTTACTTCTGCTGAAGCAACATTAACAAATAATGAAAGCAATAAAAACAATAAAAGCACTGTTATTGTAGAAAATCTGCTTCTGCTTTGTCTGATCAGTGTATTTTGGTTTTTGTTGTCTCATCAGGATGGTGGCTTCTTACCTGGTGCACCACAGCTATTGTGCCACAGCTGAAGCCTTCGCCAAATCCACCGATCAGGCCGTGCATGAGGAGCTGGCCTCCATCAAAAACCGGCAGAGTGAGTGCTCCTGTGTTTCTAGATCTATTTCTTACTCCCCATTTTTAAAGTTGACACTGTCAGGGTATGTGCTGTTTTTGTAGATCTAAAAATCATAAAGGAACCAAAATAGTTGGTATGGTTTCTCTCTGCGAGACAGTCAGCCAGCATATGTTGATTTCTAATACACTAAATTCAAGAACTGTATACTGTAAACATCAGTGTATATGATATACACATTTTTGCCCATACAAACTGTACTTGAACAGGAGCCTGATCATCAGAAACCATAAGGGAGAAGTGACACAGTAACATTGGGTCGTATAGGGGGTTTTTTGTGGGTTGTTTTTTTTGTTTTGTTTTTTTTTTTTTGTTTGTTTGTTTGTTTTCTTTCAAAGATGCAAAGATGCAACAATGTATCTGAGTGCATCTACAGGCAGAGTAAACCTAAAAGATGTTGGGATGACCCTCCCTTCTTACTGGAGGTGGAGGTTGTTAACGGTAGCATTCAAAACCTTCATGTGTGATTTCACTGTTGGTTTGTAGAGATCCAGAAGCTGGTGTTGTCAGGTAGAATGGGTGAAGCCATTGAGACCACCCAGCAGCTGTACCCCAACCTCCTGGAGAGGAACCCAGACCTTCTCTTCATGCTCAAGTAAGAACATGGTTGCATATAAAATGTATGTTTTACATGTTTACACTTCTTTTGTTTGTTTTATTTTTTTATTTAGATGGATAACATTATTGGAAAAGTTAACAAAGCCATAATCTAAACCCTTTTATCTGTCACTCACCCTCACACAGCCTCACTATAGACAGTGAATTATTTGATAATTATATTTAAAGAAAAAGGGGTAAGATATCCCTTAAGATAAGAGTTCCTCTATTGCTTTGAAAATGGCTTCACTCACTGCCCAACTTGGATGGAATCAAACATTCTGCTTTCCTTTAATTCTCTAAGCTTTTTTTTATCTGTCCTCCTGTCTTTACATCCCTTTCTTCATTTCCTATATTTCCATTTGTTTTGCTCTGTGTGCTTTTTCACCTTATTCCACCTCTTTATTTTCATACCATCCTTCCTTCCCCTTCTGTTTTTCTCCCTTTTAATCTTTCCTCACCTCTTCCCATCTTTCCCCAGGGTGAGACAGTTCATAGAGATGGTGAACGGGACAGACAGCGAGGTGAGATGTCTGGGAGGTCGCAGCCCAAAGTCTCAGGACAGTTACCCCGGGTCACCCCGGCCCTTCAGCAGCCCCAGCCACAAAGCCAGCAGCTCCCAGCCCTACCTCACAGGTACAGTCCAACATTATTCACATCATTCACAGTGTGAAAACTTCACCTATCTTTGGGGGGAAAAGAGGCAAGAGGCAAATAAAAGGGGAAATTTTTTTCTTTCTTCCCCTGACCTAAGCACAAATATTCATCAGCTTACAGACACCATCTCTACACCCATGTTTGAATCTGTGTCTGCAGCACAAACTAAAGCCCACCACATTTTTTTCTCCTCTTGAATGACACAGATATTCCTCTAAAAGCAAGGTGCGACAAAAATACAAAACTGTGTTTATATTACTATTTAATAGAAATGAGTGGATCTCTTGAACCAGTTGTGAGTTGTTCTGCCGTACCCGGTGACCAGCTGATCACTTTCAGCTGTATTTACTGTTACGCTCATTAGCGTGTGCGGCAACTGATTTGTCTCTTCAGGAGCGTTAACTACACATTGCCGTGGTGTTATTGTTTCTTATGCCCTTTAGGCATCTGAAGCAGCATAAATACCTCATTGATTTTTCAATGAAATAAAATGGGGTAGGTAACAGGCTGTGAATGCATTTCTCTTCTTTGTAATGTTGAAGCCCATAAACTGCCAGTGAAGCCTTTTTTTTCCCCTCTCTCTCTTTTTCTTCTTTTTTTTAGTTGCAGTAATAAATGTTAAATATTTAAAATTTATTGGATCCAACTCAACACATTCTGCTCACATCTGCCGGCAGCATTTGTGCAAAGCACACAATAAAAAACTGAACAAATGACTATTAACGTTACTGCCAGTTAGTGCTGTGGAGCTCTTTATTGACAAGATAAGGGGGGAAAAACACTGTATTAAATTAGACTATTGGCTTTCTGTTTTTGTTTTTTACAGCTTTGTGCTGTCACTTTATATCATGACTTGTTAGAGAGAGTGATACAAGATCCTGTAAACTTTTGCTGTTGTGGAGAAGATGTTTCACAATTAAAAGAACAGTAGTTTAATGTGAGTGTCAATTCTATAAACACTATAAACAGTTTAGCCCCAGAGGAACTTATCCAAAGATAAGACTCCAGCAGAAATTAGGAAGGAGTGATGAATGATTTAAATGTATGCGTGCACACAGAGTAGATCTAAATTTGCAAATCAGAGCATTAGCCGTTTTCAGTCATTGTTTGTTTCATTATTATTCAAGAAAAAAATCTTAGATGTTGCTTTGTTTTGTCATTCTTCTGTATGTTTTAAATATATTTATTGGAAATCAGCTGCGAGCAAGCACATCAGAATGGATGCATTACTTCTATTGTGTTTAGTAATTTGAGTTTTGTCTGTCACTTTAAGAACATTTGAAATATGTCAAACTCTTTTGCAGGGTTTGACAGCAACTGCTGTAATGGTGTGACGTCTAATAAGAGCCACAGCTCCTCCCCTCACAGTCATAAGCCCTGCCCCCCGGGCTCTGGCTCCACCCTCCCGGCATCCGACATCAGCCTCAACGGGAGTCGCAGCCAACAGCCGATAACCAGGTATGGAAACAAAGCACTCACACAGCAGTAAAAGCTGCAGGTGCATACCTTTACAATTTGACTTTAAAAGATGTCACATGATGAAATTTACCCTAACTTTTCCTCCACCCCCCAAAATTGTTTTCTTCTACACTAGTTAACAGTAAATTAGACTTTTAATCAAAATAAGCCAGCATCACTTTATAACAGTCATTTATCCATTTTCTTATTCAGCATTGAACAATTATGAATTCATTATTAAATGATAGTAAGTATTTCTTTCTGTAACAAGCATTAAAATTATATTTCCTAATCAGTGGTTATGTATTGTAGTGTTATAAGCGATTTTTTTTTCTCTTTTGATGACAGTGGGACACATTACATCAGTATGCAATATAATAATGTATTTGTAAATTTCCAAATGTTATTGTCATTAGTGAGTCTGTCCTCGTTCTCAGGGGCTCAAGTACTGCTGTTATGTCAAAGCTGCCGGCGTCTCAGAGGTACACGTACAGCATCTGTTGGTGTTGGTCCTGTGAGCCACATGTCATGGCATCCAAACCACAACCTTTTACTAAGGCTAACCAGGCGCCTAGTAATATGAAACTAAACGGCATGTGAAACAAAATGAACTACAGTTTTCACATTCACTCCCCTGCCTGCTTACTCACAAAATCTTTAAGACAAGAACTATGAAAATCAATTTTTACAAGGGCTTCAAAATATTTAGATGCACTAAAAAGATTTATCCAATATTTATTTAACCATTGTTGTTAAACATTATCTTGTGAAGTCACAATAATTGCCCAAATAATGTTCATAGATGGTTCAAAAACCAATTACTAGACATTAAAATGAGTATAATGAGTTTAGTAGTTTTTTTTTTTTTTTTTTTTTTTCCCCTCAAATATTTTTTTAATGAATCTTCATGGCATCACTTCTCTCAGGGACTCAGTCGCATGTCTTACTAATTTGGTTTCCAGCTTTCATTGAGGAGAAATTTCTTCCCTTGAACTTTCTGCGATGTGATTGGATAATTTACCAGATTCGGCAATCTATCAGAAACATGCGCTTTTAGACTTCAGACAGTTATTTTTATTTATGCTGGTTACTATTGGTTATTGGTTATTTTTAATATTCTTCGCTCCACTCAACAGACAGGAGTTTTTTGTTACCTCCTTGTCGAACTAATCTAATGCAGAGAGCAGTGCAGACTAATGGCAGCACGGAATTCACTTCCACAGTTTTTGAACTTAGGAATAAACACAACAATTTAGATAGGTCTAGGTTTTAGACGTTTTATGTGATGAGTATGTTGGTCCCTAGGGAAGGAGTTACTTTAAAAAAGGAAAAATGAGCTATTGTGAATCCTATAGATCAGGGGTGTCGAACTCCAGGCCTCGAGGGCTGGTGTCCTGCGGGTTTTAGATATCACCCTGTTCAACACACCTGAATCAAATGATTAGTTCATTTCCAGGCTTCTGGAGAACTTCAAGACATGTTGAGGAGGTAATTTAGCCATTTAAATCATCTGTGTAGGATCAATCACACATCTAAAACCTGCAGGACACCGGCCCTCGAGGCCTGGAGTTCGACACCTGTGCTATAGATGTTTTAATGTAGAGCTGTTGGTTTTAATTGTGTTGTTCTGTTGTTTATGAGCTTTGTTAGAACTAAGGATGGAAATTGTGTCCGTCCTGTAATGGTTGCATTAATGCTGAAAACTTGCGTAGACAGAAATCACTCAGGAAGCCATAAAAATATTGACAAATAATCAATTTTAAATAGAAGCTGTGCTGGCAGTGGTTTAAAGCACCTTAAGAAAGCTGTTTTTGTGAACTGGTGCTGTATAAATTGAATTTAATTCACTTTATATCAGAGCAGTATAATATTAGTGCCTCCAGTGGTGTGTTAATGCATTCACTTGGCAAGCAAAAGGTTGCTGGTTGGATTCAAGCCAAAAGTAGCTTCTACAAATCAAACAGTATCCACCTGTAGAAGCTGCTGACAGTTTCTTGTGTCTTCTCTCAGTAATGATGTGGATATGGAGGTCGATCACTTCACCAACGGAGTGACAGAATCGTCTTCCAATGGTTTTCTCAACGGCACCTCCAAACACACCACGGAGCCTGATGACTGTGACGCAGATATGGGTGAGTAGAGCGTGTGGAGACATAAGAAACTTCATCTGAGATTTTGGATGTTGCGTTATAGTTCTAGCAGCTTCTTTCTTCTTCTTCAGGATTTCATGCACACATTGTGCATGTCATACAGTGTCACACAGCCTTAAAAACACTTTTCTTTTCATGCTGAATTGACTCTACAGAGGTGGAGTCAGCACAATCTAAGAGGCAGCTGTGCGGCGGAAGCCAGGCGGCCATTGAGAGAATGATCCATTTTGGCAGGGAGCTCCAGAGCATGAGTGAACACCTCCGCCGTGAGTGCGGCAAGAACTCTGCTAACAAGAAGATGCTCAAGGTAACACAGGAATCTCTCAGCTGCTTACTTGGTTTATATTGTTTGTTTTTGTGGGGTCTTTTCACCTTGTGTGTTTGTATTTCAGGCATTTACAGTTGACTTCAATCATTTAAGCCATTTTCTTCACATAAAAAATATGCCTGCCTTTGTACTGTATACTCATAAAAACTTCAGATGTTATCTGTTTGTACTAGCTACCAGTAAAATGCCAAAATGAGCCTCCGGTTCAAATCAAAGGCAATGCCTTTGATTTGAACCGGAGGCTCATTTTTTACATTCTGGTCTCATTTAGAGCAAATTGATGGTGAAGGTGTTCGACTTTCGCATGTACCTACGTTGTTGATCCTAGCATATGAGCATGCAGTCTGTTTTTCAGTGACATCTCGTTCCAGTTAAACAAATTGTGACAGCAACAATAGTTGCCAGAAAACTGCCTCAGTGAAAGGATTAAAAAGCAAATGTCATAGATGGGATTGAGGTTTTGTCATTTAAAATCACAGATAACAGGGCTCACTTTCAATCTCTCCAAAAGGAAATCTATACTAATGACCTCAATGACCTTCAGTATTAACATTTTTTTTTTTTTTTTTTTAAAGGAGAGAAAATGGAAGCTCAAAAACAGATTTTGTGACCTCTGCAGTCAGTCATGATGTAATGTATTAGTTTTAAAATGTACAGTCAGTTCAGTTTTCTTCTTAAAGGAACAGGTCAAACTGGGGGAAAATTCAGTTTGAGCTGAAATGCTACACAAAGAATGTTGAGCTACGGCATGTTATAACAAAGCAGGTGAAACGAAGTGACGGGCTGTGGTGTGATCACTTTCTGCTCTCCCGTCTTCTGCTGCAGGATGCATTCAGCCTGCTGGCCTACTCGGACCCGTGGAACAGCCCAGTCGGATACCAGCTGGACGCCATTCAGAGAGAGCCGGTCTGCTCCACTCTCAACAGTGCAATATTAGGTGGGTCAGCCATGAGCAGTGCATGATCCAGTCTACAGTTTTCAGTTAGCGTTTTTGGATGTAGGAAGATAGAAGAGACTGATGGGGACTGTGGGTAACCAACTCTCAAAAAGAAGCAAAAAAACTCAGATTGTGAGAAATGCTAAAAAACTTCTTTTGCATGTGGGTTGCTGCAGAAATCTTGAGACAGCCAGGCAGCATATCTTAGGGACTGCATACTACCAGGACATGTGTTTAAATCCAGGTGAACTAACCTTAAAGATAAAGGTGTCAGTGCACCTGCTATCCAACTGAAGGCAGAACTGAGCAGGTATTCTCATTCTGAGTGAACTGGAAAAATGTGACTTGCTTCAAAAACACCAGTGATTTTTTGGGGGGTTTGTTTTTGGGGGTTTTAGCCATATATCAAATTGTCTTTGCATGTTGATATGTTGATTCTGATTATCATAGAATTTTTTTAAGCTCAGAAATTCTTTGCAGACATTGTTAAACACAATTTTCCTGCAGATCCCAAAGTTTTTCAATTCATTAATCTGAAAATAAAGCCCTTCAATTAAAATGACTTCCAGATGCTGTATGACTGTCCAACAAGCACTGCACCTACCAATTCCTGATATTACCTGCAGTCACAATTTTTTATTTTTTTTTTTTTCTTTCATTTTTCTTTCCAGAGACTCACAACCTGCCCAAGCAGCCTCCCCTGGCCCAGGCCGTGGGTCAGGCCGCCCAATGCCTCGCCATGATGGCACGAACTGGCAGTGGCTCCTGCGCCTTCGCCTCTGTGGACGATTACCTACACTAGCCCCGTGTGCACGCAGACACACACACACACACACACACACACACACACACACACACACACACACACACTCTCTCCAAGGGCCTGTCCAGAAATGCTTCTTTCCAACTGCTCAGTCAGTGTAGTCCTATTAGCCGAGGAGGCATTCCTCTGCACGCCGTCATAGAAAGTCAACCATCTCACTCGCTTCTGGTTCTCCTGTTGCTGAACGCCGCTGAGGGTCAGAAGACATTTTTGGGCAGATCCTTAGTGACACCACCTCCTTTTCCATCATAAATATGAAATTACACCTCCACCTTCGGTTGGCTCCCCATGCGTCTGCCTCCATCTAACTGACAGTAGCTGACTTTAAAAAATAATCGGGGGGCTGAACTCGTGCGGACGTGCCACAGTCCCCGCATTCCTGGGGGAGGAATTGAACCGGGGGTGGACAGACTGTTAAAAAATATCTCTGGTCAAACATAAATGGGGGGGGGGGCAACAATAAGAAAACAGACGAGTGGCCGCCATGGTTGACCCACCATTAACGTGGTCCCTGTAAACCTGTGGCTTACCAGGCAAACACACACAGAAAACACAAACATACACACACACACAAATAAGCACGGAGGCAAGCTGATGCTGATGCTGGGATTGAAAAGTCCATCTCACCGAGGCTTGCTCAAACTCCGGCCAATGCAACCCTCCGTTATGGCCTCCCCCCCCCCTCCGTAACTCTTCACCCTCCCTGCACCGCCTCCCTCCTGCTACCTTCCACTGACTTCAGGACATCGGCGAAGATATGTGTGACGTACGTGGACTCGGGACTTCAGAGAAGCCAGAGAGAATCTACAGTCTCGACTCAGCGTTCCCTATTTTCAGTCTTTTGTTTAGTTTTTGTTTTTCTTCGGCGAAGTGGGCAGACGTGGGGAGGGGGGGAGGCGGGGTTACCTGGCTCTTGTTTTGTTTAGTTTTTCCAGGTTTACGAGGCATGGTGCAGACGACGATGATTATTCTTATTATTATTCTAATTATCAATATATTAATTATTGTTACTTGCATTCACAGTATATTTGTTGAGCGCCAGCAAGAGCAAGTTCCTCCAACTTATTATAATAAAGGTCCCGATTCCACCGATTACCAGTGACGAGCGTGTGTACATGTTAACGTTTATATATGAATTTAACAAAATAAAATTATATCAATAGAGCGACATATTTAGTTATAGAAATCACTGAAAAAAACAGTCCTTTAATGCTTTGTACTGACACCAGTGACCCCTGAAGTGTGCTGGTTGTTCCCAGTCTGTAAAATTTTCCTGTTTGGTTGAATCCAGGGTTCCTACACAGGTGAAAGTTGACACAAATTCCAGGTCTGGAAAATGCTGGAAAAAACAGGTTTTGAGTTGTAAGAACTTGGCTGCAGATTTTACATGTTGTCCATGAAGTCACTAAAGCTGATCTGAGAGCGTCTTCAGACACTTCTGCTGGATTTTCTATAATGAGTGTGCTGTGTAGGGGCCCTGCTTTGACCTCTGACTGCATTTTATCTGTTACCCTCCCTTCCCCCGTAGTAAACCCTCAGCCACACAAAAGATTTGTTCCAAACATTGTTAATATTTATTTTTGTATCTCTCTATGCTAATCTTTAACCCACAACAAACTCAGGAGCCAAAATATCCTCTTGTTCATCCTTCTCGGTTCAGAAGCAGCTGATTGGCCCCTGTGCCTCTATTGAATGCTGACTCGACTTTTGGTAATTTAAATCAGATGAGAAAAACTGAGCAGGTGTGAAATCGGCCTCTGAGGGAGCTCAGCCATTTAAAGTCAAACTAAAATGTCCTGTCTCCTAAATGAGGGGGAAAAAAAACTATAGTCGCCCCCCCCCCCCCAAAAAAAACAAACAAACAAACAAACAAAAAACTGTGTTTTTGTTTGTTTCCCTGAGTACAGCCATGAAGTCAAAACTGCCCTTAAAAACACAAAAAAAGTAAATCCTCCTTAGATTTAAATGTGGCTGACTTCTACTTCAGGGACTTCTTCCCGTGCACCTTTCAACTGCGTTCAGTGTTGCTGCTTCTGTTACATCACTGTGTTGTGCTCTGCATTGTTGATCCCACATCCCAAATGTCAGGTTCCATCACTCTGACCCCACTTTTATGCTGAAGACCACTGATAATGAGAGCCAAGTCTCTCAGGTTACAGCTCGTGAGAGCGGACGGCAGTTCTCAGTGTAGGAGTCCACAGGGTCCACGCACAAAGCCGTGCGTCGGGTGACCAGCGTGGTCGTGATCACACTGAATGTTTTAATGGATGAACGATGTAAATTGATCCCTCGGAGTGAGACTGTAATCCCTGAGGCAGAACATTTGTACAATTGAAGTGAAATTGTGTGGCATGTGTGCCATCATTCAGCAGCTGGTCGTAGAGTAAATTAGTCAGATTTGATGCCCTGCAACTTCTTATGTGTATCAGAAATGTCAGAATGGGACTTCCAACTGATCTGTGTTTCAGGTAACCCTGGAAACGATCCAGAGGTGCACAACAGGATGACCTTGGATCAGCTACATTTAAATCAGTGATGGTTTTTGTTTTTTATGGGCAGAGCCGCAGAACTTTTTGACCAGAAGTTATATATATTTATATATGCATTAATCTGTATTTTTACCTGAAGATAACCTTATTCATGACCACCTCCACCCCTCATCCTGTGTTAACTTGGCTCCAACTGTCTTTAATCAAACCAGTACCGTCATCAGTGGGTGCTAAAACCTCACCCCCTCTATTTGTATTAATGGTGAGGCTGTTAGTTCAGCTTAAACCATAGAAACAGTAAATACTTCTAACTTGGATAGCAGAAATCTAAATTCTTTTAGTTTTCCTGATGATTACCACCAAATTGCCCCCAGAGCTTTTTTTTTTTTTTTTTTTAACTCAGCAAAATGCTACCAGGGAGTAAATCTATCCAGTTTTTATTTCTGAAGCTCCTGAAAATGCATACAGGTGTTAATTTTTACCCATCACCCCTCAGAGGAGAGCTTTTCTGACCTTCTGGGTTTCAGTTTTATTAACAGAATAGTTTTTTGTTTGTTTGGTTTTTTTGGCCTCTTAGTCTGTAAAGATGTAAAAAAAAAAAAAAAGAAAAAAAAAAAGAAGACTTTAAGAAGAAAAAAAAAAATCCAGAATTGTCACCTGCACTGTGGCTTCCACGTTAAACCAAAATGTATCGCAGCTGTGTGTTTTTTAGGCCTGTGTTCATGCTCGCCACTCGCAGAGAAACAGGAAGGCCGAGGCTTTCGCTTGACACAACATCCATCTTTCCCTCTAGCCCCCCCGGCCCTCACACCCACCCAGGAATCCAGAGTTGGCATTTTTCCTCACGGTGGAACCGAGCTTTCTGTACTTTGGTTTGTTTCTTTTCTTTTCTTTTTCTTTGGATCGCAAGCAGTCACGGCATCGTTTAGAAAACTTCTTAGACAAAGTGTCTGTTGTCTCTTTCTGAGTAAGGTCTGAAACCTATGCATGCCATAGTAAAGTGGTGGTAAGATCAAGTTAGATGTCTCTTATTTTATTCTTTTTGTTTCTCCTTCTTTTAGCCAGTTCACGGTGTATAAGGAAGATGTCAACCAGTAAGTTGTCCACTGCTGACTGTGTGTCCATTTGGAGAAAAAAAATGTGCAATTTGTGTGAGGGTGAAAAGATTTATATTAAAAATGACAAATGATGATGGCACTCGTGTGGATGCTGCATGAGAACTGAAGCAGAAGTTTAAATCGAGTTCAGTTTAATTCAAAATGACATGTTGTTCAAAGATTCTGTTTTAACTCTGGGGTTTCTTGCACTTTTACAATAACTGAAACTGAATTCAGTGAATGAAGCCCAATGACCAGCCTATACCATATTAGTAGAACTGGCGACAGTGGGAAGGAAGAACCACCTTTTAACCCCCTTTGATCATACTTGGGGAGGGCCAGCCATCTACCAGCCCACTGGTAGGGGAGGTGAGGGGGAAATTGTTTTTTTCTCTCTATGCTTTCAATCTTGAAGAGGGAGAGGAAAATAAAGGCATATAAACTCATGGGGAGTGGAGACTGCTCAGTGCATCATGAAAAGTCCCCCAGCAGCCTGAACCTGTAGCATGGAAGGTGCAGGGTTGCCTGACACTTTTAAGGCTAATCTTAAAATAGGGCATTGCTCTCCCAAACTGGGATCTGGTTCCACAGGAACAAGATGCTACACCTCATTCTACCTTTAAAAACCACAAGTCAGCCTGCAGTCTGAGAGCAAAGTGCTCTGATAGGATGTGATACGAGAGCTTCAAGATATGACATATTCCAACTTTTCAAGCCTTTGTATCCGAGAAGGATTCAGAGTTTTGGGCTGAAAATAGTAAAAAAAAAAAAAAAAAATATATATATATATATATATACAGTTAAGCCCATAATTATTCATACCCCTGGCAGATTTTGACTTAAAGTTACTTTTATTCAACTAGCAAGTTATTTTTTGACTGGAAATGACACAGGCGTCTCACAAAAGATAATAAGATGATGTACAAGACGCATCATTGTGGAAAAAAATATTTCTCAGCTTTTATTTACATTTGAGCAAAAAGTATCATGTCCAGAATTATTCATACCCTTTACAAACTGTCACAGTCTCTGGGAAAATCCAAAGTTCCATCCATTCCAAATAGTCAAAGCTGTTCTAAAGCATCCTAATTACCCTGATTAATTGGAAATAGCTGTTTTGATCAACTCAACAGGTGAAAAACAGCAGCTCTCTGCAGGTGGTCTGTGGACATTCATGGCTAAGACAAAGGAACTCAGTGAGGATCTGCAGCTGTGCATTGTGGCTGCTCACAAGTGAGGAATGGGCTACAAGGCCATATCCAAATGTTTTCAAGTTCCAGTGGCTACAGTGCAAAGTATTATTAAAAAATACAAGATGTTCCGCACTGTGGAAAATCTCAGAGGACGTTGTCGGAAGCCAAAAGTGAAACCTGTGCTGGCCAGGAGAATAGTGAGAGAGGTGAAAAAGAATCCAAGGATCACCACCAAGGCCATTCTGGTGAATCTGGGCTCTGCTGGTGGCAATGTCTCAAGGCAGACAGTCCAACGGACACTGTTGGGTTCCACGGATGCAGACCAAGGAAAACGCCACTTCTCCAGGCACTTCTAAGGCATGCAAAAGCTCATTTGGCCTTTGCAAATGCTCATCTGGACAAAGAAGAAGGTTTCTGGTCTTCTGTGTTATGGTCAGATGAAACAAAAGTTGAATTATTTGGTCACAATGATGTTGCCTTCATTTGGCATAAAAATGGAGAAGCCTTCAACCCAAAGAACACCATCCCCACTGTCAAACATGGTGGTGGGAACCTAATGCTTTGGGGGTGTTTTTCAGCCAATGGACCATGGAACCTAATCACAGTAAACAGCACCATGAAAAAAGAGCAATACATGAAGATTCTCAACAACAACATCAGGCAGTCTGCAGAAAAACTTGGCCTTGGGAACCAGTGGACATTTCAGCACGACAATGACCCAAAACATACAGCAAACGTGGTGAAGAAATGGTTAGCAGACACCAACATTAACGTTTTGCAGTGGCCTAGCCAGAGTCCTGACTTGAAACCAATTGAGAATCTGTGGAGGGAGCTAAAGATCAGGGTGATGGCAAGAAGACCCTCCAACCTGAAAGATTTGGAGCTCATTGCTAAAGATGAATGGGCAAAAATGGCTGTGGAGACATGCAAAAAGCTGGTCTGCAATTATAGGAAGCGTTTCATTGCTGTAATAGCCAATAAAGGCTTTTTTCTATTGATTATTGAGAAGGGTATGAATAATTCTGGACATGATACTTTTTGCTAAAATATAAATAAAACCTGAGAAATATTTTTTTCCACAATGATGCCTCTTGTACATCGTCTTATTATCTTTGGGGAGACACCTGTGTCATTTGTGCTCAAAAAAGAACTTGCTTGTTGAACAAAAGTAACTTTAAGTCAAAATTCGGCAGGGGTATGAATAATTATGGGCTTAACTGTATATATATATAAGCTGTGTATGTACATATTTCATGATAAACTACCCATAAATTTGCATATTCACAGTAAAATGTCCATAGATTGGCACTAGAGTTAAAATTATTTTATTGTCTTCTAAAAATTGTCATTTCATATTTCAATTATTTGGATTTTCGATTATTTGAGTGCCATTTTTCCTCTTGTGTCTGAATTAAGTTTAATTACCAAAGAAGCTGTGCCGTGCAACTGATACTCAACCACGTCATCTTTTGCATTTTTGTTTTTGGATGCAAACGAACACCTGATGAAGGCATCAGGGTTTTTAATCTCATACAAATATGAAAGAAAACAATCAGCATTTATTCATACAGAATTTTTACAGAAAAAAAAAGCAAAACATCTGATTTTTAGCCTTTCAGGTTTGAAAACACCTTAAACACAAGTGACTGCAGAAAAACACGAAACACAAATTCACATTGAAACCTTACAAACTGTGAGACCCAGTAATAAGACCTCTGCTTCTAGGCAAAGCTGTGATGAAAAACCTGTTGAAGGACTTTAATTTGGTGGGATCTCAGTCTTTTGAGTCTCTGTGACAAGTTCAGAGTCTGTATACTGTCCCATCCTGAAGCTTCAACAGTGCTGCCACCCCCTCAGTGATGCTGACTGTTTTGAGTCCTTTTAAACAGCCATGGGGAGAAGTGTGCTCACAGGCTGATGGCTTACGTCCCATCAACAGGAGGGAATCTGCTGTTTGTGGAGCCACCTCTTCTTCAGCTTCTCTGCTTTGGCTTTCTCCTTAGAGGCTGAAAGATCAGACCAATAACAGTTTAAAAAAAAAAAAAAAATGTGACTTATGTCCCCACAGCTTTCCAACTCAAACACCCTTTAGAAAGAACACAGAGTAAATATGCCGGTCTGAAGACTGAAAGCTGTGAATGTCGTCGCCGTCTCTGCAGCAGGACGCCCGGGAGCGCAAGCGCCTCTCAGTGAGACGGGACGTCATTGTAGCAAAGCTCAAATTGAGACAGATCATCATCTTTACAGACTACTGCCACAGAGTGTAGCTTGCAGGTGTTTATTTTAAATAAACGACACAAACATGTTCACTCAGTATTAAGAACACAAAACATGGCAATAAAATCTCTCCTGAAAAGCCTTGGGGGCAGAAAACCTGGTGAATGGTGACGACAACAACATTAATAAATATCATGGCATAAATCTGACCTGTGTGGCAATAACTGCAAAATTCTGTAAAAGATTTAAAGAGATCAAACCAATGACACTTAAACGATGTGACTGGTATTTAACCCTCCATGCTAGCTCCTGTCTGATGATACATTCAGGCACATCAGTGTTCAGAACAATGTTAAATACAGGTCGGCAGTTTGAGATGTGAGCGTTACTGTCTTTAGTTGATCCTCTTAAGAAATGCTATTTCTCGATAGAAGCACTTTTTGAAGCTAGATTTATCCCTATAAACACGTTCTTGAGGCTCACTTCCGTTTGTGTTGTCAGAATCCTTCACAGTTTGCACACTGATGTAAATTTATAAAATGAGTGAAACTAGCATTTTTTGCAGTCTACACTCAAAGCCTAAAATAAGTCTGACCCTGTGCTGCTCTCCTGTAATGTGCTGAGGCGCCTCAAACCGTGGTTTGCTTTAATCATCTTGCCAGAAAATAGCCAACAGCCAAAATCCAGGTGTGCAAAGCCTGCAGAGACTCGACCATATCTTTACTCGTCTCACGCAAAGACTTCTATAACAAACAGGTTTTACCGTAACTTCTTGATGAACATATCTGTAACTGTGACCTCAAATTTTTCATGCCTTTGACCCCATTTTCTACATTTTACAGATAAAGCTGAAATCACTGTGTACTTGGCTGTAAATGGGGTGACCAAAGATCTAAATTAAGAAAGTATTACCACTTTGCGGCCATCTTTGCAGCATCTAATTCCCTGGTCATTCATTCTCTAGAAATTATACTTCTATCTACATGCAGTTTCATAGTAGAAAGCAAAAAAAAAAAAAAAAAAAAAAAAAAAAAATTCCACCTTTACTACGATAAGTAAACCTGGCTGCCTCCACCACACAGCTGAGGCCATCGTAAACCTCACCTGTACATGTGCAGCATAAACATCACTGGCTCATATTTCCACCATCTTTAGAGCTTCAGAATTTTCTGGGATTTATTTGTATTCAGGCTCCACAATCTCTTTTATAGCAAACTGTGCAAAAAGTAATCAGTTAAGAAAAAATAAAGTCTTTTTTTCCTTTTAAGCTTCTTGTCTTTGGACGACACATTGCACCTGCAACTGGACTGTAAAAACTGAAGTAAACTTCCTCTGGTCATCAATCTCAGGCTTGTTCTGAACGTACCCCAGTCTTTCTTGACAAACTGCACTGCCGCACTTTTATTCCACCCCTTCTTGTTCTGGAGGGACAGCATCTCATTACCTGAAACCAGAAGGACATTAAGATTAAAAATGCTGAGCAGAACGCCGGTCTGAAAGTCTGAAGTCTGAAAGCTGCGAATGTCGTCGCCGTCTCTGCAGTAGGACGCCCAGGAGAGCGAGCGCCTCTCAGTGAGACGGGACATCATTGTAGCAAAGCTCAAATTGAGACAGATCATCATCTTTACAGACTACTGCCACAGAGTGTAGCTTGCAGGTGTTTATTTTAAATAAACGACACAAACATGTTCACTCAGTATTAGGACCAAAGAACAACAAACAAGGTGATAAAATCTCTGCAGAAATTCATCTCCCTGTATTATGGAGTAGAAAAACCTGACAAAAAATTAAGTATGGTGATGCCACCAGCTTACTTGTGGTCCTGCAGGTTCCTGGTCCGTACAGTCTGGACCGGATGAACTCCTCGGCCACCTGCTGTTGGAAGGATGCCAGCGTTCGCTCTTTCACCGTCGTCACTGTGTACTTCCCCTTCAGACTGACAAACAACACGAGTACAATAAAAGGACGGAAAGAAGAATGCGTGTTTGATCAGCTTCACTTTAGTGAATAATGATCATCTCACATATATCAGGATCAGTTTGAGACTTCTTCAGTAGCACCAGCATGCACTTTCATTGGATCCAAAAGGCTGAGAATTAAAATAAGTCTCTGCACACAGAGTCCTACTAATTTCTGAAATTTAAAGTGTCCAATGAGGTGAGAACGATGAAAATATCACATTTCTGTATCATTATTATTTATTATTAAGAGGTTTTCAGCATCTTCACTTCCTCTCACTGTCACTGAGTGGATTCTTATCAGTGGGTCCAGGAGTCAGTGAAGTGCTTGGTAACAACAGATTTTGTCTAATCGTGGTGGGTGAGGAGCTGCAAACTGGCTTTTATCAGTGAATCAAAGTTTGTCTACCAATATTTTATCTGCAGAGATGTTCCCAAAACAATCAGTGAGTCTCTCCTGCTAATGAACTCCAGCTCCACCATCATGAACCATTGCTGGAGGAGAAACTCATGAGGACAGGCTGGAGTGAAGTCTTCATTAAATTAGACTGAAAAATATTAGTTTGAGACACCGTCTTCAAATACATAATTTTCTCTCGTTTCTATTGGTGCCTGGTAATGTGTAACACCAACAAGCTGTTTGCCAACCACACTAAATAAAGAATCTGGCGGGTCCAACCAAGTAAAGTCTCTCTCTTAAACTCTAAAATAAAATTATTTAAAAACATTGACATACTTCCGGGCATTTGCCAATTTCCCGCTCCTTTTCTTTTTCTTCTTCTTTCCGTCTCCCCCCTCTTTTTCTGGCTTTTCCTCCTGTTCACCTGGGTGAGGACAGGTTGATTTAGAAGTCACAGATCTGAAGTTCATTCTGCTGCTCTACAAAGCAGTGCCCAGTCCTTCCACAGCATCAGCTAAATGGCTAAAGATTTATTAAGAAAGCTGCTTTACCTTCATCTTCAGACTGTTTCTGCTTCCTGGAGAAAAGAAAAACAAAAGGTGTGAGCACTGAGTGAGTTGATGGAGATGATGTGTTAAATCCAAGAATTAGACGGGTAAACTTACTTTGAGGAAGCTGAGTCGATTTCCTCCAACACGTCAGCTGATAAGAGTTTTCTTTTCTGTGGAGAAAACAGTCTGTGAAACTGCAGGTTCACACATCTTTTAGTTTTTCTATGGCATTAAGGTCACACTGAAAGGCAAAAAGAGGGAAATATTTTTTGTCATTTTGAGTTAAAGTGAAAAATGTCAAGAATGGGACTGGAACAAAACATTGACATCCTCCTCCTCCTCCAGTGTCCTCCAGAATCATTCAAACCAGGCTTGCTACTTCCTGCCTCTTTACTGCAAAGCTAAGCAAAGTTAACCACCCTGCAGTGAAGAAGACTCACTCACAGGCAGAGGGATCAAAAACAGTAATGAAGAAAAATAAAACTCTCCTTCCCATCATTTCCTTAATGTTGCTTTAATACACCTCAAACAGCACATCAGTGTCTCCTCCAACCGTTTGTACACAACAAACTAACAACTTCATTTTGACTGAAATGAACGTCCTCTGAACTATTTTCAGATAGAAGTAAAGTAAATGAAAGCACTGATCTGTGATTGGGTTGAGCCTGGGTCCTGAACTATGAAGCAACTTCAGCATACTCAGGATCTCCTGATCTGGCTTCACTTAAACTAAAATCATTAGTCAGACTGTAATGGGAGTTAAACAGGTTCTGCACTTTCTGAATCTGTTAGTCCGCTTGGGTTAGGGTGATGTAAATTTCATCTTTAGACTTTAAAAAAAATACTTTAGCTCATATTAGTGTCAATGCAGTGAGCTCTCAGGAATGGTGACACCATTTACCAGGCGATTAATTGGTCAGTAGGCAGTAGTTTTGAACTTGTGCATATGTTTTCTCAGGAGCAAGTTATGACTTCGTGAGAAGTTACCGTGGTTATGCACCCTGCTAAGAAGGTAAATGCAATTGTAAAACTAAAAACTCAGGGTTAGACAGGGTCCAGGCCTCTGAAGGTATTTGAAACCATTTAGAATGACACACACTGACCTTCTGTTCCTGGAAGAGCTCCTGTCTCTTCCTCCTCTTCTCTTTTAGCAGCTCCTTTTCCCTGCAAACAGAGGAGCATTTCATCAGGTTTATGGATAACAATGACACAAATACACAACTGTACAGCTTCTGCTGACAATGTAATAACACTTATGGGGAATTTTTGCTAGTGGTGATCAAGTGTAAGCCATTCTCAGGGGGACTGCTAATATTCTGGTCCCTCATGTATGAAAATACTGCAAAAACTGACAAACGCCTCAGGATAATTTACTGATCCGTTTGTGGCCCTGCTGAGGTCACCCTTAAATGTGACTAGACGTATATTATTTATGACAGAACTGTTACTGATGGCAACGATGTGCCTAATAAAAAGGCCTCTGTGTGTACAGTCCATATCGGGTTTAATTTGTGACGCTTGAAAAGTTTCTCTTTTAGACATTAGCCCGACTAAACTTCGCCAAACAATCCAAAGATCCAGACTAATTTTGATGACACAGAGCTGTACGTCTGAGAGTACACAACAGCTAAAAATACACACGTTGTGAACATGAATTTTGTTAAATTTCGTGCTGCCGATTTGATACACGCCTATGTAAAAAATTACGTAATGTTTTAGTACGTATCAATAGTGTTCACTGGCATAGAGACATCAGAATGCAAAGTTTTTTTGAATGGAGTTTGGCCCAACCGTCCCTGCACAGGTTAGCTAGCGGTTAGCTACCTTCTAGCGGTATCCAGCGCCTGTTTCATGCTCCGCAGAGCCTCAGCTTTGGAGTCTTCAAAGGTCACCTCCTCTGGAGCTTCATCGTCGCTAGACTCCAGCGACAAGGTGAAACTCTCGGTGGGCTTTTCGATGTCCGCCGTCTTTGACGTCGAGCTCGCTTTCCCACGTTGTTTCTTCGCCATGTTGTCCAGCGTTGTGAGACGTCATCAGGCCACGCCGCACACAACGTGACGCAAAAAGAATGAACCCGACTGATCGACCAACCAATGACTGCAGCCCAATAAACAAACAAACCGTTTTACATAGATCTAAATGAGCGAATGATAGGATTATCTAATTCTAGACAGTTTTATCATTTTATATTTGTATTAATTTAATATTTATTTAATAAGTTGAAATTATTTTTGCAGAATATATTTCAACATCCATACAATTATGTCAACAATTCAATATCTCGAAATCTCTAGTTAGTTACTTCTGAGTAAGTCAAACTTTTGAGATAGAATATCTTCTATATCACAGTTAACGTTTAACAATTTAGACAATTTTCCAACAGATTTTTATTCATTTATTTTAAATTTAAGGTCAGTCTCTCAAAATTGTGACTTTTTAGCTTAAATTTTCAACTTAAGAATCTTGAAATCAACTTATTCAGAAGTTTCAGTCACTAAAATTTTGAGATAAGTCAAAATTTCTATTTAAATCTGCCTTTTATTTTATTTTATTTTATTTTATTTTATTTTATTTTATTTTATGTTTTTGTTTCAGTGGCGGAAACAAGTGTCTATATTTTCCTCATTATGTGCTTGTTTTGTAATATCTGGAGGAAAATGTTAACTAGCTGTGCTTTAATTTTGAAAGATAAAACCGGAAAACCATCTCCTCTTTATTCTAGGGAGCTGCCCGGCTGTTAGTAGTGAACGGGACTCAGGGTTGTATTGGCACAATGCACCGACTTCTGCTCGTGTTTGTGGCCGCTGTTGGGGCCTCTGTCTTCGTCCTCCCGCGGATGGATGCGTCCCCGGTGGTCGGGCCCTGCGTCGCCCCGCTGCAGTGGGAGGGAAGGTGGGTTGTGTACGACCACAGCACCGGCAGGAACAGCCGAGCCGCCGTCTCGTACGACGCCCTGAACCAGAGGATCCGAGTCCTGCAGCAGCACAAGAAGCACACCCCGTGTCAGAGGTAAGACCAGTAAATAAACACAAAGTAAACATGTTGTTTACAGACTGCGTTTTATTACTGCACACAGTCAGTGTGAAGAGTTACAACAAAACAAGCTGCAGCTGTAAATCTGCGCTTAATAATCTCCAAATCATCTATATAAGCATCACTCCATTTATCATTTAACAAAAAACACAGTATGATACCATGTTCTAATTAACACTGTACTTAATTGTTTTGTAAAAGCTTAGAAGGTCACTTATAAAGCATAATAAGGAACAATGTTATTGGTTTCCAAGTTGGCTGGTGTGGAGACTTATCTTAAATATTGTAAATGTTGCTATTTGGATTAATAAAGCTGATTTATAATGGATTTGGTCCCAGCTTTAAGCTCTTCTTTTCTGTAAGATAGACTTTGTTTTATAGTTTATATGTATTTTTATTCACAAAACCAACCCATAATTTACACCCATAGTTGTTTATGTTGCAAACACTACAAAAAGTAATAATAGTAGTAGTAGTAGTAGTAATAATGATTATAAAGGTCATATTCGATTAATGGATAAATTATCGCGTGTTGTCGTGTTCGTCACGGCTGCAGTGGTACACACAGTCTCAGCCTGGACTAAAGTCTGGAGTTGTGAAATGTTCTCTGCCTGGTAAACGAGGCCACAGAGCGACTTTGGAGTTTTTGGTTTGGGCACAGAGCAGCATCCTGCCAAAAGTAACCATCTTGAGAGTCTCAGATACACTGAAGGGAAACATTCATTGTGTAGTTAAACTTGAAGAAAGACTTTAGAAGACAGAGACACTATCAAACTCTTGGACAGTTTTCTTGCTGCCCAAATAGATGCCCTATAGTTTCTGTGCATAAGAAATGGAAGTAGGAGCCACGATGTTGCCCACTGGTTTTGGATTCTGCGATTTGAATGTTGAATGTTTTATGTTTTGGCCACTGCTCAGGTGGTTTGCTTCAACCAGATGTGACCATGTTTGGATGAGAGCATGCAGTGTTATCACACAGATCCGGCAAGTAACAGACTAATAAAATATTAGACTTTACCAAAACTGAAGCACAAACTTCTTAAACACCAGGATATACAATTTGTTAGATAATTCATTAAAAATGCTCCCAAAGGCACCAACAGGACAGACACAGTGGAGCGCTCCGGTTCTTTCACTGGATTTACTGGAGCTGAGGCCAAGCATAGAAATGATTAAAACACATTCCAGTTAAATCAGCCTCTGTAGAGTTCTTATCAAGGGGAAAACTATCCATAGACACCAAAAATGGGTTTTGTAGCAGGCTGTAAACATGATTAGTTCTACTGTAAAATCGATCATTTGAACCTGGGAGTTTGTGCAGAATGACTCAGCTGTGGAGCTGGACTCTAGTGGACATTAGGGGAACTACAATTTCTGATATCTTGAGACTGGCTTTTAGCTCCGTAGGTTGATGCGTGGTGGTGAGACTTTTTTTCACAGCTCAAAATTGTGAGTCAAGCAATATCTATTTTATCTTTTTTTTCACTGTTTGTGTTTATACACCACTCTCTGCGTCTTTTCTCCTCTGCACAATCCCATCCAAAAACGTCTTTAACCTCTTTGTTTCAGGTTTTTTGAGTATATCTACTTGTATCAGAGCATGGTGATGTTCCAGATTGACCAGAAGACGAAGGAATGCTCAAAGATCGCTCTGACTGAAGTCTGGGATCCCTTCGACGTCCCTGATAACTCCACCTTTGAGGACCAATACTTCATCGGCGGCCCTGGGGACAACATTGAGGTTCAGGAGTGGTCAGATAGGAAGCCGGCACGCAAGCGTAAGTCTGAGATTTTTGTGCTTTCAAACAGGCCATAGTGAGTGCTGAAGAGTTAGGTCAGTGTTAGCCTAAATTCAGCACGTCCTGCAGCTGCTTTATAATAAGAATAAGCCCTTTCACTGTGGTTCCTTCTTTCATGTCTGGCAGGTTTTATTGAATTATGAGAGTGGCTGTAGCTTCTAAATGATTTCTTTTCCACCAAAAAGAGTAATTCTACATTTTACATGCAGCCTTTCGTGAACTACCCCACAATAGTATACAGTACTGTGCAAAAGTCTTGGGCCATTCCTTTATATTTTTCTAGGAAAATGTAATAAACAGTATATACGTGTATAAGGAGTTGAAAGGAGGGCTTGACAGTCAATATGTGGTGTGACCACCTTTATTCTTCAACACAGCCTGAACTCTCTTAGGCAACTTTCTTGTAGTTTCTTAAATAGTCTTCAGCAAAAGTTCTCCAGACGTCTTGAAGGACAATCAAAGCTTTTCTTTGGATGTTGGCTGCTTTTTGTTCCATTCTCTGTCAGGATGATCTCACATTGCTTTAATAATATTAAGGTTCAGGCTCTGTGGAGGCCAATCCATAACTGAAAGTGTTACACTGTGTTTTTTTCTATCCAGATATGCTTTTATTGGCAGTGTGTTTGATCACTGTCATGCTGAAAAATGAAGCCGTTTCCAGTCAGATGCTTCCTACATCCAAAATCTGATTGCACTTTTCTACATTTTTGACAAGATCATCAACACTACTGGCTCAAGTGGAGGCCCAGACCAAGGCAGAAACTCCACTGTGTATTGCAGATCAGATGGCTGTAGACACACTGTTGTATGTCTCTGCAGACCACCTCGGTACATATTGATTTTCCTCATATTTTTTAAGGACACACTACACATCATGCTGAGATACACCACAAATCTGGTGTATCTCTTTTTAGCGGCAAAAGTAATATTTTATGTCAAACTGGATTCATTTTTGTCATTTTTCGAGATTTAACTAACTGTGTGGGTCTTTGCCAGCTTTTCGACACCTCTTGGTGCAAATACTTGGTACAGTTTTAGATTAGGGACTGGAGCCATGTTGGTGGAGATGAGGTAAGAGTGGGTGATCCAAAATTTGGTAAGATTGTTTTGATGGGTTTGAGAGGGGTTACTACAAGACTTTCTTCAATGATTTGCCAATATAGCCACTACCCACTGTAAGTAAACTTTTGGTTTTTGTGTGGTGCTTCTCAAAAGGCACCGAGGCAGAGCTGGCACCTCATCTGAAATCTGCTATTTCAGTAACTTGTCCTCGTCTCTCCACCAGATGAGACCTGGGTGGGCGTTTACACCATGAAGGACTGCTACCCAGTGCAGGAGACCTACACGACGAACAGCAGTGTCACCACCTCCACCCGCTTCTTCAGCCTGGAGCTGGGAATCAGCGACCCCAACGTCTTCACCCCACCGAGCACATGCCAGTCAGCCCGGGCTGAGAGGATGGTCGACCTTGAGTGCTGAGACCTCATCAGATCTCACCTTTGACCTTAAAAGCTAAACTGCAGTTTAAGTCTGAAACTGCTCCCCTGTTTAGTCATTCACTATTGAAGTATACTGACATTTTATCTGAGGTAAAATTCAACTGTACTTCAGTCTGAAACCAGTGCCACAGTTTCAAAATTCTCTCCTACAAGAGTAGCACTTACAGTAAAAGCACTCATTCTGCATATGCCCTGTCAGTTAAATACTACTAATATATAACTACTACAGTTCAGGGCTTCCCAAACTATGGTTCAGGACCCTCCAAAAGGTCAGAAGATGAGATCTGAATGGTTTTAAGATGATTCATGGGAAAGACAAATCATTATTATTTTGGAACCTGCTTTTATTTTGTGACTTTATTTTCACTACAACATTTGGGATACTTGTATGAAACATGATGTGTAAAGACTCAAAGCTAAAACTGTCAGATAACACTGGAGTAAAACGATTATTTCCCTCTGAAATGTTGTGAAGTTGAAGTATAAAGTAGTATGAATGAAAATACTCTGTACAATTACCATAAAACTGGATACAACACTTTACGAATGCGGTAGCTTTCTATAACTTTCAGACAGTTTAAATAAACATTTTTTGTGTGTCCTCACTTAGAGCCTGATGGTACCTTTGGCATCATTCAATTACAAACGCAAAGTAAAACACACAGACATTTCCTTTTAACATAGCTGTGTTTGTGAGTGTGTTTGTAAGGTGTTTTAAAGAATTATATAATCATTTGCTTATTGCTAACAAAAAAAAGAAAAAAATCCCTCACCTGTCAATACCAGTTAGCTTTGCCAGCTGCACCAGAAACTCACAAAACTCTCAGCAGAGAGAAATAAGGAATTCTAAACAGTTAACTCTGTGCTGGAAAGGGACTCTAAGAGTTTTGATCTCATTATTACAATTATGGGTAAACGATCATTTCCAGACTGCCAGCTTTGAGTTAATTTCCGTATGACTCTTCTTTTGCCATTTAAATTTATTCCCCACAGCTAAACACAGTAAGAAATGTAAAGAGGTGTGTGCAGATTGTTTCCCTTATTTTATAGACATTTTATTACCACAAAACCATTTGAATTTAAACATCATTTAACATCTTTTTAACAAAGAAAGCTGATTCTTTTTAACAAAGAAAGCTGATGTCTCGTCATGAAGGGGCTCAAAGTCCAACGGGCGAGGAGCGGAAGTGACGCAACTGTCAGTGCTCAGGTGTCATTTCCGTATTTCAGAGAGTTTGTCAACATTAGGGACTACCGGTGGTTAAAAATCGATCGTCCGGTATGAGGAGGGGATGAACCATCAGAGCAGACTGCACGATATAAAGAAAGCTGAGATAGAGTGAGACATAACAGGTGTGTAAAACTGTGACGGTGTCAATGAGCTAACACAGCACTCACGAGCTCAGTTTGAATGCTAACAGACTGAAATCAATGAGCCGGTGTGAGCTAGGTTTTTATAGAAATAACACAAGTCCTCCTCTTTCTCTTTTTTTTTTTAACGTAGAATTTTAGCATATACCATCCGATAAGATACAGGGGAGAGTGACTTTACTATAAGCTGGTTTTTATACATTAAAATCAAAGAGTCGGTGACAGGAAGCTTCTGTTTCCAGCAGTGTGCTACCATCGGCTCTGTGTCCCTCAGCCCGCGGCCGCCTGCGGGGGCAGGTGTTCCGAAGGTGATTTTTTTAAACGACTTTTAGCAATATTATGTTTGGCTTGTATAGATTGTCAGTAAAAAAAAGAAGAAGAAAGAAAACATGTTATGCTCCGTCGTAACCTGCAGACTCTCCCACATGGTGAGCAGCAAGCACAAGCTTGTGATCATAATAACTGAATACATTCAGACAGAGCTGTGATGGAGTCTTCTTTCAAATGCTGAGCACATACAGGACAGTTACAGACATTAGAAGAGTCAGCACCTGCAAGCTGCAAAGTAACCGGAAGAAAATAAAGTCCATGTGTGCTGATTGTAAAGAGCTGTTTTTGAGACATTCAGCACTGACCGACGCAGACCAAACCAGAACCAAAGGCAGGAGCGACATTATTCTGATAAAAATGTGTAGGTTGGTCTGTTACAACAGATTATTTCCATAAGATCCACCACATCTGCCCTGCAGCTTCATTTAATACACTGATCAGTGCAGAGTGCTCTGAACTCACCAATGCACATGTTCATGCACTGACAAAGATCACCTGTCAGTTAGTGCCTCAGGTTATATCCTGAAATATAAACATTCTGTTAGGACAAAATATATTGTTTCCAGCATTAAATCATGTAAATGGACTGCTCATTATACAGCACTAACATTCACACTAACTAGGGGTTAGTATCTTGGCATGCAGACCAGAGTAGCCAGGGATTGAACCTCCAACCTTCCAATCAGTAGAGGACCTGCTTGACCTCCTGAGCCACCCCTGCTGTCTAACACTTTGTAAACACAAAAGTTCCTGTAAGATTCAAACCCAGCAGCTGACCTGAACTGATGAAAGATGAAGTGCACCTGCTTATTTTAAACTGACCCTACATGTTATCTTGCCGTGACAATCACCAGGCTGACGTAATAACACCATATAATCTATAGAGAAGGAAGTGTTTTGGATCAATGGCGTATTCATGAAGGCCTATACCTGAGAAATATATTACTGAGGACCACAGGTATGAGTCCAATGCACAGGCTTTGTTAAATACATTTAACATTGTTTTGTAATGTTGCCTGTAGGTCATGTTGACACAGACATGGATTTAGTGTGAACTGATGATTTTGATGGGTTTTCTTTTTTTTTCGGCAAATTCTTTAATCTCAGCAAACTTCACTGGTACTCATTGCAGCTCCGTTTTAAGACACTGCTCAACCCTGAGTACTCTAAACTTACTATGCCACAGTTTTCATGCTGAAATAAACAGCATTTATTTACAGCCTTTTGGAAACAAATGATAGCGGGTTGGCTCCTTAATAGACTTTTCTGACTGACATACTGTTCAGTGTTGATCACATCTACCAGTTTTCATTCAAATAAGTTGTTCTGATTCTTATAATAGCACTTTTCTACTCTCCTAGAGCACTCAGAGTAATTCTTACATGTCTCATTTACCCATTCTGTATTTCACAAGCACTTTTCTATGCTTTAGTGCTTTCTATTGCACACATTCACACTCTGGTGGAGAGCAACCTGGAGTTAGTATCATGACCAAGGATATTTAGCATAAAGACTCGAGCACCCAGGGATGAAACATACCTTCCAATTAGTAGATGACCTGGTCAGATGACCTGCTCTTCCTCCTGAGCTACACCAAGGACAAGTGTCCAGCAACCAGACTGTCTGAGCTGATGGAAAAATAGGGCACATTTCTTTGCTGTATACAAAGTAATGCCACAATATTACATCATGTTGAGCAGAATGGTGCCCATGTTAAACTGTGACAAACGGTGGCAGTTAACATGAATGTGTTTTCTAAATTATTAACGAGTTAAACAGCAGGTAGAGTGAATGTGTCACATCCAGGTATGGAAGCCAGTGTATTTTCCTGTCATCATATTAGTAACATTTTTCTTGTGTTCCTCAAGACCTCCACAACAACATGAATTGTGAGGAAGAGAAGGGTCTGGATGACCAGGAGAGGAACTCCAGCCTGGACCAAAAGGATCCAGATCCTCCTCCGATTAAAGAGGAAAAGAAGGAACTCTGCATCAGTCCAGAGGGAGAGCAGCTTGTAGTGAAGCAGGAGGCTGAAGACATCATTGTCTGGACCGGGGAAGAGCGGCTCAGACTCCTGGATAACATGTGGAAACCAGAAATAAACTTACGCAGCACAGGTTTGTAAAACTGTAACTGTCTTAATAAAAATGAATATGACTCATGTTGGACCCTAATTAGTTATTTTTATTTTTAGCCGTACAGGATGAATTTAACAGCCAACTGCAACAAATGGCATTAAGGCAAGAATCAGTTTTTACTTTTCACAACTAAAGTTCAATTCAATTTTCTTATACAGCGCTAAATCACAAAAACAGTCCCTTCAAGACGCTTTGTAAGGTAGGACCTACAATAATACATACAGAGAAAAACCCAACAATCATATGACCCCCTATGAGCAAGCATGTTGGCGACAGTGGGAAGGAAAAACTCCCTTTTAACAGGAAGAAACCTCCGGCAGAACCAGGCTCAGGGAGGGGCGGGGCCATCTGCTGTGATTGGTTGGGGTGAGAGAAGGAAGACATCACTGTAGTAAATAGTGAACTAACTACAGTGAATACAGTACAGTAATGGCATATAATAGTAAGGTGTCTAAAGAACCTTGGTGCAAATCTAGCTTTGTGTGTGAATGTGTGCGTGAATGGGTGAATGACTGGATATGTAAAGCGCTTTGGGGTCCTTAGGGACCATAAAGGCGCTATATAAATACAGGCCATTTACCATTTACCATTTGTGTTACTGGTGATACAATTATATACAACATTAACCTGCTGTAGACTGCGTTTAATCCACATCATACTGTGGATTAAAAGGCTTAGTTTAGACCTACAACAGACTGAAGGCAAAAATAATGAGAATGAAGTGATTCTATTTATTTTCTTTTTTTTGCAATCATCTAAGAGTCATGTTTTTTATTTGTTGCCAAATGTTGCAACTAATTGAATAAAATTCTGACAAATGTAACATTTACACTAAAGTGTCTCTGAGGCTTTAAAACACATCAGTAAGTTTGACACTGTGATGGATTGTCACGTCTGCCATTATGTGCTTCTACATCATAAACGTTAGTCGCTAATAGAGGTACAAATGTTTACTCAAACAAGTTTACAACAATACGGATAATGATGTTGTTAGTTTCAAAAGTGGGTTGAAGGACGTGAATGGAGATGAGAGGATCTGCAGGGAGCAGCAGCACAGTCAGACAGGATAAGCACAGGATCACGAGAGGGAGAACAAGTTTAACAGCTCAGATTGTGCATCTCAGACTGGGAACATATAAACAGAAACTGACATGTGTGTAAAGCATGGATTCTCCCTGATCCACAGTCTGATTCACCCACAGTGGGGAGAGGCCAGTCAGCTAATGAGAGATATATTTCTACAGTCTGATCATCACAAATATCCAAATATTGAGATAATTTTTGCGAATTAGAATCCAAGAACTATGCAGTCACTTGCATCAGTGTCCAAAATGATCTGCCACAGCTGAAGACTAAATTTCATTGGTAAATGTGAGTGACATGCTCACAAAGTAGAGACCTGCTAATAGTTAAGATTACACATTTTCTCAATTGTTTGTTTTCTTGTAATGTTTCTCCTTTCAGATTTCCCACAACAGCATGACTGTAAAGAGGAGGTTCTCACAGACAAGCAGGTCTTTAATCAAGAGACGAACTTCAGTATAAACCAGGATGACCCTTCACAGATTAAAGAGGAACAGAAGGAACTCTGCACCAATCAAAAGGGAGAGCATCTCGTACTGAAGCAGGAAGAAAGCAAGCGTGTGGACTCAACTAGAAATGCAGAGCTGAAGAAAAGACCTCAAATAAACAGAAATAAGCGCCTGTCGCAGGCCCAGCGTAAATCTGAAACATGTGAAAACTCTGTAAAATGTGACATTTGTGGAAAAACCTTTTACTATAAATCATCTTTGACAAGACATCTAAGAGTTCATAAAGGTGAGAGGCCACATTCTTGCAGCACCTGTGGGAGAGGATTCAGTCAGATGATAAACTTGAAAAGTCACATGAGAGTCCACACAGGTGAGAAGCCATATTGTTGTAGCACCTGTGGGAAAACATTTAGTTTCTCATCACCCTTCAGAAGCCACCTTAGAATTCACACAGGTGAAAAGCCACATTCGTGTGGCACCTGTGGGAAAAAATTCTACAAGAAATCAGACTTGGAAAGTCATATAAAAGTTCACTCGGATGAGAAGCCCCATTCTTGTAGCATGTGTGGTAAAAGATTCAAGCATATGATAAACTTGAAAGTTCACATGAGAATTCACACAGGTGAGAAGCCTTATTCTTGTAGGATCTGTGGGAGCAGTTTCAGAAAGAAATCATCACTGGAATGTCACGTAAGGAGTCACACAGGCGAGAAACCATTTGCTTGCAGCATCTGTGGGAAAGGATTCACCCAGACACCAAATTTAAAAATTCACCTGAGAATCCATACAGGTGAGAAACCATATTCTTGTAGCACATGTGGAAAAAGCTTTATTAGCTCATCAGAGTGTAAAAAACACTCGAGAATCCACACAGGTGAAAAACCATATTCTTGTAGCACATGTGCGAAAAGATTCACTTATAAATCAGGACTAGAAACTCACATTAAAATTCACACAGGTGAGAAGCCTCATTCTTGTAGCACCTGTGGGAAAAGCTACGCTACAATGGTATACTTGAAAATTCACATGAGGAGTCACACAGGTGAGAGGCCATATTGTTGTACTACATGTGGAAGAAGATTTAGTAATTTAACAGGATTCAAAAGTCACATGAAAATTCACTCAGGTGAGAAGCAACATGCTTGTAGCACCTGCGGGAAAGGATTCATTCAGCTACAAAACCTGAAAAGGCATATGAGAACTCACACAGGTGAGAGGCCATTTTCTTGTAGCACCTGTGGGAAAGGATTTTGTGGCCTCTCCGGTTTAAAAAGACATATGACAGTACACACAGGTGAGAGGCCATATTCTTGTAGCACCTGTGGGAAATCATTTAGAGAATTATCAACATTGAAAACTCACATGAGAATTCACACAGGTGAGAAGCCATATTCGTGTGGCACCTGCGGGAAAAGTTTCATTCAGTTGGCACAGTTGCAAAATCACCTGCGAATTCACACAGGCGAGAAGCCATATTTGTGTAGTACCTGTGGGAAAAGATTCCGTAATGTTACGAACATGAAATCTCACATGACAGTTCACATTACGACTGGTTAAAAGTTTCCTGCTTAAGAAATGTGTCAGTATAGCATGCGTGTTAATGGTAGAGCCAGCGATGACAGCGCAAATCACACCTGTGGGACAAAATATGGTGATCCCACAGGTATTTTTCAGCTCAATACGGCATATATTTATTTCCTACAATAACTAACTGTAACAACTGTTTATTCTATTAACTGTCTTATTCATATGATGCAGGGGAAACTCTGGTTTTATATTTGTCTAAATTCATATTTTTATTGTTTTAGGCTGTAGAGGTGACAAGTGTAAGTTGTACAGAAACTTGTTCCATTAAACAGCTTTGTTATAGAGAAAGAAGCTTAGATAAGTAGTTTTATTTTTCACTTGTTGCTTATTATGGCAAATATTTAATTTCTCTGTTGTTCAGAGGTTTCACTGCACAAGATTAAAAGCAGGGAAGTGTCACACAGAGGACACAAATATATCATTATGAACTTGAGGAACTTCATATGTTATGATGTTCATTTTCATGAAAATTAAACTTCAGAAGGTGCTGAAGGGTTTTGAGTTTTATAATGTTTAAATAAAGATGTGTTTTAAACTTATGACTTTTTTCTGAGTTGTAAAGTGAAGTCCCTACAATAATAGAGAGAGAACGGCAACAGTCACATGTCCTTCTGTAAACAAGAACTTGGTGTAAGTGTGAAGGAAAAACTCTTGACCTTAAAAAATCGTGGCACTACATGCAGTGGTGCCAGCATTAGCCATGTTAGCATGTTATTGTCAACAGGTGGTCAGGCTGCCCGCAGGCAAAGACTCGCAGGTTTGGCTCTCCATTTCACAGCAGTCCTTTCACATTCTTAACATATCCGTGTTGGGCAGAGTGTAGAAACAGCCGCTGAATGGCCTTTGTCAAATGAGGGTTTTTTTATTGAGAGTTTAATTCTTTTTTTGTGAAATCCATTTTCGATTTGACGTATTTATCGATGAATTAATAAATCATTTTGAAATATTGATTTATAAATATTGTTTTTATTTAAAATGTAATATTAAATAATAATTTACCTTTGTAATGTTTAAACAAATAAAAAAAAATTAAAAAATAAATTCAGCAAAAATTATTTTTTGGTGTGTGTGGCTCTTGTGGTCCTCCATAGTCATGTTCCTCAACTGAGCAAACAAAATTAGTTGATCAGAGATTCAGCCAGGAATCATCCTGATCGCAATCAACCAATAACTCCAGTGATGCGACTCCACTAAGTTGACTATGTGTCTTTATTCTGGTCTTTGATTTTGTAAACTTTGTTTCTTTTTGTCAAAATGTTGGCCTTAGTTCCACGTTTTTCCGTTAATCAACAAGGTTTAAAATGGCTTTAGGTTAAACAAACAGGAAAATATCCACTTTGGGGTTTTCCCATTAATCCAGACAAAGGGTTGTTTTTTTCTGGTCAGTGAACTTTAACTTTGTTTCTTTATGAATAAACTGTAACACCTGGAACTTGTCTGAGTTAACCAGAGCTGCAAGCTATGTTTTCTTTTACACTTGGGCTTGTTTAATATATATGCATATTAAAGCACTTAAGTGTTGTTTTTTCCCCTGTTGGGTTGTAATTGATAATTTGTGCTTAATGAGTTGCGCAAATTGAGGCTTCATTGATCTTTCGAGTATGGCTTGGTAGTCTTCAAATCAAAATCATGATCAACTGAACATTTTACCATGATTGTGATTAACCCTTTAATGCATTAATTATGACAACCTCAATCTGGATTTTTTTCTTTAGTATTTTTTATTCATCTTTAGGCATGGAAAAAAGATTTCTGAAATTCATTTTTTAAACGTGCTTTTCAAAGTTTTTTTACATGTCCACTTAGGTGGACATCACCACCTTTGGAGTGGGTGGCAGGGTATGGAGTGACACATCAGTGTCTAATGTAGTGGTTTATGTGCAAGTATACCATCAACACCAACACAAATACAAGAAAACAACCTTTAAATAGCCACTGTAGTGACCACTATGCGTGAAAGGGTTAATGAACAATTTTTACATATATATAAAATACATCTCATAGATATAATATTGTTCTTGCCCTCACTAGATATACATTTTAAATATGCTACTTAAGCTTAGATTTTCTTTCCATATTTTGATGATAGTATTACTTTTGGTCACTGGTCACAGTTTCCCATTTTCTTCTTTTTGTTTGAGTCTTGAAAGGGTTTGAACTGCAGGAGGGGAGGGCTTCTGTGCACACACACACACACACACACACTACGCCTGAGATTACAATTAAGAACATCCCAGCGAGCCAACAGGAGAAAAAAAACTTAATAGTGACTTTCTGTCAGGGCAAGCAAGAGCAGGCAGTACATGCCCAGTGAAATCTATGAACACATACTATCTAAAATCTGACTGGCCACAATCTCTCTTCTTGCATCTCAAACAGCATTCTGTCATAAAGCTTGCCTGCCTTTTTGCATACTTTAAATTACTGCCATCTTGTAACAGTGATCAGTTTTTCAGTTGGTCAAGTTGATCTTTGTTCGACTTTACTTGGACATTAAACATGGCACACATAGCTGGTTAAAAATTTTTAAAGATTACACATTAGACCAAATTATTCGACAAAAGTTTTAATTAGATTGTGTTGATATCTTACAATAAATGACCCACATCATAAAGGACAGTGCAAGAGATTAAATATACAGGACAGGATGAAAATCAAGTTTAGTCTTCATGAAAATAAATATCACCACAATAATAACTAATGTTCATACAAAAATATGTTATGTGTTTCTTGATCTTTTTCAGTTTTTAATCTTATGTAGTGGAACCTGTTTAGTGGCTAATAAAACAATAAAAAATATCAAACTAAAACATATAACAATAACATTTTCTTTTTTTTGCATCTCGGTGATGGAATAACCTTCAGAGCACATTCAAGCTGGAACTTTGTCTCCACGGCAGACTTCAAAGCTCTTATAAAAGCTTCTGAAGCTGAATACTGAAACTGCTATTCATAAACTGGGCTTATGTTACTTGTTGACTTCTGGGTAAGTCTGTGTCAAATCAATAAAGCTTTCTGCTAGCCCATCTCAGATTTGCATAAAGATTTTACAGTAGAAATTTTAAACATTTATACTGATTGCTGTGAAATTTAGGCTTCATATATTGAATAGTTTTGTTTTTTTGTTTTTTTTAAATGGTCCAATGACCCACTTTCAGGCCTTTTTTTTGCCCTACTCTACTTACCTACCATTTTGAGACCTACTGCTTACACAACTCTGATAATTCAGGTTAAAATATAACATTTTTATTCAAATTGGAGAAGGTGCAACAGAAACTTTTTTGTTTTGATAAAAATTTAATTTGATGCTTTTAAAAAAAATTAAATCCTGTCCTGTCTGGCAGCTTATAAAATACAAATTATGATGTAAAAATCACTGTTGTGCCCAACATATGTAGCTTTTCCAAGATACATTCAATAAAATCTACAGGCTCCTCTTGTTTATGTTTCTTTTATTGGCTTATTTCATCCTTTTATTTGTGTTATTTCAGTTATTAGATTATATGTAACATATTATATTATAATATGACAATGTCTAAGCTGACAGGCAGAAGAGGAAACAAATACTGCTTTTGGACAACTCTGATAATTCTTGTTAAAATATGAAAAGAGGGAAAGTATCCCCACACTTTGAAACATAACATTGTTATGTAAATTGGAAAAGGATTATTTAATGATTTGATTAACTATGCAAATATCTAATGAAATTATTTTACAATTTATAATTACACAACCATCTAGAAACTTGTTCTATTCACATTAAACTTTATTGATATTTTTGTTTTTGTTAAAACATTTATCATTTTTGCTCAAATGCTTGAAAATAGCATTTTCTTCATTTTTTGTAAATAAGGAAGAAAAAAATATTCTACATGGTTGCATTATCATAAAATAAAACAATATAATGGTAACTATAACCCTCAGAGATTAACCCTAGTTGTTTTTATTTATTTTATTAGTGTGTGCTCAAATACAGGACTCTATAGGTCAGCTGGGTGTTTTATTTCATATTTTAACTAGCCAATACCCAGAAAATGTTGTGTTTTTAACCATTTATATATATATAAAAACCACTTTACAACTTAGTTACAAACCATATAACTTTTGAAAGTAACTTAAAAAATATAACTTTAAATTTCACAGGACTTTAGCAGGTTTAAAATTTGTACCGTGAAACGTTTATACAAACTGAAGATGGTTCAGTAGGAAATGTTCTAATAACTGGCTTATTTGAGACCCTTTTATAAAACTGGGCTTTCAATTACATCAGAACAAAAACACAGCCAATTTGAATAAATATTATTAAAAACTATACCATACAGACCAGAATATAAGGTCATCTTTTTTCCCCTCAGGTGTAGCTGTGATTTTCCTCACTATGCATTCTAACAGTCACACACTCCTACTCTGCTACATTTTGTAAGGTAGTATGAATTCTCATGTGACTTTTTAAATGAGTCAACTGACTGAAATTTTTCCCACAGGTGCTACAAGTATATGGCTTCTCACCTGTGTGAATTCTTGAGTGAGTTGTCAAGTTTTTAATATGACTAAATCTTTTTCCACAGGCGCTACAAGAATATGGTTTCGCACCGGTGTGGATTCTTAGATGAGTTTGCAACGTCGAATTCTGACGAAAGGTTTTCCCACAGATGTTACAAGAATGTGGTTTCTCTCCCGTGTGAATTCTTATGTGCGTTTTCAAGTTTATCAAATTTGTGAATCTTTTCTCACACATATCACAAGGATATGGCTTCTCACCTGTGTGAACTCTCATGTGAATTTTCAAGTGTATCATTTGGCTAAAACTTTTCCCACAGGTGCTACAAGAATATGGTCTTTCACCGGTATGAATTCTCATGTGCGATTTGAACGCTGACATGTCATTAAACTTATTCCCACAGATGCTACAAGGATGAGGCTTCTCACCTGTGTGAATTCTGATGTGCTTTCTTAAGTGTATCATCTGACTAAATCTCTTTCCACATGTGACACAAAAATATGGCTTCTCACCTGTGTGAGCTCTCAGATGTCTATTAAGTTTGGACTGATACTGAAAATTTTTTCCACAAGTGTCACATTTTAATAACTTTTTACTTGATGTTAAGTCCACATGCTCGCTTTCTTCTTGTTCTTGGCTCTCTGGATCAGGAGAGTTGTGAAAAAGGAACTGGTCACTGTTTGGTTCTGATTTACATTCCTTGTAAGTAGAAGCCAACATAAAGGTCTCAGTCTCCTCCTTCAATACAAGCGGTTCTTCCTCATGACTGATGCAGATTTCCTCCTGTTCTTCTTTAATCTGCGGAGGTTCTGGATCCTCCTGTTCCAGATTAGAGTTCCTCTCTTGGTTACAGACCTGCTGATCTGTGAGAACTTCTTCCTCCTTACCGATATCCTGCTGGTGGAGGTCTGTACAAAGACATTAAACATAAAAATATTTAGTGTATAAAACACAGGAGAAAATACAAAATAAAAATCGTTCAATTAAGTGCTTCCCACTGGTTATTAATGCTGATGGTTGCTGCTGCAGAAAAAAAAAAAACTGTGACAGTGAACTCAGCTGCAGGTAATTTTAATTTTCCTTCAGTTCCATACTGTGCTGAATTGATTAGTGTGATTCTGTGAGGACTAGAGTGATGTGTTCGCTAAGGTGTGCGTTTGTGAGTAGTTTTGCTGTTGTGTTTTGAATTCATCGTAGATGGGACACTGCTGCATAACTTAAGCATGTATACAATGAGTAGCAATAATTTAGGGAAATGATGGTTTGGTACGGTGTTCAGTTATATTACTGAAAAGCACTGGACTTTCCTTTCCAATAAATTTCTAGTTTTTGCAAGGCAAGACTGGACTTGCAGGGAATCTAGATTTTTGTGTTTTCCTGCAATAAAGAAGACAAAACTGGCAATAAATCTGGTAAGACATCTGTGTTTAATTATGGATTTCATAGACAAGTCGCATCAGATATAAACTAAACTAGAATAAGGACTGATCACTGTTTGACCCCACAAACAGTGACCTAAAGACTCTTTTTACCTACTGTGGTAACCATCTTTGAAAAATAAGCCAATTGCTATTTCTCAGGTTATTCAGTGTAAGAAACAGCTCCCTTATACGAAACCTTTTAACTTTAGTGTTTAGGTCTTGTTTTGTTTTTTTTTAACCCTCATCAGTGTTTTTAGCTCATCTTCTTTTTTTTGCCTCAAGGGTTTGGCCCTGTTTGGTTTAAGTCTAAAGCCCCTTGTCCATTAGTACCTACCTACTCAGATCGACTCGGCCCAGTTCGCACAGTTTCCAGGATTTTCCATTAGGTCACAGTAACTGGTACCAGGTACTCTTTTAGTACCTGCTCACCAAGGGTTCCAAGAGATCCAAACAGGTACTAAAACGTGACGTTGGTTGGTCAGTAGTGTCACTCGATGAGTCATGAGAGCATCTCGCTCACGAAAATCAAAACCACCATTTCTGAAACTCCACAACAAAGGAAATTACTACAAAAAACAACGCCATGTTCTCCCAAGTGTGACGAAAAGCTACAGACTGAGCAGCAGGGATATATTTGCTTTGACGTCCACCCTTGTTGTAGTGCTCGTGTCGCATTTTATTTATGTCGCAGGATGCGTACACGCGTTGCTATGACAACAAGCACACAAACAAGGTACTATTTGGTTATAATGGAAAACCAGTCGATTTGAGTGCAGTTGACTGCAGTGTGCATTCACACTGAAGTTGATTTGACAATGACAATTGCATAATTTTGCCTCCTCTATTTGAGTAGATGGTGGGACCTGGAGAAAAGCGCTGACACTGCCGACCTTCACCCAGTATGTGACGTGCCACATGAGATACAATAAAACATTGCAGTTCATCACCTCTCGCTCCCCTGGGAAGATCTGATCAAAACTTGTTCCTGTGTATGACTCCCTTAGTGCGCAGGGATCCACCAGCCAAACGCACATTGCAGAAATGGTCGGAGGAGAGTGAGGAGGCTCTTAAGGACTGCTTTGAGTCTGTGTAGGAGGTGCTTTGAGATGACCATGGGGAGGACATCGACAGCCTTGTGACCTGCGTTACTGCCTACATTAACTTCAGTGTGGATAACACCGTACCCACCAGGACTGGGCAGTGTTTCTCCAACAACAAACCCTGGATTACCCCAGAAATTAAAGCCGTCCTCAAGCAGAAGAGGAGGGCCTTCAAAGCCAGAGAGAAGGAAGAGCTGAAAAGGGTACAGAGAGAGCTGAAAGGTCTGATCAGGAATGGAAAGGCCAGCTACAGGCAGAAGATGGAAGACCAGCTTCTGCAGAACAATGTTAGCGAAGTCTGGAGAGGCCTTAGAACCATCTCGGGCCACAAGGATCAGAACTTTCTGCTGTGGGGGATGCGAAGTGGGCCAATGAACTGAATCACTTCTTTAACAGGTTTGATTCATCCATGAGGCAGTCTTCAACATCGGCTGCAGACTCACCCAGAGGCTGGGGAGAGTTCCACACCTCTGGAAAACCTCTTGTGTTGTACCAGTGCCAAAGACTCCATGTCCCAAGGACCTCAACAGCTACAGGCCCACCCGATGAAGACCCTGGAGCGGCTCGTCCCGGCTCAGCTTCGGCGCCTGGTGAGCTCATCACTGGACCCACTACCAGCCTGGCATTGGAGCGGATGATGCCGTCATTCACATCCTACATCGTTCCCTCGCTCACCTGGAGGCCGCTGGGAGCACTCTGAGAATCATGTTCTTTGATTTCTCCAGTGCCTTCAACACCATTCTTCCCACGATCCTGAAGGACAAGCTGGAGAACTCAGGAGTGGACCATCACCTCACAACATGGATAATGGACTACCTCACCGACCGACCACAGTATGTGAGAACTCAGGGCTGTGTGTCGGACAGGGTCGTGTGCAGTATGGGGGCCCCACAGGGAACGGTTCTGGCTCAGTTCCTCTTCAGCATCTACACTGCAGACTTCTCCCACAACTCCACCCAGTGCTTCCTGCAGAAGTTCTCTGACGACTCTGCAATAGTTGGCCTCATCACTGATGGGGACGACAGAGAGTACAGAGAACTGACTCATGGTTTTGTGGACTGGTGCCAGCAGAAATACCTCCAGAGTAAAACCAAGAAGCTGGTGGTAGCCTTCCGCAGGCACAAGCATCCTCCACTGCAACCACTAAACATTCAAGGTATGGACATTGAGGCTGTGGGTAGTTACATGTACCTTGGTGTTCATCTGAACAACAAACTAGACTGGACTCACATTTCAGATGCCCTCTACAGAAGATGGCAGAACAGGCTGTACCTCCTGCAGAGACTCAGGTCGTTTGGAGTGGAGGGCCCACTCCTGAAGACCTTCTATGACTCTGTGGTGGCCTCAGCCATCTTTTACTATGTGGTCTGCTGGGGAGGCAGCATCTCTGCTGGGGACAGAAAGAGACTGAACAGGCTGATCCGGAGGGCCAGCTCTGTTTTAGGATGCCCTCTGGACCCAATGGAGGTGGTGAGTGACAGGAGAATGGTGGCTAAGCTGTCATTCCTGGTGGACAACATCTCCCACCCCACGCAGGAGAATCTAACAACACTGAGCAGCTTCTTCAGTGGCAGCAGCACCCACGATGTGGGACAGAGAGATTCCTCAGGTCTTTCCTTCCAACTGCTGTCAGACTCTACAACATGGTCTCTGCAGATGACTGCAAATGTGCAGACAGACACACACGCCATACACAATGGTAACTGTCTCCCTGATGTGCAATATTACAAAGTGCAATTTTTTTTCCTACTACAACAGAGCTCTTTGTACAGTATTTTATCTTATTTGTATAGTACTTTATTCTATTGTATATAGTATTTTATTCTTGTTGTATAGTATGGTATTCTATTATATCTTACCCTATCGTATTGTGTTTTTCGTAACTTTTATCACTCTTAAACTTGTACTTTCTGCCGTGACCAAAAAATTTCCCACATGTGGGACTAATAAAGGCTATTCTTTCTTATTTTATCTTAGGTTGAACCTTTATCATGCAAAAAAGAAACCAGAAACGCTGTCGTCTTCTCTGAACCAAAGCTTGTTTAAAATGGAATGAGATCAAAAACTGTACTGAAACTACACGTGAATTTTTTTCAAAAATACTTTACCACATCCTCTGGTCTAAAAATGAGAGACACCATCTGGCTTTTTTATCAGCACTCAGTTCAAAAACCTGCATCTTTGTTGGTACAGAGGTGCATTCGTATCCACTGACCTGGCAGCTCACACATCTGGAAAAGCACCAACAATGCTGAAAGGTATATACAGGCAACACTCCCATCCAGATGATGTAGTTTTAAGGAAGACCTTGCATATTTCAGCAAGACAAGGGTAAATGTCATACTAGATTTATTACAACAGCATTAGTTTGTAGTAGAAGAGTCACAATCCTGTGAAAAACTAAGTACACAGTGATTCAGTAGCTTGTAGAACCACATCCAGCAGTAATAACTTGAAGTCATCACTTTCTGTGTGACTTAATCAGTTTCTCACATCATTGTGGAGAAATTTTGGCCCACTTATCTTTATGAGTTCATTAAAGTTTATGGGGGATCGTTTATACACATTAACGGAACTCTTAGCATTTTATGTGCAAAGAGTGCCCTGAGTGCATGTCTTGTAAAATGGGAGAGTAATGAAGGCATCGGGAAAATAGTAAACCCACTGGACAAAAGATCTTTAGTCGCAATAATTTCCCCAAATTTCTATTTCATTCACGTTATTCCCTCTCCACTCTCTCCTTGCGTCCTTTATACTATTCCTAAAAATAACAGTACTTTTTAGCTAAGATTAAAATCCTAAACGAGTTATATAATTATTACAGACCTTTATTTACAGTTTTACGTACCTATTCTGTGTAACTTTATTTCAGGTTTCCAAATGGTATCCAGCAGTCTGAGCCGCTCTTTTCCGGTCCAGACGATGATGCCTTCGGCCTCCTGACCGGTGCAGACTTCCTCCTGTTCCTCTTTAATCTGAGGAGGCTCTTTTTGGTCCAGACTGGAGTTCCTCTCCTGGTTACAGACCTGCTGATCATCCAGACCCTCCTCTTCCTCACAATTCATGTTGATGTGGGAGGACTTCAGAAACAAAGGGATGCAAGAAAAATGTTACTAATGTGATGACAGGAACACACAGATATAATCCAGAAGGACTGTACACTGTGAGCATGTCTGTCATATATGTGAGTGAACTTTAATGTGCACAAATTTGACAAATGTGTCAGGAGTACCGTGTGAGACAGTCTCAAGTTCTGGTGCTCTTATTTGCAAAGTTCAGACTACAAAACATCCAGGTAGTGGCTTAAAGTGTGAAGCAGCTATTTGATTAAAAGTTGTACACTGCAGAATCACACATCTCTAAAGAGAAAACTGCTTTCCTTAAATCCAAATCAGGAATTTGTTTCCATGATAAAAACATGCTGCAGATAAACAATCAGTTACATTTAATTTTGCCCATGAGAACTTCTCTGCCTATGATGGGAGATCTACTCCAAGCTCCACATTAAGAGCTACTTCCCTTTGTCCAGTGTCTTTCACTTATTTCAATCAGACATACTGTGTGGGAGGCTCTGCTGCTGCTAAGAGATTGCTGCAGTGAGATTACTGCTGGATACCTTTAGTTTAAGGGTGCTCTATATCAGCAAAACTTGGAAATATTTTGAGAAACATTTCAATTTCAATTATTTTACCTGATCATTTAAAAATTAATTTTCTTAAACACAGACTTGGCACAAATACAGGCTTTCTTTACTTATTTAGAAGTACAGATATACTCTGAGGTTTACTGCTCTTTGTGGATTTACACACCTGCATCAGATGTTTCACGAGTTTTCCTGGCTGATTTCCATCCTCTACACTGACAGTACACTGTTGATGCTGTCTATTTTCTAGATGGTAAAAAGGCTGAATTCCGTGAATTATTCTCCTACCTTTGAATCTAACCTCTCTTCTTCCTGTCCTCTTTCTTATCTTTCTCCATCTCTGTGTGACATTAGCTCTCTTTCTTTTTTCTCCCTGTGAAATATAGCAGCTGGAGCTTTGGCTAGCAACACATTGTGAAAAACTGCACACAAACAGTTTGTGTGTTTGCTGATGTTTGTTGAGCCTTTGAACTTGAAATTACCTGCGACGTAAATAACATCACTCCCTTATGTTCGTTCCTCTTCTGTAGCATTATCTAAATGTTGAAGTGCCGCAACTTATAGACATCTGCAGTTCCAAAAATATAAAAAAATAAAATAAAAACACCACCTCATGTTAACCCCTTACTATGGCACACAGTTTTGCCTCTTTCCTCCCTTTTTATGTGACATCCTCTGATAATTAATACACAAACAGGATTCCCTTTTATGTGTTACTGTTTAGGCTCAAATAAGTTTGATGTTTGGAGGCTTGCAGTGACGTGAAATAATAACTCCTCCGAAATGTGTCAAACCAGAAGTAACGATCCTGTTTTGAAAATGTAAACATAAATTGAACAATAAAGGGGGGGGGGGGGGGGGGGGTATTTAAAAAAGTGAGGGTCATCTGGTAGGGTGCTAGGACCTGATCGGGGGTGTTTTCCACAATGTTTCTCAAAGTAATCTGCAGGTTGTGCGAACAAAGTGACATTTAAACTGTTGTAAGTGACCCAATGAGATATAATCTGTCAAGCACATCTGTCCTGGATATTATCAAAGTCATTTAAAGCAGAAAAAAAGTTTTACAAAACGTGACTTTTAACAAAAGGGAAAAATGACTGATTATGCTGTTTAACACAGTAGACACAATAACGCAAATTCAAAATGATATTTTCCAAAGAGATTCATAGATCCTGCTGACTACAGCCAACCAATACATAAAAAAGGATATTTAAAGAAAAGAAAACACGCCAGCACTGGCAAACCCTTTTATGCAGAACAAAGTCGCTTCCCTCAGTGTCTCAGTGGGTATTTAACGTCAAATATTTACGTTTAAAATAAAGAGAAGCGCTTGATCTTAGCCTGTTAGCCTACAAACTGAGCCGCTACATGAGCTCCAGCACGGTTCACACTCCCGTGTTAGCCGACCGAGACCGTCTCAGTGTTACACACCTGTAATGTGTGGCTTTATCTCCGGTTTCCAGCTGATGTCCAGCAGTCTGAGCTGACGGCCGGTCTCCTTCTCATGCCGGACGATCGTTTTTTTTTGTTTTTTTTTTAACTTGTTAGCAGATTTCTTCAACAACAATCACTCTGAAACCCGAACACTAGACATGTTAAACAGTAACCGTTGCGTCATTTCCGTCATTTCTCTTCTATTATACTTCCGGTGGACTAGAGGGCCAGTCCGACAAAAGTCAAGTCCTTACATAAAGTCTGAAACCCCTACGAAGGAGTAATGTACGATAGATAGATTATAGTTTTTTTTTTTTTTTTTTTTTTTTATTGTTATTGATCATTTTGAGAACAACATGGAAATTTAGAGATTAAAGGCAAAATATTATTAGTGGGCAGACAAGTCAGTTGTTTGACAGTAATAATATTAAAAAAAAATGCTTTTCTTGATGTAGTCCTGATGCTTTGCTTTACCTGCCTATCACACAGATGTTTCATTTTCATCACAGCAGTAAAAGTATTGCTGTTTTATTGACAGCTGTAAAGAAAGGAGTTCACACTGAAGTATCAGTTTATATAAAATAAAAAACACTGAGCTCCACATGAACTTCATGCTAAGCAAAAGCAAAATGCGTGCAAAAACAACCAGATCAATTTAAACATGCTGGAGGTGCAGCAGACAAACAAGAACCAAAAACTTTCTGTTCTTTGTCACCATTTTATTAGATTTGTACTGTTTGTGTTAAACTATGCTGTTTCCTGTTACTGTTACTGTCCCTGTTCTCATCAAAAGTCTTATTCTGTTTTTTAACACTCTGTGCTGAAGCTGAAGGAAATATTAGATGATACAGCTCCAGATGACATCACTGACCCACTAATGACGCTTTGATACAGTTGTATCTTGCACTTCTATCAACAGGGATGCAGTGGAGGTTAAAGCACTTCAGCTTAGTGTGTTCACAGCTGTGCCAAAATTCATGAATACCTCCACAGATGTCCTGAGGACGGCAACAATATGCTTTTAATGCAGCCAATCGGACGAAAATTTAAAAGGAGAAGAGGAAGAACGGAAATGATGTGTATGCAATGTCAGACATATGATGCTGAAAGAATAATTGATCAGGTTGGTGATATGAAAGTGAAACTCGACTTGATTGATTTGTTTCGTACGAACTCGAGAAGTGAAAGTTATCAGACCCTATTTTGATTCTTAAAGCAGACTAATTTGTTTTGGGAGGATTTCATTTTTTTAAATAACAGTTCGGTCCACACGCCACACCAGTTGGTGGCGGTAATGCGCCATTTTACTGTTTGCCAACCGCCATTAAACAAAAGGAAGAAGGACCCGACGCTACTCTGTCCCGTTGTGTCTGAGAGGAGGAGACGCTGCTGTTCAAGAAATCTCAGAGGTTAGGATAGGATCGTCCTGTATGAGGAGATCAGTCAGCACAGACTGCTGGAAATCAGCTGGAAATCTGAGATAAAGTCTCACATTACAGGTATGTAAAACTGGTGATGGTCTCAGCGAACGAACACAGGAATACCAATCATACAGGACTGATCAGAGCTCAGTTTTGGCTAACAGACTAAAATCAAGGACTTCTTCTCTATCTTTAAACAGCAAACCTTTAGTATTAACATCCAGGGGGGCAGACGCCGGTTCAGTGTATTTTGGTCGGAGAGTGACAAACCCGGCGGGTTTTCACCGCACGGCGTGTCCGTGTCCGTGCCGTCGGGTTTTGTCCTTTGTGTTTACGTCTTTTTGCGGTTACCTGCCCTTTAATCATTTGCTGTTTTAGCCGATTGACGGTTGAAATTGTTTTGTGAGCTTTAAGTCGCAATTCTGGTGTTTCTGGCAAAATACATTTACATTTAAAAATCGATCAAATTAAATCAGGATTTAATGAATCGATAACTCATTATTCATATTAAAATCGTTTTGAATCGGGAAATCGACTTTTTAAACCCACCCCCCATACAGAATAGCTGTAAAAGAAGAGCACTGTCCTGCAAAGTAACAATGTGTATAAATGAATACAGTTTCATATGAATACAGCTAATGTAGTTATAAAGCTATAATGTTTGTGATATAAGAAGAAAAAATGATGTTCATGTTTTTGTTATCATTATTTTTTAATAAGGATCGAAGATGTGAATACCCCCCCCCCCATGTCTGCCTTCAGATGACCGTCTCTTTCTCCCCCTTTGTGTGCTGCACTTGTTCACAGCCCTGCTGTGAGTGTTTAAGCAATGATTAATGCACACGTAAAGATCAGAGATCTTCAGGATTGAGATTTATACACTTAGAAAAATCTCTAAAATTGAATTAGAGACTGAGTTTATACTCCATATCAGATCAGAGACAGAAAGCAGCTTGATTCCATGGTCAGCTAGATATGACTTTTCCATTTAACAAGAGGACTTTAAAGCCTTGCACTTCTTTACTTGATGTCATCCCCATCAAACTGTTAAAAATGTATTTAATTTCTCTCAAATGTGCCATAATCACAGGGCTACTCAAGAAAAATAACTGACATCTCTTGGTAATTAGTAATTATAGACATATTTCGAGTCTTTCGGTCATCAGGGCAGATCTTTTAACCAAATCTGGATACTTGTGTCTTTGAGGTGCAGCAGGCCATGCGGTGGTTGTGACAGTGTGGCGTCTGCTGCCACAACTAACCTCCTGATTAGCTAGCTTGTCTCAGCAACTTTAAAATTAAATGCAATGTTTTCATTCTGGTGTAATAAACAAATGTTAATAACAATTTTACATCTTTTTACTGTCTTGATGCATACTAAATCATCCAGGTATTAAAATCCCCAAAAGATTCTGGTCATCTGGACGTAGTGTTTTCAGTGGTAGAAATATTTCATCACTCATCCAAGTGACTTCTTCAGTCTCAGCTGACTGCAGGTTTCCCCAACCTTATAAACAGTACATTTGCACAAGGACTTGAAACAAGCCTACTGAATGAACAATGGGCTGTGAGGTCAGTTCCTTGATCATTAATATGCAAATTGTCATGACCACTGATCAAAGACCATTGATCAATGGTCATTGATCCATTCACATACCATTCACAGAGAGCTGGACTCACAGCATTGTAAGATGGTGAAAGATGTATCCATAGGCCCCCTCCTTGATTCAGAGATTTTCTTTCCCTTTTCATGTAAATCACCTCTTCAAGGAGTCTTTGATCAGTGGTTATTGATCAATAGTCATTACAATCTGCATATTAATGATCAAGGAACTGACCTCACTGCTCGCTGTTCATTCACTGGTTTCAGTCATTGTGCAGATGTACTGATTATAAGGTTGGGTAAACCTGCAGTCAGCCCTTTCGGTGCTCCAGAAGAGTAGAAAAGTGTTAGTCCATTTACCATTTAGCACTCGCACGGTGTTCCTGAAACACACTTTCAGCTTTACTAACAAATGTGAGCAACATGCTCACAGTGTACAGCCCTGCTGGAATATATTTGCTCACAAGTGTATTTTCCTGTCATCACATTAGTAACCATTTTCTTTTGTCCCACTGTTCCTCAAGACTTCCTAAGGCAATATGAAGTGTGAGGAAGAGGAGGGTCTGGATGACTGGCAGGACTTCAACCAGGGGAGGAAGTCCAGTCTGGACCAGGAGGACCCAGAGCCTCCACAGATTAAAGAGGAACAGGATGAACTCTGCATTAATCATGAGGGAGAACAACTTGTAGTGAAGCAGGAGCCCGAAGGCATCATTGTCTGGACTGGTGAAGAGCGGCGCAAACTGCTGGATACCATCTGGAAACCGAAAACAAACCTAGACAGCACAGGTATGTAAAACTGTAAAGGTATGATAAAATGAATATGACTCATGTAGGATTTCAGTCGGAGCCCAAAGTTACTAGTTTGTTTGGTTTTTGTTTTTTTACAAAAGTTATTACTTTTAAAGGCACAAAAAAAAGATTAAGAATTGACTTCAATAAATAGTGTTAATGCATCTGTTTTCTAAAATTGTTAACATTTAAAATCAAGCCTGCACTTTGTATGACTCAAAAGGGGAAACTAAATGACACAGTTCTTAAACTACAGTTTGGATTTTAAATTGTCTTTGGTAACTTTCAACAGTTTAAACAGTTTAAACGACCAAAACAAATCTGATTTCTGTTAATTTGAGAGTGTAATTAATGTTACAACCTGAAAATGAGATTAGATGCAACTTTCTAGTTTGCATCATAACACAATGCAGGTTATAGGGATCACTCTTCTTAAAGCTTGGAACTACTGAAATTTGCAGATCCAGTGAAATTCCAAACAGCACAAATTTTGTTCAGAGCTGTTGGGGAATTTTCTGTTAATAAAGTGTGCAACACAGTCAGCTGTGGTTCCTTGTTTATCGCGGGAGTTACGTTCTCAAAATAAACCCCGATAGGTGAAATCCGCGAAGTAGCCAATTTTATTTTTTACAATTATTATAGATATTTTAAGGCTGTAAAACCCCTCACTACACACTTTATACACTTTTCTCAGACAGGCATGAACATTTTCACACTTTCCTCTCTTGTTTAAACAATTTTAAAGTTCAAACCTTCGTAGAAAAGTAATGAATGAAACCAAAGATCAAACCCAGTTTTCAGGTCCAGAACATGGGAATAGAGCAGCTGCGAGAGAATTCAACATTAAAGAATCAATGGTACGGAAGTAGAGGAAGCAAGAAGAATGAGTAAAGTAAAGTTTGACTTATCTAACTGTTTTGTTTCTCTTAATGCACCTTATAATCCGGTGTGCCTTATGGTCCGAAAAATACGGTAGCTTCTATCTTCCTTTAGCATGTCCAGAAGTCCAACTTTTTGTGCGATGGTTAGCATCTTCGTCTGCCTTTTGGGCGCTACCGCAGGAGCCTTTGAAATTGCAAAACGTTTCATTGTTGGGGAGAAAACACTGTAACCGCGTTATAGCAAGGGACCACTGTACTGCATGTAAGAGAGCTAACACACATCAAACATCACAGTTCTACAGTCATGAGAGCTCTGCCCTTAAGATGTTGCAGGTCTCTTTTACACCCTCGCACACAACTCTCTGTATCTTTTCAGTTACATCAGGTTTTTGTCCCACGGGCTGTTGCTGGGCAGAATTTATGAATTAACCCTTTCACCTTCACGTTTAATGATATTATTATAATACAAAAATTAAATAAAATCATTGAATTATTTTAATTGTATTATTAAAGATGCATACCCCCCACCCACCCATTAAAGAACTGTTAGAAAATACACATCACACAGTAATAATATGTTTTACATTATAAAACAATTTTAATTCTAAGTGATGTTATACACTGCTTGCATTAAATTTTAGAATCGTATTTATACTGTTAAAGTCAAACAAAAGACGGTATATTAAAATTCTGTTAAAGTTGGGACGGTAAAAATAAAAATTTATGGTTACTGACAGTTATAGATTTTTCATGTTATTTTACATTAGGTGTGTTAATTCAGTTTCTGTTTTGTAATTTAATTGATGTTTGTATTTAAACATATGTACTTAAAAATAACTGAAAATTCTGTAAAATGTTATATGAAGAACTCTGGATGTTTAAAAACTCTGCCATTTAACAAATATTGAGCTTTTCTAATAAGAGTGTCAGAACTCAACAGTCATTTTTGAATTACACTTTTCTTTCATAAACACATTTTTCCCATTTGTCCCATCAGATCTGATTCACCAAATTGAGTGTAACAAGGAGGAGGTTCTGACAGACCAACAGATCTGTAACCAGGACCAGGAGCACACAGATCCTCCACAGATTAAAGAGGAACAGGGGGAACTCTGCACCAGTCAGGAGGCAGAACAGTTTCTACTGAAGCAGGAGACTGATACGTTTATGGTGATTCCTTTTTATGAGCAAAGTGACCTCAATGAACTAGAACCAAACAGGAACCAGCTTCTTTCTCTTAACTCTTATGAACCAAACATGCATGATTGGAAAGAAGGTCACCATGTGGACCTGGGATTGGCTAGAAATTGGGAGCTGAAGAAGATGAGACTTAACAGAAACGATAGTCACATAATACACAACTCACCAGTATCAGAGAGTCAGTGTAAATCTATTAAAAATAAAAATTGTGTAAAATGCAACGCTTGTGGTAAAACTTTTCGCGATAAATACAGCCTCACTAGACATTTGAAAGTCCACACGGGTGAGAAACCTTATTCTTGTACCACCTGTGATAAAAGATTTAGTGAGTTGTCAAGTTTGAAGAGACACATGAAAATTCACACAGGTGAAAGGCCATATTTTTGTAGCATCTGTGGAAAAAGATTCCGGCAAACGATAAACTTAAAAACTCACATTAGATGTCACACAGGTGAGAAGCCCTATTCCTGTGGCACTTGTGGAAAACAATTCAGTCACATGATGAACTTGAAAACTCACATGAGAACTCACACAGGTGAGAAGCCCTATTCATGTAGCACTTGTGGGAAAGATTTTAGTAACTTCTCAGCATTCAAAACTCACATGAGATTCCACACAGGTGAGAAGCCACATTCTTGTGATACTTGTGGGAAAGCATTCAGTCATATGATGAACTTGAAAACTCACATAAGAACTCACACAGGTAAGAAGCCCTATTCTTGTAGTACCTGTGGCAAAAGATTCAGTCAGAAATCAACATTGGAACGTCACATGCGAATTCACACAGGTGAGAAGCCACATTCTTGTACCATTTGTGGGAAAAGATTTTGTAACTTATCAGCATTAAAATCTCACATTAGGATGCACACAGGTGAGAAGCCACATTCTTGTGGCACCTGTGGGAAAAGATTCAGTCATATGGTAAATTTGAAAACTCATATGAGAATTCACACAGGGGAGAAACCATATTCTTGTAACACCTGTGGAAAACAATTCAGTCATAGGATGAACTTGAAAACTCACATGAGAACTCACACAGGTGAGAAGCCCTATTCCTGTAGCACTTGTGGGAAAGATTTTAGTGACTTCTCAGCATTAAAATCTCACACTAGATTCCACACAGGTGAGAAGCCACATTCTTGTGATACTTGTGGGAAAAGATTCAGTCATATGATGAATTTGAAAACTCACATGAGAACTCACACAGGTGAGAAGCCCTATTCTTGTAGTACCTGTGGCAAAAGATTCAGTCAGAAATCAACATTGGAACGTCACATGCAAATTCACACAGGTGAGAAGCCACATTCTTGTAGCACTTGTGGTAAAAGATTCAGACATATGATGAACTTGAGAACTCACATGAGAACTCACGCAGGTGAGAAGCCCTATTCTTGTAGTACCTGTGGGAAAAGATTCTTTCAGAAATCAACATTGGAACGTCACATGCAAATTCACACAGGAGAGAAACCACATTCTTGTACCACATGTGGGAAAAGATTTTGTAACGTATCAGCATTAAAATCTCACACTAGGTTCCACACAGGTGAGAAGCCACATTCTTGTGGCACCTGTGGGAAAAGATTTAGTCATATGGTCAATGTGAAAACTCATATGAGAATTCACACAGGGGAGAAACCATATTCTTGTAACACCTGTGAAAAAAGATTTCGTTACACGACACAGTTGAAAAGACACATGAGAATTCATACTGGTTGAAAGTTTCACTCTTACAAAATGTGGGAGAGCTACTGTCAGGAGTTTTTTTCTCACACAGGTGAGAAACGAAATCACTGCAAGACCTGAGGAAAAAGACCCCATTCTTATCTATGGTATAGTTTCTGTCTAGAACACTTAAAGACAGAATTCTTTGGGGCACTTTCACATTTATCAGATAGCATAGTGAAGACAATAGGGAGAGCATGACAAGAGAGTAGAAAAATAGGCGCAGCAAAAGGAATCAGGTAGGAATCAAACATGAGTTACAGCATTCAATATTGCAGCATATACTAATCTATTCAACTTGTGAGCTAAACTGTTATCAAAGAGCTTTGAGAATTGTTTATTTAAATTATTACCTCATTCGCATGATATATTGATGAATCTCTGATTTATTTAAATCCCTTTATTTATCTGAACTCATATTTTCCAGTTGTTCTAGTGTTGTACATGTGACAATCATCTATTGTAAATGTCTGTTGTTTACAATATTACAATTGTAATAATTATTGGTCATTAATTATTATTAAAAACCAGTAAATGTGTCATGGTGGACTTGAAATCACTTTGTGTTGCCATGTTGATTTCTGCTTAACTTCAGGGGAAATTTCATGCCTGTACTGTTATTTATTGTTTAGTTCTGTTGTATATGAGTATGAGTTATGTGTAATTGTAAATATTACTTAAAGGTTTTTGTGGTTATTTATTTCTTCAGAATCAGAATCAGATATATTTTATTAATCCCAAAGGAAATTATTGTTATGACAAATGCAGGTGGACCCAGGAAGCAGAACGTACGGAGGCAGAGTTGCAATGAAGACAGTTTATTTACAGTGAGGGGGGAGGTATTTACAAGGACAACATATGTACAACGGTGTATGAATGGGGACGCGGAGCCAGGACGTGCTGGTGACGAAAACACACATAGGTAGTGCACTCGATCTAAAAAAAGGAGAGGGGCGAGAATTAGGAAGGTCTTGCCTGTTAACCGAGAAAAGCTTAAAACTTTACAGAGAGTTGGAGAGCTTACTTGGCACTGTTTAAAGCCCAGAACCTCCAGGTGAGGCAAAACAGTCGAGGCAAAATCCTAGGGAGGAAACAAAACTCCTTACAGTCACCAAAAAGTAATCCAAGGGCTCCAACAGGCAGGGGCAGAATTTCAGCTCTCCAAAAATGCCAATACTCCGACACTAGTCCTCTGTCAGGTAGCTCCTAAAGAACACTTCTGAAGAAAGCATCTGATGAGTAACAGGTGTGCCAGGTTCAGTGACTCACTGCCCCGCCTACCTATACAAAAAGGGAGGCACCAAAAACACATACAGACAAAAACACCACATAACCAAAACCCAACTCCTAACAATTATGGGTTACAGCAGGCAGCATGCTAGGTGGCGCATGCACACTTACAAGGAACCTTCTGACCAAACATACTTTAGACCATTGTTTCCCAAAATTTTTTTGTCAGGCCCCCCTTTGTTTCCCAACGCAGGGAAAACCAATTCTGTCGCAGAGACCTACCTTGGCACTTGTGCATGTGAAGCCAAAGGGAAGATATGCTTCACCATATTTTCTAGTCTTTGGCTTGAAAGGTTGGTTTGGAAACATATTTGGCAATGCTTCATCTCTTGCTTTACTTTTGTGTGGGAGCCCCGTCAAAAACCTGTCCATTATGCTAGCAGTGTCCAAGTGTTCTTTTTTTTTTTCTTTTCATACTGCACCGCCCCTGCAATGGCCCTGGCTTTGCCCTGGCTTATCGAAGACTAAAGAAAGCGGAAACGGCTGTTCAAATCCCCACAAGGCTACCCGCTATGTTGATTGGAACGATGGAGTGAGCCGTGGCTTCTTAAAATGGGCTCATTAGACGCAGTATCACTCTCTAGATGCAATATTTGCTTTTTCCTTCTTTTTCCCCCCTTTCTCTATTTTACTTTATCAGACCAACTCCACTGAGCACTGCATTTGTTTGTTACCAACAGCAAGTTCCCAAGGCCAGTCAAAGAATTAGCATGTTGTCAAATGGGTCAAAAAACCCTTTAAATAGAAGAGAATCATACATAACCTATTTTATATGCTACAAGTGCAAATCAAAAATTTGACTTAATACACTTAATACATACATGTTAGTTTAGTAAAGAATATGGCCTCAGGAATAACATTAATAAAAACACATTCAGTAAAAGGACTAGATGTTACAATCCCTGATAATGCATTGGTTCAAATGGAGAAAGTCTTGAGGGATGGCTATTATGAGGAAAGGCAGCCCAGAAACTTTACCAGTGGGACATCGTTGTGTGCCTCAACTTCACAGGGTGTTTCGGTCTTTTATCCCAAGCTAGTCTGCCTTTTTTCTTTTTACCTTCCTTGGTTAGGTTTAGGGATTAGAGATCTGATCTTGATTATCATATTAAAATTTGGGACACATCGTCAGTAGTGGTTACTGCTTTCCAATTCACATGGCACGTTTAACTTACTTGGTATTAGCAGGTAAACATTACTGTTAAAAGATACAAACTAACACTCAAACGCACATCCTTTCAACATGCATCATCACTAAAACAGTTTTAAGTCACTCACAAACAATTGCACACAACCAACACCAAAATGCTTCCACTCGGGAGCATACACGTTAACAAAAGGAGCTAAAATCCCCTCACACCAGTTAAGTTATCAACTACAACTGTTGTTTCACTTTAACTGGTGTTGCTGAGTGGCTGGTGTTGGTCAAACAGACCACTGTCGTAGACTTGCTTTTCAGAAGCTGTTACCGATAAACCAGGAAATTAATGGTTGATATTTTGACATTTGGTGGAAAAGTAAAAAGTTCTAATTTGCCTTTCATAAGCTCCAGTATTAAACATCATAAGTGTTTTAAAAGCCTTAACATAAACATGTCTCTGACAGCCTGGTGTGAATTCTTAAAACTAAGTCTTCACTTATCCCACGAAAACTAAAATTAAAATACAAAATTTTTCATAGTGGCATGAGAAAGGGATGAAAACCTAGAACATGTTATACAAGATGGAAAGTTTATTTTATTTGAAGATCTTCATCTGGTAAAAGGAAATTTGAGCATATTACTCCGGTTCTGGCCTCCCTACACTGGCTTCCAATTGATTTTAGGATCCATTTTAAAATCCTTTTATTAGTTTTTTAATCCTTAAATGGTCTGGCACCTGTATACTTGTCCGATCTGCTGAAGTGATATGTCCCCTCTCGTTCACTCCGGTCAGCTGAGCAGCTGTTGCTCTCAGTCACTAAATCACATTTGAAACTTAGAGGAGACCGAGCATTCTCTATTGTGGCTCCGAAACTTTGGAATGATCTTCCTCTTCACACAGGCAGTCTAACACATGGCAGTCGGCCATGTGTTGTTTTTAAAGTGCTATATAAATAAACTATGCTATGCTATCATCAAAATACAGAATCAGCAACAGTAAAATTCTTGAAATATTACAGAAATTTCATCATCTGCTTGATGGCAGCTCGAAGGGGGTAGTGTGTGTGTGTGTGTGTGTGTGAGAGAGACTGGGCCTGGGTCTGGGGCCTGCTGAGCCCTCCTGTATGCTGCATGTTTGTTCTTCTTACATGTGTGGAAGTTGGCGATCAGAGATGGGCATTAATGCGTTACAAGTAATGTGTTACTGTAATTTGATTCGTTTTTTCAAGTAATGAGTAAAGTAAGGGATTACTATTGCAAGAAAAGTAATTAGATTACTGTTACTTTCCCATAAGCACACTGCGTTACTACGTTACTAATCCGTGATTTTGTTTGTGAGAGTGTCTCATAACAATAACGTAATGTAAGCCCGTGCAACGTTCGTGGTAACAGACGTGTGCAGATCAACAATGGATAATATGGAGTGTGGGAGAGAGTACGACCATGCAGCGTTTAAAGCGTGAACGTACTGACCTTACTTTGAGTTTGATTCCATAAAAAGTGACAAAAACATTAGCGTCCGCTGTACACTGCGTGGGAAGAAAATTTCTTTTTACAGCGAAAAAACCCCTAAACTTCTGAGCAAGCACAGAGCACGCTGCCACGGGAATGTGAAATTCACAGAGAAACCCCCGGATCCTCCCACTGACATGAGGGTTGCAACACCGGGCAAACCTCCACCGGCCCCACTCCTGCAGGTGACAATAGATTTAAGAGCAACAGGACTCAGTGCCGCTGCATCTTTGGTTTTATTTATTTTCTGCTGTCTTTTACTTGCATGTATTTGAAAGAGTCTAAACACAAAAAATTATTTTATTTTATATGCTGGAATATACAGAAAATAGGTTTCAGTGTTAAACAAATTTCTTCAAGTCAAAGACTCTTGCATATAATTTAATTTTTGCTTGATGCATAAAGTGAAAAGATTAAAACTAACAAAACAAGTTTTAAAAAGAGACTTTCATTTGATTACATTTAATATGATGGATTATACAGAAAAAGTTGAATTGGGCTGAAAGGTCTATTGCTTTATCACCTATTCTGGTTGTGTAATGTTTTTAAAAAGTAACTAAGTAACTGAGTAACTAATTACTTTTGAAAATAAGTAAAGTAATGTGATTACTTTTTTGAGAAGTAATCAGTAATTAGTTACTAATTACTTTTTTCAAGTAACTAAACCAGCACTGTTGGCGATCATATTCTGTTTCCAAAAGCTGCCAGACATTGTTATCGTGCTGTTTACTCATCCTTGCTCTTTGTCTCTGAACCTCCTCCGTGTGTCAGTATCCTGTTAGCATTCGTCTGGATGAAGCTCCCTTGAAAACATCTCTACCAAATAAACTCAACTTTTAGAAGGATCTCACCTGCCTGCCCACTCTCCACCCCTTCACATCCTATCAGCCCATTGCTCCTCTTCATGAATCCCTGTCCCCTACTCATTTGGCTCATGGCTCATGGCTCATGGTCATTTGGCTCATGTTAATAAATCTCTTAAACTTGCCTCTGAGTATTGCATCTGCTTTTACTGCTGCTACTTCTCTTTAACCTTGTAAAACAAGGAAGCAACCTATGGAACACGCGAAGTCCTGATTTCTTCTATCTGAAACAGTCAATGTATCTCAAAAGGGAAGTAGTGCATGCTCCCATATTGACAAATTGAAAAATGTCTATCCTATCTATGTAGGGCTGAACAGAAGCTAATGAATAAATTTTGAGATCTGAGAGTAGTAACTCTGATATCTTTTGTTGTTTGCTGAAAGTACTTAGTTACTCATTTGCTTACTTACTTACTTACACTGGACATATTGAGGACCTGGTAGCAGTTTAGAAGGAGTAAGAAGTCCTTTTTGTTGAAACCCTTTTTCTTTTGTTTATTGGTTGGGAGAGAGTTGCCATTTCTTTCCGTTTTATATATAGAATAAGGATCATTATGTATATATCAGTATGACTGTGCAATGACAATAAAGAGTTATCTGATCTTATTGTTAGTGTCATGGTCCTGGGTCTTTTTGACCCAGTGTTTTGAGTTCTCTTTCATTTTTTTGTCATTTGGTGTTACTTTATTATTATAGCACTAGGAATAAATATTACGGGAAGGATTCTGGATCAGCCCCATGATGCAATCTTGTGGCCATAGTATATACAGTATTCTGGAGAAGGTATAAAATGTCACTGTGTGTGTGTGTGTTTTATGTGTATAGATTTTTTTTTTAAATTATTACTTATTATATAACATTATCCAGACATGCCCTCTAAGGACATGAGGAGGAACGAGTGACAAAAGGAGCTGTGTGAGGCTGCTAAAGGCAGTGGATCCCTCACCAGCTGGATTAAAAAGAGCACAGGTACTATTACACATGTACCAGCTGTTGCATTGCAGACGTATTTAAGTATAAACACATAATAAACACAAAGTTTTGGTTAATAATCCATAATATTTTTCTATCATTACTTTATTATGGATTATGGAGTTGTTAAAATGTATAATTAAATAATAGATTAATGCAATCACAAATTGTGCCTTGGACAGCAAGTGGAGAGTGATGAGGAGATGGAAGGAGGAAGAGAGACAAAGAGTGATTCACAGGCAGAGCTAAGTTTGTTTCCCACAGTTTTGTTGCCTTATGGTTCCAAGCGCTGTCACCAATCTTTGCATTTTATTATTATCTCATAACACTTGTTTAATCAGCAACCATCTCTCCTGTGGACTTCTTAATGTCTACAATCTCAAATCAACACAGCCCTGCCCTCCAGCACTATCAGGAGCAAGAGCAGAAGCAACCCCCCAAACAGCAACATTGTACCCCATCTGGTAAAAACAATAGGCTACGTTTGCTTTGCATTGTGCCCACCTGATGACAGTGATATAGTATGATGTGATTCCATATTAGATTCTTGATGGATGTGAGTTGTTGTTCTTCAGCCTGGTTCTATGTGCCCTTTTTAGCTGTGAGCACCCGCCCCTTTAAACATCTCTGCACCGCCCTGACTAAATGTATGGAGTGCAGAATTATTAGGCAAATGAGTATTTTGTCCACATCATCCTCTTCATGCATGTTGTCTTACTCCAAGCTGTATAGGCTCGAAAGCCTACTACCAATTAAGCATATTAGGTGATGTGCATCTCTGTAATCAGAAGGGGTGTGGTCTAATGACATCAACACCCTATATCAGGTGTGCATAATTATTAGGCAACTTCCTTTCCTTTGGCAAAATGGGTCAAAAGAAGGACTTGACAGGCTCAAAAAAGACAAAAATAGTGAGATATCTTGCAGAGGGATGCAGCAGTCTTAAAATTGCAAAGCTCCTGAAGCGCGATCATCGAACAATCAAGCGTTTCATTCAAAATAGTCAACAGGGTCGCAAGAAGCATGTGGAAAAGCCAAGGCGCAAAATAACTGCCCATGAACTGAGAAAAGTCAAGCGTGCAGCTGCCAAGATGCCACTTGCCACCAGTTTGGCCATATTTCAGAGCTGCAACATCACTGGAGTGCCCAAAAGCACAAGGTGTGCAATACTCAGAGACATGGCCAAGGTAAGAAAGGCTGAAAGACGACCACCACTGAACAAGACACACAAGCTGAAACGTCAAGACTGGGTCAAGAAATATCTCAAGACTGATTTTTCTAAGGTTTTATGGACTGATGAAATGAGAGTGAGTCTTGATGGGCCAGATGGATGGGCCCGTGGCTGGATTGGTAAAGGGCAGAGAGCTCCAGTCCCACTCAGACGCCAGCAAGGTGGAGGTGGAGTACTGGTTTGGGCTGGTATCATCAAAGATGAGCTTGTGGGGCCTTTTCGGGTTGAGGATGGAGTCAAGCTCAACTCCCAGTCCTACTGCCAGTTTCTGGAAGACACCTTCTTCAAGCAGTGGTACAGGAAGAAGTCTGCATCCTTCAAGAAAAACATGATTTTCATGCAGGACAATGCTCCATCACACGCGTCCAAGTACTCCACAGCGTGGCTGGCAAGAAAGGGTATAAAAGAAGAAAAACTAATGACATGGCCTCCTTGTTCACCTGATCTGAACCCCATTGAGAACCTGTGGTCCATCATCAAATGTGAGATTTACAAGGAGGGAAAACAGTACACCTCTCTGAACAGTGTCTGGGAGGCTGTGGTTGCTGCTGCACGCAATGTTGATGGTGAACAGATCAAAACACTGACAGAATCCATGGATGGCAGGCTTTTGAGTGTCCTTGCAAAGAAAGGTGGCTATATTGGTCGCTGATTTGTTTTTGTTTTGTTTTTGAATGTCAGAAATGTATATTTGTGAATGTGGAGATGTTATATTGGTTTCACTGGTAAAAATAAATAATTGAAATGGGTATGTATTTGTTTTTTGTTAAGTTGCCTAATAATTATGCACAGTAATAGTCACCTGCACACACAGATATCCCCCTAAAATAGCTAAAACTAAAAACAAACTAAAAACTACTTCCAAAAACATTCAGCTTTGATATTAATGAGTTTTTTGGGTTCATTGAGAACATGGTTGTTGTTCAATAATAAAATTATTCCTCAAAAATACAACTTGCCTAATAATTCTGCACTCCCTGTATAAACTGTCTCTATGGTTTACAGTCTGAGTCTGACAAGCTGTCAGCTGTTCATTTCTACTATTTGAACTGTTAAAAGAAACAGAAACTATTCATTTACCAGATTAACATAAAGAATTGCGAGGCATCCAGTTATTGATATTTATATTATTTAGATAAAGGTTTGAACAGAAAAACAATTAAACACACAGCCTCTCCCCGCTTCCTGGAATGAATCACAGCATGAAAACCCTTCCTCTTCTTCCTGCTCTCTAGCTAAGCACCTCCTGTCTGTGCATATCTTTCTGTGTTCCCTCCCCTTTAGATCTGCACTTTGAAGAAGGGTGTAACCAACACGTGTTAGAGCTCACAGGCCCCATTCTCAGCAGAAACGTATGTTGTTCAGATCAGAGCTCAGACTAGTTTCATTTATAAGGAAGTGAAACTCATACAGTCACTGACACTGAGAGGAGAAATGGCGCAGAAAGGAGTTCAGCTGGACCGAGAAACCTTCTCTTGTTCGATCTGTTTGGATCTACTGAAGGATCCAGTGACTATTCCCTGTGGACACAGCTACTGCATGAACTGTATTAAAAGCTTCTGGGATGAAGAGGACAAGAAAAAAATCTACAGCTGCCCTCAGTGCCGGAGAAACTTCACATCGAGGCCTCTGCTGGAAAAAAACACCATGTTAGCAGTTTTAGTGGAGGAGCTGAAGAAGACTGGCCTCCAAGCTCCTCCTGCTGATCACTGCTATGCTGGACCTGAAGATGTGGCCTGTGATGTCTGCACTGGAAGAAAAATAAAAGCCTTCAAGTCCCGTTTAGTCTGTCTGGCATCTTACTGTGAGAAACACCTTCAGCCTCATGATGATGTGGCTCCATTAAAGAAACACAAGCTGGTGGAGCCCTCCAAGAAGCTCCAGGAGAACATCTGCTCTCGTCATGATGAGGTGATGAAGATGTTCTGCCGTACTGATCAGCAGAGTATCTGTTATCTCTGCCCTGTGGATGAACATAAAGGCCACGACACAGTCTCAGCTGCAGCAGAAAGGACTGAGAGGCAGAGAGAGCTGGAGGTGAGTCGACAAAACATCCAGCAGAGAATCCAGGACAGAGAGAAAGATGTGAAGCTGCTTCAACAGGAGGTGGAGGCCATCAATCAGTCTGCTGATCAAACAGTGGAGCACAGTGAGAAGATCTTCACTGAGCTGATCCATCTCATCCAGAAAAGAAGCTCTGATGTGAAGCAGCAGATCAGATCCCAGCAGGAAACTGAAGTGAGTCGAGTCAAAGAGCTTGAGGAGAAGCTGGAGCAGGAGATCACTGAGCTGAAGAGGAAAGATGCTGAGCTGAAGCAGCTCTCACACACAGAGGATCACATCCAGTTTCTACACAACTACCCCTCACTGTCAGCACTCAGTGAGTCTACAGACTCATCCAGCATCAATATCCGTCCTCTGAGCTACTTTGAGGATGTGACAGCAGCTGTGTCAGAGGTCAGAGATAAACTACAGGACATTCTGAGAGAGGACTGGACAAACATCTCACTGACAGTCACTGAAGTGGATGTTTTACTGTCAGATCCACAAGAGCCAAAGACCAGAGCTGGATTCTTAAAATATTCATGTGAAATCACACTGGATCCAAACACAGCAAACACACAGCTGTTATTATCAGAGGGGAACAGAAAAGTAACATTAATGAAACAACAACAGTCTTATTCTGATCATCCAGACAGATTCACTTTTTGGTTGCAGGTGCTGAGTAGAGAGAGTCTGACTGGACGTTGTTACTGGGAGGTGGAGTGGAGTGGGGGATTGGGTTATGTAGCAGTTGCATACAAGAATATCAGCAGAGCAGGGAGTGGGACAGAATGTAATTTTGGACATAATGACAAATCTTGGGCATTAAATTGCAACAACAGTTATGCATTTCGGTACAACAACATCCAAACTCCTGTCTCAGGTCCTCGTTCCTCCAGAGTAGGAGTGTACCTGGATCACAGAGCAGGTATTTTGTCCTTCTACAGCGTCTCTGAAACCATGACTCTCCTCCACAGAGTCCAGACCGTATTCACTCAGCCGCTCTATGCTGGACTTTGGCTTTGGCAAAGTGGAGTCTCTGCTGAGTTGATGAAACTGAAATAGACTGAAGTCTTTCATATTGTTGTGGGTTCAAATCTGTATTTTAGTTTCCATTTTATTTTCTCTGAATCATTGTTTTGATATTTCTGAAATAAATATAAACACAATAAATCAAATTTGAAAAAAGTTTTTTCTTCTACATTGATTCCAGGATCTCACTCAAAATTGGTGGAGAAAATGTGAATCTCAATGACTAACTGAAATAGTGCTCCTGAAACACTGCAAAGTTAGGAGTTCATATTTTCAACTTTCTTCAAATGGCGTCATAAAATAGAAAGAAGTCTCTTTGCTTTACTTGATTTTGACAACAAAGACAGTTTTGATGTAATGATTCATCACAGGCAAAGTTACTCCACATTTTTAAGCATTGGACAAATGACTTTTCTTTGATGTGTCTCAGTTGGATAAGTAGCAGAAAATAGATATGGCAATAAATAAATAAATGCGTGAAAGCTTCAAGGTATTTCTTGTTTCCAGTCTTTCAACAGATTGAATTACATTTTTTTAACCATTTAAAAAAATCTTTTTTTTAAATGCAAGAAAAGCTGGATAGTATTAAAATAATCTGCACTAACAAATATCAAACTTGATAATAATAAAAGCGTTATTGCACATGAATTCCACGTGTTTGTTCTCCATAAAAACACCAAACTGAACCATATCTCATTCTAACACAGGTATTAAAATTCTTCAGTGCTAACCATTCATGGACACCATCCCGATGGGGTTTAATGATACAGCATGTAAAGAAAAGACGTTGGTAAGTTTAAATATTTTTTGACAAAAAGGTACATACACTACTGTCCAGTTTAAATGTTCATCTAAAAATCAGCACACAGATAAATATCATTAGTTGTCTTAAAATTAACTTTCATTTTGGGCAATACAGGAAATTATAGATCTGGTTCAAACTTTCATAGTTTGCACATTTTTGTAGCATGAAGAGGAAAACAAACAAACCTTTTTAACTAGTAAGACTTTGTTATTATGTTTACTATCAAAGAAGTTGTGAGCATTAGTTCTCAATCTAGGAAATGGAGTTGTTACAGCAGAAACCTGGAACATTACTTTTACCAGATTTATTAAAGCTACCAGAATAACTATGAAAACAATTTTAAAAAGTTTGAATGAGTAATTACACATATATTTTATTATAAATACAGAATAACCTAAACTATAACCAATATGCACAGTGATGCGCAGGCACACAGCAGGCTCCGGTGGCTCAAGCTGGGGTTGTGCCTCTGGCTCAGGAGGAGAGGGACCCACAGGTTTGGTCCCTCATACAGGCGGAGGCATCCTTAGAAACATTGTCAATAGGTTCTTTTCTAATTTTGTTCCAAGTCACACACAGAATTAATTGAGACAGAACAGTCAATGACAGGCTCAGGGACAACACTTTCACTCATATTTAGTCCAGAAATGTTCACGTCACATTTTCTATACTAAACTCACACAACCTCTGGAGGAATTGGCCAGTTTAGAAACACCAACGTAGAACAGAAAAGCCCTTTGTTGTCATTGTACATGCACAACTAAATTGTAGCTTGACAGTTATACAATCATACAACTGTTATACAACTTCACAGTTATACAGTTCAAAAAAGTTATTTTTGGACTTTAAACTCACAAAATCAGAATTTAAATAAACATTGGGAACACTGGCAGGTTCAGGAATAAAATAATCTGTCCTTAGTTTATTTGGCAAAGAAACAGAAAGCACAGACACAGAAAGCACTGGCCACTCAGAGTGACACCGAAAACCAAGTTCATGTCGAGGGGTCTGGAAGCAGGACCCAAACACAGGACTTCCTGTGCAGCAAACTGTGAATTTATTTATAGTGATTAACAATGATGACAAGAGCAAACAATCCTCTGTGTGTGAGTTTTTGCTTCTTGTGCTTGCTTCTTGTTCCCGTGCTACAATTTCTCGAGTGTCCTTGGTGAGTTTCCTTCCCCTTGTGGTGTCTATGTACAGAGTGCTCAACTCCCTTAACTCGTGTCCACAACACTCTGAGAAAACAACAAGCAACTGATAAGTACACGCCACTTCTCAACTCCAAAAACACTGTCACACAATTGCTGGGAACTAACTGATTTCTCTCAACAATCCAGCATCGACTGCAGCTCAGCTACTCTGTTAATTAGCCCTCCAGACGAGGCTGACAGGTGCATGTAATTATCCCTCAGGTGCGGCTGGCTCCACTGCAGGGAAAAACTCTCTGGGCCTGACGTCACAGGAAACCCCGGACACCGCCACACACACACCGCCACACACACACACACACACACACACACACACTCGTACAGATGGAAACAAAGGAATGGGAGAGAACAACAACAAACATATGACAGCAAGGCACGTTAAACAGACACATGGGCAGGCCGACCAGCGAGGACTGCCTGCTCAAGATAACCCCCGAAATATAAATAAGTCCACAAAAAACTCATGAACACATTTATTACTCATGCATTTATTACTTCTAGGCTGGACTACTGTAATTCATTATTATCGTTTTTCAGTTTGCGGTGCTTTAATGTGCCCTGCAGGGGTCAAATTTGTGTGTGTTGACCATCTATACAGCAGCTTTTAGTCAGTATGGTTACACTGAGGGTGACATACTTTCTTCACAAGACAAAGTGCTGCATGAATTTAACCGTGACAACAAAATATCTTGTTTTTTCTCAAGCTGCCTTCTCCTTTTATGTGAAACAAAGTTCTGGGCTCTCTTTTTACCCCCACTAAGATTTAACTGTGAAAAACAGATTCAATACAAAGCAGTAGAGGGCAGTAAAAGACCAATTTAGCTGGTCCTCTATGTTGTCTTAAGATAAGATAAGATAAGATAAGATGGCCTTTATTAGTCCCCACAGGTGGGAAATTTGTTTTGTTACAGCAAAAGTGCAAAGTTATGTAGCAGAAATTAGAAAACACTGGAATGCAATAAAATAAAATAAAATAAAATAAAATAAAAAAATATATACAATAGAATAAAATAGAAATACAAATACTATATACAACTGAGTAGGAAAATACAAAAACACAACTTCGTCAGAAGAAGAATTGCACATATAGCAGTCTTATTGCACATGTGTGGGTTTGTGTGTTTGATCAGCTGCAAAAGTCTTTATTGTGGAGTCTGACAGCAGTGGGGAGGAAAGACCTGCGAAATCTCTCCGTCCCACACCGTGGGTGCCGCAGTCTCCCACTGAAGGAGCTGCTCAGTGCCTTCACAGTCTCATGCATGGGGTGGGAGATGTTGTCCATCAGGGATGACAGCTTAGCAGAGATCGTACGTTTCCAATAATTACAGAAGGAAGAGATGGTCGATAACGTCTCCTTCTCGGGCGACGGCGCTCCTTCCCAGCACGACACCCCCGTCTTTTCTTCCTCAGTTCACTGGGAATGTCGAGTCTGTCCGCCGGCAGTACCGCTGCTGGACGCAGCGCTAACAGCTGATCCCTACTGTAAACAAAGGATCCCTGCTCTGGGTCCCCAGACACGGGTGAAAAAAGTAGAAAAAAACTAAGAAAAACGACCAGAACTAGCACAAAACGGTAGAACATGGTTGCAAAGTCTAATTACTAATACGTTAGTTATAAAAATTACGAGAAGAAAAAAGATAAGAAAGAAAGAAACTCAGAATGAGCAGAGCTGCTGTAACAGGCTGCCGCACACGGGGGGCGCCGGAAGTAGCAGTTCTTTATCAGAGTGAGGTTCTTGTGGAAGAACACATTGTACCTGTTGTGCTTTGCATAATAAAAATATAGCTTTTCTCTTAACATTGTCTTTAGGCCCTGTGCTGTTCAAGAAAAAAAAAAGTGAACTTATAGTATTCACAATATACAATAACACCCTAACAGTAACTTGGCTCGCTAAAGTGGCTCAGGTAGGAAGGTAGTTCTCATACTGGCCAGTCTAAACAAAGCTATTCAGTTTAATTTGACTAATGAAAAGAGTCACAACATAATCTGTGTGTCATGGTCCTGTCATGGTCGGGGTGGGGGTGGGGGCATACAGAAAGTATGTCTGCCCATGAAGACCATCCCTTACCACAACAGGTTAAAAAAGTTCCTCTGTGACTCTTGTGTTTTAACAAAGTTATTCCACATGAGCTTGATTTCAGAGAAAGATGTTGACAGTCTACAATCCTACAGTCAGAGTCTACTGACTGTAGCTGTCAACAGTGAACTTTTACTCTACACATTTTGTGTGTGCTAATCCCATTTGCATCAGTATTAATCAGTGTAGTTACTGTTGTAGGGTGTAGGGTGCTGTTGGTCTCATACTGCATCCTGTATACTTTCTGTACAAGATGAAGAGCTGCATAGATTTAACTGTGACAACAAGGTTTAGGTCCCTCCTGTGTAAAATACAGTTTTGGGTTTTCTACAGTCACATCCATGAGATGAGCTTGATTATAATTAGGTTTAACTGTCAAAAAATAAACTTCAGAAAAGAAATTAGGATTTGTCATTTTGTGTTGTACTGTGTTGCTTTCATTGTCAAAAGAAGGTTCTTTGTTGTGCTTTTGGTTTGTTTTTCTATCTAAAAACTGAAAATGTAGGGTAAAAATGCATAATATACAAGTGTTAAAAAAGCCCTGTTTTATCAGCTCAGTTCCTGAAGTGGTCACTAATGTGTCTGTACATCTGCTGTATTTGAATTATTGCTGGGAACAGAAACGTTTTATTTAGCAGATATTAAGTAGAAACTGAGAATTGAGAATTTAATTTTTAAAAAATCTGTTACAAAAGATTTTGACAGAAAAGGGGAATAACATACAGTCTCCGTCCCTCAAATCCATCCCCTTCCTTGAATGAATCACAGCCCTCCCTCTTCTTCTTACTCCCTACATCAGCACTTCCTCTCTGTCTAAATGTTTCCTTGTTCCCTCCCCTTCAGATCTGCATTTTGAAGATGGGTGTAACATGTGGTGATGTATAAGAGCTGACCAGTCCCATTCACAGCAAACCTTATGTTTAAATCATAGCTCAGATTAATTTGAATTGTAAGGAAACTCACAACCATACAATCACCCTCACTAACAGTTAGAGAAAAAATGACACAGAAAGGAGTTCAGCTGGACCGAGAAAGCTTCACTTGTTCAATCTGTTTGGATCTACTGAAGGAGCCGGTGACTATTCCCTGTGGACACAGCTACTGCATGAACTGTATTAAAAGCTTCTGGGATGAAGAAGACGAGAAGAAAATCTACAGCTGCCCTCAGTGCAGACAGACTTTCACACCGAGGCCTGTCCTGGTGAAAAACACCATGTTAGCAGTTTTAGTGGAGGAGCTGAAGAAGACTGGACTCCAAGCTGCTCCTGCTGATCACTGCTATGCTGGACCTGAAGATGTGGCCTGTGATGTCTGCACTGGAAGAAAAATGAAAGCCTTCAAGTCCTGTTTAGTCTGTCTGGCATCTTACTGTGAGAATCACCTTCAGCCTCATTATGATTCACCTACATTCAGGAAACACAAGCTGGTGGAGCCCTCCAAGAAGCTCCAGGAGAACATCTGCTCTCGTCATGATGAGGTGATGAAGATGTTCTGCCGTACTGATCAGCAGAGTATCTGTTATCTCTGCTCTGTGGATGAATATAAAGGCCACGACACAGTCTCAGCTGCAGCAGAAAGGACTGAGAGGCAGAGAGAGCTGGAGGTGAGTCGACAAAACATCCAGCAGAGAATCCAGGACAGAGAGAAAGATGTGAAGCTGCTTCAACAGGAGGTGGAGGCCATCAATCAGTCTGCTGATCAAACAGTGGAGCACAGTGAGAAGATCTTCACTGAGCTGATCCATCTCATCCAGAAAAGAAGCTCTGATGTGAAGCAGCAGATCAGATCCCAGCAGGAAACTGAAGTGAGTCGAGTCAAAGAGCTTGAGGAGAAGCTGGAGCAGGAGATCACTGAGCTGAAGAGGAAAGATGCTGAGCTGAAGCAGCTCTCACACACAGAGGATCACATCCAGTTTCTACACAACTACCCCTCACTGTCAGCACTCAGTGAGTCTACAGACTCATCCAGCATCAATATCCGTCCTCTGAGCTACTTTGAGGCTGTGACAGCAGCTGTGTCAGAGGTCAGAGATAAACTACAGGACATTCTGAGAGAGGAATGGACAAACATCTCACTGACAGTCACTGAAGTGGATGTTTTACTGTCACAACCAGAGGCAAAGACCAGAGCTGGATTCTTAAAATATTCATGTGAAATCACACTGGATCCAAACACGGTACACAGAAATCTGGTATTATCAGAAGGGCACAGAAAATCAACGTTTGTTTTTCAAGATCAGTCTTATTCTGATCATCCAGATAGATTCACTGGATACGAACAGGTCCTGAGTAGAGAGAGTCTGACTGGACGTTGTTACTGGGAGGTGGAGTGGAGCGGCATAGGAGTGTATATAGCAGTTGCATACAAGGTTATCAGGAGAGCAGGGACTGTGAATGAATGTATGTTTGGACGTAATGACAAATCTTGGGCATTAGATTGCAACAAAAACAGTTATAGGTTTTGGTACAACAACATCCAAACTCGTGTCTCAGGTCCTCGTTCCTCCAGAGTAGGAGTGTACCTGGATCACAGAGCAGGTATTTTGTCCTTCTACAGCGTCTCTGAAACCATGACTCTCCTCCACAGAGTCCAGACCACATTCACTCAGCCGCTCTATGCTGGACTTTGGCTTTACACAGATGACTGGTTGATTTTTAAAACAATTGCTGAATTCGTTAAACTGAAATAGACTGAAGTCTTTCATATTACTGTGGGTTTAAATCTGTATTTTACCTTCATTTTATTATCTCTTGATCATTGTTGTAGTTTTATTTACAAAAATATTTCTCCACATGAAAATGCACTCTAAATGTTTGTTGAATTATTGGATTTCTGTATTTTTATGCTGTTGTTTCTCTCCCACTTCATAAACCTTAACAGAGACATCAGCACATCTTCCTTTTTCTGATAGATTTTGTCATCCCCACGCCCCCATCCCAAATCAACAAACAAATTATGATGAACAAAACTCTAATTATCATGATAATAATCCATTTATAGATCATTCATTATGTTCAATATTTAATGTGTGAAAAAACTGAAGATATTTAGCATAAATAAAACTTTGAACAAAGTCTGTTCTTCTGTCTTCATTCCAAACTCTCACTCAAATCATGTAATGAAATGTTAGACTAATCTGAGAGAATAACTGCAGTAGTTTTCCTTCTGAAATGCTACAAAGTTTATGTTTAGAGCAGAAGAATCTTCATTCAGCTCTGTGACCTTTCAGCTGTCTTAAATAAAACAACTCCATTAAAGAGAAATTAGCCATGTTTTCTTTTACTTAATGATTTTCACAAGACAGGATTTTTGATGTATTCAATTATCACATGTGAGGTTTTTGCATTCCTTCCTGCACATTGACAACTGAAGCCTGAAAACTCTTCACAATTCACAATACAATACAATACAAGAGGGCACCGTCATCCTCATAAAAAAGATGTAGATGTTCAAATGTTCTGGTCTTTTAGGTTCTGTTAGCAGGAAGTTCATGTTGAACTCAGTGTGTTTGATTTTACTTCAAACTGATACTTTAGTCTGAGCACCATTCTTTACAGCTATCAAGGAAATATCAATACTTTTCTGTGATGATGAAAATAAAAAACCTGTGTGAGTGTGACATACATAAGTATGTGTTGATGGTGTGCTCCAACTATGCTCCCATTCCATTATCGATATCACTTATCGATTCTCATTGGCTCCACTTTGAGCGTCACCACCATCTCTAAGCAGCATATCAAAGACATTACATCCATGCTAATTAATTGCATGCTGTGAGGTCAAATGTTTTTACATGCTGGAGGTATTTCCCCCTCTTTCTTGTGATCAGTGTTGGGGTCATTACTCAAAAAAGTAAAGTAAAAAAGTTATTACACATATTACACAGAAAACATTTCTTAAAAGAAATGCAGTACGTTACTTAATCAGAGCCAGGAGAAACACATTTGTTATACCACTCGTTAAGTTACTTTCATGTTACTCTGTAAAATGATCTGAAACACACTGTCTCATAATTACCAATTAACATATGAACCTACAGGCTACAGCCCCACACACCAACACAAATCCCTATCCTAATGAGGACACGTGATCTTTATCTTAGTCTTTAAGTATGAACACAAAGCGTACAACACAAATCAAAGATGAAAACCAGCACAAAGAGACTTTAAAGAGATCACCACAGTGAGTCTACTGTAGAAACATGAACAAGTAGAAACGGAAGCTGCAGCCTGACTGCTCATCAGTTTGTTACCTGTTGAAGTGGCTTCACCACAAATGACAGCTCATTATTTCACGATGCTGGGCTGGGGTGAGTATTTACTCAGCTTTAGCGTCACGTTGGGTTCCTGGCTAGCTTAGCATTAGCATGCTGTCTCTGCAGGTGCAGAGTTGTCTTAGCAATATAATGCAGTTGTTTCTGTCCTGGAGCAGTCTCCACTTTACCATCAGGGTCTCATCCTTCTGTGCAATAAAAATAAAAGCAATGTCCATATGCTGTAAACTGTGCCACTATTTTCCTCCTCCAACACACAAACTGAAATCAGTTAATCTTAGTAAGACTGCAAGAACTGATAAGTGGGATCGAAAAGCACACAGACTAACGATTGCAAGGAATTCGACTACTGGGAACGGGTTCTTTACAAGAACCCATTTCCCATTCCAAATTCCCATCTCCAATGTGGAAAGGTCAGGGGTGGACATTAGGGGTGGACATTACCAGTGTTGGGACTAACGCGTTATTAAGTAACGCGTTACAGTAACTACGTTATTATTGTGGTAACGAGCACGGTAACTAGTTATTATGCCAAAACCAGGAACGCGTTACTCGTTACTGGGATTTAGATAGGCTCGTTACTCGTTACTTCGTGTGGTGGATATCGCGGAGCTTCCACGGATTCAATAACATTAGCAAGTGGTGGAAGCCAGCAGGTGGATGAAGGAAAAGGGAGGCAAGAGGAGAGACCCGAAGCGGCCGCCGGTCCGCGTGTCAGGTGAACTGAACTTCAGGTAAGAAGTTATGACCTGCAGTCTATCTGGGTCAGATATAAACCAAGTTTACGTGGAGTTTATTTTCGGTATGCTGACATTTTCGTACTGCGTGCTAGCTAGCATGACGGAGTTTCTATACAGCTGGGTGGGTGCTATGTTACTGATGTTGAACTTTATTTTGTTCATACGGTTAATTATTAGAGTTGCCAACCGTCCCGTAAAAAACAGAATCGTCTCGTATTCAGAGAAAATATTACGCGTTTCGTACTGAGGTGAAAAGGAACACAGTTTGTCCCGGACTTCAGCTACAATGAAAAAGACACAAAGCTGAAGCTGCACAGCTGCCTCTTCTTCTCTCATTCTCTCCTCTCCTGTTTCTACTTCAATCACGAAACTGATCAATGATCAGCTGATCGGCTTTTCTCTCTTGTTTATTTATCGCTCACTTTGCGCCAGAAAGAGGAAACCAGCGGATGTCGCGTTAAACAACAGCAGCACGTTTAAGCTTGATCAGCTGTTGTTAGAATTTATTTAATATTAATTTCTAGTATCAGCTGATGTTTGTTGGAGCCACAGCTGTAAAGCTGCTGGTCATGATATCGGTTTGGTTATCTGGTGAGAGGGAAACATGAAGATGAAACCAGGAGACGTCCTTACTGAATCATCAGAGCTGAACAGGTGATGGAGAAACAGGTTTACCTTTTAGGTGACATGAATGAGTTGAAGGGAAGTTATGAGCTGTTTCTGAGAGACAAATAACACCAGGATCCTTTTCTACGTAGCTGACAGCTGGTAACTGTGCAGGGGCGGGTCTAGCAAAGTGTTGCCAGGGGGCCAGGTAGGGCATTAACAGGGAAAGGGGGGCACAAGGAAATACTTTTCTTTATTATTCTCATTTAAAATGTCTCGCTTTTAAAAAAAATAATTATCTGAGTCTTACAACAAACGATTGATAGATTGATACATATATACCATCAGAACAGTGTACATCACTGTCACAACAGTGTTTATTTTCATTCAAAGGCTTTATGATTTTTCCTATAATGGTGGGCGGGTCTCTAGTCAAAATGCCCGGGACGATTTTTTTGTCCCAGTCCAGCTCTGCATGCAGCTCATCTGCAGTCTGGTGTTACTTACGTCTTCCTATTCAGAAGGCAGAATTTCCAAGTTCTGAGTACAATCAAAAGCACCACGACTGCAGTTTTTGTGTTGGATGTAAAAAGCAGGCTAGAATCATGGCGGCGGTCAACGACGGTCCAGGCGTGGGATTTCTCTCGTGGAAATGTGCACATTATTTTTTCCTTTCTATTGGTAGGTGGCACAGTGCACTTGTGGCAAGTAAGCAAGCAAGCTAGAAGACTGGCAATCTGGCTGGGTATCCAGTTATGGAAGCAACACATTAACAAGAGAATTCTGAGTAAAACCAAAGTTACTTTCCCTAGTAACTAGTTACTTTGAAAGTAACGAGTAACTTGAAGTAACTGAGTTACTTTTTTAGAGAAGTAACTAGTAATGTAACTAAGTTACTAATTTAAAGTAACTTACCCAACACTGGACATTACACACCAGTATGTCCACAGGGAAAAAAATCTCTCTCTTGCAGTCTCCTTCACTTATTTTCGTGTTTTGCTTTTCCTCACTTCTAGTATGCAGTAACCACTGATCCACCTCAGTTATATGCTCTTTCGCTAGCTAGCTAACATAAACTAGCCATCCATTTTCTTGGAGTTGCCCCAGGTGGAGCACCCTCAAGCACCCCCTCCTACCCACCTCTCACCAAGGGCAGCTTCAGACTGTGAGTCCAGCCACTCTTCAGGAGACTGGTGCCAGAGTCCAAGCCATGTGTTGAGGTGAGCCCGACTGCATCTAGTGGGTACCTCTCAACCTCACACACTTGCTCACGCTCCTTTCCCACCAGAGAAGGGACATTCCATCCCCCAGTCGCTATTCTTGATAGCCGGGGATCAGTCGCCCAGGGTCTCTGCTCTTGGCTGCCGCCCGCCACACTAACGTAAACTAAGCATAAACTTTGTACCAGAGGTGTTAAACATGCTCTAAAAAGGTTAACTTTAAACACTTTTTACTTGAATCCCGCTACACAGTGTTAAATTGATGCCAGTTTTTACCCCTTAACTGTTAAAGTCTGATGGGGTATTGTTGTCACCCCCAGGGTGGCATACATACCCAAGTCTGTGAATGCGATAACTCAAGAATGAGGCGTAGTAGGAATATGAAATTAATATTATAGGTGCATCTACTGAAAATCTCTGACAAGTTTGAATCTCGGTGACCATGACCCCAAGGTCTGAATCCAGATTCTGGCTACGGCAGTTGGATGGTAGGTAGGTAGGGTCAAAGTGTGGAGAAGATGCAGGAAACACCATGCTGGTTGCTTTACTGATAGGGTAACAGCTTTCAGGGGAGGTTGCATGTGTTGTGTTGTGTTTCCTTACTGGAAAACCTAAGCTTGTCATCACTGAGCGATAGACCCCAGAACGTCAGGATGGGCGAGTACACCTCCCCCATCCTCATTCAGAATATATGCATCCCACAGGGGTATGTCCTCAGTCCCCTCTTATACTCACTTTTCACCCATGACTGTCCTCCAGTTCCCACCAGTAACACCATTATTAAATTTGCTGACAACACCACCATCATATTACTAAGTGACAACAACAGTGACTCAGCCTACAGAGAGGAGGTTCAGCATCTGAAGCGATGGTGTGACAACAACAATCTACGTCTGAACACAGCCAAGACCAAGGAGACAGTAATTGACTTCAGGAGAACAAAGCGATTGGAGCACTTCGCCCTATACATAGACGGGGAAGAAGTAGAAAGGGTAGAAAACTTTAAGTTCCTTGGAGTCCACATCTCGGCCGACCTTACCTGGTCCACAAACATTTCCCAGCAGGTAGGAAAAGCACTACGAAGAATGTCCTTTCTCATGAAGCTGCGTCAAGCCCAAATACCCCAAAGAATGCTAATTAACGTCTTCAGCTCTACCATCAAGCGCCTTCTAACATACTGCTGTACACTCTGGTTCAACTGGTGTACTGTGGAGGACAAGAGTGAACTGCAGCAGGTAATAAGGGCGGCAGAGCGGGCAATTAGCACTTCACTGACTCCCCTCAGAAACATTTATACTGGCAGACTTCAGCAGAGAGCCAGTATCATCATCAAGGACCCTACGCACCCTGGACACTCACTTCCCCCCACCTTCCTTCCGGTAAACACTAAAGGTTGATCAGGTCAAAGACAAGCAGACTCAATAGAAGCCTCTCACCACAGGCTGTCAAGCACGCCCTACGTCCACCCTGATTGAAGGTTAACTGTGCTGTTAACACTCATGGACACTTGCACTGTACTTATTTATAAACAGTATTCATTACAGTATTTACTTATAAACAGTATTCATTACAGTATAATACAACCAACATTACTATTTCTATTTATATAACTGTATGTTTTTTTTACAGTAGCAACCAGCATTCCTATCCCTTACTCAATGTGCAATACCACTGGTCATATCGCACCTTATACTGCACTGATCACTACTCCTTACACTGTTCTTGCAGATATATTTATATATTTTGTTTCTGTATAACTTGTGCATATCCTTTTGTGTAGATACTTATGTTATTGTGCATTACATACATTCCCTGTGTAGGTACTTCTTAAACTTATTTTATCTTTATTCATCTTATTCTCTTATCTGAAGAATGTGAATGTAAAAACCTACAAGCTGTTTCATTGTTCTGGTAACAGTGACAATAAAGATCTAGCTTATCTTAGATATCAAAATGAGATTCTGCAGCCAGTAGCAATCCCATATCTCCACAGTCTGGGACCAAACTTTATCCTCCAAGCTGTCAATGCTCGCCCCCCACAGCATGAGATTTATCAGAGACTACCTGGGGGGGGAGTGCAGAGGATGGAATAAGCAGATGTGCTTCATCTTTCACAGTTCAATTCATCTGTTGAAGGTGTTCAGCTCATGTCTGTCAGCTCTCATGACATGAAGTTTAAAACAAAGAAGTTTCATCTGGAACTTCCTTATTTTAAACCAAATGAGTTGCAACAGGAACTCCTTTGTTCTATTGTAAGTCAGCAATGCAACAAGAGCACACAGAGCACACGCATCCATTTACGGTCTTCAGAAGACAAAAGCGTCATTCCATTGCAGATTAGGCAATTTTTAGAACATTTTCTGCTTGATCATCTTTGATTTGCCTAAAATTTTGTCTAAAAATATTGTTTGAGCACATAGTATGATTGCTATGACACTTCAGGGTTATATATCAAACACTTTTCAAAATATATTTCATTAAAAAATTGTCTGTCAACCCACTTTTGGGCCTCTTTTTGACACATTCAGCCATCTGCTGTGATGAAGGTTCTCAAGGTTTTCATTAAAGAGCTTTCCTTCAGGAAAAAGAGCATGATAACACATTGATAAGCATGGTAAGGCATTATTAGGTAATACAGGATAAAATGCAATAATAAAAGGCAATATCTGATTCCTCTGTCAATCAATTAATAGATTTACTAAACTGGATTAATAGCTGGAAAGTAACTTACTGTGCTGTGATTTTGATCTTCAAAATCACAACACATGCATGGTGGTGCAGTGATTAGCACAAGTCAGTACACTGATGTTGGACAAGAAACAGCTTTCTCCACTCGAACTCATTCTTAAAGTCTTCCACTGGGTTGCTTGGACCAGTGAACCTTGCTTTGTGCGTTGGTGCGCAGTCGTTTTGGAACAGGAAAGGGCCATCCAGGTAACATCCAGGTAGTATGTATGGCATGTTCAGGTGTTTGATTTTATACAACTGTGCCCAAGCAAGTGATTGGAAAGCTGAATTCAATGATTTTGATGGTTGATTGAATACTTATGGCAATATACTGTAGATGAGTGAATGGTTCCCATTGCTGACCATGTGTGCTACTTGTTTTTAAACCTTTAATTAAAAAAGAAAAATTCTGTCAAAGTTTTTTTAATCAGTGTGACACACACAGCAAGTTCATGTAATGTAGCTGCAGGTTTACAGTTCAGACTGGATAAAAAGACAACAGTAACTTTTAATGTATTTTATTTTATTTTATATAAAGTTCTGAAATCTAGAACACAGGTTTTAAACCATGTAAGGTATCAGATAATTGACCCGTCAGCCTCTTAAGAAGTGGAAACACGTTTGTGCTAAAAGATGACAGTCATAACTTGAACTTCTTTGTTTTAAAACAAAGAAGTTCCTCCTTTGATTTAAAAGAGGAAGTCTGAAATTGGAAAGATGCCCAAAGACTGTCATGGAACAGGATGTTGTAAGAAGTGCTTTCTATTTCAGGAAATAAACTCTAATCAACAGATGAGCTTTGTCACTCTGTTGGGTCAGCATAAAAATGTACATTCAGTGGTGCATTCAGAGCACTTGGAGCTTATCAGTGTATTAAATCGAAGCTGTAGTGCAGGTGCAGTGGAGCTTATGGAAAAAATTTATTGTGTAGTATTGTCACGGTGCAGACTGATGCACATATTTTACCTGACAGACACAATGCCTTGTGTCTCCAGAGTAACATCAGCCCTGCTTTTCATGGTTTTGACTTTGTCATCACTTAATCACAGCTGGATGTCTTCACAAACAGTTTTTTACAAACAGCACACAAACATTTTCTATGTTACTCCTGGCAGTTTGGAGCTTTGTGGGAACTGAGTTAGAGGTGGCGGATTTATCCAGAAATCAATAGTCCAGTCCATATTTTGTTTCTATCTGGTAAGTCCAGCATGCACTATGAAAAATGTCTGAAATTTTTTGTTTTAACTGTCACCTATATTTTATTTATAGATGTTTATTGTATTTATTCATTTATTTTTATTTATATATTTTATCTATTTATATTTAGAGCACATTTAAACAACAAAAGTTGACCCAAAGTGCTTTAGAGATAGTCCAGCTCCAAAAACCCATTTTCATGTTTTTTTTTTTCAAATACATTAAAAGCTGGAAGTTGTTAATTATTGTGGAAAGACAAAAAAAACAGTGATTTATCGGTCAATTAAATGAGTTCAAAATTTGCAAATTGAGTCATATCATAAATCACGAGATGCCGCTTTCCTTTACTTGGTTATGATCCAAAGTTTGGGCACAAAGATTGATTATGGTGACATAGGTTCACATGTCAAATACTTTTCAAGACATACTTTTTGAAAAATGGTCTGTTGACCCACTTTCACTTTATTTCACATATTAAAGATAAAATCCTGAAATTGTCACCTGTCTTTCTTACCATCTAAATGAACCAAGATTTTTTGGATAAATCCATTGACCCAAGTAATGACTTGCTAAAATATGGAGAGAAATAAAAGTCATAAATGTCATGGAAGTCACAGAAAGGAAGACTCACTCACAGGACACTGAGAAATGTTTATGTAGGTTTTACAGGTTGCTTTTAAGTGCTGGAAAAAGAATCATTTTCGAAGATGCAATTTATCCTGAAAGTGGGCGAAAGAGTCGGTAACACTGTGGGCACAAACACACACTGTCACAAATACACAAGGGCTTCTGAATCACTGGAGTGGTCTGTACAGAGTCAAAGGCTAGATCTGAAAACGACCCTATGGATTACATGAAGAAGCCAGAAGCCAATAACCCTTTGTAATGCAACAGTCTGGCAACAACTGAGGAATTGCTTGAGCCTAAAATAGGCAGTCTGATAACCACATGAGGAAGAGATATATTAATCAGCAGTATTTAAGTGAGGGTTTGCCAGGAAGGCGGGGAAGCTGGGAAGTACCGCCTCTGAAAGAGTAAACAGTACACGCCCACGAGCATATATGCATACAAAGGAAGGGAGGAAAAGATAGGTCCAGAGAGAGAGAAGGTATGCCAGCACAGGAGGACTCAGTGACCATCACACCAGCACTTAAGCAAAGTTCCATATTTGATAACAGACTAATAAAAAAACATAAAGACCCCACAATATTACAATATTTGAAAGCACCCCCAACAATCTCAGCACCCTGTATGAGCAAGCACTTGGTGACAGGGAGAAAAACTTACTTTAAGGAACAGAAAGAAACCAGGCTCAGGGAGAGGCAGCCATCTGCCATGACCAGTTGGGTGTGAGGGGAAAGAGAAAAGAGCAGAGAGAGATGGGATACAAGCAAACACAGGAAAGAGAACCAGAGTTTAATAATATAATGACTACCTGTGTTTCTCCTGCATGTCCCACCTCTTCCACTATGACAGTTCAATTCAATTCAGTTTTATTTATACAGCCCCCAATCACAACAGTCGCGTTAGGCCATCTGCTGCGACCAGTTGGGGTGAGGGGAGGAATACAGGACAAAAGGCATGCTATGGAAGAGAGCCACAGATTAATAACACGTAATGTTTCAGTGCAGAGAGGTTTATTAACATATAGTGAGTGCGAAAGTTGACTAAAGAAGAAACCCTCAATAAATCATGGGAATCCCTCAGCCTATTGCAGTATAACTAAAGGAGAATTCAGGGTCACCTGATCCATCGCTAAATAAACGCTTTAGCAAAAAGGAAGCTGCCATAGAGTCCAGTTCCCTTTAACCCAAATTAAATAAGCTGGATGGATGGATTTTATCCAACATGAGTATGATAATTAACCTAAGTATTTTAAAATTAAATTCTGCACACATGTAAAGACAAAGATGAGGACGGAGCATGTGGAAATTTAAACATCCTCTTGGCTGAGAAAAACAAAAATATGAGGTTATTGTTCCAATCCATTGCCTCATGTTGACTGTTGAGTGAAATTAAGAGGTTCATGCATGTCCTTAAGCACCTTGAGGCAAATGCTGTTGTAATTCGGTGCTATATAAGTAAAGTTGAATATGAAATAATAAACAACTGAAAACCCTGCCAGCTATGCTTTCTGTCTGTGTGTCAGTGTCACTGTTTGCCAAGTATTTTATGAAGTTTAGTCTTTGAATAATGAAGTCTGTATAAAGCTTTAAATTGAATCAGCCTGTCTTGCATTCAGGACGGCTCTGAATGCAAGACAGGCTCTCCTTCAGTTGATTTTAGGGAAGCCAACATATTGGCCCAGGCCTGGCTGAGATGGCTGCCAGTAACTCGGATGGAAAAAACTTTAAGAAACTGGGAAACTAAATGTTTGAATATTGGTTGCACCAGGAATAGATTAAAAAAAAAAAGAATGTGATTTTTACTGTTAAGGAGTAAGAATAAAAATGTAACTGAGGAAAAAGGAACTTAATTTGGAGCTGAGAGAAGGAAGCAAATGTTTGTTTTAAGATTTTTTAAATCCTAAAACAATAAGCCACTTGTAGAAAGCACCGTGGTCTTTTCAATATTGCTGCCATTTACAATAGTTCAGTTCAGTCAGAGTTCAAGGAAATTTTCTAAAACATCCAGAGCAAAAGCTAAAAATAATATGCCAGCATCAGTTAACAGGAGTCATACATGGTCTTACAAAAAGTGTCAACTGAACTAAACAAAAGAAACAACATGTCTGTGAGTGTGCAAATGTTCTTTCTCCCCTCTAGTTTGCCATCAATTGCTCACATCATCATGCCCATCTATTCTCTTCTTCCCATCTTTCTTTAATTGAAACTAGCAATTAATCCTGAATTCAGACATACTTTGTTTTTCATGTGCATGCACCATCATGGCATCTGTTGGCACATTTTGTAAGACCATGTATATCAACTCTTAATTGATGCAAATATTAGTTTTGCCACGGTATTGAATCAGTGACCCAGTGTTTTCCGTTTCATATTATTAATCTTTGATTTTTTAATGTATCTTTATTAGTTCTTAGGTTTTGATTCTGTGTTTGTATTGTGCTTCTGAGTTCAGTCTATGCATTTCCTGTTTTATTGTGAAGGTCTGTGTCTGATGTCAGTGTGTTCAGTTTACATTTCCCCTGTCTAGTCAGGTCAGTTAGGTTCAGCTGTGTCTCCCTCCTGTTTGCCATGCCGCGTGAATGACCATATACTGTATATATATATATATATACACACACACACACATATATTTATATATATATATATATATGGTTGTAGGTATCGTCCGTGGTTGTAGGTATCGTCCATCTGCCCTCAGATCCACTAGCCACTGACCAACCTGTGCACTGTTGATCAACCTGTGCACTGCCTGGATTGATTACAAGAAGGCCTATGACTCAATGCCCCACAGCTGGATACTGGAATGCCTAGAATTGTACAAGATCAACAGGACCCTAAGAGCCTTCATCAGGAACTCAATGGGGATGTGGCGTACAACACTAGAGGCCAACTCCAAGCCCATAGCACAAGTCACCATCAAGTGCGGGATCTACCAAGGAGATGCTCTGTCCTCACTGCTGTTCTGCATAGGCCTGAACCCCCTCAGTGAGATCATTAACAAGACTGGCTACGGATACCGACTACAGAACGGAGCAGTTGTCAGCCACCTCCTGTCCATGGATGACATCAAGCTGTATGCCAAGAGTGAACGAGACATCGATTCACTGATACACACTACCATGATATACAGCAATGACATCGGGATGTCATTCGGGCTGGAGAAGTGTAGTTGAATGATAACAAAGAGAGGGAAGGTAGTCAGAATTGAGGGGATCGAGCTACCAGAAGGCAACATTGCAGACATAGAGGACAGTTACAAGTACCTGGGGATCCCGCAGGCGAATGGGAACCATGAAGAGGGCGCTAGAAAGGCTGCAACCACCAAATACCTGCAGAGGGTCAGGCAAGTCCTGAGGAGTCAGCTGAACGGTAAGAACAAGATCCGAGCTATTAACACCTACGCCCTGCCCGTGATCAGGTACCCAGCTGGTATAATAAGTTGGCCAAAGGAAGAGATAGAAGCCACTGACATAAAGACAAGAAAGCTCCTTACCATGCATGGAGGATTTCATCCCAAGTCCAGCACCCTGAGGCTGTACGCTAAGTGGAAGGAAGGGGGCCGGGGACTGGTGAGTGTCAGCACCACAGTCCAGGATGAGACAACAAACATCCAAGAATACATTGGGAAGATGGCCCCAACTGACCTAGTGCTCAGTGAATACCTCAGGCAACAGAAACCCAAGAAAGAGGAGGGAGACGAGGAACCATCATGGAAGGACAGGCCCCTTCACGGTATGTACCACCGGCAGATAGAGGAGGTGGCTGATATCCAGAAATCCTACCAGTGGCTGGACAAAGCTGGACTGAAAGACAGCACGGAGGCATTAATCATGGCAGCACAAGAACAAGCTCTGAGTACAAGATCCATAGAGGCTGGGGTCTATCACACCAGGCAAGACCCCAGGTGCAGGCTGTGTAAAGATGCCCCAGAGACAATCCAGCACATAACAGCAGGGTGCAATATGCTAGCAGGCAGGGCATACATGGAACGCCATAACCAAGTGGCCGGCATAGTGTACAGGAACATCTGTGCCGAATATGGCCTGAAAGTTCCAAGGTCAAAATGGGAGACGCCCCCAAGGGTGATGGAGAATGACCGAGCTAAGATCCTGTGGGACTTCCAGATACAGACGGACAAAATGGTGGTGGCTAACCAACCGGACATAGTGGTGGTAGACAAACAGAAGAAGACGGCCGTAGTGATTGATGTAGCGGTTCCGAATGACAGCAATATCAGGAAGAAGGAACACGAGAAGCTGGAGAAATACCAAGGGCTCAGAGAAGAGCTCGAGAGGATGTGGAGGGTGAAGGTAACGGTGGTCCCCGTGGTAATCGGAGCACTAGGTGCGGTGATCCCCAAGCTAGGCGAGTGGCTCCAGCAGATCCCGGGAACAACATCGGAGATCTCTGTCCAGAAGAGCGCAGTCCTGGGAACAGCTAAGATACTGCGCAGGACCCTCAAGCTCCCAGGCCTCTGGTAGAGGACCCGAGCTTGAAGGATAAACCGCCCGCAGGGGCGTGCTGGGTGTTTTATATATATATATATATATATATATATATATATAGTGTGGCTGCATTTAGCTGGGTTTGAGCAGACAGTATGATTCAAGGTGCTCTATATTGTAAGGTAAAGACCCTACAGTGTGTTTTCTGTGTATTGAGAACCTGTACTCCTGTTTTGGGGGTTACACCTTGGGTAATACTTGTGTCACATTCTGTCCTGTAAACTTTCTGTAAAAGACAAAGTACTGCATGAATTTAACTGTGTCAACAAAATTTCTTGCTAATATGCTTAAGGGACCTCCTCTGTCTATGTGAAATACGGTTTTTGGCACATGAGACTGGTTTATTACAATAAAGTTTAAATGTCAAAAACAACTTGAACAATTAAAGTAGAGAGCAGTAAAAGACCATGGTGGCATCCAGTGTGCCTAACTGAAGGAAAATAATTCATGTTGGTCACTTCCCTTCACTTTGGGGCCCCTATACGGGTTTCTATGGGCAGGCCCATGAGACTAGTCTATTGTCATTATTTTCTCTGTAAGGAAGAGAGGCAATTCTTTTAGCAGATTTACATGAGGAACTGAGTAACATGAAATGATTGATTCATTTACTCTAAAGGCTTGAACAGAAAAAGAGATAAACACATTACTCTCATCTTCCTGAAGCCAGAAAGCCTGATACAGCCCGGTAGCCCTCCCTCTTCTTCCTGCTCTCAAACTCAGCAACTCCTTGTTCCCTCCTCTTGTGGTGACGTGTAAGAGCTGACTGGCCCCATTCAAAGCAGAAAGTCATGTTAGATCAGAGCTCAGACTAGTTTCAGTTATAAGAAACAGAAACTGACACAGTCACTGACACTGAGAGGAGAAATGGCACAGAAAGGACTTCAGCTGGACCAAGAAACTTTCTCTTGTTCAATCTGTTTGGATCTACTGAAGAATCCGGTGACTATTCCCTGTGGACACAGCTACTGCATGAACTGTATTAATGGCTTTTGGGATGAAGAGGAAGAGAAGAAAATCTACAGCTGCCCTCAGTGTAGACAGACTTTCACACCGAGGCCTGTCCTGGTAAAAAGCACCATGTTAGCAGTTTTAGTGGAGGAGCTGAAGAAGACTGGACTCCAAGCTGCTCCTGCTGATCACTGCTATGCTGGACCTGAAGATGTGGCCTGTGATTTCTGTGCTGAAAGGAAACTGAAAGCCTTCAAGTCCTGTTTGGAATGTCTGGCATCTTACTGTGAGAAACACCTTCAGCCTCATTATGACGTGGCTCCATTAAAGAAACACAAGCTGGTGGAGCCCTCCAAGAAGCTCCAGGAGAACATCTGCTCTCGTCATGATGAGGTAATGAAGATGTTCTGCCGTACTGATCAGCAGAGTATCTGTTATCTCTGCTCTGTGGATGAACATAAAGGCCACAACACAGTCTCAGCTGCAGCAGAAAGGACTGAGAGGCAGAGAGAGCTGGAGGTGAGTCGACAAAACATCCAGCAGAGAATCCAGGACAGAGAGAAAGATGTGAAGCTGCTTCAACAGGAGGTGGAGGCCATCAATCAGTCTGCTGATCAAACAGTGGAGCACAGTGAGAAGATCTTCACTGAGCTGATCCATCTCATCCAGAAAAGAAGCTCTGATGTGAAGCAGCAGATCAGATCCCAGCAGGAAACTGAAGTGAGTCGAGTCAAAGAGCTTGAGGAGAAGCTGGAGCAGGAGATCACTGAGCTGAAGAGGAAAGATGCTGAGCTGAAGCAGCTCTCACACACAGAGGATCACATCCAGTTTCTACACAACTACCCCTCACTGTCAGCACTCATCAAGTCTACAGACTTATCCAGCATCAATATCCGTCCTCTGAGCTACTTTGAGGATGTGACAGCAGCTGTGTCAGAGGTCAGAGATAAACTACAGGACATTCTGAGAGAGGAACGGACAAACATCTCACTGACAGTCACTGAAGTGGATGTTTTATTATCACAACCTGGGCCAAAGACCAGAGCTGAATTCTTAAAATATTCATGTGAAATCTCACTGGATCCAAACACAGTGAACACATGGCTGTTATTATCAGAGGAGAACAGAAAAGCAACAGTCATGAAACAACAACAGTCTTATTCTGATCATCCAGACAGATTCACTGGATGGTCTCAGGTCCTGAGCGGAGAGAGTCTGACTGGACGCTGTTACTGGGAGATGGAGAGTGGAGAAAACGTTTATGTAGCAGTAGCATACAACACTATCAGTAGAGCAGGGTGGGACAATGAATGTGCATTTGGACGTAATGACAAATCTTGGGCATTAAATTGCTACAAAAACAGTTACACATTTTGGTACAACAACATTGAAACTCCTGTCTCAGGTCCTCGTTCCTCCAGAGTAGGAGTGTACCTGGATCACAGAGCAGGTATTTTGTCCTTCTACAGCGTCTCTGAAACCATGACTCTCCTCCACAGAGTCCAGACCGTATTCACTCAGCCGCTCTATGCTGGACTGAGTTCATTAAACTGAAATAGACTGAAGACTTTCATATTGTAGTCGGTTATAAATCTGTACTTCAGTTTCCATTTTAATTTCTCTCCATCATTATTGTGACGTTTCTTCATTGCAGAGAGTTCAGCTGTTAATCAAACATTATGGGTCGTACTTTGACATCTTCTTGATGTTTTCTTAAGTTTTTTAGGTGGAGTTTTTTGTTTGTTTGTTTGTTTGTTTCTTGTGGGTGACACTAACCCAGGAGTTAAAGGATGTCACATCCTAATTGGAATGCTGGTGGTTCAATCCCTGCTTGCTCCAGTGTGAATGCTAAAGAATCCTTTGCTAAGACATTGAACCTTAGGTTATGTGAGTGGATGTTATTTTGACAGTACTTAAATGTTGAAGAAAGTGCTTGTATAAATATATGGGTGAACAAATCCATTTAGCTCTTTCTTGTGTCTGTTTAGCCACGGAGGCTATCTTTCTCCAAATGAAATTTAAACTTTTCAGTTATCTTAATGTTTATATTCTTTTAATTATATGTTATTGTTTCTGTCCTACATTATAGGCTTTAACAGAGAAAACTCTTTATCACAGAGATTTTGTTCCCACCATTTTTTACATTTAGAAATTAAATCTGTAATCACATACACATTTTTTCTTTTTGGCAGAAAAAATACTTCAGTTGTTTTTCCCTAAATCTACAAACACATTAGAGGCTGTAAAACTGTTATTATCATAATAATAATCTAAGTATAGATCGTTCAATTATTAATACTGAATGCAATATGTAACTTATTTAATACTTAAGGTGCAAACAAACTGAAGATATGTATAATAAATAAACTTTGATTAAAGTCTTCTGTCTTCAGTCCATTCTTTCAGTTCTGTTTTTCCTTATTCTGATTAGGAAAATATTCTGTCAGTAAAATCTAAAAAATGCGTTGGAATATTTTCTATCACTATATTCTATATTTTTGGTGTGAAGCTGTCACAAACCAGGGGAAATCTCTGAGTGCTCTAAATCTTTAGTTCCCTAACCATATATTTTAGTAGAAATGGCATCGCTTTAATCAAGATACTATAGATTTTAGATATAGATTTGAAATAAATAAATAAAAAGTCTATGATTACTCTTGAGTAATGAGAGGAGCATAGACCAGAGAAAAAACTCAATAACTTCCTTTTCTACATTCTTGCTGTCTCTACAATTTAACTTAATAACTCCATAAACTGGTTATGGAGTTTTTTTTTTTTTTTCTGTCGACTTGTTTTTCTAAATGACTAAAATAATGGAAATTCTTTTCTCCATCTTAAATCCACTTGGCCTTTGATCTAATAAAAGCAACCTGAGCTCTTTGAAGGTACACGTCATGTAATTTGGACTCCAATTAAATAAATACCTGTAATGGTCCTGAGTCTTCTGACTCAGTGTTTGTGGTTAGTTTGTATTTTTTGATTATTTTTACTCATGGGTTTTGGTTCTCTTTGTTGTTTTCTGCTTTTGTTATATTCTTCATCCTAGGATTTAGGTTTCTGTTACTTTGTCTTTCCCGTGTTCCTCGTCGAGTCACTCTTGTCTCAACTTCTAGTCTGCCTCTTTGTGATTGTCTGATGTTTCCTGTTTTATTTTGACGGTCTCATGTCCGATGTCAGTGTATCTAGTTTTGCTTCCCCATGTCTGATTATGTCTAATTAGTCCCAGCTGTGTTTCCCTCCTGTTTTCCATTCCCTCGTCACTCCCTTGTGTATTTAAGCCGTGCTTTCCTTTGTCCTTTGTTGTGTTGTATTACTCCATGTGCTGTGTGTGATTTCTGTGTTGCTGCTTAAGTGCTGGATTTAATGTTTTCCATGTGTCTATTAAATTATTATCCATTATAAAGCCATTAATCATGTCACTGTGTTGCTGTTTCCCTCATTTTGGGGGCCATCTATCCATCACTCATTTGGTGTCCTGTTCCAATCACCACCCACGAGAAAGTAATCAGCAATACAATGTTTTAAGATCTGATACCACCTTAGTAACCTCTTCAAGGAGAGTTTTGTTTAGTCAGTCATTGTTAAAACCATACCCAATTATGAGGTGCAGAACTGTGTTTACTGCTGTTAACCACTGTCCATTCTGTCAGTGCTGTGTGTCACAACGTGTTAAAGCATGTCGCCACTCCACATCAAGTTGAATCATGGTTGAAGAGAATCCTATCGCATTGTGGGATAATTGATGGATGGAGGGAAATTTACTGGAGTCACAGAAATCCTAAACTTGGAGGAGTGTGACAGCCGTGGCCAACTCGAGAGAAAAGGACTCAAATGCAGGACGCAGACGGAGCACTGGCAATGTTTAAGTGACAGTTAATTTACAAAACAAGTGCATATACAACGAGGCTATTCAACTGTGAGCAGTGAGAATAAAGTTGTGCCGTGAACAATGCCAAAACTATGGAGCACTTATGCAACCTGAGCTATGCAAGCAACAAGAGAGACTTCAGCTGTGGAAACTGCAGTTCTGTGACTTTGGGGCGAAAGGGAGAGTCAGACTGGATGGCAGGGTCCAGGGGGGTCAGAGTCACTGAAATAAGGGTAAACAAGTTCAGGTATGGTTCCAGGACAATGCTGGCAGTTATTGGTTCTGAATGTTCCTTTAAGCTGCTTAATTGCCGCAAGTGGATCAGTAGCATGGAGGGGAGAGTGGTCTGGGTGAGTGGTAAGGAATCCAAAACTCCTGACGCTGAGGCAGGGAGGCAGGCAGGTGCGTGTAGTGAGCAAAAACCATGACTATGAAGACTGTCAAGAGGTCCAGCGTCCGAATGCAGGTTCTATGGAGAGGATTTACATCTGGTAATCTGGTGAGTAGCTATGAATGAGACGTTCAAGGTAATTTACTATGACATTTACAAAACCCAATGATGGCCTGCACTAACTGTGGTTAGCTGAGAATCTGGTAAAAAGAATTTGAGAGCGCTGCCCTTATAAGTCGACAGCTTAATTACCCACAGGTGAGAGCAGGAAAACGGTGGCTCCTCCCAGAGGTGGACCTGTCGGCTCTGTGGAAAAACACTGGCACTCACCCAGACCATGGGTGGAGGAGGAAAGAAGGAGGAAAGAAGTTCCACGGTTCCATGTTTAATTTATTAGGCTATGGGACAGGTTTACAAAACAAGTTAAATTATTATGTTATTATATGTGTTATCATTATTAATTTATGCAATTTTTGTGTTATTGGGCCAAATGCATATGCTTTTTATTTTAATGGCTTATTGCAACATTGAAGCATTAATGTGCCACACTAACACAAGGATTCATTAACAACTGCATTGTCAGACATGTCATTTTTATTCATTACAGATTCAGCAGAATGAAAAAACTCCCAGACCACTGAGATAAAAACAGCTCACTTCAGTTAATTTCTGGTGTGTTTTGTGAAAAGTCCAGTTTTATTCAGGAGCAATAAGTGGAGCCCACCTCTAAACATTCAGTGTGAGGACTGAGTCAACAGATTGTTGAAGTATGCCGACTTCACGGATTCTTTTGATGGTAGCGATCAGGCGGAGACTTTTACTTCCAAAATCAGACATCTTTATTTGCGCTGGAAGTAAATAAACTACAGATGCATCTGGAGATCATCCTATGGAGTCCTATTCTAAAGGCTGATCTAAAGAAATCCACACAACAGTTACAGTTACAGTTATAACCTCTGGTCTCCTCCCCCTACAGTAAACACCCCCACAATGGAAAAACACTGGTACAGCGGCCAGGGGTGCTGACACCCTGACCCCATCTCCTTTTAAGGTAGTGTCCATTGTCTGCCCCTCACCCTCAGTAACTCTTGCTACTGTCTGGGGGGGTGGGGGTTAGTTGTCCTCCTGCCCTGCACCCCATCTTTGTTCCCATTCCAGGCCTATTTTCTAGTTTGTATTCTTACACCCATTAACCGCTATATTTTAATTTTGCAAGCAATTCCAAACTATAGTCTCTTTAACTCTGATGTACATTAAGCAATCTATTATTCTCAACAAGATTTAGGACAAAGCCAAAGTTTTGGGACTCCACTCACAACTTCATCTAAGCAAAGTGGCAAATACACACTGATTCATATAATATTGCCCTCTCCTAAAAACTAACACTTTACTGAAAGTAAAACACATGCAAATACACATGTCATAAGGGTAACTGCAAAAATACTCTTGTTTACAACGTTTTCATTGACACAGAACCTCTTTAATGAATCCAGCAGCTTTATAGTATCAAAAGAAGACTTTGCACTGCTACAAATGTTAGCAAATCAGGCCTTCAATGTACCTTCTTTAAAATCTCAATCTTTTTAATGATGTGATATTTTTCATATGTTGTTCTCACTTATATGACTTACATAAACTAACAGGGTTTGAACATGTTGTGGTGAAGTAAGATGCACATTATGTAGTCTGTCTTCTTGTAGTTTTAACATGGCGCAACACATCACGTAAGGGCGTTCGACTTCAGCACCACTCTTCTCTTTTCTTAAGTCATTATCAATTCTCCTTCGTACCTTTGTCTCCATGAAAACAATATCGAGGTCAAGGAAAAGAGGATAGGAAAAGAGGCTAGGAGATAAACAGATTGTCTTCCCCTAGCCCTTTGTCACACCATCCTGTTCCCCTCAGACTGTTTCCTGTGCATCGTGGCCATTATGTTTCCTGCAGTTTCCCTAATCCCAATGTTTCCCTTGTGTTTCTCTGTTTGCTCATGGATTTGGGTCACCTTCAATAAAAAGATTTTCATGTAATCCCAGACTCTACATCTGGGGTCCTCAGTCTACATGAAATACAACACTTTGGATACATTCCTATTTTTAAATGAATTACATAAAAAAGGTGATTTGACTTGTTAGTAAAAATCTAAACCATTATCTGTTGCAATCAAAGTAGCCAAATGATCTGGGATTTTATGATTTTCGACTTACATGGACAAAGATTAAAAAAAACTTTTTACTTGAAGCTACATTCTAAATGTGATATTTTTATTCAAAAAGCCCTCAGAGATTTAATCTTGTATCATTTCTGTTCAATTTCAGTTTTAAAAGTCACCTTGAACAAGGGTCTATTAGAAACAGGGGTCCAAGGCATGTCAAAAATTAAGTTTATAAATGTAGCACAAAACTTTTATAAAGGGTTTGGTTCTAGAAATGGTTCAACACGGCCACTCTCTCTCATACTGCTTTGCTTCTTACAGTGAAGCAGAGCCTGATAACCCTTCCTCTTCTTCCTGCTGTCTAAATCAGCACCTCCTCTGTTTATACATTTCTTTGTTTCCTCCCTTTTAACTCTCCAGTTTGTAGATAGGTGCAACCAAAATGTGGTTATGTGCAAGGGCTGACAGGCCCCATTCACATGTTGTTTCAATCAGAGCTCAGCTCCTTGTTCCCTCCTCTTGTGGTGACATGTAAGAGCTGACCGGCCCCATTCAAAGCAGAAAGTCATGTTTAGATCAGAGTTCAGACTACTTTCAGTTATAAGGAAAGCAAACTCACACAGTCACTGATACTGAGAGGGGAAATGGCACAGAAAGGAGTTCAGCTGGACCAAGAAACCTTCTCTTGTTCGATCTGTTTGGATCTACTGAAGAATCCAGTGACTCTTCCCTGTGGACACAGCTACTGCATGAACTGTATTAATGGCTTTTGGGATGGAGAGGAGGACAAGAAAATCCACAGCTGCCCTCAGTGCAGACAGACTTTCACACCGAGGCCTGTCCTGGTGAAAAACACCATGTTAGCAGTTTTAGTGGAGGAGCTGAAGAAGACTGGACTCCAAGCTGCTCCTGCTGATCACTGCTATGCTGGACCTGAAGATGTGGCCTGTGATTTCTGCACTGGGAGAAAAATGAAAGCCTTCAAGTCCTGTTTAGTCTGTCTGGCATCTTACTGTGAGAAACACCTTCAGCCTCATTATGATGTGGTATTCCATTACTCCCCAACACTGCGTCTCACTGACAGTCACTGAAGTGGATGTTTTACTGTCAGATCCATCAGAAGCAAAGACCAAAGCTGAATTCTTAAAATATTTATATGAAATCACACTGGATCCAAACACAGCACAGAAACAGCTGTTATTATCAGAAGGGCACAGAATAGTAATAGTAATGAATAAGCCTTATCCAGACATTTTCACTGAGCACTGGCAGGTCCTGAGTGGAGAAAATTTGACTGGATGTTGTTATTGGGAGGTGGAAAGAAGATGCATGGGAGTTTATGTAGTAGCCGCATACAAGAATATCAGCAGAACAGGAACTGGGAATGAATGCTGGTTTGGACACAATGACAAATCTTGGGCACTAAGTTATTACAAAAACAGTGACACTTTGTGGCACAACAACATCCAAACTCGTGTCTCAGGTCCTCGTTCCTCCAGAGTAGGAGTGTACCTGGATCACAGAGCAGGTATTTTATCCTTCTACAGCATCTCTGAAACCATGACTCTCCTCCACAGAGTCCAGACCACATTCACTCAGCCGCTCTGTGCTGGAATAGTCTATATTATGATAACTCAATCAATTTTGATGTCTTTGCTGAGTTCGTTAAACTGAAATAGCCTGAGGTCTTTCCTATTTTCATCAATTTAAATCTGTGTTTAAGTTTAATTTTATTTACTTTCCATCATTGGTCTGGCATCTCTCACAGCACAGCGGTCAGATGTTAATCAAACATCATGGGTGATACCGTGACATCTTCTAGTCGTTGTCTGTTTGTGGAGGCTGAAATAGATTCATGATGATTTCTCTTTACAAAAACATTTCCCCACATGGAAATGCACTCTAAATGTTTGATTTTTTTAGTGATGTATTTTTATGGTTTTGTTTCTCTTCTCTCTCTTTTCTCTTTCTCTTCTTCGTGGACCTTCACTTTAATCACACAGAATTTTTGCTTTATCTCACTTTATCTCACAGAATGTTAAACTAATCTGAGAATAACTGTTAGGAGTTCATGTTTAGAGCAGCAGAATATTGATTATATAAATATCTTTATAAATATTTCTGCACTTAAAAATGTAAGCCTTTTTCTGCTCTAAATGTTTTGTGAATATGTTTTTATATATATATATATATATATATATATATATATATATCCATAGGCCCCTCATCCTATTCATGTAACCCCTTCCGCCAGGGTTACTTGCGTAGTAGCATTCCAACAACGCCCTGTTTTCGTCTCTTGCCCACCGATGCCTTCTTGTTCCAGTAGCCCACTTGTCGTCAGGGTGCCCTGGTTCCTCAACACCTGACGCGGACCTTGTTGATCCGGGCGACGTCCGAGCCGGCATGCCGTCATATTTATCTGTCTCGCTCATGTCTGCGGTAGGCTCGCTTAGCATAGGGGGTCTAGCACAGACACACACACACATAGACTGAAAGACAGCACAGAGGCACTAATCATGGCAGCACAAGAACAAGCTCTGAGTACAAGATCCATAGAGGCTGGGGTCTATCACACCAGGCAAGACCCCAGGTGCAGGCTGTGTAAAGATGCCCCAGAGACAATCCAGCACATAACAGCAGGGTGCAAGATGCTAGCAGGCAAGGCATACATGGAGTGCCATAACCAAGTGGCCGGCATAGTGTACAGGAACATCTGTGCCGAGTATAACCTGGAAGTCCCAAGGTCAAAATGGGAGATGCCCCCAAGGGTGATGGAGAATGACCGAGCTAAGATCCTGTGGGACTTCCAGATGCAGACGGACAAAATGGTGGTGGCTAACCAACCGGACATAGTGGTGGTAGACAAACAGAAGAAGACGGCCGTAGTGATCGATGTAGCGGTTCCGAATGACAGCAATATCAGGAAGAAGGAACACGAGAAGCTGGAGAAATACCAAGGGCTCAGAGAAGAGCTCGAGAGGATGTGGAGGGTGAAGGTAACGGTGGTCCCCGTAGTAATCGGAGCACTAGGTGCGGTGACTCCCAAGCTAGGCGAGTGGCTCCAGCAGATCCCGGGAACAACATCGGAGATCTCTGTCCAGAAGAGCGCAGTCCTGGGAACAGCTAAGATACTGCGCAGGACCCTCAAGCTCCCAGGCCTCTGGTAGAGGACCCGAGCTTGAAGGATAAACCGCCCGTAGGGGCGTGCTGGGTGTTTATATATATATATATATCTGTGTGTGTGTGTGTGTGTGTGTGTGTGTGTGTATTGTGTAATGTATTTGTATGTTGTTCATTCATTTTCCACTTCATGGTCCTTAAATAAATCAGCAGACCTGTCTTTATCGCAGAGATTTTGTTCTCATCATTTGAAAAGGAAAAAAAATTCTTTATCACATCAAAATTTGCAGAGTTCACTATTGCCTGTAGATTTTTATACCCAAGATTATTTTTCAATCAGTCACTCAATATTAAAGATTGTTGTTGTACTGAGCCATAAGGTTCCTTGACAATTTCAGCACTGAAGTGTTTTAGGATATTTAATAACCTCTTCTCTCCCATGGTCCCTGAATCCAACACCATCGTTACACGTCATGACTCCTATGAACAAACTGACAGCGTGATATTACAGATATTGAAATTTCTTTTTTAAAATGTATGGACATACCATTAGTTAGTCAGCTATTTGCTTCAGTTTCGGACTAGCTTCAAACTGACCTGAAGAGGGCAGCAATACGACGTCGATGCATGTATTCTACCGGAAGTACAATAGAAGAAGAAAAAGAAAGAGAACGGAAATGACTTGCCTCTTTATTGCTCAACAATTCAGTCTTCGGCATCGGTAAGAGTTTGTCGAGGAGAGATTAGCTGCTGCTGAAGACGAAATCTTCTCAGATCTTAAGAAACGATCTCCCAGTATGAGGACGACATCAACCGTGAGCACAGACTGGTAGAGACTAACCGGAAACTCGAGATAAAGTTACACATAATAGGTACGTGAAAGTGTAAGGGTCTCAATGAACTAACACAAGAATCCGGCTCATGCAGGATCCTAATCAGATTTGTTGTTTTAGGCTAACAGACTAAAATCAAGGAGCAGCATCGAACCGTTTTTATAGAAGTAAAACAAGCGCTTCTCTTTTTTTAAAGCGGTAATTTTGCCCGGAACCCTTATTCGAGAAGTCGCGGTCAAGCAAGCCGCACCTTCAGTTGTGCTGCTCCTCTATTCCTGACATTGTGGTACGGGTGCCGAGTGACTAGCACAAAGGAACACGCGTTCATTCTGCAACTTTGAAACGGTTTTTATTTTACTTTATTTGCAGAACTATCGTTTTACTCCGCTGTCCCGTATAGGTTTTGTTACATTATACGTTATAATACATTCATAATACATTAATAAACTATTTAACGCTTGTAGTAGTGTATCTCGTAACTCTATTATTTAAGAAAAAATGAGGCAAAATCTACTCAAATTATGTTGCCATGTTTATAATGTTACCATTTATGAACTGTAGTTGCAGTAATCATGTTTGAGTTGATGCAACAGTTTCACTGGATTCCCTTTCAGGTTGAGCCCTGTAAATACATGAAATCCTTAAGAACCTTGTTAGTTGTAAAATGTTCCTCCAGCTCTTTCTGTTTGCAGTTAAAATTAAGAACATTGTGAATATGAAGAAGTAATTTCCACATGACTTTTTTTGCATCTGATTTTTGGGGTTTTCTCTGTATGGCAGGGGTCTCAAACTCCAGTCCTTGAGGGCTGGTGTCCTGAAACCTTTTCATGTGTCCCTGTTGCAACAGACCTGAATACAATTATAAGGCCATCAAGAGTATAGAACCTGACTGCATGCTGAAGTGGCAACCACTAACCTCTTAAGTAAATGTAAGTGTTTGGAAAAATGTACTTCTAAAAGTATTTTTATTGCACCATGTTCATTCACTCATGAGCTCCTGTAACATGAATCAAATGGCTAAATTGCCACTTCAGCATGCAGTCAAGTTCTATAGTCTTACTAATGACCTACAAATTGCATTCAGGTAAGCTGCAATAGGGACACAAGGAAAAGTTTCAGGACAGCGGCCTCCGAGGGCTGGAGCTTGAGACCCCTGTTGTAGGGTCTTTACCTCACAATATAAAGCTCTGTGAGGCAACTATTGTTATCATTTAAATTGCTATATAAATTGAATTGAAACCACTTTATTTGAGAAGACTTTGTCTGCTGTATTGTTTTGTATAATAAAGTGACAACAGAAAAGTGTACTGTAATATGGGGAGATGATAACCATGAAGGGAGTCTGGGTCAACCTGAATTGACACTCGCTGCAGTTGTATTGTGTTTGTTATCGTGAAAACTAAAGCAATTGCAGTTCAGAAATGGTAATATTGACACATTATGTGATTTGAGTCGACCTTGCTTTTATTTTTTTCTAAAACCATACAGTTACACAATAGAAATTGGGTCAACCTGAAAAGGAATATAGTAAAACTGTAACCTTAAACAGAATTCATGTAATTTTAATTTAAATATAGGGATATTATACATATGATATCTCATATCATACGTATAATGATGATATAATGATGATTTTTTTTCTAAACCTGTGCAGTTTAATGCGACACCAATTTCTTTTTTTACAGGAAAAGTTGGGGTCATAGCTGCAGTGATGAACTGAAACATGTACAAACATACAAGGATATACAATGTATAAGACAAATTGTAATATTTTGTGACATGCTGAGTATTCTAATAAGATAAACTGAGATATATTACCAGTTCCCTGTGATTTAATGAGTCGTCATAGTTGCATATGAATCTGTGATGTCCACACATTGCAAGATAATGCTAATCTTTCTGCTATCCTCAACTTTACACTTCATTTATTTTTATTTCATTTTAGAAGCTGAATTTGGCTTTATCCATGAAAACACACGGCAGTGACTTATGCCTGAGCTCCAGTGTCTTAAACATGCAGCAAAAGCCACACTGTCTCAAATCTGTCTGCCTGTCACAGTCTCTCTCTCTCTCTCTCTCTCTCTCATTCACAGACAAACACACACACAGTAAATGCAACAATTACATGCTATAACAATCAGTAATATCGATAGCGTCATTTCAGCTTTTGATTAGCTTTATGGACAGCAGCAACAGTCAGAGGTCAGGGGAACGGACACAGCTTATGCTATAAACTCGAACCCCCTTCTTCAGTTAGGCTGCCACAGTGTTGTTGTGTTGTTGACAACACTGCTCATATCCAAAGTCAGGGCATCCTGTCGTGTTGCATGAGATGAGCCCTTATGTTTATAGTATTCAGAGTAGGGCTGCCACGATTAGTCGACTAGTCACGATTACGTCGACTATTAAAATCGTCGACGACTAATTTAATAGTCGACGCGTCGTTTGAAGCTTTGTAAGATCCCAAAAGACGCAGGAATAAGTAGTAGTATTTAAGAGTGTAATAACGGACTGAAACAGAAGATGGCAGCACTGCATGTACAAGGATGCCAGCTGCCGTTAAACCCCGAAGAAGAAGAAACTGTGTTCCAGAATTCATAGCGCGGCCCAGCGCAGTTGTCAACAATGGCGGCAGCTAGTTAGTTTTAATATTACAATTATTATTCTTTCTGGGTCACAAAATAAACGTTTAACATATTTTCAGGTGTACATTTTACGTCCAATGGATGCATGATCTGATTAGTCGACTAATCGCAAAAATAATCGGTGACTAGTCGACTATCAAAATAATCGTTTGTGGCAGCCCTAATTCAGAGAGCATTTGTGTCTTTCCTATTTGTTAAAAACATCCATAATAAGCCCATGTATTTGTTTAAAACACAGATGGCACTTTTGTGATTTGTTTCTCTGATGCTTTCATCTTTGTTTTGCCAACTTCCTGACCTGCTGTACTCACTAGAACAGCAACAACAGACTGAAGAGCAACTGATTTTATTATTCCAGTATTAAAAGTTTCACTAAGTATCTGCAAAAATAATAATGATAATATATAAGATAATTTATATAATAATAACGTATCAATATTTAGTGTCCCTGTATCGATAAAGTATTGCCTTGCTCCTTTTAGAGATGCACTTATGTGTTGACTCATGTACCTATTTAGCTTGGTTGGTACAATACCTGGGACGAGCTTCCATGTTGTGGAGACGCAGGTAATCAGCTGGTAGCTCAATGGTGGCGTTCTCTGCCCTGTGCTAGTCAGTCTGGGTGAGTACCTCCTGTTATGAGCACATTCATTTGTGCTGTTAGCTTCTTCAGCTGGTAGGTGTGGATCATCTCAGGTCAGTGTTGACTGCCTCTTGTTCTGGGAGGCTGCCGTGGTCACTTGACGCTGGTGCTATACAACATCTCTTTCTCCCAGATGTTCTTCTAGTATTGCTCAGTTTTAGCTCTGGGTGGGTCTGCCATCCTATTATTGTTCCCTTGTAGCTGAGAGTACACCTTGGACTGATCTTTGGAGAAGAGGCCATTTATTCTCTTGGCCTCTGCTTGTCTCTTGTATAAATCTTCAGCCTAGTGGCGAGAGGTGTGAGCTTTTGTTCAGCAGTTTCTAGAGCCTCAGTTATGTGCACCTTGTTGTATCTCTTATTCATCCAGGACCTGTCGCTCTATACTTCTGTAGCTGACTAACCCCCTCTGGGCTTCCCTGATTTTTAGCATTTAAACAAATGATAGCGTAAAATGAAACGATAGACGTTTTTATATCGTCATCCGATATATATCATTATATCAAACAGCCCTACGTATGATGACACTTGTTAGTGAGCCAGGGGAGTCATCAATGTTGTGTGGTTGTTTGCTGAAGCCTCATCAGAACTGGTTTCAGTGTAAGAGTGAATGTCAACAAGCCATTCTTAATAAACAGGGAGAAAAGGCTGAGGTGGGCTACTTTATACAAGAACTGGATTGAACATCAGTGGCAACAGGTCTTATGGAGTGATGAATCCAAATGTGAAAAAAAGTTTGGCTCAAATTGTTGTGTGTACCGAGTAGATCAGGAAAACAAAAAGAAGGCCATCTAGGAAGTGTCTTAGCAGAGCTTTATTTTTCAGCATTGTTGAAGCAGTGTAGGAACTTCTTGACAGAGAACAATACAAAAGACAGACAACATCCAAAGAAAAGCTTGAAGTGTCCTTCAAGAAGACAGGAGAACTATTCCTGAAGACTACGAAATGATGCGAAAGCTTGACTAACAGAGTTCAGGCTGTGTTGAAGAATAAAGGTGTTTATCACAAATATTGATTTTTAAGCTATTAGAGTAAGACAGACTAACTTTTTTTCATGTATACACTATTTCTGTATTTTTCCATGTTTCAGTAAATCACTGCAGCTATGACCTCATCGCTACCTTTAAAAACTGTCTCTTATAAAACTGCACAATTTTATGTGTAGTATTCCCACATTTAAAATCTAATTACCAGAATTCTGTTAGAGGTAATCAGATGGTTTTACTGCATTGTTCTATGTCAGCACGTTACTAACCTTTTTCTTGTGTACATTTCTTCCCAAAGACCTCCCACAACAACATGACTAGCAAGGAGGACACAGATCAACAGAAGACCTCCAACAACATGATGATTAAAGAGGACCCAGATCAGCAGGAGACCTCTGACAACAACATGAATATTAAAGAGGACCCAGACCAGCAGGAGACCTGTGACAACAACATGATGATGATAAAGAAGGACAGAGATCAGCAGACCTCGGACAGCAACATGAATATTAAAGAGGACCCAGATCAGCAGAATACCTCTGATAACAACATGATGATTAAGGAGGACCCAGACCAGCAAGTTTGTAACCAGGAGAGGAACTCCAGTCTAGAGCAGGAGAACCCAGAGCCTACACAGATTAAAGATGAACAGGAGGAACTCTGCATCAGTCAGGAGGGAGAGCAGCTTGTAGTGAAGGAGGAGGAGGTTGATGGTATCATTGTTTGGACTGGTAAAGAACGGCTCAGTCTTCTGGATAAAATCTGGAAACCAAAAGAAAACTTGGGTATGTACAACTAAAACGTTCTTAATGAGCTGACAGAGCAATATGAGTCCTAATAATAACTAATAACTTTGACCTTAATCAGAGCTTAAGGTTCCTTATTTATTTACAGGCACAGGAAAATTTTAAGGGAAAACTGCAATGAGTAGAGCAGGGATGGGGAAACTCCAGGCCTCAAGGGCCGGTGTCCTGCAGGTTTTAGAATCAATCTGGGTCAACACATCTGAATCAAATGATTAGTTCATTACCAGGCCTCTGGAAAACTTCAAGACATGTTGAGGAGGTAATTTAGCCATTTAAATCAGCTGTGTTGGATCAAGGACACATCTAAAACCTGCAGGACACCGGCCCTCGAGACCTGGAGATTCCCACCCGTGGAGTAAAGTTTAGATTTTGCTACAGCATTTTATCCAGCCTGAGTACAGTACTTTGGTTATTTAATTTTAATCATTTAAATGACTTATTTTTATCGATCTGATGTCTGGGCATTTTTCTCAGAAAATCTGAAAACCATCTAAGATATGAAACCACTAATGTTTGAATATTGAGGTAATGTTGGTAGTCCTTCTAAAACCATCTTAAGAACTGAGAGGAGTTGGACTGGGTGACACCCCCCCCCCCCAAAACCCCATTGTTTAATAAATATATGGCCTGTTGTTACAGACCATTTCCTTTCTCTGCAACTGTGGTGACAGCTTGGTTTCATGTTTACTCCTGGTGGGAGTTGAACTGACAGGGCTTCCCCTTTTCACAAGTTCTCTTCATAATTTATAGTGACAGAATTTCTAGCATTGCAAAGTGGCATAGGATTTCTGCTTTGGTAGCCTCAGAATCTCCTCTCTGCTCTTCACAGTTGATGTGACTATTTTGGTTTTATCATCCAACTTGCATTTGTAGCCAAGTGTGAAGTGTTTGGAAAGATAACTAGCACCTCCAAAAAGAGGTCATGGTTCTCAGCCAGAAAGGGGTGAATGTCCATTTTGCGTCAGGGATGAGTTGCTCCTGCAAGTGGAAGAAGTTAGATATCTCAAATGTTCAGAAAGGAGGCAGAGTGGAGCAGGAGACTTGAAGTCTCCATACGCCATAATCCATACTGCTTTTGCTGTGCATGCTGTATCTGTTGTGGAGAGGCGATGGAAAATGTAGATGAGCATCTTCTGAAGGGTATTTGGGCTCTCTTAGAGAAATTAAGAGTTTGGTCAGAAGTGCCTCTCCACCTCTGTGTTGAAAGGAGCAACTTGAAAGTCCTCAGGCTTTTAATACCGTGAAAAAGAGAATCGGCGAGTATAACAAAGATTTTTTTCTTTTCTTTTTTTGCTGGGGTGGGGTGGATTTCATTCGTTCATGTTGAGGACTTCAGCAGGGATCCGTGCCATTTGTGGCCAAAGTCGAGGCCGGTGCCTTGTACATCGGAATGGCCATGGAGCTGGTGGTGATGCCTCTCGCAGCCGGTCGCCACATCGTCCAGTGGCTTGGAGAACAGAGGCAGACCCAGATGATGCTGTCCCTCAACCACCAAGGTTCAGACCAAAGAGAATCCCTGGTGTTCAACCTCCTCTCAATGCTGCACAATCCCCAGGTGAAATCTTCTCCAAATTTTTTGATGACGAAGTACTAAAATGCTTGTGTGAAAACACAAACAAGAATGCGGCAAAAAAAAAGGAAAACGGCAAAACGTTTGCATGGAAGGAAATTACACCAGAAGAGCTACAAAAGTACCTGGGCTTGTTACTTTACATGGCAGTCTGCAATTTTCCAAAGATGGTAGACATTTGGAGGAGAAACACAATTTTTCATGTTCCTTTTCCTGCCACTGTTATGTCCAAAGACCGATTTATGGCCATCAATTCTATTCTTCATATCAGTGATCCAGAAGAAGATGTGGCCAATGGCAAGAAAAAGGGCACAGAGGACTACGACACATTTCACCCGGTCAGACCACTCCTTGAGATGATGAGAAGTCGTTGCATGAGTAACTACCACCCAAAGCAACACATTTCAGTTGAAGAGAGGATGGTTGCCAACCCCACCAAGTGGGGGCTAAAATTTTTTGTTCTTGCTGATGTGAATGGCTACATCATAGACTTCAAGCCATACACAGGGAAATCAACGTTGTCATCAGGGAAAGGAGTCTCTTTTGATGTGGTTACATCACTAGTGGACAAAGACTATCTGGGATCAGGTTATATTGTCTACTGTGATAACTTCTACACCAGCCCAGCCCTCTTCCAACACTTGAAAAAGCAGGGATTTGGGGCTTGTGGTACATACAGGGAGGGCAGACTGGGTGTTCCATCCTCTCAGGAAAATGCTCTCCATAAAAGATCACCAAGAGGCTCCATTCGGTGGATCAGGGATGGTGACCTTTTATTTGTAAAATGGTTGGACAGTCGAGAAGTCTCCATTTGTACCACCGTTCACCCTGTGTACAGTGGGGACACAGTGTTACGCTGGCAGAAAAATGAAGATGGACATTTTGAGAGCGTTTCTGTCCCCAGACCGACAGCTGTGACCGAATACAATAAATACGTGGGAGGAGTGGACACATCAGACCAGATGCTGGGAACAAATTCAGTCCTTTGCAAAACCAAAAGATCGAACATGACAGTTTTCCGGCATCTACTGGACATTGCAGTTACCAACTGTTTCATTCTTCACAAAGAGTTGTGCATCAGCAAGCAACAGAAGCACAAGACTCGCCAGACCTTCCAGGAGGAGCTCGCTGCACACCTCCTAGGTGTTTGCTTGGATGGCAGGCCTGAGTTCCCAAGTCAAGGACACTTTCCTGTCCCTACGAGCACTAGAGATATGGGAAGGAGGCACAGGGCAAGCTTGGGAAGGAAGCAGTGCACTGTCTGTAAGAGGAGCACTCCTTGGAAATGCCAGCAGTGCAGTGTAGGCCTTTGCCTGCAGCTTGAAAGGAACTGCTTTTTGGAGTTCCACCAGAGGCCAAAAATGTCTGGATTTGCTTAGAAAAAAATTAGAGACCCCCCAGAAACAAACAAACAAAAGTTCACATATTTGTTGTTGTCTGTTTTATAGTTCAAATTGCAAATTGCTAATCTTTTTTTCATGTACATTCTGAGTACCTTATTCAGTAAAAATCTGTAAAATTTCAACTTCCTTTTTTGTGTTTTCTTGTTATTATTCTCTGTCATTACACAGTTATAGCATACAGTAAAGCAAAACTACTACCAGATGTTGATAGAAGTAGTAGTCCTAAAAAAGGGACAAAACAACATAATCGCAACAGATTTTATGACACTTCCACAGCTAAAACAACAAAATAATTCCAGGCAGCCTGTTTAACATTATACAGTTTAAAGGATGCCTTCATGACACCTTCTAGGCAATGAGTTTTGGACATATCCTACTTGGGAGGAGTCCCCGGGGCAGACCCAGGGCACTGTTGCTTGGGAACGCCAACAGTGGTCCCCTGGAAAAGTTGAGGTTTCTATCCACATAAAAACAGAAACTGGAGTCCAAATATTCAGTTTACGTTGTTTCCATCCCTTAAAAATTAAAAATTGGGACTTATTATTGCCCAAACATTAATTTTTTTTTAAAAAAAGCTTTAAAAATTTCCACATTGTACTGTGGAAACCTATCAAAAAAGAAGTGCTACTCCTGCTTGATGCATTAAAATGTGTAGCAACTTTGTACAATTTATTCTAAATAAATGAATAAATATTAGGGGTGGGACTCGATTAAAAAAAAATAATCTAGTTAATTAGATCTCCAAAAGTTGAATCTGTTCATCTGGACGTAGCGTTTTGTGGGAGAAACGTTTCGTCACTCATCCAAGTGACTTCTTCAGTCTCAGCTGACTGCAGGTTTCCCCAAACCTTATAAACAGTACATTTGCATAATGACTGAAACCAGCCCACTGAAGGAACAAAGGGCTGTGAGGTCAGTTCCTTAATCCACTGGAGCACAAACTGGGTGTCATCAGGACGCTACAACACAGAGTGAACACCATCCCCACTGACACAGCGGCCAGGGAGGCAGAAGAACAGCACATCAAGAAGGCCCTGAGTAAATGTGGTTATCCCAGCTGGACTTTTGTCAAAGCTGGAAAGGCACCTAAAGAAAGCTCCAGTCGATCCAGGAGAGAAGGACAACCGCTGCCCAAGCGAAAACCTGTAGTGATCCCATATGTGTCAGGAGTATCGGAACAGTTGAGACGCATTTTTTCTAAACACCGGGTCTCTGTGGCTTTTAAACCCCAAAATACGCTGCGCCAAAAACTGGTCCACCCCAAGGATCGGGTCCCCCGACACAAACAGAGTAACATAGTGTACGCTGTTAAGTGCCAGGAGGATTGCCAGGATTTATACATCGGGGAAACCAAACAACCTCTAGCGAAGCGGATGGCACAACACAGAAGAGCTACCTCGTCAGGCCAGGACTCTGCAGTCTATTTACAACTACAGGCCAGTGGACACTCTTTCAAGGATGAGGATGTACACATCCTGGACAGGGAAGAACGCTGGTTTGAGCGCGGAGTCAAGGAGGTCATTTACGTGAAGAGGGAAAGACCATCTCTGAATCGAGGAGGGGGCCTAAGGGTACATCTTTCGCCATCTTACAATGCTGTGATTGCAGCCATTCCCCAACTCTCTGTGAATGGTACTCATGGCCATTGATCAGTGGTCTTTGATCAGTGGGTTTTGGTCAGTGATTGTTGATCAATGGTCATGAGAATTTGCATAATTATGATTAAGGAAACTAACCTGTTCACATTTTCAGAGCTCAAGTCAGCTCTCTTTTTTGTTACTATGTGACCTGCAAGTGGGGAACACTCTCACATGGGACTCTCACGCGGCAAGGACAGACAGCTGTGGGTGGGTCCCTGCTTGACTCGACCACCAGTGCAGCGGGCAGTCTTTCTCGCTGATGGTGGATTCTGCTCTGTACAAACTCAGGGCCCTGGTACTCAGGGCTTCCTCATCTGAATCAGAGTCTGAAGAGAGGAGGAGGCTCTTTGTCTTTGCTGGCTTCTTTGTGGTGGCATCTTTACACTTTAAGACACTTTAAATCCTTAAAGTGTGGGTCAAGCGCAGTAGCTATCTTGAGCCACTGATGGTTGAGTGTTGCTACACGTTGGGACATGTCCTTTGTGAAGGATCTTAAATTTCACCGTGTAGTTTAAATCATCATCGGAGACCTCCATGGTGTGAGGCAGATGGCAGAAAGCAGGTAAAACCACTGGAGATGAGACATGTCTCACCTCTAAGAAGTTCAGTCACAAACCTGTAGTAGACAGTTCAAGAAAGTAATTATTAATCTACACTAATTGTCAACTATAGAGCTTTTTGAAGAAACAGTAACAATAAGTTAAAAATAGTTTTATTTACTTGCATGGCTTGAGGACAGTCAGCTTTTGGAGTTTTACTAGCTGTGATGGAGTTAAAATGAGTAGCTTGTGCTTTTGTTTGTCTGAAGCAGCAAAAACAGCCTCTTGATTCTTTAGTAGACAAGAAACCATATCCAGCTTTGAATTCCACCGTGTGGAAACATCCTATATGAGTGGCTCTTTCTGTTGCCCCAGTCGTGTTTGGTCCTGGTGTAGTTCCGTCGTATTAGCAGGACTGTGTGTAATGCATCTAATTTTGCTTGCTTTTCAGTGTCATAAAGCTGTTGAATTTTAGTTGAATAGTCCTTCAGTTGGAAAGTTGGATCAACTGACGCTAACTGTAGCACATTTAGCACATGTAGTGGTCCAGAGCAATCCGTTTTGTGAGAGAATTTGTAAGTTTGTCCGATGTTGACTTACTAATGTTGGTCCTGAAGCCAGTCATTTCATCAAGTTTGGGCTGCTGACACCTTTTGTTGGTAGTTGGACTGCTAGCGCTAACAGCTCCCACAGTTTCTGTGCTCGCTGGAACATGTTTTGCATTTAGATGGTACTGTAAGCTTGAAGTGATTTGGTGGTATGCAAACTCCTTTGTGCACAGTTTGCACAAAACCAAACTTTTATCAAGGCATTACTTAGTAGACTTTTGAAATGAAGTTTGGCTCCAATCAGTCCTAGCAATACACTTTCTTCTGAGTCTTCAGTTTTTGTAGCTGTTTGCATCAGTGTAATCGCATTGACAAAACTTACGCTTTGCATGGAATGCAAAGGGTGATTAAATGCGTTAATTTTTTTAATGCGTTACTTTTCTAAAAATTAGTTAATCACAGTTAACGCATTTAATTCACCCCTAAAAAATATAAAAAGTAATAAGTAGAAGAGAAAAATCCAATATGTGTCATAAAATCATAGGTATATACTGATTTAAAAAACTATATTACTGCAGAGTGGAGAATTACAGCCAAGGGCACCAAGCTTTTGTCAAGATGTAATGAATAGTTTTTATTCTTTAGAACTTTTTCCACCTGGATAACTGGACTGCTGATGGCAAATTACATGATATTTTCTCAAATATGTGTTTTTTCTATCATTTTTGTCTATGCAGACCTCCCACAACAGCATGACTGTAAGGAGGAAGAAGTACTCATAGACCAGCAGGTCTGTAACCAGGAGAGGAGCTCCAGTCTGGACCAGGACTCAGAGCCCCCACAGATTAAAGATGAAAAGGAGGAGCTATGCATTAGTCAGGAGGGAGAGCAGCTTCCAGTGAAGCAGGAGGTTGATACTTTTACGGTCACTCCAGGACCAAACACTGACCTGCTCCTTTCTTGCAAGTCTTCTGAAACTGAAACCCAAAGACAGGAAGAAAGCAAGCATGTGCTCTCAGGATTAATTATACATTTTGAGCTGAAGAACACATCACAACAGACAAATGGAAGTCACAGTAACACAGTAGACACCTGTCAGGGTAAAACTGATACAAACAAAAAGCCTATAAAATGTGAAACTTGTGGAAAAACATTTCGGTTTGACTGCCACTTAGCAAAACATGCCCGAGTTCACACGGGTGAGAAACCTTATTCTTGTAGCAGTTGTGGAAAAAGGTTCACTCAGATGGTAAACTTGAAAATTCACATGAGACTCCATACAGGTGAGAAGCCATATACTTGTAACACCTGTGGGAAAAAGTTTACTTTCTTATCACCTTTCAAAATCCATGTTAAACATCATGCAGGTGACAGGCCATTTCCTTGTAGCATCTGTGGGAAAAGATTTGTTATAAAGGCGGGACTGGAAAGTCACATGAAAAGTCACACAGGTGAGAAGGCGTATCCATGTAGCACCTGTGGGAAAAGATTCTCACTGAAGTCGGGATTGGACAGTCACATGACAATCCACACAGGTGAGAAGCCTTTTTCCTGTAGCACCTGTGGGAGAAGATTCAGAAAAAAATCAATATTGGAAGGCCATTTAAGAACGCACACAGGTGAGAAACCTTTCCCCTGTACCTACTGTGGAAATGTATTCAGTCGGAGGGTAAACTTGAAAACACACATGAGAAAACATACAGGTGAGAAGCCGTATTCTTGTAGTGAGTGTGGGAAAAGATTTAGTAGCTTTTCAGGATTCAAAAATCATATGAGAATCCACTCAGGTGAAAAACCATATTCTTGCAGCACCTGTGGGAAAAGATTCACTCAGAGATCAGGACTGGAAACACACATGAGAATTCACACGGGTGAGAGGCCACATACTTGTGGAACTTGTGGCAAAAACTTTAGTGATTCATCAGCAATCAGAAAACATGTGAGAGTCCACATAGGTGAGAAACCTCATACTTGTGGTGCCTGTGGAAAAAATTTCAGTGATGAGTTGAAATTCAAAAGTCATCTCAAAGTTCACACAGGAGAGAACTTACGTTTCTGTAGTGTCTGTGGAAGAGGATTCACTCAGGTGAATCACTTGACAAGACATATGAGAACTCACACGGGTGAGAAGCCATATTCTTGTAGCACCTGTGGGAAAGGATTTGGTGACTTATCAGGGTTGAAAAGACACATGAGAATCCATACGGGTGAAAGACCATATTCCTGTAGCACCTGTGGGAAGACTTTTAGTGACTTAACAGGATTCAAAACTCACACAAGACTTCACACGGGTGAAAAGCCATATTCCTGTAGTGTGTGTGAGAAAAGTTTTATTCAGATGGTACACTTAAAAAATCATATGAGAAGGCATACAGGTGAAAGGCCACACTCTTGTAGCATCTGTGACAAAAGATTCAGTTATGCCACAAACCTGAAAAATCACATGAAAAGTCACACTAGTTAAGAGTTTCCCACTCACTTAACCCTTAGATGCACACGTGGGGTCAAAAATGACCCCATGGGTTGTTTTTCTTGAAAATCTTTAAAATGCAAAGTTGTAATATATTCATATTCCAGGTGTTCCTCATAAAATATGTTTGTAACATGAGGCCATTTGCATTTTTATTTATTTTTTCATTAATTAAAAAAAAAATGCAGTTTTTGTATCACTACCCCACTCTTCCACAAGTGGGGTCAAAAATGACCCCGAGCAATTCGAAGATTTAAAGATATTCGCCGTTTCTTGCACTGATGGCAAGAGGACCAGAGCCTACCGACTGAAAAGAAACCACATGGCAGCTTTCCGCTACATATGGGGCCTGTTCCTGGTCAACTGCAGGCAGAAATTCATCCTCAGTGATTGTGTTACAGTGGGTGAACAACTTGTGCCTTTCAGAGGGAAGGCCCAGCTTCTGCAGTATATGCAGAACAAGCATACAAAAGTGATACAAGTGATACAAAAATTGCAATTTCTTAAAATTAATGAAAAAATAAATAAAAATGCAAAGGGCCTCATGTCACAAACATGTTTTATGAGGAATACCTCAAATATGAAAATATTACAACTCTTTGTTTTAAAGATTTTGAAGAATAACAACCGAGTTTATAGCAAAATGCATTGTTTCTATTTGGGGTCATTTTTGACCCCACTTGTGGAAGAATGTAGGTATTGGTAGGTTGTGCATCCAAGGGTTAAAAACCTGACCTCATATGCATTTTATTTCCATAACATTAACGAACTGTACCAATCATTTATTCAATTTGCTGTCTTATTCTTACGATGAATGGCAGCGGTGTGTACCTGTCCTGTACCACTACACTGCTGTTTTTCAGATAATCAATCAATAATTATCTCGTGGGGCATAAGTTTAACAGCCCTGATGTAGCGGAAACCCTGATTTTATATTTGTGTGAATTGATTTTTGTTGTTCTTTTGTTTTAGGCTGTAGAGATGACAAACATAAGTTGTAGATGTAGGTTGTGTTTTAATAAATACCTTTCTTATAGAAAATCAAGGATAGATGAACTTCATGCTTTTTATGGAAAACATTTAAATTAGTTGTTCAAAGTTTAGCAAGAAAGTGCCACACATAGGACAGAAATACGTCATTATGTACTTGAGGAGCTAATAATCTTAATGAAAATTAACCTTCAGTGTGTGTTGAACGGTTATGAGTTTTATGCAGTTCGAGTAAAATTTTAAAAGTAATCCTTATATATTTTTCTGACTAGTAATATCTAAAATATAAAGGAAACATAAATTCTGCCTTACTTCACACATTTTTCTTGGTTACTGATATTTTTTATATAAATGTAGAAGCAGATTTTTTTTTCTTTTTTTTACTATTTGAATAAACATGTCCCTGTCTGTGTTATAGTTCTTGTTTAGCTGCAGGTTCACAGTTCAAACTGCATGAAAATGTTATAAATTTTGGTGATCATGTCAACAATTATTTGTATTGAATTTGATGTGAACTCAGTAACATAGAGTTTGACCTGCTTGATATGAAATATATTTACTCTATTGGTTTAATGTGCAGTCTAATGAGAGGGATGAATTGAAGTAACCAACTGAAATCATTAGAAGTAAACCTCTTTTTGTGCAAATGTGGATTTAATATTTTTTTCAACAAGATGGGAAAAGTGTTTTTACCTTAGATCAAATTTTATAATGGTATTTTGGTTACAGGAAACTTGTTACACTGCAGGAGCCTTGCATGAGTCACGGTCGGAATGAACCTGATATACTGCATGCTGCGCCTTGGTGCAGCCCCACAGTTCATCCTCCATCTGAAACGAGGAATTTTACTGAATTTTACTGTTTTGTCAAACTTTGCACATCTGTTGCAAAACAAAATAAACTATTAAAACCATCTTCTCGCTTCTTAAAAGTAATTCCTCACATAAAAACAATACACACAGCTATTATATGCTGTGTATTGTTTCATTAGGGATTTTCACAGCAGATCATCTGCTTCCATCTGATTCTTCTTCTTGTGTTACACCAACCCACTGCATGTCCTCCTTCACCACATCCATGAGCGTCCTCTGTTTTCTTCCTCTTCTCCTCCTCCTTTAAAGCTCTAGTCTTTAACTTTCCTTTTCCAATATGTCCACTAGCCCTCCTCTGCGCATGCCCAAACCATCTCAGCGTTGCCTCTCTAACCTTGCCTCCAAAATGCTTGAGCTGAGCTGTCCATCAGATATATGAATCTTGTCCATCTTGGCAACTCTCAATGAAAATCTGAGCACCTTGAGCTCTGCCTCCTCCAGTTTGACCTTCTGTCTTTTAGTGTCACATTTCCCAAACCATAAATCAAAGCAGGTCTCGCTAACATCTTTTAAACCTTCCCTTTCAACTCTTGCAGCTATCCTGCTGTCACAAATCACCCTAACGCTCATCTCCACCCACTCCACCCTGCCTCCACTCTGTATATTTGTCACACTTACATATGACATGATCATCAAGTAAATTTTAAAATTAGACAGATATAATCCGAGTAAATACAAAATGCAATTTTAAATGCCGATTTTATTTATTAAGGAAAAAAGCTGTCCAAACCTACCTGCCCCTGTGTGAAAAAGTAATTACCACTGCCCTCTCGCCTCCATGTCTCTGTGGAGGCATGGAGGCGAGAGACACCATGTGTTGGTGTGTCTACTCACACACACCAACACATGGTCTGGACCAACTGCTTTTCCACTCATTATCCTTCATAGCTGCTGTAACCTACCCCTCACTAATCTCCTGCACTTCCTCATGCACTGTCTCTCTGCCATCTGTCCTGTCTTTTTTATTTTCCAGCCATCCATTTATTTTTTTCCGTTCATGCAGGGCCAGGTCACAGGGGCAGCAGCCTAAGCAGACAAGGCCTCCTCCCGGTGAACCTAATAACAGTACTCCTCTCAGGAGCATTTGAAATGCACTTATTAGTGCATTTCCAGCTCTATCCTTAATCATCCTAACCTGCTGCACATCCCTTCCAGCTTAATCTCGCTTTAAACTTCAGATCCTGTCACACTCTTTTCAACTCTGTAACACTATTCACATTTGCAGAGGAGGGATAGTGAATATACACAGAAGTAACATAAAGATCTTTCATAGAACATATAGCGCCTGTCCTTCAACAGCTTCACTGGCTTCCTGTAAAAGATTGTGTTAATTTTAAAAGTCTCTCCATAATCTCATACGTCCATAACTCTCTGATCTTCTGAACATCACCACTCCTTTCCTGCTCTGTTACTCTCATTATATCATCTGCTCACACTAACTATCACTCTCAAACCACCACAGGCAGAGTGTTTTAGGATATTTGTGAACTGGAAAATCTTCTCTACCATCTTTTACATGGTCCCTGAATGCGGCATCAGTGTTGCACGTTATATCTCCTGTGAATAAACTCACACAATGTGATATTGCAGACAATAAAATCTCTCTTTACTGATGTTGCTGAAGCTGCAGAAGTTTTACTTAGTCAGTTATTATTCTGAAGCTGTATAATTTAACATTGTAGAATTGGTTTCTTCAGCTTCAGCACAGGCTGTTTAAAAAACATTGAGACTATTAAGAAGAACAAGCAGCAGGGAAACAGAACCAACAATTTAACTTGGTTCAAACATTAAAGTGACCAGAGAGCCTTAACGAAAACGTTTCATCATGGGTGTAGAGAGCTGTCACATAGTAAAAGTGGGCAAAGGGAGACATCTAGTGGACAAATACAGACATGACGACTACAAACTAAACTACAGAGAGATAACAAACAGCTAAAAATACTTCCTTATGCTCACAGAATAATTAAGTTAATCAATTTATATGCATGTTTAAGATGGATAACAATTAAAATGATGCAGCATTTATGCATTTTATGTCTTACAACAGTAGCAGCATTTACATGAAGTCAACAGGTGAACACTCTTCTTCCTCCCATGTCTCCTCACATGCTGCTGTACACCAGCCCTTTTTTGTTATACCTTGGAGATGGTTTTCTATTTCATTAAATTGCTGAAATTAACTAGATTTTTTTAATGAGTTATTTAATTAAATTTTCTTTTCTGAAATTATTCTTGGTTGATTTTATTATTTAATTTTTGGGAGAAAAAAATCAACTGGCAGTAATTTACTTATGTTTCAAACAATGATTACGTAGAAGAACACTAGGAACCAGGGACCATTTGGCTGTGAAAGAACGGGGATTGATTTAAAACATCTTAGCAGACCTGTGGAGTTCTTTGTTTCCAATCAAGGCAAACATGTCAGTGGGGTGATAAAATTAGCCCTGAGATGTCTGAAGGTGGCACTGTGAAGAAGCTAAAGTCGAGGCTGCTCGCAGGTTTATTGTTGGGCACTAACATTCAAACATGACACAGTTTGCGTTTAAATGTGAGCGCCTCTCTTATTTATCCCCCTCACAGCTGTGCTGAAACTACAGTTTCCAGAAAACTGACAAGAAAATGTGGGTCTTACTTCACCACACCATTTTCTTTCTGTGTTGTTTCATGCTGGTCACTCCTGGTGAAAAATACAATGTGATTAACTTGCAAAATAGTTGATTTCAAGAAAAATTAACATAGCATTATTTTTTGCATTGCTTTTTACTCCTTATTTGTTCTCACCCCTCCTGCCATCATCCTTGATCCTGCACCCAGGATTTTCAGTTTTTGAGCGTGCACTCTGAGTTAATTCAGTCAGGGTTGGTTTATTGTTATTTTGATTGGTTTGGTGTTTGGCTTACTACTGTAGTTCCCTGTTTCCCTTGTACAGTGTTTAGTTTGTTGTGAGAGTTTTGTGTTATTGGTTCCTTTGTCTTTTTTTCTTAGCTCAACTATGTACTTGTACTATTGAGCCCCTCAGTTCTAATTACAATCTAGACTCTGTTTCCTTTTCATGAGGTTTTTACTTTGATTTCTATGTATTATAAACCTTCAGGTGTTGTTATATGTTAGCTTCAATTAATGTCTGCATTCCTGATATCAGCTTCAGGTTATTCATAAATAAAAAATAAAATAAAAATTCCAAAATTGTAATATACAAAATAGTTATTTTTGAGATTGGGTCCAAAAGCTAATCACAGATTATAAATACAGCCCTGTGAACTGGACCCCTTATGTTGTCAAGTTTGTGTTGTCATGTCTGTCTCATTATGTTTCCTGTTTTATTTTGAAGAGATCTTGTGTTTCTATGGTTACTGTGTTTAATTTTACTCTCCCCCTGTGGTGTCATTATGATTCATTTGTGTCAGCTGTTTCCTCAGGCGTCTCCACGTCCCCTGATCACCTCATGTGTGTATTTAAGTCTTCTGTCTCCCTTTGTTCATTGTTGTGTTGTCTCTGTTCCACCCCTCATGTCATGTCAGGTTTCAGGGCTCTGTGCAGGTCATATTGCTTGTTTGTATATGAGTTCATAGTTCCTTCATGTTCCTGCACAAAGTCCTGTTTATGGTCTCCACAGTCTCATTGTCTTCCTAGCTTTCATAGTCTCAGATTTCAGTTTGCCCAGTTTAGTTTTGCCTCTGTACTTACGCCCTTGTTTTATTGACCTGATTATCAGCCGTAATAAAAGGCTCGCCTTTTGTTCAAGTTAGTTTGGTTTCCTCACCTGTGTCTGCACCTGGACTCACACACCAACACATGGTCTGCCACTGTAAACCGTGACAGTAAAAGCATTTTGATCATTTTAATGCTTTAGAGAGCCTTTATAAATGTACGGCCTTCATGCAACAAGAAGCAGATGTTATTATTATTGTGGCCATAGTTCAGCTGTGGCTTTAAGGTCTGCTGTTGAAAACTGAAAAACACAACTAGCATTTACATGTGCATGCCACTTTGACAGTTGATCCTTTTCATGAGTGGTCAGACACTGTGTTGCTGTGAACTGTGAGATGATATTATCTGTTTTCCTTTCATAAAGGTTGATTCACTACATCCTCTGCTAAAGGAGGTTATAAAGTAATCAGTCAAGCAGCTTTCTTAATACCTAGAGAAGAGCTCTTATTACAGCTCCCACACAGATACTTCTGGGTCACGTCACTCAGTTAGGAACCTTCCTTAATGAAAGTGACTATTCAGCTGCACCCCAGATTTATGCAGATGGCTAGAAGGTCTACAAAATGGTAAATGAGGCTTTGATTTTGACATAACAGACATACAGGCGATGTAAAGCTCAGGTGACTGAAGGCGAGTGTCTGTTTATACTACAGAAAGAAAGAAAATCAGGCTGGAGTCCAATCAGATTTAGCTGTTGGTTCTGTTATATAGTACTGAAAACACTAGAGCATCGGTAGGGTTTCTGTAGATACCAACACACAGAAGGGACTGAGTCACCGCACCCTAAGGGCCAATTAAAAGAGGTATTAAGCTACGGATGGGCTGTTCTGAATCATCAAAGAAAACATAACAGTGTTGTGCCAGAAGCAGTGGGAGAATGTAGGAGTGTCGTTACTTCTCATTATAAACGGCCGTTAAGATACAGAAATACCATCTGTTATGTGTAAAAACGAGCAGGAGGAGGGATAAGGTGATTTTGACCAGGGTCTGGCTGGCATTACAGGTTTCAGAAAGAAACCTCATGCATGAGGAATTGTCAGGGATGAACATCACAGTCTGTTCTTTAAATCAACACTGAACTGGGATCACTGGAGAAGTTTAAATTCTGTATCCGGGTTTCTGCAAAAGACTCTGTAATTACTTGATTCTGGTTGAAATTGTACGAATGACCAGAGGAGGGCAGCAGTACGACTTCGATACGCGTGGTTTACCGGAAGACGAAGCAGAACGGAAATGACGTGACTTTTATTACTCAACAATATTTTTAGTTTACTGTGTGAGAGTTTAGCTGCAGCTGCTGAAGAAATTCTGTCAGGTCAACGAACGAAGTATGAGGAGGAGGTCAGCCGTGAGCTCAGACTGCTGCCGATCAACCGGAGACCCGAGATAAAGTCACACAAAGCAGGTTTGTGAAACTGTGACGGTCTCATTGAACTAACACTCTGATCAGAGCGCAGCTTGTAGGCTAACAGACTAAAATCAGGGAGCAGCTAATCACACAAGTGCTCCTGTCTTTTTAAAAGGTAAGCGTTTAACACTAAACATCCAGAGAGACACAGCAGAAAGTGACTTTACTAAAAGATCGCGGTGAAAACCTTCGTGCTTGCGGACACCCGCGGACTCCATGCGGTGTGTGTGCAGGCCGGTGTACCGCATTCACGGCAAACAGTGAAACACAAGCAGCTTTCAGGACCCGTTAACAGAAAACCAGAATGTAAACGCCGGTGTTCCGGGTTTGCTGGTTTTTACCTGACCTAGTTAGATTAGTTTAGATATTCCAGTCCGTGTTTCAGATTGCATCCGCAGATTCATCAATTTCTGCGAGTATATCACGTGATTTAACCAGATTAAAGACCCCACGAGAGGGGGGTCTTATTTGTAGGTGTCAGTATTATCTTCATGTAACCGTACAATTTTTACTTTTTTAAAAAAATAATAAAAAATATATATCAGCCTTCTTGCTGGACCAGTGTGTTTCGTTTACTTAAATCACGAGCCGCCATTTTCCGTCTGATAGCGCCGAACAGCTGAACGGAAACTTGAGTTTATCTGGATACACGGAGTTCACTCCGTCACCTGATTAACAGGTTATATGAGGAAACTTCGTGGCAAACGCAGTGAAGCAAAGACTACATTTATTTCCTGAGGTGTCTGTAGAGCAGGCCTCGAGGGCCGGTGTCCTGCAGGTTTTAGATCTCACCCTTGGTCACCACACTTGAATCAAATGATTAGTTCATTACCAGGCCTCTGGAGAACTTCAAGACATTTAAATCAGCTGTGTTGGATCAAGGTTACATCTAAAACCTGCAGGACACCTGTGCTGTAGAGGGATCACCAGTATATTTCTGAATGACTAAAATCACTAGTTTTCTGAATGAAGTTCTCATTTATACTTTTTACAGTAAATTAACACAACAGTGTCTGTGTTTATATATTCCCCATGATACCCATGTTTTATTACTTAAGATGATTTGTTTTTCACAGTAACCATTGATTGTCTTAAACAATCACCACTAAAACATGGCTGTTTCCATGATGGCATCTTAAGAGGCTGACATTCACTTAATTTTTTTTATAATTCTCTTTAAATGGTACAGTTACATTTAAAGAAACACTGATACGCTCAGAGCTGTAAACTGACTGTAATAAACAGCTTGCTGGAAACAGATTATTCCCATGTGATTCATTAATTAACATGAATTGATCTGTTTCCATCATGAGTCCTTCTGTGTCTTCTTTTAAACCCTGTCTTTTAATTTAAAATCTTTTAAGTCACTCTGAGGGTAAACACAAGCGTCCAGCAGTCTGAGCTAGTGAAAGAGACACTTTTGCTCATTTTATACAAATTAAAGTGATGTTTTGTTTTATTGAGCAGGGGACCATCTCAATTAAGGAGTTGGCTAATTAGGCCTAGTCTTTTAGCAAACAAGCTTTTGAACAGGATGTATGAAGTAAAGTCGACACTCCGTTGGGTTGCTTGGTGGTGTCAGAAAGAAAATGTTAGCTTGTAGTCACAGAAACAGGTTTGAGTCTTGTCAGAGTTTTCATTATTTGATCTTTTTATTTTAACTTACAAATATTTTATTTTAAAGTTGGTTTCTTCAATGTAGAGGTCTGAGCACTCTTCACTGCACTGCACCGCATACATGCCTTTCCAAAACAACATGGTGCATGCTGTGCAGTGCAGCATTAGTTTCTCCAGTGTGTGCAGTGTATACACTGGAGAAACCAAACAGCCACTCCATAAACACATGGCACAGCATAGAAGAGCCACCTCAACAGGACAAGACTCTTGGCTGTACATCTGCATCTAAAGGTCAAAGGTCACTCTTTTGAGGATGCCAGTATTGCTAGCCTTGAACAGATGGGGTGGCTTACGACATCAACCATCTGCTACCTACACAACAGTTTTGAGATCACTTCCAGGCACCTCAGGGCCCACTCACATCTTGGATCAGTTGATCTCAATAGACCATGATAGGGTGAGGCCAGATCTTACAATGGTTTCAAACGAAATTTCTGCTAATAATTACCTACGCCCTTTTTCACATAAACAATAGTGGGTCAATTTCCTGAGGAACAACTCCCACTAGATTTGAAATACCCGGGCTTGTTCACCATTAGGTTTTAGAACTAAAGAAGCTTGGCGGATAAAAGGTGAAACGTCTTCTAGAAATGTAAAGAAGTCTGGTCACTGTGAGGTAACGTTTAATGGTGTTAAATGTCACCTCTTTTAATTTGTTGGTCAGTAGGAGCTTTCTGGGTAAAAGATTTTTTTGTTTCTTTTGTTTCTGATCATTCTGTTGATACTTTGTTGCTGATTAAAGGCACAGTCATGGGAGGATAAAGAGCTGAGGGTGGCGTGATGTAGTTTCCATCTGTGCAGCAAATACTAAATGTCTCACTGCACAATCTGGACTTGCATCGCAAAGATTTGCATATTATTTTGGTATCACACGTTTGATAAAAGGACATAAATTCTGAATATGAAAGCAGGCAACCATCTGAATTAAAGAGTTGGCTAATTAGGCCTAGTCCTTTATCGAACAAGCTTTTGAATTTAAAAAGTGTCATTGTTGATTTAGATGTAATATTTATGGTTGAAAGTTTGTTTGGATGTAAGTAACCAGTGTAATAGTATCTGTTTATGAAAAAGCAAAAGCTTCTGGGGGATTTTTGATATTCTGAAGTTGTTCCTTAATAGAAACTTGCTGGAATTTATTTGCTCAGATCTGTTTTCCTGTCATCACCTGAGTAACTTTTTTCTTGTGTCACTTTGTTCCTCAAGACATCCCCCAGCAACATGAAGTGTAAGGATGCAGAAGGTCGTGATGATCAGCAGGTCTGTAACCAGGAGAGGAGCTCCAGTGTGGACCAGGAGAATCCTGATCTTCCACCAGTTAAAGAGGAACAGGAGGAGCTCTGCATCACTCAGGCAGGAGAGCAGCTTGTAGTGAAACAGGAGGCCGATGGCATCATTTTCTGGACCGGGGAAGAGCGCCTCAGGCTGCTGGATGTCATCTGGAGCCCTGAAATGAATTTATTACACAGATCAGGTATGCAACAGTGCTATAGAGATCTTACACACACACACAAGCCAAGATGTATTTAACACTTCCTCTAACTGTCATGGGGGAAACACCGCAAACCTAAAGAAAGCACCATCCAACTGTCAAGAGTGCAGATGAAAATTAGCCTATATAGCTAAATTTGGCATATTCACATGTTGAACTTACGTGATTGTATTCATTAATATGCACTGTCTCTTTTAAATAAAATAAATATAAACATATGATAACTATATGACCAAAACAAGTGAAAGTGATGCTTCAACAAGTAAACAAACTGGGACGTCAGAGTCATTTGCGAGTATGACTGCTTGCAAAAAGATCTCACAAAGGCACCATGAGACCAAAAAAAAAAATGCTACAGAATACTACCTCAGTAAAAACATGTTTTTCAATATCTCTTCTAAATGTTGGCATATTTGTGGAAATGAGCTTCTTCCAGTGGGTTTCTAAGCTCAGCCCAGAAGGACCTCTGTAATTTGAGACGGACTCTGAGTGAACTTACTTTTCTTCAAAGGATCCAGCTGAGGTGGTACAAAAAAACCAGTTAAAGTGTCAGATAATTTCAGCTGCAGTATTAGAATAATCCTAAACTAGCAGCTACTCTACTCCTATGGAAAAGGTCATAAAACAATTTGGAGCCCATCATTCTACAATGAGATTATTCACAAGTGGAAAACATTCAAGGTAGCTGCCATTCTTTCCAATTATTGATATTAGCAAATATATCTCAATGCCAGACCAATGGTCAATGAAATTGCAAGAAATTCAAGAGATACATCTCAGACTCTAAAGGCCTTAGTTGGCATGTTAAAGTTCATGACAGTACAATTAGTAAAAGACTAAAAAAAATTGGGGTTGTTTGGAAGAGTTGCCAGGAGAAAGGCTGTTCTCTCCCCCAAAAAAGAACATGGCAGCATTGCTTAGGTTTGCAATGTTCCATCTGAATAAACCACAAGATGTCTCAATGTCCTTTGGACAGAATAGGGGAAAAAAGTGGAGGGGTTTGCTATAATACACAGCATCATATTTTACAAAAGCCTTCCTACCACTTATTTTGCACGGTAGTGGATGGGTGATGATTTAGGATTGTTTTCCAGCTACAGGACCACACCAAAGTATTGTAGAGTCAAATTTGCGGCCGTGTTTCCAATTAATAAAATTTGGAGGAGAATGAATCGTATAACAGGACAGTGATCCCAATCACACCACCAAATCTACAACGTAATGGCTGAAAAGAAAGCAGTCACAGTGTTGCAATGGCTCAGTCAAAGCCCAGACCCAACGTGATTAAAATGTTGTGGTAGGACCTTGAGGGAGCTTGTACAAGCAAAGCCTCAAGTCTCAGTGAACTGAAGCACTGCTGTAAAGAAGAGTGGACCAGTGATATGAAAGACTGAGGCCTTTATAGAGAATACTGATTTAGATCTATAATGTGGTATATTAATTTTCCCATTAACTGTGCTCCTAGCACTGTGATTACGGTCTTGTCTTTGAATTTATCTAGCCAAGACACTCTAGCCCCAGAGTATTTATACACTTGAAAACTAGATAATGTGGGTATGCTAATGTCGCTATACAATGTCAAACTAAGTTAAAACATTCAGATTAGCCATAACTGTCTATGAAATCTTATTTACATGCTTATCAAATTTGAGATGTGAATCTAAAATTGTCAGCAGACAAAATGTTTAGTGTCTAAAACCAGCAAAGATTGACTTGCTAGGGTCATGAAAGGCTGCTGAGTCATTTTTAATGAACATTTAATTAGTTCTGCATTTTATCCTGTAGTGGAAGACTTTATGAAACAAGTATTTTGTAAAGCTTTTGTTTGGAATAATTGCAGAACATTCAAAATATTACAATCTGCACAAACACACATCTGTAACCTCCAGTCCAGAAAATGCCAAAGCAGCTATAGAGTAAGTAAGTAAAGTAAGTAAAATTTTATTTATATAGCACATTTCTAGATAAAAAAAATCACAAAGCGCTTCACAAGGTATAAAACAAAAACAGACAAAAGTTAACAAAATGCAATTCTAAAAAGATGTGTTTTTAGTTGTTTTTTAAAAGTGACCACTGAGTCCGCAGATCTTAAGTTCTGAGGAAGTGAGTTCCACAGTCTGGCGGCCACAGTGGCAAAAGCTCTGTCTCCCTTGGTTTTCAGCCTTGTATGCTGAATAACAAGTAGGCCCTGATCACAAGACCTCAGGGACCTACTAGGGACATAGGGCTGTAAAAGTTCAATGATGTAGGCTGGTGCTTGTCCTTAAAGAGCTTTAAATGTCAGAACCAGTATCTTAAAATGGACTCTGAATTCAGCGGGGAGCCAGTGCAGCTGTATAAGCAACGGTGTTACATGAGAGTACTTAGATGTTTTTGTCAGAAGCCTTGCTGCAGCATTTTGGACAATCTGCAGACGCTCCAGGGAGTTTTTGTTTAGACATGTAAACAATGAATTACAGTAGTCCAATCGTGATGAAATGAATGCATGAATAACAATCTCCAGTTCAGTATGAGATACTAAAGGGCTCAATTTAGAAATGTTTCTTAAATGATAGAAGCAGGACCGAACCAGAGATTTGATGTGAACATCCAGGGTAAGAGCAGAATCAAAGGTTACTCCTAGGTTCCTGATAGACGATTTCACACATGTTGAAAGAGGACCAAGAGCATTCATTATGTTAGGTACATGTCTGTCCGGAGCACATACAAGGACTTCAGTCTTTTCTTCATTAAGTTGGAGGAAGTTGTCAGCCATCCAACCTTTGATGGATTCTAAGCACACATTTAGAATCTGCAGCTTAGAAACATCTTCAGGTTTAAAAGACATATATAGCTGGATGTCGTCTGCGTAGCAGTAGTAGCGAATGTCCTCAAAGGGGCTCAAAATATGCTGGAGAGGAAGTAGATATATTAAAAACAATAAGGGCCCCAGCACAGAACCTTGTGGCACACCATAGGACAGGGACGTGGAAGATGACCTGAACTTAGAGACCGCCACAGAAAAGTATCGTTCATAGAGATATGAGGAGAACCACTCTAAGGCAGACCCAGATACACCAACCCAGTATTTCAGCCTTTCAAGCAAAATGTAATGGTCAACGGTGTCAAAGGCTGACGTGAGGTCCAACATTAGGAGTACAGAACATTTTCCTGCATCGTTTTGCATCAGAATGTCACTGGAAACTCTAAGAAGGGCTGTCTCAGTAGAATGAGCTCTACGAAAGCCAGACTGAAATTTGTCAAATATATTATGTTTGTCTAAAACTGCTGTAAGCTGCTTAGCCACAACCTTCTCTAATATCTTAGCAATTAATGGTATTTTTGAGATTGGTCTGTAATTGCTAGTGAGAGATGGGTCCAGCATAGGCTTTTTTAACAGGGGGTGTATAACAGCAGTTATAAAATAAGCAGGGACTTTACCAGATCCCAGTGAGGTGTTAACTATGGTGAGCACACAGGGACCAATAGAGTAAAAGACGTTTTTGAATAACGATGCGGGTAAAATGTCGAGTGAACAGGAGGATGCTTTCGTTGCATTAACTATTTTTACCAGCTCTGATAGTGAGACGGGTAAAAAGCTTTCTAAAATGACAGGCCGAGCTGACGTAGGAACTGACAATGCAGATGCTGACGGGGACAATTTTTTCTTACATTACTAATTTTTTCTAAAAAGAAAGAAAGAAATGTTTCACAGTCTTCATTAGAAGAAATAATGGCAGCAGGTGGAGCAGGAGTAATAATATCAGTAATAGTGTAAAGTAACACCTTAGGATTACCTCTGCACTTTGCAACCAGAGGAGAAAAATAAGCAGCCATCGCATCTCTAATTGCATTGTTAAAAGAGGCTAAAAGATCCTTTAAGTAAAGGAGATGAACATTTAAATGAGTTTTCTTCCACAAGCGCTCAGCTTTACGACAATCACGTTTTATGGAGCGAATATTGTCATTTAGCCAGGGTAAGGACTTGGAAACAGAAACTGGTCTCATTTTAACCGGACAGATTTCATCTAAAATTGAAAAACAATGGTTATTAAATAGATCTGTTAAGAAATCAACGCCGTTTTGCGGGGATAGAGTTAAATTAAAAGCATCCGAGAAATTCTCCACTGTGGAGGAATTTATGATGCGCGAGATAATTGTCCGGTGGACAGGAGACAAAGGCTCGTGAAAAGACATGTTAAAAAGAATACAGTGATGATCAGAGATAAACAACCTCATAGTAGAGGACAGGAAGTCGCTGAACTCCGATTAAAAACAAGCTATTTGGGCCAGGTGGACGATACACCACAGCACAATAAAAAGGATCCTTACTTCCGATTTTAATCAGCTGTAGTTCAAACGAAAGAAAGTGTCCAACTTTCACTGAACGCCAGGAGAAACGGCCCTGAAATGCCACAGCGAGACCTCCTCCACGACCAGATCCCCGAGGGTGGCTGATGACGGAATAGCCGTTTGGGCACAGTTCAATGAGGGACGAATAGTCCAAGTCCCGCTGCCAGGTCTCAGTCAGAAATAAGAAGTCCAGTTTTTTAGAAGATATAAAATCGTTAAGAACGAACGATTTATTAGTCAGTGATCGGGCAGCTATAGAGGTGGCCACACATAAAGATGATCAGTTAATAAAGTACTTTAGATTAGCAGCATCTGTTTACTTTTTACTATCTGAGGCCATATCTGCTTAATTTAAGATCTGCTAACAACAATTTTTTTTGTTTAATATGTAATTCTATGTTTTTGTACCATGACTGCAACTGCTCCGAATCCAGACATCCAGAATCAAAGATGCGTTTTTTCATATTTGTCCCTTCAGACCTCCCACAACAACATGACTGTAAGGAAGAAGAGGGTCTGGACGACCATCAGGTGTGTAACCAGGAGAGGTACTCCAGTCTGGGAGTAGATCACCCAGAGCCGCGACACATTAAAGAGGAACCGGAGGAATTGTGCATCAGTCAGGACGGAGAGCAGTTTGCACTGAAGCAGGAGAGTGATACCTTTATGGTGACTCAGACTTATGAGCAGTGTAGGCCAGAACCAAAGAAAGAGCAGTTTCTTTCTCATAACTTACCTGCAACACATAGGAGAGATGAGGAAGAAGGCACACATGTGGGATCAAGTAGAAGAGCAGATCCGATAAAGAGGAAACCTCGCGGTGAGGGAGCAGATGACTCCCCCGGCTCAGAGGGCCAGTATACAACAAACACATTTAAAAAGTGTTTAAAATGTGAAACTTGTGGAAAAATCTTTCATTTTAAATCTGGACTGAATGAACACCAGAGAGTTCACACAGGTGAGAAGCCTTATTGTTGTAGTGTCTGTGGAAACAAATTTAGTTTCTCATCTGCATTCAAAGTTCACATGAGAATTCACACTGGTGAGAAACCATATTCTTGCAGTACTTGTGGGAAATGTTTTAGAGATTTAAAATCATTCAAAACTCACACTAGAATTCACACAGGTGAAAAGCCATACTCTTGTAGCATCTGTGGAAAAACATTCAGGGACTTATCAGGATTCAGAAAACACACACGAATTCACACAGGTGAGAAGCCATATGTTTGCACAATATGTGAGAGAAGCTTCAGTCAAATGATACACTTGAAAACTCACATGAGAATTCACACAGGTGAGAAGCCATTATCGTCTGGCCCCCGTGGCAAAAGATATAGATACTCATTTGGATTGAAAGCGCAGATGAGAATTCACATGGACGAGAAGTCACATTTTTGTAGCACATGTGGGAAAACATTCAAGCAGAAGACACAGTTAAAAAGACACATGAGAAATCATACTGGTTAAAAATGTCATCTTTTAGATTTTTAGCACTGTGTTGATAGCACAGCCCGCACCGGTGAGATGCCAAATCAGTGCAACACCTGTGAGGAAAAAATGATCTCATATATTCTAATACTGGCTTATTCTTATAATCATAGGGAAAGCCTTTTGTTTGTTGTTTTTTTGTTTGTTTGTTTTGTTTGTTTGTTTTTAAGTCTAGAAATGATATTTTTAGCCTGTAGCGATATTACACAAAAATTAATTGTTTGAATTATGTCCTTAAACTTGATTCACTAAACAGCTTTGTTGTTTAAAAAAAAAAAACTTAAACAAATGTTCATTTTTGTTTAGTTTTGTTTTTCATAGTAAAGATTTGATTCTTCTGTGAGGCTTGTGAGTTTGTTTGGGGTTTTTTTTTTTTTTTTTTTTTTTTCAGTTTTTCTTCTGTCTTGTATCCATTTTTTTTTTTTTTTTTTTTTTTTTTTTTTTTTTTTTTTTTAATGGCTAACCAGTATTTCATTACAAATGGTTTGACGGCAGGAGGTGTGTATCATGTCTCTAGTCTGGTAAATAAATAATGTACACTTATGGAAGTTGTAGTGCAGTATTGACAAGCAACGTGATTTGTAACATGGCACCTGATTGTCAAATGAAATTTCAGTCTTTCACATGGTTTGACAAAAACATGACTCTTAAAGTTAATGAGTTTATTAAAAATCCAGACATGGTGCAGTTGGTGCATGGACTCGATCATTTACTCCAGCTGAGGATGGAGGGCAACTAAGAAACGTCAAACTGCTTACAACAACATAGGAGTCCATCTGTTATGTGTATATCTACACTTATGCGCAGTAAGTAAATTATGCATACTTATTGATGCTGTAAACTAAAAAGCTGCCCGGCTAAGCAACAGATCAAGGAAAAACTCCACTAGCCAGAGACAGACTAGACTTTCAGGTCACTGAATGTGTTGTGATGTTTTTGTTCTTAGCGATGTGCTTAGTATGTTATTTATGTTTAAAATTTAAATAAAGATTTCATGAAACACTTCTGGTGACGAGACATTTGCGTAGTGTAGCTGCAGGTTTACAGTTAAACTGCATGAAAGTGTAATGGTAAAAGGTGTTTAATATGTTTATATGGTTTGTCATTGCTTTTGGTCTTCAATAAGTACTTTTGTCATATTGACAATCATATGATTAGCATATGATATGACCAGTTGTTTTATATTAAATAACTTTCCTCTGCAGTGCTTTAAAGTTTCATCCACTGAAATAATCAAGTGGTGATAAAATTAACTTTTTACAACAACGAGGACTTAAATGTTTCTTTCACTGAGATTAACTGTTTGTAAAGGATTTTCGTTTGCATGCAAATTGTCTTTAATATTTTGTTAATTTGGGGGGGGGTTGCACTTTAGTCTTAGAGTTTGGTCAGTGTTTAAAACATTTTTGTTATTTTTATGCTTTTGTTTTATTGTAATCATTACTTGAGTTTCTTTTTCTTCTTTGTGTTCCAGCTAATTTTTTTTAAATATAGCTCTTTTTTTTCCTAGCCTTCTGCTATGGGTTTCTATCAAGTTTCAGTGTGTTTTATTTTGAAAGCTGGTTGCTGACCTAATTAAATGTTAGGTTTTTGTTACTCCTGCCTGTTTTTTGAGTCCTGCATTTGGGTTGTTTTCCTGCAAAACATTTTTAATGTTTTAAGGTTGGATATTATATTTTATCAATGGTACTTTGAAGAAGAAACAGGCTCATTCTCAGCTCTGTATTTATATTCTTGATGTTTACTAGAGGCCATGATTCGCTGCTATTTTACACTAGACCTTAATGCAACGCCTGAATTAATAATCAAATACAAGCCGTTTCAAGTCCTCTCATTGACATTATACCTGACATACAACACATACACAACCGCACCATATATAAAATTCATCATTTTGTGGGCAGGCTCCAGTAGATTTGAAATAAAGGTACACAAGAGGATATGGAAGACTGGGACTACATCCCCCTCACTGGAAAAACAAGGGTTGTCATCTTTGGGCCTTAACGCTCAGAGTTACACTGAGATGAGATTCTGCATCAGTGGCAGTCCCATATCTCCACAGGCTGAGACCAAATTCTCTGCTACAAGGTGACAACACCCACCCCCACAGTCCGGGGTTTATCAGAGACTACCCCCAGAATCTGGGAGATGGGAGAATGAAGTGGCCTGCCTGTAGTCTAGACCTCACTCCCACCGAACACTCATGGGATTGACTTGATGTGTATTTCCTGCCAGAATGAGTAGCATGGCCACAGTGGCTGACCAGCAACACATGCTGGGTGATGAATGGGATGCCATCCCACAGCACTGTGTGACCAGCATGAGGAGGAGATGCCATGCTCCATATGGTTCTTCCACATGCTACTGAGGCCTCTGTTAAATCAATGAACTGTTAAACTGCCAGACAACCATCCAGTCAAATCTAATACTTGAATGCAGCATCAGTGTTACAGGTTGTGACTCCTGTGAACAAACTGACACAGTGTGATATTACACATATTTAAATCTGTCTTTACTGATGATGTTGAAGCTGCTGAAGGCTCAGTGAAGTTTTGTCTTCCTGCAGGGTAACAAGTGAAATCTGAAAGTGATGCACAACACAAGAGGGCGCCTTCATCCTGCTAACAGGGATGTAGAGGAGGTTAAAGCACCTCAGCTCAGTTTGTCCACTGTTTTACATCCAGCCATATTATTAGGCTAATTAAACCCTTTATAATAAAGTGCGTTGTGTCATAGATCATGGTAAACTGGATCAATAAATCATTACTTTCACAATTATTAGGTAATTCAAACTAAATCACTGACAACTACAAGCCCAGCTTTACTCCTAGAAAAATTCTGAAAACAGCAAATTTGGAAAAACTGATGATGGATCAAATAATCAAACTTAGGGTGAGACTTAAGGGTGAAGCTATTCATTCTGCTGAACAAGAAAAAGCAGAATCAGTGGGGTTTCTGTTTGAATCGGGGAGAATGAGTTTGTGTGTTAGCAGTCAGAATGGCATGCTTTGATGGTCTGCTCCAACTATTCTACAGAAAGAAACCTGAAGCTTGAGGAATTGTCACTGGTGGACATTAAATAATAAATATAATAAATTCTACAGTCAGTTTTCTGCAAAGTACCAGACTTTATGAGGTACCTTACGCCAAGCGTGGCGGTGTTATGATAAAAAAGTGATCGTCTGCCAAAAACTGATTTTTGACAAAAGCCGATTGCTCATATTTAAACTGCTATGAATAACTTGTTGGTCTATAATGTGTGAAACATCAAATATATCCCTCATTAATGATATCAAGCCAACTTGAGCCACAAACAACATTCCTGTAACAAGGTAGAAGCTGCAATCAGTTTTTGGCAGTGACTTTTATATATCCTTATGCAGTTAAAAAATGTTGACATTAAAATGTCTTTTTAAAGAGTAACGAGGCCAAGAGGACAGGAGAAATTGCAACAAATGTAACAATAGTTCTGTAAGCATTTTTTAAGTGGACAAAAAGAACCGGATTGGTTATAATGTAAGTACAATAATGCAGAGTTATAGAGATACTAAATGGGTAATTTTTAAATTTCATATATAATTCCTTTGTAAACCCTGTTCACCCAAGTCTCTTTAACAACATACATAAAGATAATACACATTAAAAAAAAAACAAAAAAAAAACACACACACACAGGGAAACACTGGAAATCAGTTTTTGGCCGGAGATCACTTTTTGGCACAGCACCGGACCCTTCAAAAGAAGAAGAGGAAAAACGGAAATGACGTAACGGTTACGCTTACTCAAGGCGGAAGTTAGCTTCATATGCAATGTTTGTTTAACTGCAAACTTTTGTTCGCTAGTTTACTACCGAAATATTTACGTTTTTGAAGCAAGAACGACAGTTTCCTGGAGAGCCGAACTTTTAGTATAGAAGAAATCTGCTCAGAGATACGACACGATCGTCCAGTACGAAGTCAATATGAGCTGTCAGCGCAGATGGTGGATATCAGCTGGAAAGCTGAAATAAAATTACACACGACAGGTGTGTAAAGCTGTGATGGTCTCAGGGAAGTAGCACCGAAATCAGAAGTCTGATTTAGGACTGCGGTTAAGTGAGCATTCAGCCGATAATTCTTTCTTGCGCCTCTACCCAGGGTTTTATGGTAGTGCGTCTTTTTTTTCTTTTTTGCTGATTTCTGTGGTTGCGGCCCGTGAAAGGACCAATTTACAGTAAATGTTTTTCCTGTTTGGCTATCAGGTTGATTTATGATATTGTGCATCTCAAAATGGAGTGTGTGAAAAGGAGAAAGCGGGAGAAGTGTGTGAGAGAGACTGGTTTCAGTTATTTTATTTTCAAGGTAATCCGAACTGCTTTCATGCTCATTTTCACTTTACATTACTACATTACTGAGAGTCTTATCGAGAGGGAAAATCAAGCATAAGTAATATTTCTGTGAGAATGAAAGACAATTTTGATGAAAGTGAGCAAAGTCAATCGTATCATTACATCGTTTTAAAAAGTCATTACTTGATAGCTGACATGAAATTCCCAAAAGATTCCTTTTCTGGGTCCACTAGAGTACACAAAGTTTCACCTGGAATTGCTCTAATATTCCTGAGTAATACTAAGGATAATTCATGTCTTTGAAATATATTAAGGTTCATTGTTGTTTTTAAATAATTGTCTAAAATAATTGAAGCTTTGATATATATGTATACCCGCTGGATGTCTTTCACATGGCGGCACCAGAGTCCCCTTTGGTTTGCTCTGCTTCTGTTTTTAAATCTGGGAGTATTTATGTAGAAATCAAGACAAAGAGCTGCTGCTGACTATCTTGGCCACGTCTCCCTTGAAAAAGAGGTTTTTAATCTCAATGGGATCTTCCTGGTTAAATAAATTAAAAAAAGATAAAACAATAGAGATATGTACCTGTGACATGTGCAATGACAATAAAGTTGAATTCTATTCTATTCTATTCTATTCTATATAAATGGGATAAAGTGAAACAGCTTTTAAAGTAGAGCCTCCAGCAAAACTCAAAGGGTGAAGCTGGCAGTGGCTACCTGAACGTTTTATACTCTGAACTTTGTTCCTTTTGTTTAGTCAAGATTTCCTACAACAACATGAAGTGTAAAGAAGAGGAGGGTTTGGATGACCAGCAGGTCTATAAGCAAGAGAGGAACTCCAGCGTGGACCAGGAGGAGCCGAAGATTAAAGAGGAAGAGGAGGAACTCTGCATCAATCAGGGGGAAGAGCATCTTGTACTGAAGGAGGACGCTGAAGGCATTATTGTCTGGACTGGGGAAGAGCGACGCAAACTACTGGATACCATCTGGAAACCTGAAATTAAGTTACACAGAATAGGTATGTAAAGCTGTAATGATCTTAATACTGACTTATTTATTCTAATCAGAGATGAAAGTTGCATGTATTTTAAAATACACAGGGCCAGCTGCAATATGTAGCATGCAACATTTTTTAACTGTTTAACATTAGACCTATACTGCATGCCACAACATTTCAATGACTAAAACTAAAGAGTCTGTTGCTTGAGAAGACAGACACTGTTTTGAGAGTCTAATTAATGTTACAACCTGAAAATGAGCTTAGAAAGAAGTTAATTGTAGATTGTGTCAAAAGTAAACATAGTGAAAACCATGTACACATATTCACGGCAGCAGAGGATATCAGATTACCATGAATATGTATTTACCTTTTAAGGTTACCTGCCTAGTTTTGTCATTTTCCAAAAAGGTGTTTTCTCAAATTCCTGAAGGTCCTGGTTAACAGCTAATCATTTATAGGTGGGAATTAAAATTCTCCTGTTACATTCTGACTTCTGAAATTGAAGTGATTGTTTTACTAGAGAACGACACTTCACTCTGTTGGAGCCACAGAAACACTGTGTTCTTCCTGCTTTTACAGCTGTGTTAGTGATGTTTCTTCTTCCTGGTGACAGACACCAACGCATTAGTGAAAAATGCTCCAACCATAAACAGATGATCGGGTACTGATCTTTTTTGTCATCTGCAGAAGGTTTTATTTACGCCCAAAATGTAATTGACTGAAATGCTTGTGGAAAACATAACTATCTTTGCCACACACAAACAAATTCACTCAAAGTGTTGTGTTGTGAGTCTGCAGCTGTACATGCAGGCAGGCCGATAAACAAAAAGGAGAAGGAGGTCTGATATCATATAAACTCACTTCAGATATCACTGAGAGGAACAGGTAACAAATACACATTTCCCCTGGTCACCCCTCAAAAAAAGGAGTCAACAGTCACCTGACGTCATAAAAAGTGAGACAACAGAGGAAATAATATCTGGTGTGTTGACTTGGCAGGGATGATAAATTAGAAAACTTGAGAAATTAGAAGCGCAGTAAGATGTCACCTGATACCTGACTTTTGTGATTTTCTACAGATGCATTTTGCATTTTTATCATTGATGCATGCATCTCTCATCCAGTTAAACGATGCCTCAGCAGCACGGAAATATGCAAAATTGCATATTAACTAGTGGTGCAACGGATCAAAAATCTCACGGTTCGGATCGGATCACGGTTTTAAGTCACGGTTCGGATCAATTTTCAGATCAGCAAAAATAGAAAAAAAAAAAGACAAAAATTCGACTCGTTATTTACTTAAGTATTTTTGGCCTATTAAAAAACATTCAACTGAAGACTCATTCCACGCACTTATATAAAAACAAATTAAGGTGCAATATGGACATTATAGACCATGCTGGGCATCCTCTGCACACGGCCATAAACAACCAGAGGAGTCTGTTCAGTGACAGGTTGCTTCTCCCAAAGTCAAGGACCAGCAGAGTTAAAAAGTCCTTTGTCCCACACGCCATCAAACTGTTTAACTCCTCGCTGGAGGGGAGAGGGAGGGGAAACGGGGACAAAGGAGGGGGGTACAAGTAAGCTGTGGTGCCTTTTCACTGTGCAATAGTTTTTGTTAATATCCAACGGTGTAATAGACTCACAATACTTGAAATGTGCCGTTCCCTTGTATTCTTATTCCTATTTATTCTATTTATCCTTTTGTGTACTCTGTATTTATATATGTGCATATGTGGTATATTTCTGCTCACATTCTGCAACTTCTGTCGGTACTGTGCTACTGGAAACTGAATTTCCCGGAGGAACCCACCCGAGGGATAAATAAAGTTTCATCTAATCTAATCTAATGTAATTCAATTCAATTCAATTCAATTCAATTCAATTCAATTTTATTTATATAGCGCCAAATCACAACAAAAGTGGCCTCAAGGCGCTTTATATTGTACAGTAGATAGCACAATAATAAATACAGAGAAAAACCCAACAATCACATGACCCCCTATGAGCAAGCACTTTGGCGACAGTGGGAAGGAAAAACTCCCTTTTAATAGGAAGAAATCTCCGGCAGAACCAGGCTCAGGGAGGGGCGGGGCCATCTGCTGCGACCGGTTGGGGTGAAAGAAGGAAAACAGGATACGTAATCTATAGGGCAGTACAGGGCTTTGTATCTACCACTCCGCTGTGATATAACTAGCGGTCACGGTCACGTGGCTTTCCGTTGCCCTGGAGGTTCACCCATTTGTAGCAACAGAAAATGCCTGGGAATAGTTCAGCCATAATTTTAAACTTCTCCTGCTCATACATGCTTGGAACGATCTTGTCACTGAAGTGGACGCGCAACGAGATATCATAGCGTGGCTGAAGCACGTTCATCACAGTTTAAACCCCTTGTTTTGCACAACGGAATACGGCCTCCCGTCTGCAGCTAAACACCCCAGTAGCTTTTGTAATAGCTTTAGCCCGGTCGGACTGGGCAGCAAAGGGCAGCTTAAATGCCGCAAACTCCTCTGCTCCGCCACTTGGACCGCTAGCGCTGGCCATAGCTATCGCTTGACAGACTGACCATGCACACCATACACATACTTTTTTTTTTTTTCTTTTTCGAATCTTCGGATCACGTGCGTACCGAACCGTGGAGTGGGATCGGTTCGGATTTCGGATCAACCGTGATCCGTTGCACCACTAATATTAACTACTGCGTGGTTAAGATAAGTGTGGTTAAATATTTATAGTCTGTTTACTAAAACACGAAATTACTAAATTTAAATTAAGTTAATCATATCAGAAGTGTTTTTCATTGTGCTTGGAGCTATGCAGGAAAACGTTTCCCATTGTAGTTTACCACAAGAGAACACAAGCCAGAGCAAAACAACACTGCCCTTACATGCCTTATAACTGTACCAAAACCAGACGTCCACTACTAAATTAATTTGAAAGAAAATGTACCAGTAGTTTTAAATTTCATGCATATATAACGCCACAGATGTCCACATAGTGAGCTGAACTTTGCTAATCAGCAGTCATTTGCATCAAATAGTTTGCCACATCTGTGCACTTTAAGTTTCATGCTCATAGTGTAGTGAACTGCTAATGGTTAAGACTGGATTATATTTTCTCAATTTATTTATTTTTTTGTCCCTTTGTTTCCTCAGACCTCCAACAACAACATGGCTGTAAGGAAGAGGAGGGTCTGGACGATCAAGAAAGGAACCAGGAGGACCCAGCGCTTCCACAGATTAAAGAGGAACCAGAGGATCTTAGCAGCAGTCAGGAGGTAGATCGGATTGTACTAAAGCAGGAGGCTGATCCCTTTATAGTGACTGCTACTTATGAGGAAGGTGAACCAGAACCAAATGGTGACCAACTCCTTTCTCATAACTCTCCTGATTCACAGAGACGAGATCAGGAAGAAGGCGAGGATGTGGACTCAGGATCAGCAAGAAATGCTGAGCTGAAGAAAAGGAACCATCACAGAAATGGAAGTCACAGTACCATAGTAGACATCTGTTCAGTGTCAGATAGTCACTGTAAAGCTAACACAAGTAAAAAGTCTGTAAAATGTGGAACTTGTGGAAAAACCTTCCCGTTTAAATCCAAACTCACTACACATCTGAGAGCGCACACAGGGGAGAAGCCTTATTTATGTAGCACCTGTGGAAAAGGATTCAGTTACAAATCACATTTGAAATGTCACCAAAGAATTCACACAGGCGAGAAGCCTTATTCTTGTACAACCTGTGGAAAAAGCTTCATTCAGATGCCCCAACTGAAAATTCACGAGGATCCACACAGGTGAAAAGCCGTATTCTTGTAGCACATGTGGAAAAAACTTTAGTGTCTTGTCAGCCTTCAAAACCCACATTAGAATTCACACAGGTGAGAAGCCATATTGTTGTAAGACTTGTGGGAAACGATTCACTCAGAAATCTGGACTGGAACCTCATATGAAAATTCACACCGGTGAGAAGCCACATTCTTGCATTACCTGTGGGAAAAGCTTCAGTCATACGACGTCCTTGAAAACTCACATGAGTATTCATACAGGTGAGAAGCCACATTCTTGCATTACCTGTGGAAAAAGTTTCAGTCATATGATGAACTTGAAAACCCACATGAGAATTCATACAGGTGAGAAGCCATATTCTTGTAGCACCTGTGGGAAAAGATTTAGCGATTCATCAGGATTCAAAAAACATAAAAGGATTCATACAGGTGAGAAGCCCCACCCTTGTAACACCTGTGGAAAGAGATTCAGTGACATGACGAATTTGAAAACTCACATGAGAATTCACACGTCTGAGAAGCCACATTCCTGTAGCAATTGCGGGAAAAGTTTTGTACAGATGATACACTTGAAAAGGCACATGAGAATTCATACTAGTTAAGTTTTAAAATGTGCAATGTACTTTTTTTTTTTTTTTTAGAGAGAAAAACAAGAATAGATAAATAATTTATTGACACTTGTATTCTATAGCCAAGATTACATCACTCTATCCAAATGCTGGAAAGTGACACAAATAAGTAAAAGTCATTATGGATTTGAACAGTGTTGTCCGTTATTTCCCAATGTTTTCTTTATATTTGACACTGTTTACATTAAATCAGAAAATGTTGTTTTAATTATTTAAATAAATGTATCTTTTAAATTTTTTTTGCAAATGTGGGCTTTTTATTTCTTTCAGAGAGAGATATAGAATGAGAAAGATTTTTTTTACTTAGATCTTAGAATGATACTGTCATGGCTGCAGTGGCAGACGTGTGGGGAGTGTGAGAGAGGACCCACACGCTGGCACTGGCTTGGACGTGAGCGAGCTTTATTTACACACTGGTGGCACAAACAGAAACACGGCGAGCAAAACAAAACCTAAAGGTGACCTAAACTGGGAATGACTAACAAAACTAACCTGAACGGGCGACTCAGGGAGAAAACGCAGGGAAGAAACACAGACAGACTGGCAACGAACATGAGAGAACACACACTGTAAAGATTTGGGAAAGATGGGAAAAGATTTGGTGACTTATCAGCATCCAGAAAACACAAGAAAATCCACACAGGTGAAAAGCCGCATTCTTACAGCACCTGTGGCAAAGGATTTATTCAGATGATGCACTTGAGAAGGCACATGAGAATTCATACTGATTAAAAGTGTAAGAATGTGGGAGAGCGTAGATGTAGTACTGTGATGATGGTAGAGTTCACATGTGTAAGAAGCCAAATCTCTCCAGCACCTAAAAGGCAATATGACCCCTTTTTTTCTGTTTTGGGGGGGCAATTATGGTATAATTATTTATTGGCTTATTCTTATGATTTTGAAAAAAGCCTGATTTCATATTTAATTAAACTGACAAAATTAATTCGTTATTATTTTTCTTGTTATAAACTGTAGAGCTGACAAGCATCGGTTCTAGATGGAGCCTTTTAAGTTCCAAAAGTTTTGGTTGAGAGAAATGAGCACAAAAAATATTACTTGAGACATCTACACGCCCACATTAAAGCACTGAAGGTTTGAAAGCCTGATCCATACTGGTTGCTGGTTTACTTCTCACAAAAGCTTAAAGACTTTACTAATCTGTAGTCACATTTACATAAAACATGTTAAAACACTTCCAGCAGACCACTGAACTTCCTCAGTAGATACAGTCTCTGTGATCTTACCAAAAACAGAATTTGGGTGAAATTTTATATTCTTTTTTAAATATAATTTTAGGCTCTGGAAGTGATGGTCATCAATTATAGATGGAGATTTCTACCCTGTTTCACTAAACATCTGTGTTATGGAAAAAACATTTACAACCAGGTTTTGATTCCTTTGTTGTTCAGTGAGGAGGACTAAAGGCTGGAAAATGACATGTTAGATATATATATATGTTATATCAATATGGACATCTGCCATGCAAAATTTATTTTCACAAGATTTCAGCATGCACTGAAAGGTTGTGAATTTTTTAAAGTTTAAATAAAGATTTCTTTATGTGTAAAATATGGGAGAAACCTAACAGTGTTGGGCCTTATTTCACACAAGCTTTTCTTTGCCTGACATTGTCTTAGATTAATTCAGATACTTGTTTTTTGTTTGTTTTTGTTTTTTTGGTTAATTGTGCCTCAGTCTGTGTTACAGTTCCTGTTTAGCTGTCCTAGCTCCAGCATTTTATGCAATGAGACACACATATGATGTTCATTTAGTGCAGCTGTATAAACTGCATAAAAATGTAATAGTAAGTGTCAGTGCTCCCCAGGGCAGCTGTGGCTACAATGTAGCTTGCCATCACCAGTGTGTGAATGTGTGTGTGAATGGGTGGATGACTGAATGTAGTGTAAAGCACTTTGGGGTCCTTAGGGACTAAGTAAAGCGCTATACAAGTACAGGCCATTTACCATTTTTTTTTTAGTAATTATGAAAACTCTAATGAGATGAATGCATTGAACAACCTGTATATGTGATGGAAAAAAACAACTTTTTGTGCTAACGTGGAGTTTTTGTCAGAGATTTCCAGTATGTTTTGTTTTAACTCATCTTTTGTGGGGGGCCTTTGTAATTTATCAGTGATACTTTGATGAAAGAGAACCTTAGGCTCATTTCAATCCCCGTTTTTTTTTCAGTTTTTATCTTTTACTGGGCTGTACTGCAGTGCCTCAGCTCCTTCTGTCTGAAACTTGTAGTTTTAGCTCTGCCCACTGTTAAAGCCCCTTTCCTTGCTTCCCATTAGCTCGGGGACACAGCTGCAGTTAAAGATAATTTACTTAAAGGATAAAAATATGGAAGCACCTCTACCGCCAGCCCAATATTTGCCTTATTTTTGAAATTATATAATTTACTGTAATCTGTCTCTATAATGTGATCACACCAGTGCTGAAGGAACAATAGCAGTCTATGGAGCAAAGCAAAGCATCCACATGTTATCAAGGAAACACCCTTTACTGTAAAATGAGGGAACTAGTTTCATGTATGATTTTTATGTTATTTGGAAGTCTGTGGGCTGGTGGTGTGATGGAGAACTATTTCAGTTGTAGAAGATGTGAGTCTACAAACTCGTCCAGCAACAATATCCGTCCTCTGAGGTTTTGTGTCAGAGATCTGAGACTCTCAGGTCCTCAGTCCTCCAGATGAGCAGGTATTGTGTCCTTCTTCCCTGAAACCATGACTTCCTCCACAGAATCCAGACCACATTCACTCAGCCACTCTATGCCTGACTTTAGCCTGACTTTAGCTTAGAGACATTGCTGAGTTCATTAAACTTCAGTCTTTCATGTTTATAAGGTTTGGGGAAACCTGCAGTCAGCTGAGACTGAAGAAGTCACTTGGATGAGTGATGAAACGTTTCTCCCACAAAACGCTACGTCCAGATGAACAGATTCAACTTTTGGAGGTTTCATGTTGTAGTTAGTTTAAATCTGAGATTTGCAAAATCATGTAATTCAATTTTATTTACATTTTACAGTGTCTCCGTTTCCTTTTACTTTCTTTTTTTTTTTTTTGGAATTGGGGTCATATTTTCTCTGCATAACTTCTGTGGCAGTTCTGCACTACACAGATATCAGTTCTCAGTTAAACTTGAATTTGCCGAGTAGGTAAAATTCTGTTTTAAAACAGCTGTTTCCTAAGATTGAAAGCAAAAATAAATAAATACATTTTCAAGATAATAGCTCCAAACCAATGACTACAGTCATTGCTCCAAGCATGAAGTTTTGGTGCCTGTGTCCATGTTACCAGCTGCACTGTAAGGATTTGTTTCTGATTGGAATTCTCAGCCTGAGCTGAAGGGGGCGCTCCTTAAGCTTTCCGCAGATCCAACACAAGACGAGGACGAACGGAAACGATGCGTCTGTGTTACGGCTCAGCAATGTCTTCAGTTCAGTATTTGAGAGACTTCATCAGGGATAGATTGACTGGCGTTGCTGAAGAAATCTTCTCAGAGGTTAAAAAAACGATCGTCCGGTATGAGGAGGAAATCAACTATCAGCTCAGGCTGCTGGATATCAGCCGGAAACCTGAGATAAAGTTACACATAATCGGTATGTAAAACTGGGATGACTCACGCAGCACCTAAATCACAGCCCAGTTTGTAGAATAAAATCAAGGAGCAGCTCTGAGGTTTCTTATTTATAAAATAATAGAAGTGCTTCTCTTTGTCTTAAACGATAAGCGGCTAGCGGCAGTATTTAGGCTGGGCCTTGTAATTTAAAGTTAATGTTTTTAATACGACCGCTTCTGTTTATTCCCAGCAGATACACGTGAGTGTAGAGATTATGGAAACGATACCCGATCTGTTATTAGTATTTTAACCATCCATTTACTTTAACAACCAAGTATAATAATTACTCATCTCATTTCATTTATAACTTTCGTGTAAGTGAGAGATGAAGACTGAGACTGTTAGTTGAGCTGTATCAACATAAAGAGAGCAAACTGTGCTGTAAGTTCTTTAAATACAATCGCTTTCAAAGAAACAATAATAGGCAGAGGTTTTCATCTCTTACACCCGTCTTTAATATGAAATTGAGATCATATTTGCTGCATCCTCACTTTAATTTGACCAAGAAACTGACAGAGTATTCCTGCTGTAAAACAAACGAACAAATGTGTGAATGCCTAATTAAAAATGAATGCACTCATTTCCAGGTGAACTAAAACAATTCGCATGACAAATGTGCTTTTCCACTCAGACTTCTGGTGTAAAAAATCTCATAAACAACACAATAAATGCTTGCAGGTCCAGTATAACCGAAACTGAGTAAAATATCATGCCTGTGTCACAAGATATGGAATCCACAGCAGAATACAGTGTAAAAAAAAGCAAGTGAGGGATCGGGGAAAGTTCACGGCATTCTCTCTCTGGCTGCATTCCTCGACTGTTGTCTAGGAAAGTTTTCTTGGCATCAGGGCAACATTGGTTTGAGGCAAAAATTACAGTTTTTCAGATGTTCCACAAACTTCTTCCAGATCTTTATCATTCAGGGTCATTTTACATCACCCTCAGCAGGGGCTCAGCAGTCTCTGCTCCAAGTAGGTTTAGCTGTTTATTACACTTTTACACTACATTATTACACACTTAACAAGATCACATATTTGTTTCAACAGCTAATCAAACTTTATAATTTAATTCAATTTCTTTTAATTTAGCTGCTTTCTATATTGTGGTTGCAAACAACACATTTGTCCTTGAGAAGCCCTTAGGGCAAAATTATGGTTCCGCAATGGCAGTACCTTAGCAGTCCGTTGGCAGACTGTGGGCAACTACTCATAGCCCATCTGTCTGCAGAGATCATCTGTGTGTACAACCAGTCTTTGGTCCACTCATGTTTGTGCTGTTATTAGTCTATCTGCCAGGAGAAGATTGAAGATAGACAACAAGGGCCGACATCAACCGAGTGTTGATGTGTTGTGGTTTTCTTTCCTTTAATATCTAATAATAATATACATTTACATAGAATTTTTTCATTTCTACTTCTTTAGGTTGGTATATTTTGCTTCCAGTAGGCTGTTTAATTCAAGAAATAAATGTGTATGATCTGTCTCATGAAACACATGCGATCGTGCAAAAGTTTAGCATGGAGCTGCACTGTTTGCATTACAGTTGCAATCACCTGTTTATACTAAATGCATGTCCATGTTATGATAATGTATATACAGCATTACAAAACAATGTTTTGATTAAAAATAAATAGATTTAATGAACCCTACTGATCAGACTCGTGCCTGTGGACCTCAGTAATATAGTTCACAGGTATGTGACTTCCTTAATGTGCCACTTACCTACTCTGAGTGTCTTCCCCTCCAACAACAGAAAAGCACATAACTGTGGTGTGGGCCTCCGTTTGTGAAGGCACCAGTGCCCAACATAAGTGGGGATTGAAAGTGTGACAACTTTGCTAATAAGACTGTCAGAACTCATAGGAATACCCTTGAAACATTTCACTCATATGTGGGGGACATGGTTACATATGCTGGGATATATTTGTTCAGGTGTGTGTTTTTCCATCATCACATTAGTAAATGTTTTCTTGTGTGTTTTTGTTCCTCAAGACCTCCCACACGAAGATGAATGTAAGGAAGAAGAGGATCTGGATAACCAGCAGGTCTGTAACCAGGAGAGCCACTCCAATCTGGACCAGCAGGATCCAGATTCTCAGCAGACTAAAGAGGAAGAGGAGGAAATTTGCACCAGTCTGGAGGGAGAACAGCTTGTACTGAAGCACGAAGGCAAAGGCATCCTCGTCTGGGCCAGGGAAGACCAGGACGGAGTAAGTGACACCAACTGGAAACCTGAAATAAACTTACACAGAACAGGTATGTAAAACTGTAAAGGTCTTAGAAAAATAAATATGACTCAATTTGGATGCTAATCAGAGCTCGGAGTTACTTTTAGGAAGAATTTAAGGACTAACTGCAATAAGTAACTTTAATGCATTTCCAAAAGTTGAATCTGTTCATCTGGACGTAACGTTTTGTGGGAGAAACGTTTCGTCACTCATCCAAGTGACTTCTTCAGTCTCAGCTGACTGCAGGTTTCCCCAAACTTGACCAAATGGTCATGGGAATTTGCATAATTATGATTAAGGAACTGACCTCACAGCCCATTGTTCCTTCAGTGGGCTGGTTTCAGTCATTATGCAAATGTACTGTTTATAAGGTTTGGGGAAACCTGCAGTCAGCTGAGACTGAAGAAGTCACTTGGATGAGTGACGAAACGTTTCTCCCACAAAACGCTACGTCCAGATGAACAGATTCAACTTTTGGAGATTTACTTTCCTGGATGATTGAGAATGCATCAAGAAGTTTTGAGATTACTATACTATTATAAGCTGAAAATGAGATTCAGTGGATTTTAATTCATCCTCTTTGTGGCAAAGGTGCTCAATAAATATAGCAAAACATGAGCACAAGTTAATAGCAGCAGAAGCTACAGTGTAACAAAGTGAAAGTTTTTCCTACGTAGAAGAATTTTTGACACCCGCCAAAATAAAACCACAAGAAACAAAATTATACCTGAGTGTAAAAAATCCAAGCATTCTGCAAATGTGTTTACTCAAACACCCAGCGGTTAAAGATGCAGAACATGAGCTTGAATATGCCCGATTTCGAACAGTAAGCTCACAAGCCTTCGTTATGACAATGTTAATGTTTCAGCATCTGTGTCCAAGTCCTTACTGTGCCCTCTCAGTATCAGAGAAAATAAAGACCCAACAGATTAACTTTTGTTTCTAATAAGAATGTAATTATAGCAGGAAATCCAACACGTTTATTGCTGTTAGAATCATCTGCAGCTAACGTTTAATCTTACACTTCCTCTGGGAACATTATCAATATTTTGATGATGAGCCAATTTCACGATAAAATTTTTCTATTTTACATACTTACCTGTTTTTGCTGTCACATGACTATGCAGGCATAAAATAGTGACACAAAAGTTGCACATTTGGAAAAATCTAAAGCAGCCTTTATTTATAAACCATTTTCCAGTCCACTTGTCTTCATGGTAAAAGTGGAGGTTTCTTCCTGTTAAAAGGGAGTTTTTCTTTGGTGTTTACGCTCAGTGCTTGCTGTACAGCTGCATTAATGATGCTTCTTCATCCTACCATCATGAACAATCCTTCCTTCCTGAATGTAGACAGTGGCATTATTTCAGAGTCAAGCAATGCTTTATCGAGACTACTACGGATGAAGATTAAAATGTATTTTTTTCAGATGTTTCAGTTTTTTCTTTTTCAATTTGTCCCTTCAGACCTCCAACATCAGCATGTCTCTAAGGAGGAGGAGGAGGATCTCACAGACCAGCAGGTCTGTAAGCAGGATAAGAACTCCAGTCTGGACCAGGATGACTCAGAGCCTCCACAGATTAAAGAGGAAAAGGAGGAACTCTGTACCAGTCAGGAAAGGGAGCAGCTTGGACTGAAGCAGGAGTCTGATAATTTTGTGGTGACCCACGAGGAAAGTGATCACAGTGAACCAGAAGCACACAGTGACCGGAAACTGTCTTGCAACTCTCCTGGACCAGAGAGTCAGTGTAACACTGACACAAGTAAAAAGTCTGTAAAGTGTGACACTTGTGGAAAAACGTCTGTAAAATGTGACACTTGTGGAAAAGCTTTTCACGATAAATCCAGACTAACTAAACATTTGAAAATTCATACAGGTGAGAAGCCACATTCTTGTAGCACCTGTGGAAAAAGATTCAGTCAAATTATAAACTTGAAAACTCACATGAGAATTCACACGGGCGAGAAGCCATATTCTTGTAACACCTGTGGTAACTCATTCAGTCAGAAATCAACTTTGGCACATCATATCAGAATCCACACAGGTGAGAAGCCACATTCTTGTAGCACGTGTGGGAAAACATTTACCTGGAAATCAGAACTGAAACGTCATTTGAGAATTCACACAGGTGAGAAGCCGTATTCTTGTAGCACCTGTGGGAAAACATTCAGTCGAAAATCAACATTAAAAACCCACGTGAGAGTTCACACAGGTGAGAGGCCCTATTCTTGTAACACCTGTGGGAAAGAATTTACGGTTTCATCAACATTGAAAACTCATATAAGAATTCATACAGGGGAAAAGATACACTCTTGTAGCATATGTGGGAAAAGATTCATTCAGATTATCCATTTGAAAAGACATATGAAAATTCATACAGTTTAAAGGTTTTTACTTACAAAATGTGGGAGAGCTTTAGTTATGATAACAATAATAATAATAATAATAATAATAATAATTATTATTATTATTATTATTGTTGTTGTTATTATTATTATTGTTATTGTTATTATTGTTGTTATCTCCACAGTAATAATCTAATAATTGTTATTTATATTTATTCCTTAGTCATTTTCTGAACAGGTTTAAAAGCTGCTAGAAAGTAAGACAAGACCAAAAATATTATATCATTATGGATTCAAGGTCACTTCATGTGTTGTGGTGTTGACTTTCTTGAGGCGTAAACTTCAGCATGTGCCTGTCCTCTTGAACTGTATTTACAACTGTTGGTTCTTTTTTTAACTGAAGTATTTCAGTTAATTAATTGATTGAAATTTTTAAGGTGTAATCTCTGAAATATCAGAGCGTTCTGTCTTGTTTCACACTTTTTTTTCTCATATTGTTTTACATAAATTCAGAAAATGTTTTTTTCACTACTTGAACTTGCCTCACTCTGTTTTATAAGTCTACTTTAATCAATGATGCACACATATGATATTTATGTACTATAACTGCCAGTTTACAGTGGAAATTGCATGTAAATGTGACAGTAAATAACTTTTAATATGTTAGTCTCATCAATGCTTTTGACCCAAAATAGATCAGTGAGGGGACAATTAATTTATTTTACAGCATTGTTGATTTTGTATTTTCCATCAGACTGGTCAGTGGGCAGTGATTTCAGGTTAGTTTTACAGCATATGTTACCATGGTGATATACCTCAATAAGATGTAAACCACCTTTCTAGTACAAAAACCATACTGAGACTAGGTTAACCTAACCTGAATATGATGAAACCCTGCTTTGTAGTACAGAGGGATGTACCATGAATGGAGATTAAAAGGTTAGATTGTGTCAGTGGCTCTCTTTTTTTCCCCTTGCTAAATCACCAAGGTAACTGATTCTGAACACAAACCCTGCTCAGTAGCAGGTTATGTTCTGAGGTTTGATTTAAAAATCAGCTGGAAGTGCCACACTTTCACAGATTTTTTACCTAGAGTATGTTTTTAGTACAATGTATATTCTCTGCTGGGTGAAATGCATTATCTGTGGGCTAGATCATCAATTTACCAAAAGTCTTATCTTTTTTGCAACACTGATGCATTTTACTGTCAAACTGATTTGTACTTTATAGATTTTTATGGCCTTTTATCATTATTATCTGATTGGAGAAGGCTGCACTCATATAGGAATCACTTTGTATGGAAAAAGAATCATACGATGTATGCCCATTTATGTGAGTGTGTGCAAAGCTAGCTGTGGTCTATTCCCCACTTGAATCTCCTCATACAGTCCCAATCAAAAGTTTAAGACCACTTGAAAAATGGCAAAAAAAATATCATATTTTGCATGGTTGGATCTTAACAAGGTTCCAAATAGAGCTTCAACATGCAACAAGAAGAAATGGGACTGAAACAAAACATTTTTTTGAGCATGCAATTTATTGAAAAAAAAAATGCTTAAACTGAAACAGGTTGTTTTACAGTTTATCAAAAGTTTAGGACCACACCTCCAAAAAAACCCCATAAATCCCCCCAAAACAAAAATCGAAGTTCCAAACATAAACTTGGTAATGAGTAGCTCCACCGTTATTGTTGATCACTTCAAATATTTGTTTGATGCAAGCCCTTCCATGAGGTGAGTGGGAACATTTTTCCAAGTGGTGAAGACGGCCACACGAAGGACATCTACTGTCTGGAACTGTTGTCCATTTTTGTAAACTTCCCTTGCCATCCATCCCCAAAGGTTCTCAATTGGATTTAGATCAGGGGAATGGGCCAAAAAGAGTGGAAGAAGTCTCTTGTTCTGCCGGCATTGTGTACTGTAGTGTTGTCCTGTTGAAAAACCCAGTCGTTACCACACAGACGAGGGCCCTCAGTCATGCTCTCTGCAACATCTGGACATAGCCAGCGTTTGAAGCCCATGCACCTCCTGTGGCACATAGGAAACATCTCAGATGGGATCTGCCTGTCATGCCAGTAATGTTGGAAACCATCAGGACCATCAAGGTTAAATATTTCTCATCAGAGAATAAAACTTTCTATTACCTTTCAATTTCCCATGAGACAAGGCCTTTGAAGACCTTTTTTGTTTTTGAAGCCCTGCAGTCTCAGATGCTGTCTGATGGTTATGGGGCTGCAGTCGGCACCAGTAACGGCCTTAATTTGGGTTGAGGTTCGTCCAGTGTCTTGACAGACGGCCAATTGGATCCTCCAGCTGTGGTTAAACTGAGGGTGATATTAGTGTCATTCTATGTCCTGTATACGTTATATACAAGGTGAAGTGCCGCATGAATGTAACTGCAACAGTAAAGTTTCTGTTTCTGTGGACCACAGTTTTGGGCTCTCTATATTCTCATAGATACAACTTCAATGAGAAATAGTAGAGGGCAGCAAAAGACCAGTGTAGGATCCAGTCTGTGTAACTGAAGAAAAGAAGTTATGAAAGTTAGTTTGTGTGCTGAGTTTTATTTTGTTGTCAAGTTTTTTTCTTTTTCCTTTGTTTGTTTTTATCACTATCAGTAATTTCTCTGTTCATTTTTATTATCTGAATTATTGTAGAGAACAGAATCACTAATTTAGCAGATTTACATGATGACCTGAAAAGCATGACATTATATTTTCTTTGGGTTTTGAACAGAAAATGGGTAAACACATAGGAATCATTTAGTGCTTCTCTTCCTGGAATAAAGTCTGATAACCCTCACTCCTCTTCCTACTGTGAGGCAGAGAGAGCTGGAGGTGAGTCGACAAAACATCCAGCAGAGAATCCAGGACAGAGAGAAAGATGTGAAGCTGCTTCAGCAGGAGGTGGAGGCCATCAATCAGTCTGCTGATCAAACAGTGGAGCACAGTGAGAAGATCTTCACTGAGCTGATCCATCTCATCCAGAAAAGAAGCTCTGATGTGAAGCAGCAGATCAGATCCCAGCAGGAAACTGAAGTGAGTCGAGTCAAAGAGCTTGAGGAGAAGCTGGAGCAGGAGATCACTGAGCTGAAGAGGAAAGATGCTGAGCTGTCACACACAGAGGATCACATCCAGTTTCTACTAATGACCTGAGGAGGGCAGCAATGCGCCAGACTGATGTGACCAGTTTCCCGGAAATTCAGAAGAACAGCGGAAAATGCCACAACCCTTACTTATTACTTGTGTTCATGTGCCGTTAGCTCGCATAACAGCGAAATTCTTCAGCTGTTGAAGCAACAGTGAAAGTTCATAAAAGAAAGGCTGACTGCTGCTGAAGAAATCTTCTCAGGATTTAAAGAAACGATTGTCCAGTATGAGAAGATCAATCGTAAACCCGAGATAACAGTTAGTACAGGTATGAAAAAAAAAAACTAACGGTGTCACTGAACTAACACAGGTGCAGGACTCATGTAGGACCCTGATCAGAGCTCAGTTTGTAGGCTAACAGACCAAAACCGGGCGCAGTTCTTTAAACTGTAAACTTTGAGTGTTAAACATCCAGTGAAACACACACAAGTGACTTTAGCAGGAGATGAAATCACACATCAAACTCACATAATGAGAAAAAAAATTCCACTCCGTGCAGCGTGACTGCGTCTCACTCCGCGGCTATACGACAGTCCTCTGCGGCGGGTGGTGCACCTCACCTCCGTCAGCATCCGCAGACTTCCCGAGGTGGAGGCAGGCCTGTTTCTCTAACAGGTGTTGTATTACCAGGTGAGGGTGAGCAGATGTGTCACAGGTGCGGCTTTCCAGGACTGGATACCGACAAACCAGGAAGTAATCAGTGTGAATACTTCGCCTAAAAACGGCACTTTGTGGGGTTAGCTAAACACAGCAATCTGTCGTTCATATTGTTTAGAAGAAAAAAAACCCCCTCAGAGTTTAACTGGTGATACTCCCACGCGTAAGCATATCGCGAATACTGCAATAAGCAAATAACGGTGCCTATTCAAAACAGGCGAAAGTTATTTAACGGTACGGGAAATGTTCTTGTCTTCATTATTATTTTCCCACATATTGTTATTACTCTGATGTGACCTGAGGGTTGTCAAACTGAGAGACGAAGCGTCCAGTTTACATCAAAAGCAGAGTCCACTCCACTAGTGGCACCTGTGGGGAAGTGCCATTGCCTAAACAATATTAACCTGTGACACACCTGCACCTGGATTCCTAGAGCTTCCTGCTGTGGCAGGTATCTCTTATCAATAAGCAAGCTGCTGAAAGTAGTTTTTATGTGAGCGACATATTCATAGTCTTGCTGAGATATATTTGCTTATGTGTGTTCTCCTATAATCACATTAGATTTTTGTCTTGTGTTCATTTGCTCCTAAGACAACCAACAGTAACATGAACTGTAATAAGGGGAAGGGTCTGGATGACCAGCAGGTCTGTAACCAGGAGAGTAACTCCACACTGGACCCACAGGACCCAGAGCTTCCACAGATTAAAGAGGGAGAGCAGCTTGTAGTGAAGCAGGAGGCTGAGGGTATCATCATCTGGACCGGAGAAGAGCCGCTCAGACTGCTGGATACCATCTGGAAACCTGAAATAACGACATACAGTAAAGGTATGCTAAACTGCCCTTAAAAATAATGAAGTAACATTTCTTTTTCTTAGCATAGCAGGAATCTAAGGGCCAACTGCAATAATTAAAATTAATGCACCTCTGCAGACTGCAGTCGAAACGGTGGCTTGGTGGCTTTTTGACAGCAACTTTGACATGCAGCAGTGGCTTCATTGTTCTTATACACAAAACAAACAATTATCCACACGAACTACACAAAACAACACACTAACTACACTCCAAACATGCTACACATCACAAATCTCTCACATCTCAAAACTCACTCTCTCTTCCTACAACTGACCTTAGACAGTAAATGTGATGATAGTATTTAAGAAAAAATTATGGCGTATATTTTTTTATCATAACTCTGGTTTTACGTGGCCTATCAAGGTCAGAGCCAGAAAAGCAGCTGTACCTTATAACTCCATTCCCAAACTAAATTAAATTGGAAGAAAACCAATATCTTTAAAATTCATACATATTTAGTATCACAAACATCCAAATACTTTGCTGAGCTCAAAAATTTGCTTCAGTGTCCAATTAATTTGTCACATTTGTACACTCTAAATTTCAGTGGTACATGTGAGCAACAAGTTCACAGTTCACAACCATTAAAGTACTGCTAATCGTTAAAATTAGAATATATTTTTGTCCACTTGTCCCTTCAGATCTTGTGCAACAGTGTGTCTTTAAGCAAGAGGATCTGCATGACCAGCAGGTGTGTAACCAGGAGAGGAACTCCAGTTTGAACCAGGAGGACCCAGAACTTCCATGGATTAAAGAGGAACCAGAGGAACTTTGCACCAGTGAGGAAGGAGAACAGCTTTTATTGAAGGAGGAGACTGATACCTTTATGGTGACTTTTGATGAAAGTGAACCTGAACCAAACAGAGACCAGCTCCTTTCTCACAACTCTCCTGCACCAGAGAGCCAGGATCAAGGAGAAAATGAGCACATGGAATCAGAATCTACTAGAAAACTAGAGCTGAAGAACAGTAACAGTCTAAACAACTCTCCAGCGCCAGAAAATCAGTGTAAAACTGACAAAAGTAAAAAGTCTCTAAAATGTGACACTTGTGGAAAGACTTTTCAGTATGAATGTCACTTGACAAAACATGTAAGAATTCACACAGGTGAGAAGCCTTTTTCTTGTAGCACCTGTGGAAAAAGTTTTGCTCAGAAATCAGGACTGGAAACTCACATGAAAATTCACACAGGTGAGAAGCCACATTTTTGCAGTATCTGTGGAAAAGGATTCAGTCAGATGATAAACCTGAAAACTCATATGAGAGTCCACACAGGTGAAAAGCCATATTGTTGTAGCACATGTGGAAAAAACTTTAGTGTCTTGTCAGCCTTCAAAGCCCACATTAGAATTCACACAGGTGAGAAGCCATATTGTTGTAACACTTGTGGGAAACGATTCACTCAGAAATCTGGACTGGAACCTCATATGAAAATTCACACCGGCGAGAAGCCACATTCTTGCATTACCTGTGGGAAAAGCTTCAGTCATACAACGTCCTTGAAAACTCACATGAGAATTCATACAGGTGAGAAGCCACATTCTTGCATTACCTGTGGAAAAAGTTTCAGTCATATGATGAACTTGAAAACCCACATGAGAATTCATACAGGTGAGAAGCCATATTCTTGTAGCACCTGTGGGAAAAGATTTAGCGATTCATCAGGATTCAAAAAACATAAAAGAATTCATACAGGTGAGAAGCCCCACCCTTGTAACACCTGTGGAAAGAGATTCAGTGACATGACGAATTTGAAAACTCACATGAGAATTCACACGTCTGAGAAGCCACATTCCTGTAGCAATTGCGGGAAAAGTTTTGTTCAGATGATACACTTGAAAAGGCACATGAGAATTCATACTAGTTAAGTTTTAAAATGTGGAATGTACTTTTTTTTTTTTTAATAGAAAAACAAGAATAGATAAATAATTTATTGACACTTGTATTCTATAGCCAAGATTACATCACTCTATCCAAAAGCTGGAAAGTGACACAAATAAGTAAAAGTCATTATGGATTTGAACAGTGTTGTCCGTTATTTCCCAATGTTTTCTTTATATTTGACACTGTTTACATTAAATCAGAAAATGTTGTTTTAATTATTTAAATAAACTTATCTCTTATTTCCTGACCAGGTTGTGACATTGATTTTCATGACAGACAAACTTCAGTATGTGCTAAAGGGTTATAAGTTTTATAAATTTATATATATATATATATATGTATATGTATATACATATATATATATATATTAAATTCCTTGTGAATTTTTAAGTTTGAGGTCCCAAATATGAAACAACATAACAGTGTTGTCCGTTATTTCCCAATGTTTTCTTTATGTTTGACACTGCTTACATGAAATCAGAAAATGTTGTTTTAATTATTTAAATAAACATATCTCGATCTATATTACAGTTCCTGTTGACCTATTCTAGTTGCCTGGGTTTAATTAATGAGGCACCCAAATGATGTTCACATAGTTTGGTTGCAGGTTCACAATTCAAACTAACACTAAATAAATTGTGTTTGCAAGTCCAAATCAGCCATTATTCATATTTAATCTGGTGTATCATTTCTCTCATTAACATACTGGCTGACTTGTTTTCGGCTATTAAACACCTTTACTCTGTATTGATTTACTATTTATGCAATCCAATGAGACTGATTTATTGAAGTAATCAATTTAAATAATGAAAAGCATGAGCTTTTTTTTTTTTTGCAAATGTGGGCTTTTTATTTCTTTCAGAGAGAGATATAGAATGAGAAGGATTTTTTACTCAGATTTTAGAATTATACTTTTGTTACAAGGAATGTCTCACATAGCTTAGCATAATTTATTGTTGGAAGCAAGCTCAGCCTTAGACATCTGCAGCGGTATTAGTAAAACATATAACTACTGAATTTTCTTTTGATACCTTAAGAACCGTTCACCTGTAATAGTTTGGCTCATAAAAAGGTGTTTGGATGTGTGGTATGACTATGTCTGCTAGTAGTGGTTATAAAAAAAAATCTGTTGGCACTTGTAATTGTCAGCTAATGGTGAATAATTTGATAATTATAGAAGTAATAATATCTTCATCCAGGAAGGCATGCAGAAAGTGGTCCTAAAGTGGTTCACCTCATTTCTGGCGGACAGAACACTTTTAGTTTCAGTGGGAAACTTCCGATCAGATGTAGCGAAATTTTCATGTGGAGTCCCACAAGGTTCGGTTTTAAGCCCCCTGTTATTTTCACTTTATATTCTTCCTTTAGACCATATCATTAGCGGTTTCAAAAATATTTCCTACCATCTGTATGCAGACGATATCCAATTATACATCTCTTTTAAACCTTGGGAATTAGACAAGTTATCCACTCTAATGGACTGTCTTAAGGAAATTAATGTTTGGATGACAAACAATTCTTTGCAGCTGAACGCAGACAAGACCGAGTGCTTAATCCTTGCCCCAGAGAATATCAAGCCCCAAATTAGTCAACATCTGGGTGCCTTTTCATCCTCGATAAAAGCTACTGCTCGGAATCTTGGGATAACTTTTGATCAATCTCTGTCTTTTGACGCTCATATTAAATCTGTGAGCCGCTCCTGCTTCTTTCATTTAAGAAATATTGCCAAACTCAGGACTATTGTCTCAAAAGCTGAACTGGAGATGCTTGTCCATGCCTTCATCTCCTCCCGGTTAGACTATTGTAATGGACTCTTCTCCTGTGTATCTAAGGCTTCACTAAATCGCCTCCAAGCGGTCCAAAATGCTGCAGCAAGGTTTTTAACCCACAGTCATAAATTTTCCCATATCACTCCTATGCTAAAATCCTTGCATTGGCTTCCAGTTGGGTATAGATATAAGTCTAAAATCCTCACTTTTACGTTTATGTCTTTACAAGGTGAGGCCCCCACCTATATCACTGAGCTTCTCCAACCCTACTCTCCAAAGCGGATTCTTAGATCCACTGATAGTGGTCTTTTATCTATTCCACGGACCCGTCTGAAAACGAAGGGGGATCGCGCTTTTCAAACCCTAGCTCCAATACTGTGGAATTGTTTACCTCTCCCGCTACGCATCATCGACACTGTGGCTTCTTTTAAAAAACAGCTTAAAACACATCTGTTTAGACAGGCATTTGGGTAATGTTCGTGTGTAATATGTTTTGTTTGATATTTATACTGTCCTATTGCTTTGTTTGATATGCTTTTATACTTCCTTTATATTGATATATTGTTTGTTTGACATGCCTTTCATTCTCATGTGAAGCACTTTGTAACAGCTTCTTGTCTTAAAAAGTGCTATATAAATAAATTTTACCTTGCCTTTACCAGAAAGGTGAAGACATATCCAGATGTGGTGGCCCAACCAGTTAAAAAACTTGACAATGTGTGGCAACCAGACAATATAACATTTGTTTTTTATTTTTAGTAGTCTTCACAATATCAATGCCATTTATCATAAATTAAGTTTATATGACTTTTCAGGGCATTTACCTCTACCTTTCCTTCCACTATGAACTGAAAAGAAGTGAATGACTTGACTAGAAAAAATTGTTAATAAATAAACAGCTTTCTTACAGACACATTCAGATTGGTGAAATTAGTTTTGGAAAAGCACTTCAAAAATGTCATGAAACCTCCACTTTTTTGGTATTTTTTTGTGTACAGTGCTTATCGTCTTAACTTGTCATTTACCCTTTAAAAAAACTGTTTTAAACAGTCACTTTTCAACTTAAAATATAAAACATTTAACAAAAAATACCATCTTAAGAGTTGTACAAAGATATATAATTTTACCACAAGATTGCAGAAGTAGCTTATTACCTAGTGCTGGAATCCTTAAAAATAAAGATAACACATAATTGTTTTTAAACAAGGAGATTTTTTCATCCATTCATCCAACCATTTTCTTGCATTTATCCAATTTAGAGTCCTATTAAAAAACATTTAGCCAGTTATGTGGATGCATGTGCACAGATAAGGAGCTTTTCCCTCTAAAGAACTCTTAAATGTCCAACAAAAAAGCTATATTGTGAGCTAGATAAGCTATTGTCTTGATTTTAGTCAAGCTTTTAAATTGTTTAGACTCCGATACCTGGAACTTTCACTTAAGGTTCACTGAATCTACAATAACCTAATTACAATGTTATGAAAAAGTATTTGGCTCTTTTATAATTTCTCATTTTTTGCATATTTGTTACACTTGTTTCAGGTCTAATCAAGACTTGTTTTAATTCAGCTGTGATGGAAAGTTTTAGAGCATAAACAACCTGTTTAATGTCATGCCAAAGCATCTCAACCCAATTTAAACCCACTAGGCCAGTGCCAGGTGACCCTAAAGCCTTTTCCCTTTTTTTTTTTAACCATTTAGAGGTGGCTGGTTGTGTGTTTCCAATCATTATCCTGTTGCATAACCCAAGTGTGCATATTGAACATAAAAAATGAGAAACAAAAGCACTGATCCCATCGTAGGATCATAGTGATATCCACTTGTTTGTTGTTTATTGGATTTCTTATGTTTTTTTTAAACCTTCCAGGTAAAAGTCTAAAGAGCTTGGAAAGAAAAGCGTCTGGACTTCTTTAAGTTGCTTGAAGACATTTCACCTCTCATCTGAGAAGCTTCTTTAGTTCTAAGGTCAAATGGTGGAGAGTCTCAGATTTAAGTCCTAGGGGAGTGTCCCCCAAGGGGGTCATGAACCCCCTGTTGATCCTCTACCTAATCGCACGAGTCATTGTGTGAAAACGGGTGTAGGTCACAATCAGCCAAGGTTTCGGGTGAACCTGATGTGAAACCTAGCCCCACCCTATCAAGTGATTTCTTGAGGTCACAAGGCCCAGGATGTGAGTGGGCGTTAAGGCATCTGGGAAGGGATCTGAAATCTGGATTATAGATGGCAGACAGTTGGTGTCGTAAACCACCGCCTCTGTTCAAAGATGGTCATTCACAGTGGACATAGATGGCCTCTTTCACTCCTCTTTCAAACCATCTTTCTTCTCTGTCCAAAATGTGAACATAGGCGTCCTCAAAAGAATGACCTTTGGATGCAGATGGACAGCCAAGTCTTGTCCCGTGGAGGTGGCTCTTATATGTTATGCCATGATTTATGAAGTGGCTGTTTGGTTTCTCCAATGTAGAGGTCTGAGCATTCCTCGCTACATTGTACAGCATATACTACGTTGCTAAGTTTCTGTTTAGGAGTTCTGTCTTTGGGATGAACCAGGTTTTGTCTGAGTGTGTGGGTGGGTCTGAAGTACACTGGGATGTTGCGCTTGGAGAAGACTCTCCTGAGTTTTTCCGATAAACCGGCAACATAGGGGATGACAATGTTGTTGCATTTGTCTTTCTGATCCTCCCTAGATGGTGTTTGATCTTCTTTTCTGTGCCTCTTTGCTGACTTGACTGTTTTTATCCAAAACTTTGATGTGAGCAGTGAAGGCTTCTACTTCTTGGGTTTTGATTTTGACCCAGGTGTTGTCCACATATCTGTACCAATGGCTAGGTACTCTCCTTTTAAAAGAGCCAAGAGCCTTTCTTTCCACTTCCTCCATGTAAAGGTTGGCTACGATAGGTGACACCGGGGAGCCCAAGGCACATCCATGTTTTTGTTTGTAAAAACCCTCGTTGTGCTTGTGGGGTCTCGTTTTAAGGCTTCGTAGGTATTGTTGTCACTGAGGAGTGTAGTAATCTTTGTGTGGTAATAAGTTGTGTTTAGAACCACAGTGCACCTTCCTTTGTCAGCTGGTAATATGGTGATGTTGTGGTCTTTGCTTAGGGAAGCAACGGCCTTCTTTTCTTGTATTGTGGGGTTAGATGGAGGAACTTTAGCACTGGAGAGGGTGGCTGAAACTTTCATCCTGATTTGCTCTGCTTCTGTTTGTGATAATTTAGTAATCCTTATGGCGGTTTCTGTGGCTGTGATGAGGTCCAATATGGGAAACTGTTAAGGAGAAATGGCAAAATTGAGTCCGTTTACTAGCACTTTCTTTTCAGGATAAGTGAGATTCCTGTCTGAAAAGTTCTTCACCCATTTTCCTGACTGTCTTCAGGAGTGAAGTCTTCCTGTTCTTCTCTGTGTGGTGTAGGTTCTGATTGAGAAGTAAAAGTTTTTGTTAGTAAAGTGTGGAATTTCCTGAGTTGTCTTTCTTAAATTTCTTAAATCTGGGACTCTCCACTATTTGACCTTAAAACCGAAGAAGTTTCTCAGATCAGAGGTGAAACGTCTTCAAGCAACTTAAAGTAGTCCAGACACTTTTCTTTCCAAGCTCTTTACTGAGAACCTTCACAGACATATCTTCCAGGTAAAAGCTGAAAACATGGGTCACCTCCTCACCACCCCAGCTAAATCAACACAGGTTTTAAACTGTATAAGGTATCAGATAATTCACCTGAACAGTTTAAACAGAGCTTAAGTAACATGTAGGCTAAAGGACAGGAAGCAGATTGCAAAAGATGTGTTCTGTCATGGCTGTGGTGGGGTTAGCACACTAATAAATATATTTTGGTTTTGCCCTGATATACATGTAATTAATCCTCTGTTTTCAGTGGTAAATGTACAGATAGGAAAGGTTGCAGGCCAACCAATGCTACATTCATCATCGGAGAATAGGAGCAGTTCTTACACTATACGGAGCTGCTGGTGGTGAAGATAAAAATATGCTGGAAGGCAAGGTTCCTGCATGAAGAGGAGAAGGTTTGATAGTGTTTTCTTAAATGTTACTGAATTTTAAAGAACAGCTGCACTTAATAGTGTAATTGGGGGTACAGCAGGGAAGCTTGATGTATTCATATGACTTTATCTGTGAGACCTGATTGTACAGTTTAGCTAAATGGAGTTCTTCAGTTTGCAGTGCTGTAGTGTGATGCCCTGCAGTGGTGCATTTTTCTATGTGTTGATCACCTGTACCTGTTTCTAACCAGTGTGGTTACATTGAAGGTGATACTGTACTGTACATACTGTAAGCTATACTTTCTGTACAATGCAAAGTGCTGCATTAATGTAACTAGAACAAAGTTTTGGGATCTCTTCAGTCTCACACATGAGACAAGGTTTATTACAATAGTGTCATGGTCCTGAGTCTGTGGACTCAGTGGTTTTGTTTTGATTGTTATTATCTTTTGTTTCGATTTAATTCTGATTAAGATTTTTTAGTTCTGAGGTTTTGGTTTCTGTGTTCCCTCTGTACTGTGTTAGTATTGTGTCTCTGTGTTCATGTCATTTTCTGTTTTATTTTGACACTGCCATGTCCTACGTTAGTGTGTCTAGTTTTGCTCCTTTGTGTATATGAGCCCTGTGTTTTCTCCTGCTTGTTGCTGGTTCATCTGTGTTATCTCCCCTTGTTTCCCTGCGTCTCTGTTTAAGGTTTCAGGTTACTTTTGTTAGTTTATTCTGGTATAGGTTATCTTTAGGTTCTGCTCATCCCATCACCACTTCTGTTTGTATTTCCACTGTTTAAATAAAGCTCAATCACATCTTAAGACATGCCTGCATCTTGGGTCCTAATTCTCACACTCCACAAATAGGGCTTAACTGTTAAAAATAACTTGAATAAGAAACAGTAGAGGACAGTGAAAGGCCAGTGTAACATCTAGTCTTCCTAACTGAAGGAAAGTAAGTAATGTAGAATAATGTAATAGGTAATGTTTTCTTTTATTGCCGGGAGCAGTTTGGAAATTTCTTTCTTTATATTTTCTCTGTTGGTTTGTTTTTATAGCTAAAAACTAATGATGAAGAATAAAAAAGCCATAAAACCAAAAAAAGAATCCAAAATGAAACTCAGCACTTCCTCTCTATCCATGTTCCCTCCCCTTCTCATCTGCAGATATAGTGACTTGTAAGAGCTGACAGGCCCCATTAACTGTAGAAACACAAGTTTTTTTAGATCAGAGTTCAGAATAGTTTCAGTTATAAGGAAGTGAAACTCACACAGTCACTGACACTCAGAGAAGAAATGGCGCAGAACGGAGTTCAGCTGGACCGAGAAACTTTTTCTTGTTCGATCTGTTTGGATCTACTCAAGGATCCAGTGACTATTCCCTGTGGACACAGCTACTGCATGAACTGTATTAAAACCCATTGGAATACAGAGAATACAAAGAAAATCTACAGCTGCCCTCAGTGCAGACAGACTTTCACACCGAGGCCTGTCCTGGTGAAAAACACCATGTTAGCAGTTTTAGTGGAGCAGCTGAAGAAGACTGGACTCCAAGCTGCTCCTGCTGATCACTGCTATGCTGGACCTGAAGATGTGGCCTGTGATGTCTGCACTGGAAGAAAACTGAAAGCCTTCAATTCCTGTTTAGTGTGTCTGGCATCTTACTGTGAGAATCACCTTCAGCCTCATTATGATTCACCTACATTCAGGAAACACAAGCTGGTGGAGCCCTCCAAGAAGCTCCAGGAGAACATCTGCTCTCGTCATGATGAGGTGACGAAGATGTTCTGCCGTACTGATCAGCAGATTATCTGTCATCACTGTTTAATCGATGAACATAAAGGCCACAACACAGTCTCAGCTGCAGCAGAAAGGACTGAGAGGCAGAGAGAGCTGGAGGTGAGTCGACAAAACATCCAGCAGAGAATCCAGGACAGAGAGAAAGATGTGAAGCTGCTTCAACAGGAGGTGGAGGCCATCAATCAGTCTGCTGATCAAACAGTGGAGCACAGTGAGAAGATCTTCACTGAGCTGATCCATCTCATCCAGAAAAGAAGCTCTGATGTGAAGCAGCAGATCAGATCCCAGCAGGAAACTGAAGTGAGTCGAGTCAAAGAGCTTGAGGAGAAGCTGGAGCAGGAGATCACTGAGCTGAAGAGGAAAGGTGCTGAGCTGAAGCAGCTCTCACACACAGAGGACCACATCCAGTTTCTACACAACTACCCCTCACTGTCAGCACTCAGTGAGTCTACAGACTCATCCAGCATCAATATCCGTCCTCTCAGGTACTTTGAGAATGTGACAGCAGTTGTGTCAGAGGTCAGAGATAAACTACAGGACATTCTGAGAGAGGAATGGACAAACATCTCACTGACAGTCACTGAAGTGGATGTTTTACTGTCAGATCCACACACAGAGCCAAAGACCAGAGAAGGATTCTTAAAATATTCACGTGAAATCACACTGGATCCAAACACAGCACACAAACAGCTGTTATTATCAGAGGAGAACAGAAAAATAATAGCAATGAATCAACAACAGTCTCATTCTAATCATCCAGACAGATTCACTGAATGGTTTCAGGTCCTGAGTAGAGAGAGTCTGACTGGACGTTGTTACTGGGAGGTGGAGAGGAAAGGGATAGGAGTTTATTTAGCAGTCACATACAAGAATATCAAAAGATCAGGAAATGAATGTGCATTTGGACGTAATGACAAATCTTGGGCATTAGAATGTGATACAAAGAGTTATACATTTTGGTACAACAATTATAAAACTCCTGTCCCAGGTCTTCCATCCTCCAGAGTAGGAGTGTACCTGGATCACAGAGCAGGTATTTTGTCCTTCTACAGCGTCTCTGAAACCATGACTCTCCTCCACAGAGTCCAGACCACATTCACTCAGCCGCTCTATGCTGGACTTTGGCTCTACTCTGATTACGGAAACAAAGCTGAGTTCATTAACCTTAAATAGACTAAAGTATTTCATTTTGTTGTGTATTTCTTTTCTCTCCATCATTGTTGTGACATGTCTTCGCTGCACAGAGCTCAGCTGTCAGTCAAACATTATGGGGGGTACCTTGACATCTTCTTGTTATTCTCTTGATGTTTTTGAGGGTTTTTTTAGGTCGAGCTCTTTCCTGTTTCTTGATTTTTATTTACAAGCCAATATTCTGTCCTTCTACAGCCTCTCTGAAACCATGGCTCTCCTTCAGATTCCAGACCACATTCACTCAGCCGCTCTATGGTCCGATTATACAGAACTGTAACAGCTGCAGAGCTCTGTGAACTCAGATAGACGGGGGAGATAGATGGATAAGTCTATCTACGTTACTTTCCCTGCTCCATTTCTCTTTGTCTCTCTCTTGCTGTCACTGTTTCTCACTACTGTTGTGCCACGTGGAAATGCACCTGCAGTTACATTGAAGGGCAGTGTCTTTCTCTAAAATGAACTGACAGCCCGGATAGTCTGCATGACTATAACACAGAATATCTGGGCTGTCAGTTAATTTTATGGTAACTCAAGTGGTTTAAATTGGACTTTATAATAGCTACAGATACAGTAGGGTACATATCTGTCCTACCTCTGGTATTTCTGGAGGGGGCACTGCTTTTTATCTTTAGGGGCCTGATGTGTCCAATATTGTGTCTCCATAAGCTTCTGCTGTTTGATGCTTTCTGGTATTTCAGCTACATTCAAGTCAAAGTGGTTTAACCCGCAGCAACCGATCATTGAGCTTTTGTGGGTGTGTCCTGCCATCTCTCCTGCATTAGGTGCCACCCTTTTTGTACACCTGACTCTAATCAGTGATCAAGCACATTTAAGAGAAAAATGAGAATTAGTACCAGAGAGCCTTGTTGGTTTTGAGCTGTGTACATGTGTGGTGGCTGCTTGGTCCTGCTCTGTGGTGAGGAGTGTGTTTCGGTGACTTACTTTTCAGTTTAGTGACCAATTCCTGTTGTTTTTTGTTTTCCTTCTTTAAACGGTTTAGTGGCTTGTTCATCTCTTTTAGTTTCATCATGAATAGGAAAATTAATAAAACTCTTTAACAATTTTGCATCCCTGTCTCCTTTTTTCAACCCAAACATCTTTTGTTTCTTCCCCCCACTTCCACTGGACCTTTTAGGGGAACGTAAAATCAATATAGTGTTTTATGTAAATATTACTTACTTTGAAAAAAAGGACAGCTGCAGTCTTAATAATGTGGTTGGGTGTACAGCAGGGGAAGCTTCATGCCCTCAGTTCACTGCATCTAGGAGACCTGACTGCACTTTAATTGTGTAAAGTTCTTCAGTTTGGAGTCCTAAAGTGTTACGCTCTGCAATGGTGCAAATTTTTTTACATGTTGTCACCTATACACCTGTTTTTTCTGGCAGTGTAGTTACACTGTACTACTGGTTTGTACTGAGAAGTAAACAAAAAAGAAAAAAAACCAATTACTTATGACACTAATGTGTTTTTTAAACGGTCTCCCTGTTTATCAGCTAAGTTTTCTCTGTTCATTTGGAATATTTGAATTATTTTAAGGAAAAGAAATACTGCATTCAGCAGATTTGCACAAGAAACTGACAAGAGTGTTTTTTTTATGTCGCAACAGATGATGTCATATTTTTACTGGTAGGAATTGCTCAGCACAGTTTACAAAGCATCTTCTTTTCTTTGATATCGAATGTGAAACTTGTCACACCTTTCTACACAACTCAGTTAGTTTTTATTTGTTTACAAAAGTGTGAATACAAAAAGTGTGTGCATTAGTTTTTATTACGCTATCGCCTTGTTTTTGTCAGAAAAAAAGGTTGTTGACAAAAATTATGAAAATTACCAGTGCACAAAATTCACACTACTGTCAACATGCTTTCTTGTTTCCTGCTCGTCAGATCTGGAGGTTGTAGATGGTGGAACCAACATGTTGTGACATATAAGAGCTGACAGACCCCATTCACTGCAGAAACCCATGTTCTTTTGATCAGAGCTCAGTGTAGTTTTAGTTTCAGGAAGTGAAACTTAGAGTCACTCACATCATGCCTGTTCTGTTGAAAAACACCATGTTAGCAGTTTTAGTGGCGCAACTGAGGAATGCTGGACTCCAAGCTGGTCCTGCTGATCACTGCTGGACCTGAAGATGTTGCCTTTCATTTCTACACAGAGAAAAAACTAAAGGCTTCAAGTCCTGTTTAGTTTGTCTGGCTTCTTACTGTGAGAATCACCTTTAGCCTCAGTATGATGTTGTTCCATTAAAAACAAAAAGAAAAGAAACACAAGTTGATAGATCCCTCCAAGAAGCTCCAGGAGAACATCTGCTCTCGTCATGATGAGGTGATGAAGATGTTCTGCCGTACTGATCAGCAGAGTATCTGTTATCTCTGCTCTGTGGATGAACATAAAGGCCACGACACAGTCTCAGCTGCAGCAGAAAGGACTGAGAGGCAGAGAGAGCTGGAGGTGAGTCGACAAAACATCCAGCAGAGAATCCAGGACAGAGAGAAGTACTGTGACATCTGTTTTTTGTTTTTGTTTGATTTTTTTAGATGGAGCTCTTTTCTGTGCCTTTTTTGGAGACTATCACTGCTTCTCTTGCTCCAAATGTTTGTTATATATTCATACTGATGTATTTACCATTATACAAACTTGGACCAATCATTAAACTGACCACGGAGACTTTAGGAAGTCTTCTAAGTGCAGAAAGCTGTCACAAAGAGAAAATTAGCAAAGGGCGTCACCTGGTGGGTAAATACAGACATGACAACAAGAAAAGGTAAACCGCACAGACGTGACAATGACTGAAAATGTGTTTTTAGAAAAATATGTTTGAGATAATGCACACATTTTTTGAAACATATTCTCCCCCATGCAATAAGATCTTTTTTAATATAACTTATGGTGTACAGAGCTGGTATTTGACCCCTTCCTGATTTCTCTCTTATTTCTACATCTATTTGTTTTTGCATATTTGTTTGCATATTTGTTGTTCAAATTTACATGTTTCAGATCATTAAACAAATGTTATTAATATACAAAGATGACTCAAGTAAATCCAAAAAGGAATTTTTAAAACAGTGATTTCAAGTATTAAAGGAATAAAGCTATCCAAACCTAAACCAAAGTCTGAATTTAAATTAGACTGAGCTGCTTTGGCATGACCTTAAACAGGCTATTCACCAGACTCAGGCTGGTGCACTGTGGTTTCATTCATGGGTTGGCATTTATTAGTGGTCATCATATTGAAAAAATGCACATGTGGAAAGGCAGAATGTGTTAGGCAGGCTTTTATGATCGGCTCCAACTATGCTGAGAAAAAAACTTTATGCATAGACTATTCCTTGGATCAATATTTCACCTGGATTATTGGAGAGTAATACATTCAGGTTTCTCCAAAGTACCAGTGAGGGGCTCGCAAGTAACGCGTTGAAATTGTACGAATGGCCTGAAGGGGGCAGCAATAACATTTTGATGCATCTAATCTGCCGGAAATTAACAAGAAAAACAATAAGAACGGAAATGACGCACGCTTACTACTTACCTCTGTCTTCAAGTGAGAGTTTACCGAGGCGAGACTAACTGTTGTTATCGAAGACATTTTCTCAGGTTGCAAAACGATCGTCCGGTATGAGGAGGAGATCAACCATCAGCGCAGACTGCTGGATATCAGCCGGAAACCCGAGATAAAGTTACACATAAATTGGTATGTAAAACTGTGACGATCACAATGAACTAACGCACGAATACGACTCATGTAGGACCCTGATCGGAGCCCAGATTGTAGACAGAAAGAGTAAAATCAGTGAGCAACTATGACCTGTTTGTATAGAAATAACACAAGTTCCCTTTTAAACGGTATACTTATTTTAGCGTTACACACGAGGAAGTGATTTTACTGGAAGGCTTTGCGTGTTAAAGTCAAACAGAGACAAAGAACGCTTCTGCTTTCTGCACGGTGCCGTAGGTCTCTCTCAGCATCGCCATGTGGCTGTTGTGCAGGTCTTCCCAGCTACGATATACACTTTGGAGAAGCACAAAAAAATAAAATAAAAATAAAACCTAGTGCGCGTCTACATTGCTGTTTACGGCCAAACGTACCTCCACAAATTGTTTGTGTGGTGCCTTTAGGTGTACATCGTAAAGTCAGAAATTCGGACCATACAAATTTCTTATTCTTAAATATACTTGTTTGTGATATGCACATGTTATTCCCCCTTTTTCAGTTTACTGTTGTGATTTTAATATTTCAACCAAGAGTTATTTACATACTTTTCTGTCTCTTTAAATTTTTAAATATATTATGAATTAAAAGTTTTCAGCAAACAGACAAACAAACAAAAAATCTTGTTCAACGCTGCGATTATTTTACATCTTGTTTTACTGCCGCGCTGAAAAGATAAAGCCTGAAGCTCTCTCTTGCTTTTTCTCCTCACTTTTGCATAGATAGATAGATAGATAGATAGATAGATAGTAACGCAGAGGTAAAATGTAGACTGTCTTTCAAACTATAATATGAACAGACCTATTCCCAATCAATATTTAAATGTAAACTTCAGTTTTTATGTCATATTATTTCAAACCCCTGACCAACAGTAGACCTGAAAATTATGAAGAGCATTGAGAAGTGTAAATTAGACTAGTGAAGCGTTGTAGTTTTAAGAGGAAACTGTTAAGAGTGAAGGGAAATGGCAGACTAAGTATATCTATTTAATGTCAGACACACTGAAGGGAGAGTCCTTGTGACTTATTAAAGTACCATGCAAAAGTCTTGAGCCACCCCTCATCTCTTCATATTATGACAAGAAAATTGGAAGATGGTTATTGAAACACATGCAAACATGCATGGAAATCCAGTAAGTAAGGCAAAAACAGAGTTTGTACAATTCTATGAGCTTGAAAGGCAACACTTGGTATGACCATCTGTATTCCTCAACACAGCCTGAACTCTGTTAGATTAGCTTTCTTCTTTCTTCTTGAATGACATTTCAAAGCTCTCACTGAGTTTGAGTTAGATGCCTGTTTTATGATTTTAAAAAAAAAAACATCCTCTGATAATTGTCAGGTACAAGGGCTGGACTGAAAAAAGTGAAAGAGCAGCCAATTTCTAAAGACCAGCTTTCCAATTTCTCAAGACCTCTGTAAAACATTAACAGAAACTGGCTCCTTGGATGCAAAATATAAAGATTGGCTGAAGACATTTGCACATCACTGGTATCTGTTTTAAGTTTGCCATCATTATATGTTGGGAAGTTCGGTGAGTTATGTGAGATAGACTATTTATACATTCTAATTAGATCTGTAGTTCACAATTTGGTAAAAAAAAAACTTATGAGGAAATTCTTGGCCTGATTCAACCCTAACTCAAACCATACATTAAATATGGACAGTATGAAGGATTACAGTAGTGACTGCACTGCACTGAGCTCTGGATCTGCTGCTGCTCCATGGTGCTGAAGCTCTTCGGCTTCACATCATTATGTGGTACCCTTGTGAGGTCTCTTAATTATTACAGTCGTATAGAAACAGAGCTGAAGAAGTCGCTCAAAAGCCAAACACTAAAATGCAATACAAAGTCCAGAAAAAAGCAGATTGTCCCAAAGCCAGCTAAAATGATAAAATCTCAGTTTAATAATATACAAACACTTTGTCGATAATATGTTTATATAGGAAAAAACATAGGTGGGAAGTAACAAAGTACAAATACTTTGTTACTGTACTTAAATAGAATTTTCGGCATTCTGTACCTTACTTGAGTACTTTTGACTTCTTACATTTTCAAAACAGACTTGTTACTTTTGGTTTAAGGCATATGAGGGAAGTTATTATTTTATGTCACTGCGCGCCTTCAAACATCAAACTGATTTAAGCATGAACAGTAACACATGAGAGGCAATCCTGTTTGTGGATTAATCACCAGGATATGTTGATAAAAAGGCACAATGGTGTGCTATAGTCAGGGGTTAAATTGGGTTGCGTTTTCTTCTTCTTTTCTTTTTTTTTTTGGCACAACACCAGAACAACTGCAGGTGTCCATAAGTTGTGGTTGTGATAATTCAGCCTCTAACTAGCCCTTCAGAAGAGTAGTGAGCATAAAGGGAGCAATGTTTTTTAGTGGCAGGTGATTTCAAATGCATCGTTTCTATTAGCTCAACAAACATCAGCTAACACACAAACTGTTTGTGTGCAGTTTGTCTCACAGTGTGTTGCAAGCTAAAGGTTCAGCTGCTGTATTTCACTGGGAGCGAAAAGAAAGAGAGCTAACTTCACTCAGAGATGGAGAAAGATAAGAGAGATAGGACAGGAGAGGATAAAGAGCACTTAGATTTAAAGGGAAGCACTGCTCATTTAAAGCTTACATTTAAGTCCTCATGCTTTTAAATCAGATATTGGGTTTGTACATGTGACATTGTTTTTTTTTAATATTGTAAAACATGCTGCAAAACAAACATGAGGTAGACTGTTATTTAAAGGCTGCATTAAAATACTCTGCAGGTTAGTGCAAGATAAACAGGTTAGCTTGCTGTACTGTGATGGATTTAAAATAAAGATCAGTGTGTTTGACTGGTGTACAGTGGCCGTCCAACATAAAGACAGCATAAACTGTATACTGTCAGTTTAGAGCACAGGTGTCGAACTCCAGGCCTCGAGGGCCGGTGTCCTGCAGGTTTTAGATGTGTCCTTGATCCACCACAGCGGATTTAAATGGCTAAATTACCTCCTCAACATGTCTTGAAGTTCTCCAGAGGTCTGGAAATGAACTAATCATTTGATTCAGGTGTGTTGAAACAGGGTGATATCTAAAACCCGCAGGACACCGGCCCTCGAGGCCTGGAGTTCGACACCCCTGGTTTAGAGCAAGCGTGTCAAACTCCAGTCCTTGTGGGCCAGTGTCCTGAAACTTTTCCATGTGTACCTCCTGCTGCACACCTGAATAAACTTAGTAGGTCATTACCAACACTTGACTGCATGCTGAGGTAGCAACCCCTAAACCTACTCAAGTAAACTGAAGTGACGTAAAGTGTTTGGAAAAATGTACTTCTAAAACTACTTGCACCTTGTTCATTTAGTCATGAGCTGCTGTAACATAAATCAAATGGCTGAACTGCCACCTCAGCATGCAGTCAATTTCTATAGAGTGTTGCTAATGACCTACTTATGTTATTCAGGTGTGTTGCAACAGGGACACATGGAAAAGTTTCAGGACACCGGCCCTTGAGGACTGGAGTTTGACACCATGAAACATCTGGTCGAATTCAGGTGGAATTGGACTTAAGTACAGAATGTCTATAATTTTGCCAGCCTTCTGCATATCCTCTTTCTCTACATGCATGAATCTTCTCTGTGGTCTACCATTTTTCTTACTGCTTTGCAACTTCATTCGAAGTACTGCTTCCATTTTCTCCACACACTCTCTTCACTCATTAGTACATATCCATATTTATCCTTAAACATGCTAACCTGCTGCACATCTTTTCCAGATTGATCTCTGCCTAGCCTCCCAGTGTTCCCGTTGATTGACTATCCCCCTTTTTCTTTGCTAACCTCTTCCTTTGAATACTCTGGCTTTTTATAGCAAATAATCTTAAAAATATTTTGCAGTAGAACAAAAACTGAAGAAACATGAATCAACATATAAACATTACCTGATGTTGATGAAGTGAAGCAGAGCAAAGTTACAGAGGTTTTATTAGTGACACAGCCAAGCGTTTTGCAATTTTGCATAATTTTAAAAAGTTTAAATTTCTTCAGTATTGAACAGCAGAAATGAGGTTTTCTCATCGGAAGTTAACCCCCCCCCCCAAAAAAAACAGTGCCCGACAGCACTGTACACAACGGTAGACTGGTGGGTAATAAGCAAGCGAATAATGCAGAAAACAGAGATTTTTAGATGGGGAAACTGTTGTTGAAGTACACTGAGAGAGAGAGAGAGCTCTGCAGGAAGTGTGATTTTTACCATGGTGGAAGCAAAACAGGAAAGGTAAGAGAGAATTAACGACGATGCTTATGTGAAGCGACATGTGAAGTGTAGTTTGGATGTTTTGTGGCTGGTTTAATCAATTTTGTTTGGAGAGAGACAAAACCTGAAGCTTCAGAATCTAGCGCAAAACAAGATGTAAGCACAAAGTGCGGACCCGCCGACGCATCAAAATCTGTGAGCTCTCGGCTTTCAGCCCCGACGGCGGTGAGAAACTGATTCTGATGCGTCGGCGGGTCCGTGCTTTGTGTTTACGTCTTTGTGCAGAATCCGTGTACTTGCTCTCATTTACTGTTTTAGCCGTTTGGTGGTTCTCGAAATTGTGTGAGGTTTAACCTGAGACTCTAGTGTTTCGGGCAAAATAAATTTATATTTAAAAATCGATTCAGGATTTTAATGAATCGATATCACATTATTCAAGCTAGAATCGATTTTAATCGGAAAATCAATAATCAAAACCCACCCCTAGTCCCTACCATCCAGAGCCTGTCTCAACTCCTCCCAGAACTCTGTGGAACATTTTTCCTTCTTCAGCTTCTACCATTTAATCCTTGCTTCGTCCTTCACTAGGCAGCATCGGATGGCAGTCTACAGTATGGCTTCGGATATCAAGAAGAGGAAACAAGCCTAGCTGCATTCTTGAATAACACCGCCTTCGGGTGTCTTTGCTTTCAAATCGCACATTCTGCATTAGATGTAATCCACCTGTGTGCTCCCTTCTCCACTCTTATCTGTCACCCTAAATTCCTCCTCCTTGTTGACACATGTGTTCCCTACAGTTGTTTCCATCCTTTTCACAAAACCCACCATTATCTTTCCTGCACATAACACCATACCAACCCAACACCTCCTTGTCTCCTCTTTTCGCTTCACCTACATTGAAATCTGCAGCAAGTAATCATTAAATATACATTTTGTTTCTCATGGAAAGGATTTTCTGTCATGTAGTTACTGATGTTTATCTCACAAAAGTGACAATCAAAAAGTGTTTTGAAACATAAGGTTCGTAGAACCTCCCCTAATGTTTTGTACTCTGCTATTAAGAGTGCTAGAACTCAAGAGTGACTCACACAGGTCCTCCTGAAACATTTGTCACATTTGTACAATTATTCACATATATGAGAGACATGCTTATAGTGTAGAGGCATACTGGAAGATATTTTTTTTAATGTTTGTTTTCCTGTCATCACATCAATAACCTCTTTCTAGTGTCCCTTTTATTAAGACCTTCCTAGCAACATGAAGTGTGAGGAAGAGGAGGGTCTGGATGACCAGCAGGTGTGTAACCAGGAGAGTACCTCCAGTATGGACCAGGAGGACTCAGAGCCTCCACAGATTAAAGAGGAACAGGATGAACTCTGGATCAGTCAGGAGGAAGAGCAGCTTGTAGTGAAGCAGGAGACTGAAGGCATCATCATCTGGACTGGGGGAGAGCTAGATATTATGTGGAAACCTGAAATAAAATTACACAGAATAGGTAAGTGAAACTTCAATGAGTACCATTTATGTATTTTTTTTTCCTTCTCATAAGCCAAAGTGGAAACTGACTTCTTTCGTTCTGTTGAGGATTTCACTTCCCAGGTCCTTTACGGTGGCACCTAGAGACAAAGCACGAGCAAACTCCAAAGCACGAGCAAACTCCAAAGCACGAGCAAACTCCAAAGCACGAGCAAACTCCAAAGCACGAGCAAACTCCAAAGCACGTGCAACTCCAAAACACAACGGAAGTTCTCCGGGACGCTAGGGGAAGCGTGCTTTGGAATTTGTACGCGTTTTGGAGTTTGTACATGTTTTGGAGTTTGTATGTGCTGTCTCTAGGGGCCACCGTAGTCCTTGGCCTCTGAACCATACTTTTAAATGATCTCTATCTGTAGTCAAAAGTTACAAAAATGGCAATTTTTAATGCAACTTCAAATGTGGGATGGTTTGGTGAAAAAAAGAAACTCAAAAAACCATAGGCAAAAAGTAAAACTCTCTCCCATGAGGTTCTGCAGGAAGCACGCAGACTCAAGGATAATCAAAGATGGACAAGCTGCCCCAGGCTTTTGGGCTCTCAATTTCTAGACGGTGGTCTATTATTCACCCACTTGTTAATTTCCACTCATGATTTCATCCATGGCAGACATTAAGCTTCAAAAGACTGAAAACTTTCCAGTTTTCTGTTTATTTTTAGCGTGGTCACTTTGACCTGAAAATCTATTACATATCACCCCTTGTCAAAGCATTAACGTTTGAATGGCCCTGTGTCCTATCTGAGGAGCCTAGGTGCTATCCTTCTTCTACTACATGAAAGAAGACTGCCTGGACACAAACCAGTCCACTAGTGCAGATACCTAAATACAACATATAAATGTGCTCAAAACACTTCATATGTGAGATGAATACATGAACGTGTGATAATTTTGAATACTAGATTTACAACCTGAAATACCCAGTTGTGTTTTTTTTTTTCATGTCATTTTTGTCCATGTGTCACATCAGATCTCCCGCAACAATATATGTGTATGGAGGAAGAGGCTGTGAATAACCAGCAGGTTGATAACCAAGATAGGAACTCCAGTCTGAACCAGGTCGACCCAGATCCTCCACAAATTAAAGAGGAACCGGAGGAACTCTGCACCAGTCAGGAGGGAGAGCAGCTTGTTCTGAAGCAGGAGGCTGATATCTTTATAGTGACTCCTATTTATAAGGAAAGTGACCACAGTGAATCAGAACCAAACTGTGACGATCTCCTTTCTTACTACTCTCCTGAACCAGAGAGCCAAGATCAGAAAGACACTGAGCATGTGGGCACAGGATCAACTAGATATGCAGAGCCAAAGAAGAGAAGAAGTCACAGTAACAAAGCAGATAACTGTCCAGTGACGGAGAGTCGGTGCAAAACTGACACAAGTGAAAAGTCATTAAAATGTGACACCTGTGGAAAAACTTTTCAGTATAAATACAGGCTGACTAAACATCTAAGAGTTCATACAGGTGAGAAACCTTACTCTTGCAGCACTTGTGGGAAAAGATTCAGTCAGCTGATACATGTGAAAAGCCACATGGCAATTCACACAGGTGAAAAGCCATATTCTTGCAGCTCTTGTGGAAGAAGATTCAGAAAGAAATCAACTTTAGATCTTCATGAAAGGATTCACACAGGTGAGAAACCTTATTCTTGTAGCACCTGTGGGAAAGGTTTCAGTCAGATGATACACTTGAAAACTCACATGAGAATCCACACAGGTGAGAAGCCCTATTCTTGTAACACCTGTGGGAAAAGTTTCAGTGACTCATCAGCATTCAGAGTTCATGTTAGAATTCACACTGGTGAGAAACCTTATTCTTGCATTGCTTGTGGGAAAAGTTTCAGTCACATGATAAACTTGAAAACTCACATGAGAATTCACACAGGCGAGAAGCCCTATTTTTGTGGGACCTGTGGGAAAGGATTTACTCAGAGAAAACACTTGAAAACTCACATGAGAATCCACACAGGTGAAAAGCCATATTCATGTAGCACCTGTGGAAAAGAATTCAGAGATCAGTCGACATTAAGAAAACATATCAAAACCCACACAGGGGAGAAGCCACGTTCTTTTGACACCTGTGAGAAAAGATGCAATCAGACAAACATAAAAACTCACACAGCTTAAAAGTTTCATCCTTAGAGTCTATCAGAGCCGTCAGACATAGCAGTGTGTTAATGGTAAAACTCACACTAGTGAGAAACCAAATAACTCCAAAACCAGAAGGAAGAGATGAACTCACATTCAGGTCAATGAGCTACATTTTATCTCCTGGACAGTAAAAACACTTTTTGTATTGTTTGCCTTATTCTTATGATGTAGGGGAAACCCTGATTTTTACATTTGTCTGAGCTGATATATATGTACACCTGTCAGGCATAGTATTATGACCAGTGAACAACATTATCTCTACATCATGGCTCTTTTTAGGGGGTAGGATATATTAGGAAGAAAGTAAACAGAGTTGATGAGTTAAACAGGAAAAATGGTTGAGTGAGTGAGTTTGACTTTGGGTCAGACAACTGGGTCAGAGCATCTTCAAAAATGCAGCTCTTGGGGTGTTCCCGGTCTGCAGTGGTCAGCATCTATCCAATGTGGGCCAAAGAATGAAAAGTGGTGAACCACTGATGGTCTCATAGACAGCCAAGGCTCACTGATCCAAGTGGGATCAAAGGCTGGCCCATGTGGTCTTGTCCAACAAATAACCCTAAAAACAGAGTTAATGCTGGTTCTAATAGAAAGGTGTTAGAATATACAGTGCATTGTAGTTTGGGCGCTGCATAGTTGTCTTACCCTCACCCCCAACTGGTCGTAGCACATTGTTGCCCCTCCCTGAACCTGGTTCTGCAGCAGGTTTCTTCCTGTTAAAAGGGAGTTCTTTTCTTCCCACTGTCACAAAGTGCTTTCTTATAGGGAGTTGACTGATTGTTGGGGTTTTTGTGTTATACAAATAACATTGAATTACTGCATACCAGTCGGGGTGTCCATGCCGACCCCTGGCAACGTGGACAATGGGTATGTGAACATCGTATCAACTACCTAAGTATTGTTGTAGACCATGAACACCCTTTCATGGAAATGGTATTCTCTGTGTGTAGTTTCTCAATCATCCAGGCATGTTAGTTTAAGGAGTTTGGAAAGAAAGTAACTGGACCTCTTTACCTTTTGTGAAGAAACCTTAAGAAGCCTGTGGCCTCTCTATGTGGGGTAATGTGCTCCGCCAAATGCAAAAATGGTTGCAGGGAGCACAACAAGAATTTTGAGGTGTTGACTTGCCCTCCGAATTCCCCAGATGTCAATCCAGTCGAGCATCTGTGGGATGTGTTGGATAAACAAGTCCGTACCACAGTACACCTTCAGGGGTCTGGAGTCCATCCCTCGAACAGTCAGGGCTATTTTGGCAGCAAAAGAGTGACCAACACAATATTAGGCAGATGGTCATAGTTTTATGCTTGATCAGTTTGTGTACATATGTATATTATAAATTTATATATTGTGTTTAGTGCTGGTGAGGTGATACATATTAATTGTAGATCCAGGTTCTTCAGTCTTTTCACTTGACAGCGTTGTTACAGAAAAAATATTTTTTGGGGGTACTTTGCTTTTTATACCCAAGATTTTATTATTTTATTGTCCAATAAAGAGTCTTTAATCTCTTTAAAGAAAATTAATAGCTGGACAGTGACACGCATAAGACCAAAAACAATGTGCCTTTATGGATTTGAGGTCACCTTATGTTGTAATGCTTTTCATAAAAGATAAGCTTCCATATGGACCTCTTCTGTTGATTTATTTATCCTGATTTATTTAGTTTTGTTCCTTATTGTTGTGGGTTCTTTATTCTTAAAATTTAAATAAAGATTTCTTTAAAACGTGACAATTTTTTTTCTGAGGTGTAATTTCTAAAATATGAAGTTTTGGTTGTGTCTGTCATTATTTTATATGTATTTTGAAACTGAGGTTTTGATTACTTGAGGAAACATGCTTCTGTGTGTATGTTCCTGAGCTGCTCTGGCTGCAGAGTGTTGCTGCTTCATTGAAGATGTTTGTGTAGAGTAGCTGCAGGTTGACCGTTCATACTGCATAAAAATACACTGCGCAAATATTAAAGGAACACTTTTTAATCAGAGTATAGCATCAAATCAGTTAACTAACCAGATAATTATCCCAGAGGTTTAAGTAGCAGAAGGGGTTGCTAATTAGTTTCAGCTGCTTTGGTGTTAATGTAATTAACAACATCTAGAAGGGCAACAATGACACAACCCCTGAAACAGGAATAGTTTTACAAAAGGAGCCACTGACATTTCCCCCCCCCTCCTCATCTTTTCACAAGTTTTGCATTTGCCAGTGTCACTACTGGTAGCAAGAGCGGATACTTGGACCATAAAGAATTTGCACAGGTAGTTTGAGTCCTCCAGGATGGCACATCAATACGTGCCATTACCAGAATCAGAAAGGGTTTTATTGCCAAATGTTGAGCAGGTTTACAACATTAGGAAATTGCTGCGGTACTTAGTGCAAAACATACTGTCAGACAACGCTTAAATAAACATAAATATAAAAATTAAAAGTGCTAAGTAGATAGACATATACATGAATGCAGGTGGTGATCAATGCAAAAATGGAATGATGCAGTGAACACAGTGTAGGGTCATGTGTTTGTGGTGCGAACAGTCATATGGTTATTGTTCATGAGTCCAACAGCAGAGGGGAAGAAACTGTTCTTATGGCGAGAGGTTCTGGTCCGAATGGACCGGAGCCTCCTGCCTGAGGAGAGCAGGTCAAACAGACTGTGTCCAGGGTGAGAAGGGTCAGCTGTGATCCGAGCTGCACGCCCCAGTGTCCTGGAGGTGTACAGGTCCTGCAGAGATAGGAGTCTGCAGCCAATCACCTTCTCAGCAGAGCGCACAACACGCTGCAGTCTCTGTTTGTCCCTGATAGTGGCTCCAGCGTACCACACGGTGATGGAGGAGGTGAGGATGGACTCGATGATTGCAGTGTAGAATTGCATCATCGTCCATGTTGGCAGGTTGAATTTCTTCAGCTGCCTCAGGAAGTACATCCTCTGCTGGGCTTTCTTTATGACGGAGGTGATGGTGGGCTCCCATTTGAGGTCCTGGGTGATGGTGGTACCCAGGAAGCGGAATGAGTCCACAGTGGTGATGAGGGTGTCAGTCAGGATGATGGGGGGGAGTGGGTTGTGTGCTTCCTGAAGTCCACAATAATCTCCACTGTCTTCTGGGCATTCAGCACTAGGTTGTTGTGGCTGCACCAGGACACGAGACGTTCAACCTCCCTCCTGTAGGCAGACTCATCCCCGTCCGAGATGAGTCCAATAAAAGTGGTGTCATCTGCAAACTTGATTAGCTTGACAGACTGGTGGGTGGAGGTGCAGCAGTTAGTGTACAGGGAGAAGAGCAGAGGAGAAAGAACACAGCCCTGAGGGGAGCCGGTGCTGATGGTCCAGGAGTCCGAGATATTCTTTCCCAGCCTCACATGTTGCTTCCTGTCCGTCAGGAAGTCAGTGATCCACTGGCAGATGGGATCAGGCACATTCATCTGGGAAAGCTTGCCTTGGAGATGGTCTGGAAGGATGGTGTTGAAGGCAGAGCTGAAGTCCACAAACAGGATCCTGGTGTAGGTTCCTGGGGAGTCCAGATGCTGCAGGATGAAGTGTAGAGCCATGTTGATAGCATCGTCTACAGACCTGTTGGCTCTGTATGCAAACTGCAGGGGGTCCAGGAGGGGGGCCGTGAGGATCTTGAGGTAGGAGAGAACCAGGTGCTCAAATGACTTCATGACCACAGATGTCAGAGCCACAGGTCTGTAGACATTTAGTCCAGTGATCCTTGGTTTCTTGGGGACAGGGACTATGGTGGAGGACTTGAAGCAGGCAGGCACATGACATGCCTGCAGTGAGGAGTTGAAAATGCCAGAAAACACTGGGGCCAGCTCGTTTGCACAGTGTCTGAGGGTGGCAGGAGACACACCGTCTGAGCCAGGAGCCCAGAAGATTTGCTGTGTTTGGCAAACACATTCTCAAGAGCATGGAGGAGATTCTGGAGACAGGCATTGTAGGAGAGCTGAGCAGGGCATAGAAGGTCCTTATTCCATCAGCAGTACCGATATCTGCTCCTTTGAGCAATTAGGAACAGGATGATACAAAATAACCTAAATCAGGCCACTGGTGTGAATGTCTCTGAGCAAATGATCACAAACAGACTTCATGTTATATTTATGCAGTCAGTTTTAGCAAACTAAAAATATAAAAGATGGATGTAGCCACCATGAGGATTTGGCAGGTAGGGGAAATTATAGTTCTAGTGCAGAGGTGCATGGGGAAATTACTTACTTACAAATAAGTCACCTAATATGTTTTTTATTGTGAGCTTTTAGTATTTAAAAGCTAGAGAAAACAAATGACACTAGTTTGTGAAACTATGCTAAGAACACACACCTTCAACCAAAGATGTCCAACCTTTTCTTCATCCTGGAGAGCAACTGTGGATCATACCCACATCCTCTGCAGGGACTGTTGTCAATTAAGCACTTACACCATGCACATAAGAGATGGTAACTGCAGCGCTAAATAACATAACAGCTTCAGGTAAAGAGAGAAAAAGCAGTGTTACACGTTGTGGCTCCTGTGAGCACACTAACACACTGTGTCACACACAGATATTTAAATCTCTCTTTACTGATGATGTAGAAGCTGCTGAAGGCTCAGTGAAGTTTTTACATCTTTTTCTGCTAAGTTATCTGAAATCTGATGATGCACAACACACGAGGGCGCCGTCATCATGCTAACAGGGATGTAGAGGAGGTTAAAGCACCTCAGCTTAGTTTGTACACATATTTTTAAGATGATAAAACTCTGTCACAGCACAGTGTGTGTAATTTAGTTTGGAGCTGCATCGCATTCCTTCAGCTTTAGCACAGAGTGTTAAAAACAGAACAAACAGCAGGATCAAAGCATCAGCACGGTCTTTGTTTTTTTCAGTAATAGGTGTCAATTTTCTGCCATGGTTGCTAGGCAACAGGACCAGCGCGACGTAAGAGAGACAGTCTGATATAAAAACGCTGAGTGCGGCCTTCGGGGCCTGGAAGGATGCAGCTGCTGAGGTGGGACACAGCTTTGTGCTGTTCAAGGACTCTGATGGCTGATGTTTTATTTGCGGTGGACGGTTAGCTTGAAGAGCCTGTTTTGGTGGTATGAGAGAAATATTTCAGTTGTCCGAGCAGCACTGCCTTTAATTCAGTCTCCGAGAGATTAACTGCTGAAGAAATCTGCTCAGAGGCTAAAAACTCGATCGTACAGTATGAAGAGGAGACCAGCCTTTAACGCAGACTGCTGGATATCAGCCGAAGACTCGGGATAAAGTCACAGATAACAGGTATGTAACGCTCACACAGGAGTAGGACGTGTAGGACCCTGATCGGAGCTCAGTCTGCAGGCTAACAGACAAAAATGAAGCAGCAGCTATGAGCTATTTTTTTTTTTATAGAAATACTATATAAAATAGGAGTCCCCCCCCCACCACCCTCTGTCTCTTTAACAGTAAACTTTTGGCATTAAGCATCCAACGAGACACATGGGAAATTTACGTTAGCAGAAGATGGCGTTAGAGATTAAGATAGAGGAGGCAGTAAGGGAAAGCAGTTTGCAGTGTGCCCCAGTTGGATGTCCGCTTCGGCTCTCTGTCTGCCGGTCGGTGGCTACACAAGAGTCCGCTGTCGCCTGTGGCTCTCTTCGCCCAGCAGGCCGGCAGGAATTTTGCTTTCAGAGAGGGGCTTTAACATCACTAACGCCCCCTAAGTCTTTACCAGATGACCAGGTGATGACCCCACCACCCTCGCTTATTTTTGTTTTAAATATAAAATGTTAAATAATTGAAATGAATGCATGTTAATGAAGTTGCTTTGCCACCTTCAAAAATGCATGCATTACTCGTTCTTTTGTAAGCTGTAGGTATTTAAGTCAGTATTATATATTTTTAGGAGTCAGATATAAATCTAACGCACTAATACAGTCCCAAATCTGACAAAAACCCTGAAACACTGCAAACCCTTTGTCAGAGTACCTGGGCCATTGACCCAGGTACTCTGACACACACACCTGACCGTTTCGTTCTGTTACGGTCAGGTATGTGGAGAATGGAGACAGAGGACCAAAATGCTGGACTCATAGATTTATTATTAGGTTGAATGAACTGAACATAAATGACTGAATGAACTAGGAACACACATGAGCAGTTGACAACAACAAGAGTTCAGCACTGTTTAATCAAAACATCAGGATTGACATTACAAGAAATATTTGGGGTCAGCTTTAAACATGCAGGGTGAGGACTGAGTGATGAGTTGCAGGATAGAGCCAAAGTTACTAATAATCTAACTAATCTTAGCTCTTTGAGCCATCTGCCCATGAAAATTACTCACTTGGTGTGATAACATACAAAAGATCACTGCATCACAGGAAACGACAATAAGAATAGCTAATCGGGTTGTGATTCAAGAACTCAACATGTACTAGATTATATTTGTTTAGAGGTGTATTTTCCTGTCATCACATTAGTAACCTTTTTCAGGTGTGCTTTTGTTCCTCAGACCTCTAATAACAGCATGAAGTGTAAGGAGGAGGAAAGTCTGGATGACCAGCAGGTCTGGATCCAGCAGGAAAACTCCAGTCTGGACCAGGAGGACCCAGATCCCCCACGGATAAAAGAGGAACAGGAAGAAATCTCCACCAATCAGGGAGAGGGAGAGCAGCTTGAACTGAAGGAGGAGGCCGAAAGTGGGGATGAACAACTCAAACTCGACGATGATATGCGGAAACCTGAAATAAACTTACACAGCACAGGTATGCAAACCTGTAATGGTCTTAATTAAAAATGAATTTGAATAATTTAGGATCCTACTCACTGCTCAAATTTACATTTATTTTTAGAGAAACAGGAAGAACTTAAAAGTCAGCTGCAATCAGTAGCAATAGTGCATGTGTTTCTTAAACATTTAACATCAATAAAATTTCTACTGGTGCATTGGAAATGATGAAACTGAAGAGTTCACTTCCTTGGAGCTGCAGAAAAACTGAGTCACTCTGATTATACAGCCTTTAGAAATGATTCGTTTCCCTCACAAAAATATTTGAGTTCAGATAGCACCATAATGTCAAAGGTCACAAATGTTTTGTGAAGCTTTAAAGAGTAGTTTCTAATTTTCCAAGTAACACTGAGGGAATGTTCCCTGTTCTTCTTGTTTTTACTCAGCTTCAGTGACAGTGGAGATGTATGTTGTTCCTACAAATAATGAAAAAAAAACAACAACACATATAGACAAGTGATATAGACAAAATATGCATCACATAGATGTAGAGCTGTGCAGTATGACCAAAATCAAATCATATCCCAATATAAGACATTTCTTATCCCGATAATGATATATATTACAAAATAGTCCATTTTCTGTAAATTCTGTGAAACTCGGGCAACTCGACCTGTGTGAAGTGTTTTTAGCTGGGCGTCGTGTACCTGGAGTTGAGTGTTTTGACGATGCATGAAACTATATATTTTTAGATATAAGATGTACCGGTTGCCATTTTCTTTGTGAGTATTTATTACATGGCGTGCTGTGGGGAAGCCTGTCCTAACGTTTGAGTCTAAGGTTTATTTTGAGCACCTGACGGCTCTTTTTTGCTTCTCATCTGTAAACTCTCTCCACATTCTTTCATTTGATTCTTTTCTAGATGATAGAAGAGGTTTGTCATGCTTGAGTCTGTGGTGGGGACTGGTTTGTGGCATAATTTGCATAGTACAGTTTTCTGGTCCATGTCAAACTTTTCATAACCAAACTATGTCCATGCTACAGAGGTCCTTCTGTTTGGAGCTACCTGGTTTTGCCTCATCTTCACTGGCCGTGCTGGTATTCTCTGTGCCTGCATCCACATGGTGACCATCAAAACAATGAAAAAATATTGCCGTAAACAGTGTATTTTGTGACACCACAAAACAAACGATAGCGTATAATATGAAACGGTAGATGTTTTAATTTTGTCATTCGATATATTTCATCATATCGCACAGCCCTACATGGATGCATATTTTTGGAATAAGTGGAAAGTTTTTAGCATCAGCGAAATGAGCTGAAATTGGTCAAAGATACTTGACCTGTTAAAGGCCAGAGTTTAAATTAATTTATTAATATAATTAATTTTAGTTCAAAGTAATTTATTATTTATCAATTTCATTTAAAATAAAAACACTATTTTTAAATCAGTATTTCAAACGGAATTATTAATTCATTAATAAATATTTCAAATCATCTAAAATGGCGATTCCACTCCTCATTTGAAAATCCATTTCCCTTTCCTGTTAGCTCACGGATTAGCTATTGTATTAGCAAATAGATTAGCTTTGGGATTTTCTACTGGATTAGCTATCAGATTTGTGATTGGATTAGATATCTAACTTCCAAAATCCTGAAGCAATGCAAATTAGCCATGCAGCGCAATGTAAGGAGCTCACTGATTGGTTGGCCAGACACAGGCTGGCTGCCTGGATTTTTCTACACTGCTGTTTGTACTTATAGCTTTGCACTATTAAGTGTGTGTGCTTACACAAAGGCTTTTCAGCCTCGGGATTTACACTTGGTCTAACACGGAAATATGACAAATGAAGGGACTCTGCAGTGAAAGTAGGTTGCAGCCATTGCTCTAACACTGTATAAAACTAACAGGGCTTAGTGCTGGTTCTAATAGTCTGAGCTGCTTCAAGCTTTATTTGTGAAGAGCACATAACCTTACAAAAAGCATACCTAGCTAGTACAGCTGGGACATAATAGTTTCATAAGTTAAGTTTGGCTGTGTCCAAATTCAGGGCCTACATCCTTCGAAGGACCCAGCCTAGATAGACCAGCTCGGCCGGGTCCTTCGAAGGCCGAGAAGACCAGAAGTGCGAAGCTGTTAAACTGGACGATCTAGCCATGACATAAGCAGCTAGAGCTGTGCTGGACAGCATGTTCAACAGAAATAGAAATAAATTGACCTTTAGTGGAGAAAATTGTGTTGTTTCATCTTCATGTGATGTATCTGGGAGAACATTACAGCCATGCGCTGTGCGACTGTCTCCTTAACCAACAATGATGCTAAGTTTAGCTAGTAAACTAGTTTGCAAGTGTAGCTCTTGAAACTATCTCATTTTATTTTGATGATACAAATATAATAGGATTTACATTATTGATATTTTACTATGTATTTTACCATTTTAAAAAAAACAAACAAACAAAAATGCTCAGTGGTGGAATTTAACTCAGTTGTAAAGGTATGCATTCCTATTTCATATCATTTATACCTGTGTGACTGTCTAACAGACAAATATTAATATACCATGTCCACTGTCTGAAAGCTTTAGTTATATTTAAGGGCAATATCCCATATCTCAAAAATAAACTAAAAAGATTTGATCCTTGTATGCTTCATATAAAATGGAAGACAAACTGATGCAGTATATATTATTTTATTGGATGAGAAAACTGCAGTATAATTTACTTAAGATGCTGAGGATATCAGAGCATTAAACAGGCTGATGTTTGGGTAAGAGGCTCTAACAGGACAGAGATGATACAGAAACATCACATCCTTATAAAATACTGACACACTTTATAAATGTACAACTTTTCACAGCTCTTCGAACTTTCTATCTAAATGAGCTGCACACGTTTCCCACTGAAACCAGCACAATCCCACTGCGATGAAAACAATATTTTAACTAAATATATTCTGGATAAATCAAAGCATTATCAAAATTGTCCATGGTTCCCTTTGTTTTTCCTTCTTTCCCTGTCAGATCCTGTCCTGCAGGATAAACATCAGTGAGTGATACCCCGTATGGAGCTATAATAGTTCGTGTTGGAGATACCTCTGCAGATACAGGAAGCAAATATCTAGAAACTGTCTCAAATATTTTTACCAGTCCCCAAATTACAGATTACTCTCAATTACTCTCAGCTGCTGCTGTCTCGTTTTTTTCCTCCTTCTTCCTCACACATAGCTGAATTTGTCCTGGTGTTTCATCAGGGGTGGAGAGCCTCTGTCTCCTCTCACCTTCTCAGTCTTTTCTGACTCTGGGCACTTGCAGAAGGAAGTCAACCATGACAGTTAACAACAAAAGCAGCAGAGGTTTATCAAATATCTGTTAACTTGCAGGATGAAAATACAGTTTTTTAATAGAATCACTCTTTATGTATTTTAAAAACAAAAAAAGGGGAAACAGGACATATGATACTGCAGAAATGTTGGGCTTTATTACAAAGGTGACAGACTGAGGTTGTATGATATAAGCAGGACAAAACATGGAGGAGGACTTATTATTAGTGGTTTATACAGGATGAGAGTTCTTTTAACTATAAACCAAGCACAGCATGGTTGGGTCTGTTTCCTCACCACAGCTCATGGGACAGATGTTTGGTCCCTGTGAATACACTTAGCTTAAAGATTGAACCGTCTGCTTGGTTTATTCTAAAACGTTTAAGTACCGTTGGCTTCACATCTACAGACAGACCCAGCTTCGGTAGAAAACTAAACTAACCAAAGCTTGTATGACTCAAGCCAGGTTATGTGGCGATACCACTAACAATTTTCGATTTGAAGTATTTATTAATGAATTAATTATTAATTTTGAAATATTGATTAGTGGTTTACATTTTTATTTTAAATGAAATTATTAAATAATAAATTACTTATGTAATGTTTGAATAAATAAAATAATTAAAGTAATTCATAAATTAATTTACAAATGCATAATTTACTGTACAATTCATGCACAGAATTCTTTATTTTGATGAGTGTGGTCCTCCATAATTACTGAAGGGACCAGGTGACACGTGCACTTTTAAATGCCCCCCCCCCAGCACAAAACTCAGCAGTCATCATCATAATTTACTTAGTTCTTTTATTTTTCTGATAACAGAAAAATAAGAGATCTAAGTAAATTATATCTATATGTGTAGACTTAGAATAGTCATATGTTTGACTGAGAGCCTCACTGCTTTTATCCCATTACTTTTTCTTGTTCTTTTAATTATCATGCTTGATTTTTATGAGTTTAAAATTTCTACTTGCTGTTGAGACAAAATCTGTGCCCATGCAGAGACACAAACCCAACAACAGAAGTTTCATTTTGTTCTGTCATCCATTTAAGTTCTAGAATTACATGTTTTCGCTGTGGAAACATGGAAATTTGATTTCAACAACATCCAGGTCTGGAAAAGTATATTGGTTTCATCCTGAGTCTGTGTTGTTAGTTTAGTTAGTTATATATGCATTTTAGTTATTGTTATATTTTAATCCTAGTTTAATATTAGTGAAGTTGTGTTTTGTTTCCTCAGTTCTATGTTTATTCAATATTTGTTACTTTCTGTTGGTTCCTGTTTTTCTTTGCCAGTTAAAATCTCTGTGTGATTAGGAGTTTGGCTTTCTCACCCTTGATTGTCTCTTGTCACCTTCCTGTTTCATCTAACCATGACTGAGACTGTGCTAAGTGTACCTTAGCTAGCTATCTCTCAGACTCAGTTTTTGGTGGTGAAGGGTAGCACATTATGTGTCAAATATCTGAGAGACAATGAGCATGTATCATTGCCAGCGGAACTGCGGCAAGCATCCAAATATTTAGCTGAACTTTGCTTTAAAAAAAAAAAAAAAAAGCGTGTTAGAACTCAACATTCATTTAGATCATTGCCTCAACATCATCACATTTTTACAATTATCTGACACTTGTTTTGTTTATTTACCCCTTCAGATTTTCCATATCAACATGTCTGTAAGGAGGAAGAGGATTTCACAGACCAGCAGGTCGATAACAAGGAGAAGAGCCACATTATGAACCAGGAGGATCCAGGGACTCTGCAGATTAAAGAAGAACATGAGGAATTCTACACCAGCAAGGAGGGAGAGCAGCTCGTACTGAAGCAGGAGACTGATACCTTTCTTGTAACTCTTGGTTATGATGAAGGTGACCACAGTGATTCAGAGCAACACAGTGATCAGCTCCTTTCTCACAGCTCTCCTGAACCAGAGAGTCAAGATCAGGAAAAAAGTAAGCACATCAACTCAGAATCAACTCGATATGCGGAGCTGAATAAGAAGACATATGACACAAATAACAGAAACAGAGTGGAAAATTCTCCATTGTCAGAGACTCAGTGTAAATCTGAGATAAGTAAAAAGTCTGCAAAATGTGAGATTTGTGGAAAAACCTTTCATGATAAATCCAACCTAACAAGACATCTGAGATCACACACAGGTGAGAAACCTTATTCTTGTACCACCTGCGGGAAAGGATTCAGTAGGAAATCAGGATTGGAGACTCACGTAAGAATCCACACAGATGAGAAGCCGTATTGTTGTAACACTTGTGGAAAAAGATGTAGTCAGATGATACATTTGAAAAATCACATTAGAATCCACACAGGTGAGAAACCATATTCTTGTAGTACCTGTGGGAAAAGTTTCAGTCAGCTAATTAACCTTAAAACTCACATGAGAATTCACACAGGCGAGAAGCCATATTCTTGTAGCATCTGTGGAAAAGAGTTTTGTGCTTTGTCAGCATTCAACAGACATATGCGAATTCACACAGATGAGAAGCCACATTGTTGTAGCACCTGTGGGAAAAGATTTAGAGACCAATCGACATTCAAAAAACACATGACAATTCATACAGGTGAGAAGCCTTATTCTTGCATCACCTGTGGAAAAAGATTTGGTCATAAACCAACAATGGAAAGACATCAGAGAAGTCACACAGGTGAGAAACTACATTCTTGTAGCACCTGTGGAAAAGGATTCAGTCAGATGGTAAACTTGAAAATTCATATGAGAATTCACACAGGGGAGAAGCCACATTGTTGTAGCACCTGTGGGAAAAGATTCATTCAGATGATACATTTGAAAAGACACATGAGATTTCACACAAGTTGAAAATTTCACATAAAATGTGCAATAGCTGTTAGTTGTAAAAGTGGGTTTATGACAGGGCCAATACAGGCGAGCAGGCAAATTACTCAAAAGGTTGATTCTGTTCATCTGGACGTAGCGTTTTCTGTGGAAGAAACCATCTGTCACTCATCACTACTCATCAGAGAGTAAAATGAGGATTTTTAAAAATGAGGATGAGAGGAGATATTTATCTCATATTTGGAAAGTTCTTCTGCAGTGGGAATTATTATTATTATTATTATTATTATTATTATTGTTATTATTATTAATAATGATAATAATAATGAGGTGTCTGAATAGCATATATAATATGATATGATATAAAATGATAGGTGTATTGTTTTATGTTGTAGAGCTGATTTATTTTTTTATTTTTTTATTTTTTTACAAACTATCTGCAAGTGATACAAGTGAAAAAGGAGGACATGAAAAAAATTGTTTTTTTGTTGTTCTTTTTGTAGCCAGGATTTGGAACCTTGGTCATTCAATAGGGAGATTAAACTTTTGCCTCAACCTGTCTTCTTGATTAATCGTTTAGTTATATTGCTTCTTAGTGTGAGTCATATATTTAAAAAGTTTCAGAAAAATTTCATGTGATGTGTAATCTTTAAAACATGAAGCAAAAACAAAGATAATTTTTTTTCTAAGTGTTGTCATTATTTTGGATATTCAGTCAGCTTTTTAAATTTAATGTAGATTTTCTACATTAGCACACAGTCTAATCTGCTGCCTTGTATTTAAATAATTGGGTGTAATCCTTTACAGAGTTACTGTAATTGCATTACAGTTTCCCTATAAACAGTGTTATGACATAGCATGGATGCTGGAGGTGGTAGTCCACCCTTTTAAAAAGAGGGACCAGAGGTTGTGTTCAGGGTGATCACACTTAGCCTCCCTGGAAAGGTATATGCCTGGATACTGGAGAGGAGAGTCTGCCTGTTAGTTGAAACCAGGATTCTGAAGGAACGATGCAGATTTCTTCCTGATCGTGGAAAAGTGGATTTGCTCTTGATTTTCTTGAGGATATTTAAAGATGTGTAGAAGTTTACCAGCCAGTCTTGATGTGATTTGTGGAGTTGAAGGAGGCATTTTCACATTTTCCCTTGGAACCCTGTTTTGGATGGAAAAGACTGAGAATATATTTTAAAAAAAATATCACCATCCTGTCCACTACCCCACAATTTTCCCAACTATTGTTAGAACATCCCTTGTAAAAGTTATAGTGTGTTAGTGCTTAAGTCTGTGAATCTCTTGTGTGAAATAAATATCCTTATGCATTATCTTGCTTCTGGGTCTGTCCTTAGTCCTCTTTGGAAACTGATTATCACATCGTTAGCCTTACTGGTATTTTCGTTTTTAAAGAATCAATGTTTTGTTGGAGACAAACAGAGGCAGAACTAAACTTAACAAAAAGCGAGCCTTTTATTGTGACTGATTACAAGCATAAACCAAACAAGAAAACCAACTAGACAAGAAACTAATCATAAAACCTAAACTGGGAAAATTAACACATGAAAACCTGGAACCTTGAAAACACAGGAACACGAAAGAGGATTAACTGATGGTCTGACAATAGGCTGAGGAAGACAGAGACAATGTATACACTAAAGGGTGACGAGGAAAGTGGAAAGATAAGATAAGATAACCTTTATTAGTCCCACACGTGGGAAATTTGTTTTGTCACAGCAGGAAGTGGACAGTGCAAAAGTTATGAAGGACAATTAGAATAAAATAAAAAAGAATAAATACAGTACACAACTGTACAGAATAGAATAAAAATAGAATAATATATACAGTAGAATAAATAGAGTAAAATATACAATAGGATAAAAATAGAATACAAATGTTATATACAACAGAGTGAAAAATACAACGGTTGCCAGAAAGATTATTGCACATTGTGTTATTGCACATTTGTGGATGTGTGTGATTGATCAGTTAAATGCTTTGTTGTGGAGTCTGACAGCAGTGGGGAGGAAAGACCTGCGAAATCTCTCCGTCCCACACCGTGGGTGCCGCAGTCTCCCACTGAAGGAGCTGCTCAGTGCTGTCACAGTCTCATGCATGGGGTGGGAGATGTTGTCCAACAGGGATGACAGCTTAGCCACCATTCTCCTGTCACTCACCACCTCCACTGGGTCCAGAGGGCATCCTAGAACAGAGCTGGCCCTTCGGATCAGCCTGTTCAGTCTCTTCCTGTCCCCAGCAGAGATGCTGCCTCCCCAGCAGACCACACCATAAAAGATGGCTGAGGCCACCACAGAGTCATAGAAGGTCTTCAGGAGTGGGCCCTCCACTCCAAACGACCTGAGTCTCCGCAGCAGGTACAGCCTGCTCTGCCCTTTCCTGTAGAGGGCGTCTGAGTTATGAGTCCAGTCCAGTTTGTTGTTCAGATGAACACCAAGGTACCTGTAGCTGTCCACAGTCTCAATGTCCATACCTTGGATGTTCAGTGGTTGCAGTGGAGGATGTTTGTGCCTGCGGAAGTCTACCACCAGCTCCTTGGTTTTACTGGCATTGATCTGGAGGTAGTTCAGCTGGCACCAGTCCACAAAGTCCTGAGTCAGTCCTCTGTACTCCTTGTCATCCCCATCAATGATGAGGCCGACTATTGCAGAGTCATCAGAGAACTTCTGCAGGAAGCACTGGGTGGAGTTGTGGGAGAAGTCTGCAGTGTAGATGGTGAAGAGGAACGGAGCCAGAACCGTTCCCTGTGGGGCCCCCGTACTGCAGACGACCCTGTCCGACACACAGCCCTGAGTCCTCACATACTGCGGTCGGTCGGTGAGGTAGTCCAAAATCCAGGTAGTGAGGTGATGGTCCACTCCTGAGTTCTCCAGCTTGTCCTTCAGAACCGACGGAAGAATGGTGTTAAAGGCACTGGAGAAATCAAAGAACATGATTCTCACAGTGCTCCCAGCGGTCTCTAGGTGAGCGAGGGAACGGTGCATGAGGTGAATGACGGCATCATCCGCTCCAATGCCAGGCTGGTAGGCAAACTGAAGTGGGTCCAGTGATGAGCTCACAAGGCGCCGAAGCTGAGCCAGGACCAGCCGCTCCAGGGTCTTCATCAGGTGGGATGTCAGAGCCACCGGCCTGTAGCTGTTGAGGTCCTTGGGGCGTGAAGTCTTTGGCACTGGAACAACACAGGAGGTTTTCCAGAGCTGTGGGACTCTTCCCAGCCTCAGGCTCAGGTTGAAGAGGTGCTCCATCACACCACACAGTTGGTCCGCGCAGGACCTGACGACCCTCGAGCTGATGCCATCTGGTCAGCTGAAGTAGAGACAAAGGATGAAACGCAAAGGGGAGGAACGTGGGAACAGGTAAGGGACAAAACTAAGACGCGGAGGGCGAGGGACCAAGAAACATGGAGAGAGACACTGTTAGAGTGAATTGTTAAATATTTGTCATTTTTATGTTTACCATTTGTACATTGTTTTAACTCTGTGAAAGGAATTCTTTCTTTCCTCCCCTCCCCAGATTCTCAAGGTTCTGGGTGGGGGGCTGAAGTGTTTTTATCACAGGCAACATCCTTGTGAAGGTCTTTTTGATGTTTGGTAGAACTTCCTGCCCTTTGTATGGTTTCACTGTGTTATCTATGGTAAACCATACATTGGGTGTGGGGGAGACTACCCTCTTTATGACCAAGGATGTTCCTCCTGCTTTTATGTTTTATGACCCTTTGATCAGCAGGAGGACACACACACACACACACACACACACACACACACACACCACACACACACACACACACACACACACACACACACACACACACACACACACACACACACACACACACACACACTCTTGCATATACATACATACAGTACCTTGTCTTTGTAACCAAAGGGGGTTGCGAGGGGAGGTGTTTTGTAAACTATTGTTTGAAGTTTGTGAATAAAAGCCAGTGAGAGGAGGCCATCGTCGGGGTCATTCGTAATGAGCTGAGATACCGACGAGGCCTTCCTTGCAAGTAAACGATCGATCGCTGTTGCCTTGTTTTTCTTTCACGGGAATAAGTCCTGGATACAGCAGGGTCTGAGTTTAGACCCAATAGACACAAACATGAGACAGAGGGAATAAACATAGACATGACTTGGGAAACATACATAGAGGACATGACAGACTCTCACAAGAGACACAAGGATGAGACAAAGACAAGACAACATAAGTAGAAATACAAAAAACTCAGACATAAAAGATTTAGACTCAAGACTAAACTGTATAAACTTGAACTTAAAACTTCTTCATAAAGCAACAGAAAGAATACTGACTACAAAATAAGACTCAAATACTGAGTGAAAGACCTAGCACCCTGACAGTTCACAATTTTTATGGGCATATAAAGCAGTAGCAGTAGCAGTACACAATTTAGCCAAGAACCTGTTAAAGATTATTACAGAAGTTGTGATCAGCTTGACCATAGAAAGAAAAAACATATTCTGACATGTTTCATGTTTCTCTTCCTTCGTGAACATAAAGATGAAGTTAGAAAATTCTTTCATTCCTACAATTCAAAAACGAATAAAGTTTTTGTGGCAGTGAATGTGTTTGCTTTATGAAAAACATAGTTTTATTTTATTGTGAATCATTGGTTAAATTTAGAAGTTTGGGACTCGAATTGGTGTTTAAGTGAAACCTGATTTTTTAATGTTCTTTGTCATATGCCTCAAATGTAAAACACTTTGGGTTATCTCATGTTTTTAAATGTGCTATATTGTAGCAGTTTTGGTAAAGAAGTGAAGAAGACTGGACTCCAAGCTGCTCCTGCTTATCACTGCTATGCTGAAGCATAGACTTGACCCAGTCAAAGAGCTCCAGTTTATTTTAATCTTTACTTGGTCTTAGACTGTTAGACCATTGACACCACTAAGGCTGCAGCTGTAATAATGAAAACTAAAACTATCTTTCTTCTTTTGCAAAACTCAGCTCTTCTGCTGCTAGTATACAGTATATACACCAATGTTTGTGATTGGTCAGATGGTGCCAATGCCACCACTCTCATGTGAACATGCAGTGGAAACCCTGGTTTAACTTAGTGATTTGATAACCAGCTTCATGTGAGCACATATCCTCATGAAAAAAGGGGGCGTGAATCCAGATAACAGACCCTGGGTACATTGAACTCGTAAGTATTTTAGGATTTTCGTAAACTGGAAACTCTTTTCTCTTATCTTTCCCATGGTCCCTGAATGCAGGATCATTGTTACAGGCTGTGACTGCTGTGAACAAACTGACACAAAAATATTTAAATGTTTGCTTACTGATGGCTGTCCAGAGTGTGAGCACAGGTTCTGTTTACTGAAAACCCATGATGACTGTTTGCTTTTTGTTGTTGTTGTTATGTTGATGTCTCCAGAGTGACTCTCCTCGTGTGATCTACAGTTTATGACTTGCATCTCTTATCCCATTTGTCACTGTGCTGGAACAACGACACTGCAGAGGATTAAAAAACAATTTTATGAGTTTTAACTCTGCTGCTCCTCGTCCTGGAATGCGGCGAAGCCTGAAAACCCTCCCTCTGCTTTCTGCTCTCTCACAGCTGATCCCTTCCCTTCACACACCTGACAAAAATGAGATCAAATGATAAGAAGGAAAAAAAAATCAAATGAGAGAGTGAACAAGAAACAAACAGCATAGGTCAGAGTATAGAAACTGTTAAAACCATAAAGAAGTGAAAATACTGCATATATTAAACTCAGCGACTCTGACAGATAATTACCTGAAAGTTGGTACATTGGCTAACACTACCTGAGTGTGGTTAACCTTTTGTAATCAATTTTTTTTTTTTACAAAGCTTTAATTGCCTGTTATCATTATTTTTACTGTTGTTATTGATTTGTTTTTGAACTAATCAAAGTCAGCTGAAACACATTTGAGGATGACTTTGAAAAACATGGAACCATCACCAACTGCCAATAATACATTTCACATAAACGTAATGCAGACACAGCAAAAATGTAAAATGATTTTTAGATAGACTGTATGATTCTAATCGCTGTTCTGTAGTTTGACTAGGTGATTAGACAATGTTTTAAGTCATATTTATTAATATTCAAAACAGATAACTAACCTGTAAGTGTAGGTTACAGTAAGGGAATCAATCATTTCAATCATTCTTGATAACTGTCTTTTCCCATGTACTTCACTAAACCATCACATGACTCACAACAAATCCACTGACTTGTGTTACAACAGCCAGAAGCATAGTGACCCAAGACATATCAAAGTCCTCAGTGGTGATCCTACAGAGCTTAAATCCCAAATCCCCACAGCTCAGTCAGAACTGAAAAAGCCTCCTAGATAAGAGATCCAATTCAATTCACATGTTAGGAGCTAAAAGTTAAAGCTCTGAGTGTAAAAATTCCTGTTTAACTGGGTCATAGTTGTTACTGTATTCAGTAAGTCAAGCATAACACATCATGCCTGTCACAACACGCTCTTTGTCACACTGTTAATACTTCCCCTGTATAAGGGTGGATTGCAAGAAGTAAGCAAGAGCTCAGTTTCCCTTCAGGGCACAGAGGCTGTTTGTGTTCACAGAACGTGAGAACTATGTGACAGTCAGAGAGAAAATAGGGAATTAGTGCAGCAAGAAAATCAAATGGACCCAGAAACCTTCACTTGCTCGATCTGTTTGGATCTACTGAAGGATCCGGTGACTATTCCCTGTGGACACAGCTACTGCATGAACTGTATTACAAAACTCTGGAATGGAGAGGAGGTAAAGAAAATCCAAAGCTGTCCTCAATGTAGGCAGATCTTTACAGTAAGGCCCGTGCTGGTGAAAAATACCATTTTAGCAAATTTAGTGGAGGAGCTGAAGAAGACTGGACTCCAAGCTGCTCCTGCTGATCACTGCTATGCTGGACCTGAAGATGTGGCCTGTGGTCTCTGTATTGGAAGAAAACTGAAAGCCCGCAAATCCTGTTTAATCTGTCTGACTTCTTACTGTGAGAAACACCTTCAGACTCATTATTATTCACCTACATTAAAGAAACACAAACTGGTGGAGCCCTCCAAGAAGCTCCAGGAGAACATCTGCTCTTGTCATGATGAGGTGATGAAGATGTTCTGCCGTACTGATCAGCAGAGTATCTGTTATCTCTGCCCTGTGGATGAACATAAAGGCCACGACACAGTCTCAGCTGCAGCAGAAAGGACTGAGAGGCAGAGAGAGCTGGAGGTGAGTCGACAAAACATCCAGCAGAGAATCCAGGACAGAGAGAAAGATGTGAAGCTGCTTCAACAGGAGGTGGAGGCCATCAATCAGTCTGCTGATCAAACAGTGGAGCACAGTGAGAAGATCTTCACTGAGCTGATCCATCTCATCCAGAAAAGAAGCTCTGATGTGAAGCAGCAGATCAGATCCCAGCAGGAAACTGAAGTGAGTCGAGTCAAAGAGCTTGAGGAGAAGCTGGAGCAGGAGATCACTGAGCTGAAGAGGAAAGATGCTGAGCTGAAGCAGCTCTCACACACAGAGGATCACATCCAGTTTCTACACAACTACCCCTCACTGTCAGCACTCAGTGAGTCTACAGACTCATCCAGCATCAATATCCGTCCTCTGAGCTACTTTGAGGATGTGACAGCAGCTGTGTCAGAGGTCAGAGATAAACTACAGGACATTCTGAGAGAGGAATGGACAAACATCTCACTGACAGTCACTGAAGTGGATGTTTTACTGTCAGATCCACAAGCAGAGCCAAAGACCAGAGCGGAATTTTTAAAATATTCATGTGAAATCACACTGGATCCAAACACAGCAAACACATATCTGTTATTATCAGAGGAGAACAGAAAAGCAATATCCACAAAGAAACAGTCTTATTCTGATCATCCAGACAGATTCACTGGATGGTGGCAGGTCCTGAGTAGACAAAGTTTGACTGGACGTTGTTACTGGGAGGTGGAGTGGAGAGGTGGAGGAATTATTGTAGCAGTTGCGTACAAGAATATCAGCAGAGCAGAAACTGGATGTTGGTTTGGACATAATGACAAATCTTGGGCATTAGATTGTTTGAAAAATAGTTATACATTTTGGCACAACAACATCCAAACTCGTGTCTCAGGTCCTCGTTCCTCCAGAGTAGGAGTGTACCTGGATCACAGAGCAGGTATTTTGTCCTTCTACAGCGTCTCTGAAACCGTGACTCTCCTCCACAGAGTCCAGACCACATTCACTCAGCCGCTCTATGCTGGACTCTGGCTTTGTTATTCTTATGGGGACATTGCTGAGTTTGTTAAACTGAAATAGACTGAATCTTTTCATACTGTTGTGGGTTTAAAACAGAATTTTAGTTTCCATTTCTTTTTGTTTCCATCATTATTCTGGCATTCTGTAATGCACAGAAATCAGTTACACATTACAGGTTTTACCTTGACATGTTCTAAATGTCCTCTTGATGTTTTTGAGGTCTTGTTAGATTGAGCTCTTTACTGTGTCTGTTTGGCCATAAAAAGAATCACTGCTTGTGATTCCTGTGAAGAAACTGATTTTACAAATCTTTAAATGTATCTTTGCTGATGTTGCTGAAGATGCTGAAAGCTCAGTGAATTTTTTATTTAATGTTTTTCTAAAGGTTAATTTTAAAATTGATGCGCAACACAAGAGGGCGCCTTCATCCTGCTAACAGGGATGTAGAGGAGGTTAAAACACCTCAGCTCAGTTTGTCCACTTTTTTAAGATTCTGCCATGTTTTTAGCCTGATAAAACCCTTTATGCGTCGATTGTATTGCAAATCATGGTAAAAAGAATCAAATTGTCATTAGCTATTGAATTTGGAGCTGTATCATGTAATATTATAGAAACATTTCCTTCAAAAACAGAATATTTACTAACTGACCTTTTTCCATGGGCTCTTGTCTTCCTCATCTTACTGCCATGTTGAAACCAAACTCCAGAAGATGTACTACAAATTGTGCATCTTCACCACAACAGCTTTCTACTGTTTAGTTTCATACCCACTAAATAAGAACCAAAAATATAATATAATCAATATGAAAGTATGAATTTTTATGTACCCCTTAAAAGAAAATAAATCTTATTTTCTTGTTTCTTCTTGGTCATAATCCTGGATCCTGACGGGTTTTGAGGTTTTGATGTTTTTGGACTTCTAGTGTATCCCTGTTCACTCTACCCTCTGCTAAACACCCCTCCCAAGAGGTTTTGGCCTCCAGTCAAAGGAATATTGTAATAAAGCATATTTCACCCAGAAGTGGGGTTTTAATTTATTCAATCATAAAATAAATGTCTGTATGCCAAATGCTCAGGAAGAACAAGGAAGTCCACAACCCCAAGCGAGGTAACACAGAATCATTGCCATTTCTATAGCCAGACCAATCCCGAATCATCTCCCAAATGCCTGTTCTGAGCAAAAACCCTGTATGTTATCGAGGCTGACTTCACACGAGGAGGACTGGCAACCTTTCCTTAAGATTAGTGAGCAAACTAGACACAGTACCTATAAACTTTTAAAAAAGAAGAAGATGAACCTTGTGGCTCACCACTAACCTGAAGTTGAGTATCATCCTACTTTTCCCTTCTGACTCCTCTATGGTCATCCATATGCATGTATACATGACATCAGAAGAGACACCAGCACAGACTGAAAACACTGCATCATTAAGTCATAATTTATATTTTACAAATATATAAAATACAGCCAGTGTTGAAAAAAGAAAAAAACTAAATGACTGAGATCTCCAAAAGTTGAATCTGTTCATCTGGACGTAGCGTTTTGTAATGGAATTTCTTTCACTTATGTATTAATCACGTTATTGTAATGCCTTGGTGATTTTAACATGTCTGACACTCATACTGTAAGACAAATGGTGGGGGTCTATTTAGGAAGTTGGGGGAAGCAGACAACTCCACAGGAGGGAGAGTCTTTTGTCTCTTCGAGGACTCTGGGAGGTAGCAAGGGAGTGTGAACCTTAAGGTGTGAAACAGCTGTGTACTGCCTTTTGTTCCTGGAGAAGGTATTTAACTGAGAGCCACACTAGGCTCAGTGAGACTCTGCTGACCCTGCCCCGTGGTCATGCAGGCTCTCCACCAAGCTTGGTTTTCTGTTCTGTGTGTGTTTGGATTAAAGAATGTTAGCTACCGCTCACCGCTCATCTGCAGGCTTTATTTAAGTGGAAAACTTCCACAACAGAATGGCGCTGTGACCAGGGTGGTCCGTGTGGTCGCTGAACAACGGTTCCGTGGACGGGCTGATCACCCCTGAGGGAAAAGGTACCTTTGTCCTACCGGCTGTTGAAGCAAAGGAAATGGAGGAGTCACGGAGCCGTGTGTTTCAGTCACCACCGAGATCATCGATTTTGAGGGGACTCCTGCAGATGGGTGAGTGATAGCTAACTTGTGACAAGTCACGAGAGCTTTTTGTCTGGCCGAGGGGGGGAACGCTGGCTGACTCCGGAGTTCGAGTCTCCGGAGGAAAAAATCCTGGTGGTTTGAGACCCCAGGCCTGTGTTGGGAACGGCCTATCACAAGGACAGTGGCTCGAGCACGCAGTTGGGGAGAAGCCGGCCCAGACCTGTGTTCGGTCCAAGTACGCCACAGGGACGGCGGTTCGAGTACACTGTTGGGAAATCATTCCTACGTGGAGTGACGGTATTTTAGCACTTTTCTGCCGGTAAGGGAAGAAGGCCATTGCAGAGGACGCTCTGAATGTAAAGGGAAACTGGATCCAGTAAAGCGGCAGACGTTCCACCAGGCGGCCAGGGACAAAACTCAATGTTTGACTGTATGGTAAGAACTGAGTAAATGTGTGGTGTGTAAGATTGCAGAGAATGGTTGTGTGGGAAAAGTTGATGTGTGTGTAAAAACAGCGAAAAATGGGGTTCAAAATGTTGAAAATGGGGAACAGGAAAAAGGAAAAAAAAAAGAGAGGAGTGTAGACATGTGTGTGTAAAAGTTGTTTCCAACTAGCAGGAGAGGGTGGTACTGCAGGCTACCAGCTCCCCTAGGGTGGACACACAAAAATTTATTTTTTTTAGCAGAATTGTTGATGAAAATAAGCAATAAAATAGGAAGAGAGTAGAACAACTACAATCTCTCTCGGTTTTTAAGAAAGGGGACTTCAGAACCAGAGAGGGGAGACGTGTTTCTTTAAGCAGTGATAAGAATGATCAAAATGTCTCAGTGTGTCACTTGCAGGTGAAGAGCAGACCCTGATCAATTTTTCACGTGCAGCAGTCGGAAGAAAATTATAGGTTAACATCATTTAGAAACACTCAAGCCAAGTTTTGGCTGAACTGTTTTACAGCTTAACTTCCATGTGTTTGTCACCCTGAGAACACAAGCTCAAAGAATCTCTCCCTGAAGACAAGAAAAGCAGTTCCAGAACAACGAGATGGATATCAAGAGCTCACAGCAGGGTCCTGAGCAGTGAAGAAAAGGTCCAGCAGCAGCAGCTGTGCAAGACAGCGGCAGCAAGAAGAAAAATGGCATCATCATGACTGGATAGATGGATGTGCATTTCCAACGAGCTGCAACTTCACTGTGTGTGAATGGACCTTTGAAAAGACTGTCTGAGTTGGATATTTGCCACTTTTGGAGCAAAATGGCAAAATGAGACAGTGGAAAACACAGGACAAAGCTGAAAGACAACTGACTCTCACTGGACTGCTGCAAGGGGGGAGAGATGAGAAGAGACCACAGTGGAAGGAGCAGGGGAGAACATGGCTGTTTTAGTGTGGGAACTGAAATTTGGGTTTAGGAAACTGGGAAGAAAAAACGACTGCCTTGCGTGGAGAATTGAAAAGTGTCTGGAGCACCGCAAAGAGGAGAGGTACACAAAAAATTACACAAACAGAAAAATGCATTAATCCTACTAACACAAACACACATGCAATGAAGCTCATGAAGACCAAATAGCATTTTAAGCATGCATTGCTGTTACCATCATCTTGTCCAGTTCACTTAGTGGGTTAAGAAGTGATACATAGACTAGTGAACTAGTATTATTTTGGGGAAGGATGATTGAATCATAGCAGGGGTGAACAGAATGCTGCAGGGGGGTCAGATGAGTGGAGACTAATAGATAATTGAGTTTCTTGTTTCTGATGTGTGGGGGAGGTCTTATCATAACACACATCTGGTGACATGGGGGAAAACAAATCTCATTATCTAATAGAATATTGTTGTGTGAGGTGTGTGACTGGTGAATGAAAGTTTTGGGGATTTAGCATTTTCTTTTGGTACCACTTTGAAACTGCCAATTAGTTTTGTTTTGATCTATCATTCTGAGAGAGTATGCTTAGACAACTTCTAAAAAGAGGCCTTCATATTTTTTGATTTTTAACCGTGCACTGAGATTTTTGTTTGGCAATTTTCTCTTTTCAAGCAGGCCTGCAAGATCGGGACCGAAAGCGCTACACAACATGTTGAACAATCGCAAGTGAGTTTCTCCAAAAATTAGAATGGGCTCGGGAGAAAGCCACTTATTTGGGACAATCAGAAAACAAGTCCCTGTCAAAAAGGATTCAGCGAGGTAATCCAGTCTAAATTCTTTTTTCTTTTTTGAAATGACGTCATTGCTGGCAGTAGAAACTTATTGCGTCACGAGGTTCTACTGTCAGCAAATAAAAAATGGGGACTGACTGGACTGACAAAAGCTTGACTGACTTGACACCAGTATGCAAGATTGCACCTCCACCTTGACCTGACAAAAGGGTGGATGTATGTATGTATGTTTCTTTTTACGGGAGCAGAAAGGTGACAGCAACAGGTTGCATGGGCTTTTGGGCCATGCTGGTTTAACCTTTTAATTGCCACTTTCTGTGTCTTTGAATTTACCAGCGGTGTGTTATTCATGACCTTGTATTGTTTACAGTGCAGAGGTCACTGTGAGAAAGTGTGCATACAGATGCGCTGCACTAACATCTACATCACATTTTCCACAGCAAAGGGTTAATCGTGGGATCTAATCACATGATTTACAGCAGGACACACCGCTGGCTAATGTTTTACCTTTTCTTAAGACAGGGCCTGGAGTGAAGCTACTCCAGGGGAGAATCCCTGGGAATTTTTAAGAGACAATGCACAACTTCATTGTGCATGTCTAATTGTGCTAAGCTGACATAGGGCAAAAGAGGGTTTTCTGTGGAAGCTTTCATTTTTAAATTGCAGTGACCGTGACATGAGAGATATGGAAGGATTGACACAGATACAGACCACTACCGGGAGAGAAGGCTTCAAGAGGACCAGTGAGAAGCAGGGACCATCTGCAGGACAGCAGACAAACGACAGTGGGCTGCACCACTGGGCTTCCAAAGGATTGTCACGAGAAGATTTTGAACAGCAAAATCTTAAATAAAATGAAAGAGTTTCGCCGTTGACGTTGAGGAAGACAACTAAGGTGTACGACGTGCTCTGCCTTAAATCTACAGCTGCGTTGGAACAGAAATCGAGGGATGGAGAGAGCGTGCCAAGCTCCAAAAGTGACAGCGCAGAGGAAGATCAGCGTTGGAATTATAACTCTGTAAATGGCACAGACACCAGGAGCCATGACCGGGGACTGGGAATGACCATCTAATGCTTTTTCACTTTGCCATGCAAAGTACTTTGACACTCTGGAGAAGACCTTTCCTCTGTATCATTGTTGTTGCCATTTGCATGTGAGAGCTTAGATTGGGGGGAAGATTAAAGATGAACAAAGGGTGGTGGGAGAACAGTGAAGTGAGGATACACAGTGTGAAACTCCTTTAAGTGTACAATAATGTTGATGTGATTACAGAATGTCAGGAAAGAAATTCTGGTATTAATGTGATTCTTGATTTAAGAATCAAAGGGTGGGATTGTAATGGAATTTCTTTCACTTATGTATTAATCACGTTATTGTAATGCCTTGGTGATTTTAACATGTCTGACACTCATACTGTAAGACAAATGGTGGGGGTCTATTTAGGAAGTTGGGGGAAGCAGACAACTCCACAGGAGGGAGAGTCTTTTGTCTCTTCGAGGACTCTGGGAGGTAGCAAGGGAGTGTGAACCTTAAGGTGTGAAACAGCTGTACTGCCTTTTGTTCCTGGAGAAGGTATTTAACTGAGAGCCACACTAGGCTCAGTGAGACTCTGCTGACCCTGCCCCGTGGTCATGCAGGCTCTCCACCAAGCTTGGTTTTCTGTTCTGTGTGTGTTTGGATTAAAGAATGTTAGCTACCGCTCACCGCTCATCTGCAGGCTTTATTTAAGTGGAAAACTTCCACAACAGTTTTGTGGGAGAAACGTTTCGTCACTCATCCAAGTGACTTCTTCAGTCTCAGCTGACTGCAGGTTTCCCCAAACCTTATAAACAGTACATTTGCATAATGACTGAAACCAGCCCACTGAAGGAACAATGGGCTGTGAGGTCAGTTCCTTAATCATATTTGACTGAGATGGATTCTGTTGTACTGGATTAACTTTCAAGATAAGCCCATGATTCCAGATGTTCTGCAAACCCTTTTTGCACAAAATATAAAAAACACAGCTGGCTCAAGCAAAGTTAAAATTGCATTTACCTTATTTTACTGAGACAGTGTGCAAAGATGAGATAGACCCTGAATAAGATCAACAGCAGTGAGCTGTAGGCTGAAACACAACACAGATGTATAACATTGTTAATAAAGTTAATTTGTCTGAAATAAATTGGTGACATTTATATGTCCCAGGGCCCATTCAGATCAACATCAAGATTCTCCTCAATTATTTAACTGTTTTAATATGATTTAACAGAATTCTACTTGTACAAACACAAAAGGGTGTTCAATAATAAGAAACCAAAAACTGGATCATCCATTAACTCAAGTTAAGGTAAATATGATGAGTTGTGAATTTAACGTACAGTCGGCCTAGTGTGGGAAAGCTGGAGTGCTGGACTGCAGCTTGTCAGTCTGGTAACTCAAACACTCATGCACTTACTCCTAAAGAGAGAGACAGTGAAAGTGAACAGTATATCCTCGGTTTCTTAACATAAAACTCATTGTTGCAGACAGGTGCAGCCCAAAAGTGATCCCCTTAGACTGATTTTTAGTTTTAGTGTTATTAATTTTCCTCTGAGTTATTCATTCTGCCACTAGTTAGCTAACATAAACTAATCTAAGTCTATTAGTTGCGACTAACAAACCAACAACATGACATTGGATGATGTTCCATACTGACAGAATATGGCACTAAATTTGTTTTTAAAACTTTAAGCACTTATTTCTTAAATCCAGCTTCACAGACAGCATGATATCTATGTCTGTTTTTGAGAGCAGGGCTCAAAGGTTTAAATTAGCATTTTTATGTGTAGTGTTTCATGTCCTCTATAAGTAAAATGAATAAATAAATAAAACTTTGTCCAGATCATAATTTAGAACTCATCAGATTTTTACATTTTCTTTAACATCAAGTAATCTAGTAGAATTTTCCTTTAAATGTATGGCTATATTTCAAATCAAACTTTTAACAGCTCAATCAAGATGATTTTACGACCAAAATAATAATCGACTGTATGACAAAACTGGGACTCAAAATCTGACATAACATCAATTCAACTGATGAGACTGACTTTAATCTGATGGATGTGCTTTAACTTGAAGAGCCTAAACAGGCTCTGTCAACTTAACCTGCAGTTAGTACTGGAATGCGGGGTGTGGGAATTATTTCATGTGTTCATCCCTGGAGTAGCAATTACCAGGACAGTCTATAGGGCTTTGGAGTTGACGTCACTGAAGGTGACGTCAACAATCTCTCTCTGAATGTGGAGAAGACGAAGGAGATTGTTGTGGACTTCAGGAGAATGCACACCCAACATGCTCCTCTGACCATTGACGGAGCGTCTGTGGAGAGAGTGAGCAGCACTAAGTTCTTGGGTGTGCACATCACAGAGGATCTCTCCTGGACGTACAACACCACAGCACTGGCCAAGAAATCACAGCAGCGTCTCTTCTTTCTCCGCAAACTAAGAAGAGCAGGAGCACCAGCCCCCATCATGTACACTTTCTACAGAGGCACCATCGAGAGCATCCTGTCGAGCTGCATCACTGTGTGGTTTGGAGCCTGCAATGCGTCCTGTCATAGAACCCTCCAACGCATAGTGAGAGCTGCAGAGAGGATCATTGGTGTCTCTCTCCCCTCCCTCCAGGACATTTACAGCACCCGTCTCACTAAAAAATCCCTCTGCATAGCGGCTGATCCCACGCACCCAATGCAAAGCTTCTTCAAGCTGCTGCCGTCAGGGAGGAGACTGCGGAGTCTCCAGGCCAGGACCAGCAGACTGAAGGACAGCTTCATCCATCAGGCTGTCAGGAAGCTTAACTCCCTCCCGATTCTGCCCCCTCTCCCCTCTCTCCTCCACGGTCTCACTGAACTCTGTCACACACACACACACACACACACACTCTCTGACTCACTCACTGGCCTGCACCAGTTATTAGTCACCTTGTGGAGCATTGGACTGCCACTACCTCATAAGACTTTGTTGTTACACTATCTCCTACCGTACATTACCAAATCTCCATTTGCACTATTTGCCTATTTGCACTACCTTGCCTGGTTTACACTCAATGTCATTTACCGTTACCTGAATATTGTATATGGTATATTGTATAGCTTTTTTGGTATATGTAAAATTGTACTGTATTTATTCAAATTTTACTTTTTTTAATTATTTTAATTATTTTACTTGCATTTTTAATCACTCTCTTATATTTAAATGTTCATCTAGGGTTTGAGAGTAACGAAATTTCTATTCTCTGTATGTCCTGTACATATGGCAGAATTGACAAATAAAGTTGACTTTGACTTTGACTTTGGTGGGCCACGCCCCCTTTCCGCCATGACAGTAGGCTAGACGCAGGATTCAGCTTCAGCTATGGTTCGTACGTGTTGTGTTATCAGTTGCAACGTTTGATCACACGATCGTGAAGGCAAGAAGCTGGATAATGGGCTCTCTTTTCATTGTTTTCCATCCTGGAGGCAACGTGAGGGATCCCATGTATCCGATATTACTAAACAAAGACGTCAGGCTTGCATTGCAGCGGTGAGACGAGCGGATCGAGTTCTGTGCAATCCCCAGCTTTTTGTTGGTTTGGTCTCTGCATCTTCTTTCCGGTGAGTTCTAAATTAATTCATATCACTATTAAAATGCTTTTAGTGTTATTTTCAATGTGCTGAGGTCATAGATAATGAGATAAAACATGCTAATGTGTGATGCTGCAGAACCACGTCATGTCATCATGTCGACTGAGTAGCTTATGATTTAGCATTATTGCAGGCAAACCAGCATATGAAATGGATGTAACAAATCCAGACTGGGCACCAACACTGCTCATGGGCCTCTAAAAACATACTAAATTGCTCTCATTGTACACTAATCCGCACATAACTTCCAGATGAATCACACACCTGTCATGTGCACTAATTTTATCTTACAGGCTTTTATTATGCAGCTGCAGAGTCTGAAGGTTCTTATTAATAATAATAAGCATAATTCTTAAACTGGTTTGCTGTGTATGCGCTGACTCCACAGACAAAGGGCTGTATCGCGACCGATTGCGCCCAGACGCCAAGAGACGGTACTTTCAAAAAATTGCAAAAACCATGATAACTTTCTAAACAACTTCCTTGTTACAGTTTTTGATTTGCACGTACAGCCAACCCATCTATATTAGCCTTGGTTCATTACAGACCTTTTATTAAAAGTGGTTTTTGTGTGTTTCAGGTACTGCACTCACAACGACTGAATGAAACTGCACTGTGACCTCGTTGTGTGGACACAGAGAGACCTTCTGTCATACGCATCTTCCCTGATGTGGATTTCTGGGAACCACGTTTAAAGCAAGCACAAGACTTCTTTCTTAAAGTGTGTCTTCCTGAACTTGTTGGGAAATACTTCTCCAAACAATGTGCTGCTCTAAATAGCCTGTAATGTTTCATTTTGTGGTTCAAGATTGATGCCAGCTGTGTGTTGCCATGTAAATAGTTTGCATTTCATTTTTATGTACTTGCTAAGTACATGTGATAAGATCAAGAATAAAAAAAAAAAACATGTCTACTATTCTTTTCTGTTTTATTGAAACTACTTCACACAAAGTACAATTATTTACAATGAACTACACATGCAACACAACAGCTTTATGAATACTCAACAAGAGCAAGTTTCATTTGGCGCTGGTTTGACAACCACACTGGGGCACATATTCACCAAAACACAGCAAACCTTAACAATCTTATCAAGCAGTGTTGTGTTTATTTCTGCTCTGCCCTGTTCATTGCACACACAATGCTTCGTCTGCCCTTTAGCTTCTGTGATGCTGTCTGTCCGATCACCACTGTCCACATTTACAGGTGGTACCTCAACCTCCACTTGTCCAACACAACTGCTGTCCACAGCTATGACATTGTAATTTTGTTGTTGTTCTTCTGTCAGATCTTCATCGATTACTTCTGCACGGGGCACACCTTCAGACTCTGCAGCTGCATAAAAGCCTGTAAGATAAAATTAGTGCACATGACAGGTGTGTGATTCATCTGGAAGTTATGTGCGGATTAGTGTACAATGAGAGCAATTTAGTATGTTTTTAGAGGCCCATGAGCAGTGTTGGTGCCCAGTCTGGATTTGTTACATCCATTTCATATGCTGGTTTGCCTGCAATAATGCTAAATCATAAGCTACTCAGTCGACATGATGACATGACGTGGTTCTGCAGCATCACACATTAGCATGTTTTATCTCATTATCTATGACCTCAGCACATTGAAAATAACACTAAAAGCATTTTAATAGTGATATGAATTAATTTAGAACTCACCGGAAAGAAGATGCAGAGACCAAACCAACAAAAAGCTGGGATTGCACAGAACTCGATCCGCTCGTCTCACCGCTGCAATGCAAGCCTGACGTCTTTGTTTAGTAATATCGGATACATGGGATCCCTCACGTTGCCTCCAGGTTGAAAAACGATGAAAAGAGAGCCCATTATCCAGCTTCTTGCCTTCACGATCGTGTGATCAAACGTTGCAACTGATAACACAACACGTACGAACCATAGCTGAAGCTGTATCCTGTGTCTAGCCTACTGTCATGGCGGAAGGGGGCGTGGCCCACCTCCAGTGACATCACGCTCCAAAGCCCTATAAGTAAATCACTGAGAGGCTTTTAAAAGTTTAACCTCTTAGAGTTTCACTATATATTAGTTAATATGCCAGTAACTAATGTGCTATATGCTAACTCCGCTCACATTTCTGAATAAAAATGCAAACAAAACAGTTACCTTCATAATCACATACCAGTAAAATTTCATAAAAAGACTGAAACGAATGTCACAAAAAACCCCCATTTGCATCACGTTGTTGCTGCTTCTACAAGCTGTTGAATCATGGGGTGTACTTACTATGGATTAGCCAATAATCTAATTTACGCATATTTTTGCCATATAAACTAATTTACGCATCAATGTATTCCAGTGTTCTGTGGAACTTTGAAGGCATCAAAGAAAACTAATGTTGGGTTTTTCTCCATATGTATTATTATAAGGTCTACCTTACAGTATAAAGCGTCTCGAAGTGACTGATGTTTGGCGCTGTATAAATAAAATTGAATTGAATTGAATTGAATTGAATTGAAATAGGATCTGCATTCAGTCTGTAACTCAGTGTATTTGCATCAGTAAAATTTTCACAAAACTTTTCCCGTGATTTAGAACTTAATTTGAAATGGTATCCAAGAATGATTTCAATCCTCTTTTAGATAGAACACAGAAGTTTAGTTTGCTGCCATGTCCTAAAGAAGCAACAACCACAGACATCCAAATCCTGTGCGCTCCTCCTCACTGGTGCACACAGGATTTGTTAGGAATTTACCTCATTTATGTTTTATCTTATATTGGAAATTTATGTTTTGTAGGATAATATAGAGCAGGGGTAGGCAACCTTTCTGATGGCGAGTGCCATTTAAAATTTCCTCAGAAGTCAGTGTGCCATATGATTGCATTAGCAATAAATTTAATAACGCTCTATATGAACAGTTACACATTATATAGAACCACTTTATAGAATTATATTTGTTTGCAAATGTTGGCAGCTATCAGCGAATAGTTATCAGCTATTTTGAAACAAAAAAAAGACCCTTTTTATCCATAACAAGAACTCCATAACAGCAAATGAACTGTACAACAGAAAATACAAATGCTATTTATGGTCTCCTCACAACAATGATAAGAAAAATAAACTGGGCCAATATGGCATGTTTGTTAATACAGAGACACACATGTTAATGTGATCTCTGGTCTCCCACTCAGAGACACAGGTCTCCGAGTGTCCAGCATTCAGACAGCTACCTGAGGACACTCATGTGATAGAATATCTGCTCACACAGATATGTAGAGCCAAATACTGTCAATAAGGCCTCTGCAATGTTCTGAAGACAGTTAAACTTGTCAGGTAGTGATGTCCAGCAGGTGAAAATGCAAGCTCCATGAACACGCACAGCTGTGGATTCCAGCTGCTTCGATGTCGCATTAACTGGCATTAACTCAGCCAGTTAATGCCAGACAAATCTAGCTGCTCATTAAAGATTTCTGGTTTGATCAGAAAATAAAACATTGGTCCATACACCTGAAAGTCCCAAAAATGCATTGTGTCTCGATGTGGATGCATTTTGACTAAAGACCGGCCCCCCAGATATTAAAGCCATAAAGCCTTTGAATGAAAACAAACGCTGTTGTGACATTGATGTACACTGTCTTGTTGGTAAATGTATGATTTCTATTCATTTTACGTCAGATAAAAACTTTGGTTGTAAGCTTTAGATAATTATTTAATAACAGCCAGACATTTTAAATGAGAATAAGAAAGTATTTCTTTGCGACCCCCTTTCCCTGTTAATGCCCTACCTGGCCCCCTTGCATCACTTTGCTAGATCCGCCCCTGCACAGTTACCAGCTGTCAGCTACTTAGAAAAGGATCCTGGTATTATTTGTCTCTCAGAAACAGTTCATAACTACTCTCCAGCTCATTCATGTCACCTAAAAGGTAAACCTGTTTCTCCATCACCTGTTCAGCTCTGATGATTCAGTAAGGACATCTCCTGGTTTCATCTTCATGTTTCCCTCTCATACAAACCGATATCATGATCAGCAGCTTTTACAGCTGTGGCTCCAGCAAACATCAGCTGATACTAGAAATTAATATTAAATAAATTCTAACAAGAGCTGACCAAGCTTAAACGTACTGCTGTTGTTTAGCGCGACATCCGGCGGTTTCCGCTTTCTGGCGCAAAGTGAGCGATAAACAAACAGAGAGAAAAGCTGATCAGCTGATCATTGATCAGTTTCATGATTGAAGTAGCAACAGGAGAGGGAGGGGAGAGAATGAGAGGAGAAGAAGATGCAGCTGTGCAGCAAAGACGCAGAATAACTCCAGCTTTGAGTCTTTTTCCATCCTGGCTGAAGTACGGGACAAACTGTGTTCCTTCTCAGCTCAACACGAAACGGTAATAATTTCTCTGAATGCCAGACGATTCCGTTTGTACGGGACGGTTGGCAACTCTACTAACTAACCTTATGAATAAAATAAAGTTCACTATCAATAAAATCATAGCACCCGCCCAGCTGTATAGAAACTCCATCATGCTAGCTAGCACGCAGTAAGAGTTATTGTAACTGACTGTAAAAAGTCAGCACAACGAAAATAAACTCCACCTAAACTTGGTTTATATCTGACCCAGATAGACTGCAGGTTATTAACTTCTTACCTGAAGTTTAGTTCACCTGACGCTCCGACCGGCGGCTGCCTCGGGTCTCTCCTCCTCCTGCCTCCCCTTCCCTCATCCACCTGCTGGCCTCCACCACTTGTTAATTTTACTGAATCTGTGGAAGCTCTGCCATAGCCACCACCAAACAACTGAGTTATTTTTACACACCGACCAGCGTCTGGCCAGTCCACCACCAAAAAAAAAAAAAAAATCATCGGGCCACCGAGCAAATGCCCGGTATGCCCGATGGCCAGTCCAGCTATGGTCATGCGTGCCATCAGTTAACCCTTCGTGTGCCAACGGTGGCACGCATGCCTAGGGTTGCCGACCCCTGATATAGAGTGTTGAAAGAAAATACCACACCCATACAACACAGAACTGTAGTGGAAAATTACCTGACACAATGGACAGAGTAGATTCTGGTCTGTGTGAGTAGGAAGGATGTTTTTCTCTTTTTCTCTTCACAGGGAGCCCGACTGGAGTGAAGATTTAAGATGATCCCGGGGCCAGACCAAGTGCCAAATAAGGGAGAGCCAAGCCAAAGCCGCAGCTGCTCCCCACCTTTTTAACCAAACCTAATTATGTTTGTACCATAATATAGACACTTTGTTCACTAGTGAGTGGCACCCTTTGTCTGTCTGACCATTGGACAGACAAAGGTTCAGGCACCATGTCATAACTTGAATTTTCAGCCGTTTAATAAATTTTTAAACCTTTGAGTTTTTTCATCTTCTCTCTACTTTAATAATTAGCAGGTAGCCTGTTGTTCCAGGTCCTGCACAGCTGCTCTTTATCAAGAAGTGTGGTGGTTGTCTTTGAGGATGAAAGAATTGTTAGTGGGAGCAAATAAGGTGTACTACTAAGGAAAACGTAGGCAAATGTGTGTGCAAAGTCTAGAGAAAAAGGTTGGTGCAAAGAAGTTGCTGATGATATATGATTACTCACCTGTCTTTTCTGTGTCCTATGAAGGATGTTTCCCGAGGGGTCCAGACACTATTTAAATGTTCCAAGAGAGGTCATGGGTTCAAGGAGTGTGGAGGATCACTGTGCATTGGGTTTTTGTAATAATTGTTAAGGTGCAAGTTCAAATATTGAATATTTAATCATATAAAAATGTTAAAATGCATGTATATATTTATTTAATAAAATTGTGTATTGTAGAAAGTTTGTGGAAGGTTAGAATTTGGAAAACTCACCTGACAGAAAAAATGGATTGGATGGAATGGATGACAATTGTCATTAAATAGGAGAATGAATCTACATGTATGGTCATCTTTACCACAGAGATTACATTTCCTTGGGTAAGGACATTCCTTAGCAATCTACTCATCACTTTTACAGTTCTTGCAAAACACATTGGCACAATCTGTAGCTAAATGGTCATTACAGCCACATTTGCGACAAGTCTTGGGTTGCCCCGGGTAAAACACATACACTCTAATTGCCCCCAGTTGAATAATTGGGGGTAGGTGCGTAAACTCACCAGAGTTCTCATCCCATTTCAAATGGACATAAAAACGATATGCCCCGGTTCGGATTCCATCCTCTTCTTTTAAATCCAAGCCTCTTGTCACTGAACATCGAAAGGACAACCAGGTCCTAATATCCTCAATTCTCACACGCTCCGAATGCATAATCACAGTCACTGCTTTTGGTTCTCTGCCTGATAACCGTATCATGTTCATGTTAGCCAGCTGGGGTCTGGATTGTTTAATCCTGTTAAAGATGTTAATACCGGATTCAAACAACGTGTTCGTGGCAAAAATCACCTCGTAAATTTTCTTCCCAGGCAAGCCAAAAATATAGTCAATCTGAATTGGCGAAAACCCCAATTCTTTCTGGATAGTAGTCCTGCTGAACTGTAGTCAGTCCATTTCACAATTTCCTTGCAACTCAAATGGTACAACATTCCTCCTGGAACCTGTCATGGTGGGTCTGGGTGAACCAATTTTCAATTTTCAAGATTTTTTATTGTTCATTACAGAAGTGTTATACAAATTCTCAGCATTTGAAGAGAGAAAAGGGATACATCAAAGCCACAAACACCTCAAAAATTAAAAATAAAATAAATAAATAAAAGAGGTCCAACAAAAAAGGTCCCATATTCTATCATTCAACTAATGTCCATACACTTTGTTTTACTCCCTTCTCCAAAAGGATATCTTCCCATAAAGTAATCGTTCAACAAATTAAAGGTACTATTTATTACAACTCTTGCAGGAATTTCATATTTTTTAAAAACACAAATGTTTCTCACCCTCCATAATGCATCTTTAACACAATTTACTGTTATCCACCAACAATCTTTCCCTCTCCCCCCACTACCTTTCAAAACCCCATACATTATACATTCATATCTTAAATCCCACTTATATAGCTCTTTCAACCGGTGTCGCAATAAACACCATACCTTCTTAGCAAAGGGGCATTCCCAAAACAAATGTCTAACCGTCTCGTCACCTCCACATCTCATTCTTGGGCACCGCGGACTCCTCGTGCACTCTCTTGTCTTCAAAAAGGCTCTTGTGGGTAGACATTCAAGAACGGCTTGCCACGCTAAATCTTTATGAGTATTTAACAATATCTTGTTATTAACATTAGCCCATGCTATTTTACAAAGGTTTCCAGGAAGTTTCCCTACTGGAGTCATTCTGTCTGTTGGAAATAATATTTCCTCTAATTTGGCCAAACTTATAGCCTGGGGTGTGATCTGGGTTGAAAAACACTTTAGTGATTTGATTACTATGTCATAAACAGCGGGGTATTGTTCAGAGAAAGGTGTACTAAGGGAGCATCACATGCCCCGTGCCTTCAAAACTCTCTGACCAACCCAAAATGTTGTGAAATATGGCCACATTGATTCAGTAGAGTCCCCTGTGAATTCCCCAAATGCAGGAATCTCAACTGCATAATTTGTGGTAGTGGGGGACTGCGTTGTTTCTTTTTTTTGTTTTGTAGGTTGAGAGCCTGTTTGTGTCCCATGTTTTTCACCTTTTAATGTGTATGTTCTGTATTTTTATTGTAGTGGACGGAGGATCTACCAGCGGCTGTGGGACCGTAGGTGGTGGGTTGTTTTCCACGCTTCTTTTGTTGTACAGCACCAGGTGAAAAGACTGTAGTAGGTTTCCTTTGTGTGGTTGTGCTGACCCCTGTGAATTCCCCACATGCGGGAATCTCAACTGCATAATTTGTGGTAGTGGGGGACTGCGTTCGTGCTCTCCCCTCACTCTTGTGTCCAAAAGCAAAGATCCATGTGTCTGCTCTTCTCTCCGTCTGGCCTTTGAACTGGGACAAAATGCAATGGCGTGCTCACCGTCACTGGATTCAGGCATTATGCGTGCTAGGCACCATCAGCCAGAGTGCTGCATGTGGAAAGGGGACCCCTGTCTCCCACACTGCCAACTCATACTTACCTGGCAGGGGGGATACCATGATCACGAAGGTGGTTCGCCCAGGGCGAGGCTCAGCCATTGCACTGCGGTTGTGCTGACCCCTGTGAATTCCCCACATGCGGGAATCTCAACTGCATAATTTGTGGTAGTGGGGGACTGCGTTCGCGCTCTCCCCTCACTCTTGTGTCCAATAGCAAATGTAGACGGAGGGGCTACTCGCTTTTCCTTTCTCTTTCGCCCCCACTTGCGCTACTGCTTTCTCTCTCTCTCGCTCTCCTGTGCTTGCTCCAGCTCCGCGCTTACAGGAGCCCACCTGTATATTGATTACAGGGCGGCGTGTACCTGTATAAAGGGAAGCCGGGTTTTCTCGTTGGATTATTTCCTCCCGAGCTTCTGGTGCGATACAGCGGTAGACGCTGGCTTGTTGGTTAAATTACTGAGGCGATCAGGTCATGTGATTGCTACAGGTAGGTCTCCCCTTCGATTTCTGATTTCTCCCTAACGTCGGCAATTAGTAGTTATATTTCTGCGGCCCGCTACAGCGCGGCTGTTTTTCTTTCCTTTGCTCCAGCCGTGGTGAGGAGACGCGTGAGTGCATCCGCCGTGCAGTACAGTGCCTCCAAGTTCTGGGGTAAGCCGCTTATTTTATAGCTGCTAGTTTTGTAAATTAAAGAAGATTAAGGTTAGTTTTGCCTTTTTCTTATTTGTAGGGTTTGATTGCTGCCGTGCCCTCTCGGGGACCAACCGCCTGCTTTGGTTACGTAGAGAGTCGGGCGCCTGCTCTGCTGCTGTCTTGTTTTGTTGATCTTGTTTGTTTGATTTTGTTTTGCCCTGTTTTGTTTTGTGTTGTTTTGGTTATATTACGGTTAATCTGTCGGCGGCCCGGTTTTTCCTTGTAGCTTGCCTTGCCACGCCCTCTTGGACTATCGTTCGCTCCAGCTTTTTGTGGCTGGCCGGGGCGATTCTCGGCTGTATATTGGGCTGGTTATACAAACTGGTACTGCCTCTCCCCTTTCTCCCAGCTGTGGGAAGTTGTGTGAGACCGAGCAGACCAAGGACAATCGGACCCAGCACCAGCTGTGGGCTGGTTCGCCGAGCGAAAGTATTTCTAACCAGTGCTCTGTGGTGTATATCTGGGTGTGTTGTATCACAGACTTTGGCTTTCCTTTAATTGTTTCTTTTTTTTGTTTTGTAGGTTGAGAGCCTGTTTGTGTCCCATGTTTTTCACCTTTTAATGTGTATGTTCTGTATTTTTATTGTAGTGGACGGAGGATCTACCAGCGGCTGTGGGACCGTAGGTGGTGGGTCGTTTTCCACGCTTCTTTTGTTGTACAGCACCAGGTGAAAAGACTGTAGTAGGTTTCCTTTGTGTGGTTGTGCTGACCCCTGTGAATTCCCCACATGCGGGAATCTCAACTGCATAATTTGTGGTAGTGGGGGACTGCGGTCGCGCTCTCCTCTCACTCTTGTATCCAAAAGCAAAGATCCATGTGTCTGCTCTTCTCTCCGTCTGGCCTTTGAACTGGGACAAAATGCAATGGCGTGCTCACCGTCACTGGATTCAGGCATTATGCGTGCTAGGCACCATCAGCCAGAGTGCTGCATGTGGAAAGGGACCCCTGTCTCCCACACTGCCAACTCATACTTACCTGGCAGGGGGGATACCATGATCACGAAGGTGGTTCGCCCAGGGCGAGGCTCAGCCATTGCACTGCGGTTGTGCTGACCCCTGTGAATTCCCCAAATGCGGGAATCTCAACTGCATAATTTGTGGTAGTGGGGGACTGCGGTCGCGCTCTCCCCTCACTCTTGTGTCCAAAAGCAAAGATCCATGTGTCTGCTCTTCTCTCCGTCTGGCCTTTGAACTGGGACAAAATGCAATGGCGTGCTCACCGTCACTGGATTCAGGCATTATGCGTGCTAGGCACCATCAGCCAGAGTGCTGCATGTGGAAAGGGGACCCCTGTCTCCCACACTGCCAACTCATACTTACCTGGCAGGGGGGATACCATGATCACGAAGGTGGTTCGCCCAGGGCGAGGCTCAGCCATTGCACTGCAGTTGTGCTGACCCCTGTGAATTCCCCACATGCGGGAATCTCAACTGCATAATTTGTGGTAGTGGGGGACTGCGTTCGCGCTCTCCCTCACTCTTGTGTCCAAAAGCAAAGATCCATGTGTCTGCTCTTCTCTCGGTCTGGCCTTTGAACTGGGACAAAATGCAATGGCGTGCTCACCGTCACTGGATTCAGGCATTATGCGTGCTAGGCACCATCAGCCAGAGTGCTGCATGTGGAAAGGGGACCCCTGTCTCCCACACTGCCAACTCATACTTACCTGGCAGGGGGGATACCATGATCACGAAGGTGGTTCGCCCAGGGCGAGGCTCAGCCATTGCACTGCGGATGTGCTGACCCCTGTGAATTCCCCACATGCGGGAATCTCAACTGCATAATTTGTGGTAGTGGGGGACTGCGTTCGCGCTCTCCCCTCACTCTTGTGTCCAAAAGCAAAGATCCATGTGTCTGCTCTTCTCTCTGTCTGGCCATTGAACTGGGACAAAACGCAATGGCGTGCTCACCGTCACTGGATTCAGGCATTATGCGTGTTAGGCACCATTAGCCAGAGTGCTGCATGTGGAAAGGGGACCCCTGTCTCCCACACTGTCAACTCATACTTACCTGGCAGGGGCGATACCATGATCACGAAGGTGGTTCACCCAGGGCGAGGCTCAGCCATTGCACTGCGGTTGCGCTGACCCCTGTGAATTCCCCAAATGCGGGAATCTCAACTGCATAATTTGTGGTAGTGGGGGACTGCGTTCGCGCTCTCCCCTCACTCTTGTGTCCAATAGCAAATGTAGACGGAGGGGCTACTCGCTTTTCCTTTCTCTTTCGCCCCCACTTGCGCTACTGCTTTCTCTCTCTCTCGCTCTCCTGTGCTTGCTCCCGCTGCGCGCTTACAGGAGCCCACCTGTATATTGATTACAGGGCGGCGTGTACCTGTATAAAGGGAAGCCGGGTTTTCTCGTTGGATTATTTCCTCCCGAGCTTCTGGTGCGATACAGCGGTAGACGCTGGCTTGTTGGTTAAATTACTGAGGCGATCAGGTCATGTGATTGCTACAGGTAGGTCTCCCCTTCGATTTCTGATTTCTCCCTAACGTCGGCAATTAGTAGTTATATTTTTGTGGCCCGCTACAGCGCGGCTGTTTTTCTTTCCTTTGCTCCAGCCGTGGTGAGGAGACGCGTGAGTGCATCCGCCGTGCAGTACAGTGCCTCCAAGTTCTGGGGTAAGCCGCTTATTTTATAGCTGCTAGTTTTGTAAATTAAAGAAGATTAAGGTTAGTTTTGCCTTTTTCTTATTTGTAGGGTTTGATTGCTGCCGTGCCCTCTCGGGGACCAACCGCCTGCTTTGGTTACGTAGAGAGTCGGGCGCCTGCTCTGCTGCTGTCTTGTTTTGTTGATCTTGTTTGTTTGATTTTGTTTTGCCCTCTTTTGTTTTGTGTTGTTTTGGTTATATTACGGTTAATCTGTCGGCGGCCCGGTTTTTCCTTGTAGCTTGCCTTGCCACGCCCTCTTGGACTATCGTTCGCTCCAGCTTTTTGTGGCTGGCCGGGGCGATTCTCGGCTGTATATTGGGCTGGTTATACAAACTGGTACTGCCTCTCCCCTTTCTCCCAGCTGTGGGAAGTTGTGTGAGACCGAGCAGACCAAGGACAATCGGACCCAGCACCAGCTGTGGGCTGGTTCGCCGAGCGAAAGTATTTCTAACCAGTGCTCTGTGGTGTATATCTGGGTGTGTTGTATCACAGACTTTGGTTTTCCTTTAATTGTTTCTTTTTTTTGTTTTGTAGGTTGAGAGCCTGTTTGTGTCCCATGTTTTTCACCTTTTAATGTGTATGTTCTGTATTTTTATTGTAGTGGACGGAGGATCTACCAGCGGCTGTGGGACCGTAGGTGGTGGGTCGTTTTCCACGCTTCTTTTGTTGTACAGCACCAGGTGAAAAGACTGTAGTAGGTTTCCTTTGTGTGGTTGTGCTGACCCCTGTGAATTCCCCACATGCGGGAATCTCAACTGCATAATTTGTGGTAGTGGGGGACTGCGTTCGTGCTCTCCCCTCACTCTTGTGTCCAAAAGCAAAGATCCATGTGTCTGCTCTTCTCTCTGTCTGGCCATTGAACTGGGACAAAATGCAATGGCGTGCTCACCGTCACTGGATTTAGGCATTATGCGTGTTAGGCACCATCAGCCAGAGTGCTGCATGTGGAAAGGGGACCCCTGTCTCCCACACTCCCAACTCATACTTACCTGGCAGGGGCGATACCATGATCACGAAGGTGGTTCGCCCAGGGCGAGGCTCAGCCATTGCACTGCGGTTGTGCTGACCCCTGTGAATTCCCCACATGCGGGAATCTCAACTGCATAATTTGTGGTAGTGGGGGACTGCGTTCGCGCTCTCCCCTCACTCTTGTGTCCAAAAGCAAAGATCCATGTGTCTGCTCTTCTCTCCGTCTGGCCTTTGAACTGGGACAAAACGCAATGGCGTGCTCACCGTCACTGGATTCAGGCATTATGCGTGCTAGGCACCATCAGCCAGAGTGCTGCATGTGGAAAGGGGACCCCTGTCTCCCACACTGCCAACTCATACTTACCTGGCAGGGGCGATACCATGATCACGAAGGTGGTTCACGCAGGATGACGACATCTGATGCTACTGTTAGCATGGCAGGTTCCAGGCGGAACGCTGTACGATTTGAGCTACAAGAGGTTTGTGAAATGGATCGATTGCAGTTTAGTAGGACTGTTATTCAGAAGGAACTGGGTTTTTCACCTAACCAGTTGGATTATATTTTTGGCTTGCCTGGAAGAAGAACTTATGAAGTGATTTTTGCCACGTCAACTTTGTATGAGTCCTGTATTAACATCTTCAATAGAAAGAGACAATCCAGCCCCCAGCTGGCTCATATCAAGATGACTCCACTATCAGGCAGGGAGCCTAAAGCTGTGACTGTGATTATGCATTCAGAGTATGTGAGAGTCGAAGATATTAAAACATGGTTGTCCTTTAAATGTTCGGTGTTAAGAGGATTGGATTTAAAGGACGAAGATGGGATTCGAACTGGAGCATATCGCTTCTATGTACATCTGAAAAGAGATGAGAACTCTGGAGAACTGATGCACCTGCCCCCAATTATTCAATTGGGGGCAATTAGAGGATATGTTTTTTATCCGGGGCAGCCTAAGACATGTCGTAAGTGTGGTTCTAATGACCACTTGGCCATGGAGTGTGTTAACGTCGTTTGTAGGAACTGTAAAAGTGGTGAACATATTATAAAGGATTGCCCTTACCCAAAAAATTGTAATTTATGTGGGAAAGAAGATCATACCTTTAGGTCATGCCCACAGTCTTACGCAAATAGGTTGAGAATGCCCCAGGTTCAGCAAGCAGAAGAAATTCCAGTGGTAACAGGGAATTCTGCACCAACGGATGTGGATAGAGGTCACAATCAAGGTAATGAACTTCAGCTGGAAGCCGTTGTGAACCAAACCGGGGCTGACCAGGACGGTGAACCAGCTGGGAGTTCATCTTGTCAAGCAGGTAATGTTAGAGAGTCCAATAGAACTGAAACTATTCAGGAAGAGATGGAAGTTTTTTTAAGTACCCCAGACCTCGCGCTTCCTTCAACATCGAAAGAGTGTAGAGATTTGTTGGACCTCATGTTCCCGGATCTTCCTATGGAGGGAACGAAACATGTTAAGTTTGACGAAGATTTTCTTCCTCTACCTGTGTCTGCAAGCAAAGACAAGCCCCCCCTTCCCTCAGAACTACTAATACAGCCTGGGTCTAATGATGTGTCAAGTTCACTCAAACGACAAATAAATACGTCAACGGAATCTTCAACTGGAGAGGTGGAGTTGGATGGTACGAGTCACCCCACCCCCCCACCAGTACCCCAGGCTGAGGAGCAAGTTTCGAAAGTCACCCAGGAAACTACCCAGATAATCAAAGTGGGGGATAATGTAGAGAAAGTAACATCGGGGATTTGGTTAGTATCCAAAAAGAAGAAGAAAAAGGCAAAGGTCCAGCAGAATTAACATTTCTCCTTATTAGGGGTTAATGAACACATTTCGAGTAACTACTATAAATACGAGAGGGCTGAATGACGTTGTGAAATGTCAGTCAGTCTTTAACTTGTTACATGAAGCTGGTAGTGACATTTTTTTACTTCAGGAGTGTGCAATATCCTACATGGACAACTATGCAAAGTTTGAGAAACGATGGGTATATGGGCAATCTGTTTGGTCAGGGGATAACCAAAACCGCTTTTCTGGAGTGGGGGTGTTATTTAATAATAGAACCTTTAATATAGAAAATGTGGAGACTGTGGTGGATGGGAGAGTGTTACTTGTTGATGTGGAAAGATGTGGGGTCAAATTTAGGATTATCAATGTTTATGGATATACTGATAAAAAAGAACGAACTGCACTTTTTCAAACTTTGCAGCTTTTTCTTTGTAGTAGAAGAAATATAGTAATGGGGGGGGATTTTAATTGTACCCTCGGAAAAAGAGCTAGACGGAGTGAGAACCCTGTGGATAGAGGGGATGGGAGCTCTTGTGTGTTAGAAAATTTAATTATTGATGGTAATTTGAATGATGTTTATAAGTCACTTAATTTAAATGACCCAGGATATACTTGGTCCAATGGGAAATCCTTTTCCCGTATTGATTTTTTGTTCGTTTCAAAAGCTCTGAATCCTATCTCTTGTGAGGTGGAGCCAGTGCCCTTTTCAGATCATCATAGGTTAAAAGGTACGTTTGAAGTGCAGTCCTGTTTCAACCCCAGTTCGGGACCATGGAAGTTAAATATAAATTTATTAAAAAATAAAAAAGTGGTTGGGAAATATAAAATTAAGTTACAACAATGGTTTTCTCTCCAACCTTTATATGAGTCTGTGGGTGAGTGGTGGGAGAGCATTAAAGCTAGGACACGGGTCTTTTTTTGTTTGCAGGGGAAGAATTTGGCAAAAGGGAGGAGGCAATGGGAAAGAAGAAAACAGGCTCGTTTGCAAAGATATTATAACCTTCTTGTTTTGGGTTTTGATGTGGGTGAGGAGATCACGAGATTAAAAAAAGAGATGATGGTGTGTCTGAATGAGAAAAGCAAAGGGGTATTAATAAGGAGTAGAGTAAAGCATTTTGAAGAAAATGAAAAATGTACCAGGTATTTTTTTAAGAAATTGCATAAATCCAGACCAATTATTGATTGTTTGAGGGATGATGAAGAGAAGGAAGCGGAAAGCACACAAGAAATTCTTGAACTGACTCATTCTTTTTATAACAATTTATATAAAGAACAAGATATTGATGAAGAAATAGCAACATTCTTTCTTTCAAAGTTATCACAAACATTAGATTTGGCTGACAGTATTCTGTTAGAAGAAGATGTAACTATAGAGGAAATTACAAGAGCAATGCTGAGTATGCAAAATAATAAGGCACCAGGACTGGATGGTTTGCCTAAAGAGTACTATTTTACCTTTTGGGAACAGCTTAGCTCCTCTTTGCTCTTAGTTTACAAAGAATCTTGGGACAAAAAGGTTTTACCGTTGTCTATGAATAAAGGGATGATTTCACTGTTGTGGAAGAAGGGCTCAAAACAAGATTTAAGAAATTGGAGACCCCTAACACTGTTAGGTGTGGACACAAAAATTTTAACAAAAGCTTTATTTTTTCGGTTGCAGGCGGTTGTACCTAAACTTATTGGGGTAGAACAAACATGTGGGATATTGGGACGGAAGATGACAGACAGCTTGGCTATTATAAGAGAGAGTTATTTTTATAGCCAGGAGCGGAATATTCCCCTTTGCGTTTTAGGTATTGATCTAGAAAAAGCTTTTGATAATGTTAATCACAAGTTTTTGATGAAGGTTCTTGAAATTTTGGGTTTTGGGGAAGGTTTTAGGAGATGGATTCATGTGTTATATAGTAGCTGTAGTAGTGTGGTGGTTGTTAATGGAATGTTTACCGATCCAGTTGCGGTCAAGTCGGGGGTACGTCAGGGATGTCCGTTGTCCCCTATTTTGTTTATATTGGTAATGGAGTCACTTGCATGTGCTTTAAGACTGGATAACTCAATTACAGGGTTAACCCCCCCAGGTAGTGGGGGGAAGGAAATAAAATTCACTATGTACATGGATGATACAACTTTGGTACTTACAGATAATATGTCGATAGACAGAAGTCTGTCAGTTTGTGAAGCCTTTACGGCAGCTTCTGGAATGAAAATTAATAAAAGTAAGAGCGAAGTTATTTATTTTAACTGGCGAGAGACTAAAGAAAATTGGGGATTGACCGGAAAATTTGAAACAATAAAAATTTTAGGGGTGGAAATTGGAACGGATATGCAATTTAAGAATTGGAATATGAAACTACCCAAAATACAGGGGAAGCTGTTGGGATGGAAAGACAGAGAGCTTTCCTTTGTAGGCAAAGTTTTGGTGTTGAAAGCTGAAGTAATCGCGTCTTTAGCTTGTTTAGCAACTATATTGCCGATTCCTTATAGGATGTTGGCCTCCCTGCGGAAGGCCATGTTTCGCTTCCTTTGGGGAAGCCAACATGAAAGATTGAAGAGAGACATTATGTATAGACCAATAAAAATTGGGGGAAGAGCTGTTCCAGAGGTTGCATCTAAACTTAATGCAATGTTTATTACTCCAGTCCTTAAGGCTTGTTTTAGTGACTTTAATGATTTGATTTGGCCTTATTTTACAAGATTTTGGATTGGACAGAGAGTTTTGAATGCATGGGGCAGGAGATGCCCCCTTAGTACCCCCTTTTCTGACCAATATCCAGTAGTCTATGACATAGTGATAAAATCATTAAAGTGTTTTTCATTTCAAATTATGCCCCAGGCTATAACCAGGTCTAATATTGAAGAACTATTATTTTCAACGGATAGAATGACTCCAGTAGGGAAACTTCCAGAAAACCTATGTAAAATGGCATGGCTTAACGTTAACAATAAGGTTTTGTTAAATATTCATAAAGACTTAGCTTGGCAGGCAGTATTGGAATGCTTGCCTACAAGAGCGTTTTTGAAAGCAAGAGCATGCACGAAGAGTGCACAGTGCCCAAGGTTGAGATGTGGAAATGACGAGACGGTTAAGCACTTGTTTTGGGAATGTCCCTTTGCTAAGAAGGTGTGGTGTTTACTACGACTCCGGTTGAAAGAGTTATATAAAGGAGATCTAACATATGAGTGTATAATGTATGGGATTTTGAAGGGCAAGGGGGGGGGAGAGGAAGACCGTTGGTGGATAATTGTGAATTGTGTGAAAGACGCATTATGGAGAGCGAGAAATATTTGTGTTTTTAAAAAATATGAAATATCTGCACGAGTTGTGGTAAATAGTGCTCTTACCTTGTTGAATGATTATTTTCTGAGAGAAAATATGCCTTTGAAGAAAGGTGCATAAAAAAATATGATTGTTTAGTTGGAAAAAATTGAAATATGGGACCCCTTATGGAAATCTTTAATTTTTAAAGTTTAATTTTATTTTTATTCTTATTCATTGGAGAGTTTGTGGATTTCCTTCTTTGCATTTTTTTGTTTTTGTTCAAAGTTTAAGAATTTGTACTGTTTTTTTGTGTTATGAACAATAAAAAAATTTTGAAAATAGAAAATAGAAAATAGGTTCGCCCAGGGCGAGGCTCAGCCATTGCACTGCGGTTGTGCTGACCCCTGTGAATTCCCCACATGCGGGAATCTCAACTGCATAATTTGTGGTAGTGGGGGACTGCGTTCGCGCTCTCCCCTCACTCTTGTGTCCAATAGCAAATGTAGACGGAGGGGCTACTCGCTTTTCCTTTCTCTTTCGCCCCCACTTGCGCTACTGCTTTCTCTCTCTCTCACTCTCCTGTGCTTGCTCCCGCTCCGCGCTTACAGGAGTCCACCTGTATATTGATTACAGGGCGGCGTGTACCTGTATAAAGGGAAGCCGGGTTTTCTCGTTGGATTATTTCCTCCCGAGCTTCTGGTGCGATACAGCGGTAGACGCTGGCTTGTTGGTTAAATTACTGAGGCGATCAGGTCATGTGATTGCTACAGGTAGGTCTCCCCTTCGATTTCTGATTTCTCCCTAACGTCGGCAATTAGTAGTTATATTTTTGCGGCCCGCTACAGCGCGGCTGTTTTTCTTTCCTTTGCTCCAGCCGTGGTGAGGAGACGCGTGAGTGCATCCGCCGTGCAGTACAGTGCCTCCAAGTTCTGGGGTAAGCCGGTTATTTTATAGCTGCTAGTTTTGTAAATTAAAGAAGATTAAGGTTAGTTTTGCCTTTTCTTATTTGTAGGGTTTGATTGCTGCCGTGCCCTCTCGGGGACCAACCGCCTGCTTTGGTTACGTAGAGAGTCGGGCGCCTGCTCTGCTGCTGTCTTGTTTTGTTGATCTTGTTTGTTTGATTTTGTTTTGCCCTGTTTTGTTTTGTGTTGTTTTGGTTATATTACGGTTAATCTGTCGGCGGCCCGGTTTTTCCTTGTAGCTTGCCTTGCCACGCCCTCTTGGACTATCGTTCGCTCCAGCTTTTTGTGGCTGGCCGGGGCGATTCTCGGCTGTATATTGGGCTGGTTATACAAACTGGTACTGCCTCTCCCCTTTCTCCCAGCTGTGGGAAGTTGTGTGAGACCGAGCAGACCAAGGACAATCGGACCCAGCACCAGCTGTGGGCTGGTTCGCCGAGCGAAAGTATTTCTAACCAGTGCTCTGTGGTGTATATCTGGGTGTGTTGTATCACAGACTTTGGTTTTCCTTTAATTGTTTCTTTTTTTTGTTTTGTAGGTTGAGAGCCTGTTTGTGTCCCATGTTTTTCACCTTTTAATGTGTATGTTCTGTATTTTTATTGTAGTGGACGGAGGATCTACCAGCGGCTGTGGGACCGTAGGTGGTGGGTCGTTTTCCACGCTTCTTTTGTTGTACAGCACCAGGTGAAAAGACTGTAGTAGGTTTCCTTTGTGTGGTTGTGCTGACCCCTGTGAATTCCCCACATGCGGGAATCTCAACTGCATAATTTGTGGTAGTGGGGGACTGCGTTCGTGCTCTCCCCTCACTCTTGTGTCCAAAAGCAAAGATCCATGTGTCTGCTCTTCTCTCCGTCTGGCCTTTGAACTGGGACAAAATGCAATGGCGTGCTCACCGTCACTGGATTCAGGCATTATGCGTGCTAGGCACCATCAGCCAGAGTGCTGCATGTGGAAAGGGGACCCCTGTCTCCCACACTGCCAACTCATACTTACCTGGCAGGGGGATACCATGATCACGAAGGTGGTTCGCCCAGGGCGAGGCTCAGCCATTGCACTGCGGTTGTGCTGACCCCTGTGAATTCCCCACATGCGGGAATCTCAACTGCATAATTTGTGGTAGTGGGGGACTGCGTTCGCGCTCTCCCCTCACTCTTGTGTCCAATAGCAAATGTAGACGGAGGGGCTACTCGCTTTTCCTTTCTCTTTCGCCCCCACTTGCGCTACTGCTTTCTCTCTCTCTCGCTCTCCTGTGCTTGCTCCCGCTCCGCGCTTACAGGAGTCCACCTGTATATTGATTACAGGGCGGCGTGTACCTGTATAAAGGGAAGCCGGGTTTCTCGTTGGATTATTTCCTCCCGAGCTTCTGGTGCGATACAGCGGTAGACGCTGGCTTGTTGGTTAAATTACTGAGGTGATCAGGTCATGTGATTGCTACAGGTAGGTCTCCCCTTCGATTTCTGATTTCTCCCTAACGTCGGCAATTAGTAGTTATATTTTTGCGGCCCGCTACAGCGCGGCTGTTTTTCTTTCCTTTGCTCCAGCCGTGGTGAGGAGACGCGTGAGTGCATCCGCCGTGCAGTACAGTGCCTCCAAGTTCTGGGGTAAGCCGCTTATTTTATAGCTGCTAGTTTTGTAAATTAAAGAAGATTAAGGTTAGTTTTGCCTTTTTCTTATTTGTAGGGTTTGATTGCTGCCGTGCCCTCTCGGGGACCAACCGCCTGCTTTGGTTACGTAGAGAGTCGGGCGCCTGCTCTGCTGCTGTCTTGTTTTGTTGATCTTGTTTGTTTGATTTTGTTTTGCCCTCTTTTGTTTTGTGTTGTTTTGGTTATATTACGGTTAATCTGTCGGCGGCCCGGTTTTTCCTTGTAGCTTGCCTTGCCACGCCCTCTTGGACTATCGTTCGCTCCAGCTTTTTGTGGCTGGCCGGGGCGATTCTCGGCTGTATATTGGGCTGGTTATACAAACTGGTACTGCCTCTCCCCTTTCTCCCAGCTGTGGGAAGTTGTGTGAGACCGAGCAGACCAAGGACAATCGGACCCAGCACCAGCTGTGGGCTGGTTCGCCGAGCGAAAGTATTTCTAACCAGTGCTCTGTGGTGTATATCTGGGTGTGTTGTATCACAGACTTTGGTTTTCCTTTAATTGTTTCTTTTTTTTGTTTTGTAGGTTGAGAGCCTGTTTGTGTCCCATGTTTTTCACCTTTTAATGTGTATGTTCTGTATTTTTATTGTAGTGGACGGAGGATCTACCAGCGGCTGTGGGACCGTAGGTGGTGGGTCGTTTTCCACGCTTCTTTTGTTGTACAGCACCAGGTGAAAAGACTGTAGTAGGTTTCCTTTGTGTGGTTGTGCTGACCCCTGTGAATTCCCCACATGCGGGAATCTCAACTGCATAATTTGTGGTAGTGGGGGACTGCGTTCGTGCTCTCCCCTCACTCTTGTGTCCAAAAGCAAAGATCCATGTGTCTGCTCTTCTCTCCGTCTGGCCTTTGAACTGGGACAAAATGCAATGGCGTGCTCACCGTCACTGGATTCAGGCATTATGCGTGCTAGGCACCATCAGCCAGAGTGCTGCATGTGGAAAGGGGACCCCTGTCTCCCACACTGCCAACTCATACTTACCTGGCAGGGGGGATACCATGATCACGAAGGTGGTTCGCCCAGGGCGAGGCTCAGCCATTGCACTGCGGTTGTGCTGACCCCTGTGAATTCCCCACATGCGGGAATCTCAACTGCATAATTTGTGGTAGTGGGGGACTGCGTTCGCGCTCTCCCCTCACTCTTGTGTCCAAAAGCAAAGATCCATGTGTCTGCTCTTCTCTCTGTCTGGCCATTGAACTGGGACAAAATGCAATGGCGTGCTCACAGTCACTGGATTCAGGCATTATGCGTGCTAGGCACCATCAGCCAGAGTGCTGCATGTGGAAAGGGGACCCCTGTCTCCCACACTGTCAACTCATACTTACCTGGCAGGGGCGATACCATGATCACGAAGGTGGTTCACCCAGGGCGAGGCTCAGCCATTGCACTGCGGTTGTGCTGACCCCTGTGAATTCCCCACATGCGGGAATCTCAACTGTATAATTTGTGGTAGTGGGGGACTGCGTTCGTGCTCTCCCCTCACTCTTGTGTCCAAAAGCAAAGATCCATGTGTCTGCTCTTCTCTCCGTCTGGCCTTTGAACTGGGACAAAATGCAATGGCGTGCTCACAGTCACTGGATTCAGGCATTATGCGTGTTAGGCACCATTAGCCAGAGTGCTGCATGTGGAAAGGGGACCCCTGTCTCCCACACTGCCAACTCATACTTACCTGGCAGGGGGGATACCATGATCACGAAGGTGGTTCGCCCAGGGCGAGGCTCAGCCATTGCACTGCGGTTGTGCTGACCCCTGTGAATTCCCCACATGCGGAAATCTCAACTGCATAATTTGTGGTAGTGGGGGACTGCGTTCGCGCTCTCCCCTCACTCTTGTGTCCAAAAGCAAATGTAGCCGGAGGGGCTACTCGCTTTTCCTTTCTCTTTCGCCCCCACTTGCGCTACTGCTTTCTCTCTCTCTCGCTCTCCTGTGCTTGCTCCCGCTCTGCGCTTACAGGAGCCCACCTGTATATTGATTACAGGGCGGCGTGTACCTGTATAAAGGGAAGCCGGGTTTTCTCGTTGGATTATTTCCTCCCGAGCTTCTGGTGCGATACAGCGGTAGACGCTGGCTTGTTGGTTAAATTACTGAGGCGATCAGGTCATGTGATTGCTACAGGTAGGTCTCCCGTTCGATTTCTGATTTCTCCCTAACGTCGGCAATTAGTAGTTATATTTTTGCGGCCCGCTACAGCGCGGCTGTTTTTCTTTCCTTTGCTCCAGCCGTGGTGAGGAGACGCGTGAGTGCATCCGCCGTGCAGTACAGTGCCTCCAAGTTCTGGGGTAAGCCGGTTATTTTATAGCTGCTAGTTTTGTAAATTAAAGAAGATTAAGGTTAGTTTTGCCTTTTTCTTATTTGTAGGGTTTGATTGCTGCCGTGCCCTCTCGGGGACCAACCGCCTGCTTTGGTTACGTAGAGAGTCGGGCGCCTGCTCTGCTGCTGTCTTGTTTTGTTGATCTTGTTTGTTTGATTTTGTTTTGCCCTGTTTTGTTTTGTGTTGTTTTGGTTATATTACGGTTAATCTGTCGGCGGCCCGGTTTTTCCTTGTAGCTTGCCTTGCCACGCCCTCTTGGACTATCGTTCGCTCCAGCTTTTTGTGGCTGGCCGGGGCGATTCTCGGCTGTATATTGGGCTGGTTATACAAACTGGTACTGCCTCTCCCCTTTCTCCCAGCTGTGGGAAGTTGTGTGAGACCGAGCAGACCAAGGACAATCGGACCCAGCACCAGCTGTGGGCTGGTTCGCCGAGCGAAAGTATTTCTAACCAGTGCTCTGTGGTGTATATCTGGGTGTGTTGTATCACAGACTTTGGTTTTCCTTTAATTGTTTCTTTTTTTTGTTTTGTAGGTTGAGAGCCTGTTTGTGTCCCATGTTTTTCACCTTTTAATGTGTATGTTCTGTATTTTTATTGTAGTGGACGGAGGATCTACCAGCGGCTGTGGGACCGTAGGTGGTGGGTCGTTTTCCACGCTTCTTTTGTTGTACAGCACCAGGTGAAAAGACTGTAGTAGGTTTCCTTTGTGTGGTTGTGCTGACCCCTGTGAATTCCCCACATGCGGGAATCTCAACTGCATAATTTGTGGTAGTGGGGGACTGCGTTCGTGCTCTCCCCTCACTCTTGTGTCCAAAAGCAAAGATCCATGTGTCTGCTCTTCTCTCCGTCTGGCCTTTGAACTGGGACAAAATGCAATGGCGTGCTCACCGTCACTGGATTCAGGCATTATGCGTGCTAGGCACCATCAGCCAGAGTGCTGCATGTGGAAAGGGGACCCCTGTCTCCCACACTGCCAACTCATACTTACCTGGCAGGGGGATACCATGATCACGAAGGTGGTTCGCCCAGGGCGAGGCTCAGCCATTGCACTGCGGTTGTGCTGACCCCTGTGAATTCCCCACATGCGGGAATCTCAACTGCATAATTTGTGGTAGTGGGGGACTGCGTTCGCGCTCTCCCCTCACTCTTGTGTCCAAAAGCAAAGATCCATGTGTCTGCTCTTTTCTCCGTCTGGCCTTTGAACTGGGACAAAACGCAATGGCGTGCTCACCGTCACTGGATTCAGGCATTATGCGTGCTAGGCACCATCAGCCAGAGTGCTGCATGTGGAAAGGGGACCCCTGTCTCCCACACTGCCAACTCATACTTACCTGGCAGGGGCGATACCATGATCACGAAGGTGGTTCGCCCAGGGCGAGGCTCAGCCATTGCACTGCGGTTGTGCTGACCCCTGTGAATTCCCCACATGCGGGAATCTCAACTGCATAATTTGTGGTAGTGGGGGACTGCGTTCGCGCTCTCCCCTCACTCTTGTGTCCAATAGCAAATGTAGACGGAGGGGCTACTCGCTTTTCCTTTCTCTTTCGCCCCCACTTGCGCTACTGCTTTCTCTCTCTCTCGCTCTCCTGTGCTTGCTCCCGCTCCGCGCTTACAGGAGTCCACCTGTATATTGATTACAGGGCGGCGTGTACCTGTATAAAGGGAAGCCGGGTTTTCTCGTTGGATTATTTCCTCCCGAGCTTCTGGTGCGATACAGCGGTAGACGCTGGCTTGTTGGTTAAATTACTGAGGCGATCAGGTCATGTGATTGCTACAGGTAGGTCTCCCCTTCGATTTCTGATTTCTCCCTAACGTCGGCAATTAGTAGTTATATTTTTGCGGCCCGCTACAGCGCGGCTGTTTTTCTTTCCTTTGATCCAGCCGTGGTGAGGAGACGCGTGAGTGCATCCGCCGTGCAGTACAGTGCCTCCAAGTTCTGGGGTAAGCCGCTTATTTTATAGCTGCTAGTTTTGTAAATTAAAGAAGATTAAGGTTAGTTTTGCCTTTTTCTTATTTGTAGGGTTTGATTGCTGCCGTGCCCTCTCGGGGACCAACCGCCTGCTTTGGTTACGTAGAGAGTCGGGCGCCTGCTCTGCTGCTGTCTTGTTTTGTTGATCTTGTTTGTTTGATTTTGTTTTGCCCTCTTTTGTTTTGTGTTGTTTTGGTTATATTACGGTTAATCTGTCGGCGGCCCGGTTTTTCATTGTAGCTTGCCTTGCCACGCCCTCTTGGACTATCGTGCGCTCCAGCTTTTTGTGGCTGGCCGGGGCGATTCTCGGCTGTATATTGGGCTGGTTATACAAACTGGTACTGCCTCTCCCCTTTCTCCCAGCTGTGGGAAGTTGTGTGAGACCGAGCAGACCAAGGACAATCGGACCCAGCACCAGCTGTGGGCTGGTTCGCCGAGCGAAAGTATTTCTAACCAGTGCTCTGTGGTGTATATCTGGGTGTGTTGTATCACAGACTTTGGTTTTCCTTTAATTGTTTCTTTTTTTTGTTTTGTAGGTTGAGAGCCTGTTTGTGTCCCATGTTTTTCACCTTTTAATGTGTATGTTCTGTATTTTTATTGTAGTGGACGGAGGATCTACCAGCGGCTGTGGGACCGTAGGTGGTGGGTCGTTTTCCACGCTTCTTTTGTTGTACAGCACCAGGTGAAAAGACTGTAGTAGGTTTCCTTTGTGTGGTTGTGCTGACCCCTGTGAATTCCCCACATGCGGGAATCTCAACTGCATAATTTGTGGTAGTGGGGGACTGCGTTCGCGCTCTCCCCTCACTCTTGTGTCCAAAAGCAAAGATCCATGTGTCTGCTCTTCTCTCCGTCTGGCCTTTGAACTGGGACAAAACGCAATGGCGTGCTCACCGTCACTGGATTCAGGCATTATGCGTGCTAGGCACCATCAGCCAGAGTGCTGCATGTGGAAAGGGACCCCTGTCTCCCACACTGCCAACTCATACTTACCTGGCAGGGGCGATACCATCATCACGAAGGTGGTTCGCCCAGGGCGAGGCTCAGCCATTGCACTGCGGTTGTCTTGACCCCTGTGAATTCCCCAAATGCGGCAATCTCAACTGCATAATTTGTGGTAGTGGGGGACTGCGTTCGCGCTCTCCCCTCACTCTTGTGTCCAAAAGCAAAGATCCATGTGTCTGCTCTTCTCTCTGTCTGGCCATTGAACTGGGACAAAATGCAATGGCGTGCTCACCGTCACTGGATTCAGGCATTATGCGTGCTAGGCACCATCAGCCAGAGTGCTGCATGTGGAAAGGGGACCCCTGTCTCCCACACTGCCAACTCATACTTACCTGGCAGGGGGGATACCATGATCACGAAGGTGGTTCGCCCAGGGCGAGGCTCAGCCATTGCACTGCGGTTGTGCTGACCCCTGTGAATTCCCCACATGCGGGAATCTCAACTGCATAATTTGTGGTAGTGGGGGACTGCGTTCGCGCTCTCCCCTCACTCTTGTGTCCAATAGCAAATGTAGACGGAGGGGCTACTCGCTTTTCCTTTCTCTTTCGCCCCCACTTGCGCTACTGCTTTCTCTCTCTCTCGCTCTCCTGTGCTTGCTCCCGCTCCGCGCTTACAGGAGTCCACCTGTATATTGATTACAGGGCGGCGTGTACCTGTATAAAGGGAAGCCGGGTTTTCTCGTTGGATTATTTCCTCCCGAGCTTCTGGTGCGATACAGCGGTAGACGCTGGCTTGTTGGTTAAATTACTGAGGCGATCAGGTCATGTGATTGCTACAGGTAGGTCTCCCCTTCGATTTCTGATTTCTCCCTAACGTCGGCAATTAGTAGTTATATTTTTGCGGCCCGCTACAGCGCGGCTGTTTTTCTTTCCTTTGATCCAGCCGTGGTGAGGAGACGCGTGAGTGCATCCGCCGTGCAGTACAGTGCCTCCAAGTTCTGGGGTAAGCCGCTTATTTTATAGCTGCTAGTTTTGTAAATTAAAGAAGATTAAGGTTAGTTTTGCCTTTTTCTTATTTGTAGGGTTTGATTGCTGCCGTGCCCTCTCGGGGACCAACCGCCTGCTTTGGTTACGTAGAGAGTCGGGCGCCTGCTCTGCTGCTGTCTTGTTTTGTTGATCTTGTTTGTTTGATTTTGTTTTGCCCTCTTTTGTTTTGTGTTGTTTTGGTTATATTACGGTTAATCTGTCGGCGGCCCGGTTTTTCCTTGTAGCTTGCCTTGCCACGCCCTCTTGGACTATCGTTCGCTCCAGCTTTTTGTGGCTGGCCGGGGCGATTCTCGGCTGTATATTGGGCTGGTTATACAAACTGGTACTGCCTCTCCCCTTTCTCCCAGCTGTGGGAAGTTGTGTGAGACCGAGCAGACCAAGGACAATCGGACCCAGCACCAGCTGTGGGCTGGTTCGCCGAGCGAAAGTATTTCTAACCAGTGCTCTGTGGTGTATATCTGGGTGTGTTGTATCACAGACTTTGGTTTTCCTTTAATTGTTTCTTTTTTTTGTTTTGTAGGTTGAGAGCCTGTTTGTGTCCCATGTTTTTCACCTTTTAATGTGTATGTTCTGTATTTTTATTGTAGTGGACGGAGGATCTACCAGCGGCTGTGGGACCGTAGGTGGTGGGTCGTTTTCCACGCTTCTTTTGTTGTACAGCACCAGGTGAAAAGTATGGAGGACCACAAGAGCCACGCGCATCGAAATAAAAATTTCTGTGCTTTAATAATGAATTGTAGAATAAATTCTGCAATTGTAAATTCATTTTTGAATTCCAGTTTAATAAACTGCATTTCAAAATCCTTTTTCCAATTGCATTTCAAAATCCTTTTTCCAATTGCACTTTAATAAACTGCATTTTAAAATCCTTTTTTCAGTTGCAATTTAATAAACTGCAGTTCAAAATCCTTTTTCCACTTGCAATTTAATAAACTGCAGTTCAAAATCCTTTTTCCACTTGCAATTTAATAAACTGCAGTTCAAAATCCTTTTTCCACTTGCAATTTAATAAACTGCAGTTCAAAATCCTTTTTCCACCTGTAATTTAATAAACTGCAGTTCAAAATCCTTTTTTCCACTTGCAATTTAATAAACTGCAGGTCAAAATCCTTTTTCCACTTGCAATTTAATAAACTGCAGTTCAAAATCCTTTTTCCACTTGCAATTTAATAAACTGCAGTTCAAAATCCTTTTTCCACCTGTAATTTAATAAACTGCAGTTCAAAATCCTTTTTCCACTTGCAATTTAATAACTGCAGTTCAAAATCCTTTTTCCACTTGCAATTTAATAAACTGCAGTTCAAAATCCTTTTTCCACTTGCAATTTAATAAACTGCAGTTCAAAATCCTTTTCCACTTGCAATTTAATAAACTGCAGTTCAAAATCCTTTTCCACCTGTAATTTAATAAACTGCAGTTCAAAATCCTTTTTTCCACTTGCAATTTAATAAACTGCAGTTCAAAATCCTTTTTCCACTTGCAATTTAATAAACTGCAGTTCAAAATCCTTTTTCCACTTGCAATTTAATAAACTGCAGTTCAAATCCTTTTTCCACCTGCAATTTAATAAACTGCAGTTCAAAATCCTTTTTCCACTTGCAATTTAATAAACTGCAGTTCAAAATCCTTTTTCCACTTGCAATTTAATAAACTGCAGGTCAAAATCCATTTCCCTTTCCTGTTCGCTCCGGGATTAGCTGCTGGATTAGCTCCTGGATTAGCTCTTCGATTAACAACTTGCTGGAGGCTATTCAAATTAGCCACACCGTGGGATGTAAGGAGCTCTCTGATTGGTTGGTCAGACACAGGCTGTCTGCCAGCCTGGATTTTTCTAGCTCATAGCTTCGCCCTGCTACGAAGCGTGTGTGCTTGTACAAAGGCCGTTTAGCGTCGGGATTTACACTCGGCTCTACACGGATATGTGAAGAATGAAGGGACCCTGCAGCGAAACGGAGAGCCAACCTCTGACTGAGTGCCTGTCTACACAGTCTGACCACCTGTTGAAGGTAAGGTGCTAACGTGGCTAACGCTAGCATCACCGCACCTAGCCCCGTTATTTTAAGGTCATCTTAGCTAATGAAAGTTTTACGTCGCAGCTGTACAAGCTCGCTACGTGTTTTGTAAGCTGCTGTGCTCTTCACAAATAAAGCTGGAAGCAGCTCAGACTGTTAGAACCAGCACTGAGGCCTGTTACATTTATACAGTGTTAAAGCAATGGCTGCAACCCACAGCCTTTAAAATAGCGATTACAATGCTGACAGTAAACTCGTCAGTCCAGATGTTACCACATTACTCTATGGTACTTAGAGTTAAAAACAACTGAGACAGGCTGATTAAAATAACAGCTGTCAGTTCTCCCATTCCTTATATCAAGACTGGAGATCACACTACTGATTTCAGTTCATTTAATATGTGAGTGCACAGATTCATTCTCAACTGGACATAAATGATGATCAAAGGTTGTATATATGATGAATTCATCAAATCCCAGCCTCTAACACAGCGCGCTGAATCTTAGCTTTGAATGTCCAGTATATTCTAATCAGTGCAATGTAAGCATTCACCGAACCTATAGTATCTACACCTGTGTGGCAAATGTGTGGTAAAGATACAGATAATGAAATTTAATTATTAATACAATATACATCATGAAAAATGAAAGCTGAAATTGATTCAGTTTAGTACTTTTCTCTGTATGCTCTGTGATTATAAAGGCCTTAAATTCTGTGACATATACTGTAAATAATTTTCACAGAGGTCTTAAAGTACTTAAATCACTGCTGATAGTCTGGTTGTTTACATTTTCACATGTTTTTGTGTCTGTAGGGCTGTTTGATGACGATTTGGACTCCTCTGGGAGATGAGGACACACCCACATCTGTTCCATACTGCAGCCATGGATGGTGTTACAGCTCTGAGTCAGCTTTGGGCCATCAGACGCACACACTGGAAAACCAGCACCTGGACTTCATGCAGGAGAGACTGCCTCAGTGATGTAGGTTCATAAGCGAGTTCAAACATTTCTGGCCTCTTATCACTTAGATTTTGAATGCATTTAAAGCAGGAACTGCACACTAGGGGTGGGTTTTAATAATCGATTCATCGATTAAAATCGATTCTGGCTTGGATAACGTGAAATCGATTCATTAAAATCCTGAGTCGATTTTTTTAATATAAATTTATTTTGCCCGAAACGCCAGAATCTCGAGTGAAACCTCACAAAATTTCAACAACCACCAAACAGCTAAGACAGTAAATGAGATCAGGTACACGGATTCTGCACAAGGACGTAAACACACAGCGCGGACCCGCGGATCAGAATCAGTGAGATGTCGCCTTTCTCACCCGACGGGCGCTGCAGCTTTAAGCGTCTGCGCGCGTTCCCACGGACGGCAATCACTTTCTGGCACAACAACTGCACGGACACGGTCGGTGCTGAAAGCTGACAGCTCCCTGATTCTGATATTTCGGCGGGTAGCACTTTGTGTTCACGCCCTTTTTGCGCTGATTCTAAAGCTGTTAGTTTTATCTCTCTCCAAACAATATTGACCGAAGCAGCAGCAAAAGAAGATCCAAACTACGCTTCACGTAAACATCGTCATGAATTCCCTCTGACTTTTACTGTTTTGCTTCACCCACGATAAAATCACACGTCATGCACAGCTCCCTCTCTCTCTCTGTGTACTGTTTTCTGCATTATTCGCATTAACAGTAACTCTGTTGTTTACAGCGCTGTCGGCCGCTGTTTTTTTTTTTTGTTTTGTTTTTTCATTTTACATTCTTCCGAAAGAAACAGAATTTCTGCCGTTCAATACTGAACAAATTTAAACTTTTTAAAATTATGCAAAATGCAAAACGCTCAGCCGTGTCTCTAATAAAACCACTGTAACGTCAGAGGTAACGTTCATATGTTGATTAATGGTTTTCTTTCGTTTTTGATGTACTGCAGAATATTTTATAAAATCCCAGGCCAGGAAACCACCTTCATGTTTTTATGTTTTATCTTCAGCTACTTTGACACAAAAGCATCTGCTGTGACGCTCACACCTTTGATAAAGTCTTGCGTGTGTCAGCTTCCTTTTTATAGATACAAAAATATGTCAATGTACTGATCTGAATTATATTTCTGTCAAAATTTCCCAGATTCAAATCGAATTTAATCGAATCGTGGATCGAATCGATTCGGGACCTTGTGAATCGGAATTGAATCGATTCTAGAAATCAGTGACGATACCCAGCCCTACTGCACACCTAGCTGTCAAAAGTTTGGCAGCATGAGTACTGTAAAGTTTTGTAGGGTCCTTGTTAAAAATTCCACAAGCACCACACCACATTTGTCATATACAGTTCCATTTTGTACAGGACATTTTGAAATTATATATATATATATTCTAGTTATCCACTTGTCAGTAATTTTTGAGTAAATGGATGTCACTGATAAATCAGTGGTGATTCACCTGCAAATGTTTTTAACAACTTTGTTTTTGTAGAATTCATCAGCAGCTGTGAGGAGATGCATTTGAATATCTTCTGGTTCCACTTTTCCTTACTGGAAGCTGAGATGGCTGATTCTGACAAGGACACACACCTCAGGCTTATCATGGGTGTTACATCCTCTGTGCAGCAATTCCAGAGAAAACGAGAGAGCAACGACCACTCATTAAGACCAGACAGAAATCTGTCCCTTTCTGGCAGCTGTGGAAACTTCCAATAAAAAGTTTGCATTCTTAGAACAATGCTGGATCATGTGTGATGTGTCATCATATGAGGATATTACATTTTGCTTAATTCTGCTCAATTAAGTGTTTTGATCGTTGATCCAGTATGGCAGCTTTGTGTTGTGCTGCAAGTTAAACCCATGTCCTCATGACACAGCATCTAACAACTCTCCTTAAAAAAGTCGATTGACTTTAACTGGACACAATGGTTTCCAGTGGGAGATACATTCATCACTCATCCGTGACACTGGAGAAGTCACCTGGATGAGTGATAAAACAATTTTCCATGGAAAATCCAGAGGAACTAAACTTTGTTGTTGTTCTTTGGGCTCAATTTTGCCTGAGGCTGAAATTGAGCCAAAATGTTTTCTTTCGGTTTCAGAAGAAAACATTTTGCCAATAATCAGATAAAAAGATTGTTGAACCAGGTGGTATTCTCTGGATTTAAGACCAAAACTGAACTCAGTGAATTGACATTAGACTGGAATTCATAAGATGAATAGAAATACTGCTGAAGCTGAATGAATATGTGTGTGTGTGTGTGGTGGTGATCTTTGTTTTCTCCAATTCACCAGGTCTGTAAAGTTCAGTATGACTGTGGTACATGATACAAAAGAATAAATACAGAAGAATAACAACTTTATGTGAATAACTTTACTCTTCTTAAAAATAACTCATAAAACAAGTAAAAGTACAAATGTGTACAAGTTAGAGACTTCCTCAGTAAGTTTACACTCTTTTGGAGTGATTTTAATTGTGTGTTAAAGAAGAAAGAGATTAGAGGTAAAGTAGAGGATGCAGAGTCCATCACTGAGGCCGTCTCTCCTGCATGAAGTCCAGGTGCTGGTTTTCCAGTGTGTGCGTCTGATGGCCCAAAGCTGACTCAGAGCTGTAACACCATCCATGGCTGCAGTATGGAACAGATGTGGGTGTGTCCTCATCTCCCAGAGGAGTCCAAATCGTATCAACAGCCCTACAGACACAAAACGTGAAAATATAAACAACCAGACTATCAGCAGTGATTTAAGTACTTTAAGACCTCTGTGAAAATCATTTACAGTATATATCACAGAATTTAAGGCCTTTATAATCACAGAGCATACAGAGAAAAGTACTAAACTGAATCAATTTCAGCTTTCATTTTCATGATGTATATTGTATTAATAATTAAATTTCATTATCTGTATCTTTACCACACATTTGCCACACAGGTGTAGATACTATAGGTTCGTGAATGCTTACATTGCACTGATTAGAATATACTGGACATCAAAGCTAAGATTCAGCGCACTGTGTTAGAGCTGGGATTTGATGAATTCATCATTTAACACCTTGATCATCATTTATGTCCAGTTGAGAATGAATCTGTGCACTCACATATTAAATGAACTGAAATCAGTAGTGTGATCTCCAGTCTTTATATGTTGAATGAGAGAACTGACAGCTGTTATTTTAACAGCCTGTCTCAGTTGTTTTAACTCTAAGTACCATAGAGTAATGTGGTAACATCTGGACTGACGAGTTTACTGTCAGCATTGTAATCGCTAGTTTAAAGGCTGTAGGTTGCAGCCATTGCTCTAACACTGTATAAATGTAACAGGCCTCAGTGCTGGTTCTAACAGTCTGAGCTGCTTCCAGCTTTATTTTGTGAAGAGCACAGCAGCTTACAAAACACGTAGCGAGCTCGTACAGCTGCGACGTAAAACTTTCATTAGCTAAGATGATCTTAAAATAACGGGGCTACGTGCGGTGATGCTAGCGTTAGCCACGTTAGCACCTTACCTTCAACAGGTGGTCAGAATGTGTAGACAGCACTCAGTCAGAGGTTGGCTCTCCGTTTCGCTGCAGGGTCCTTCATTCTTCACTTATCCGTGTCGAGCCGAGTGTAAATCCCGACGCTGAACGGCCTTTGTACAAGCACACACGCTTCCTAGCAGGGAGAAGCTATGAGCTAGAAAAATCCAGGCTGGCAGACAGCCTGTGTCTGACCAACCAATCAGAGAGCTCCTTACATCCCACGGTGTGGCTAATTTGAATAGCCTCCAGCAAGTTGTTAATCGAAGAGCTAATCCAGGAGCTAATCCAGCAGCTAATCCGGAGCGAACAGGAAAGGAAATGGATTTTGAACTGCAGTTTATTAATTGCAAGTGGAAAGGGATTTTGAACTGCAGTTTATTAAATTGCAAGTGGAAAAGGACTTGAACTGCAGTTTATTAAATTGCAGGTGGAAAAAGGATTTTCCCAACTGCAGTTTATTAAATTGCAAGTGGAAAAAGGATTTTGAACTGCAGTTTATTAAATTGCAAGTGGAAAAAGGATTTTGAACTGCAGTTTATTAAATTGCAGGTGGAAAAAGGATTTTGAACTGCAGTTTATTAATTGCAAGTGGAAAAAGGATTTTGAACTGCAGTTTATTAAATTGCAACTGAAAAAAGGATTTTAAAATGCAGTTTATTAAAGTGCAATTGGAAAAAGGATTTTGAAATGCAATTGGAAAAAGGATTTTGAAATGCAGTTTATTAAATTGGAATTCAAAAATGAATTTACAATTGCAGAATTTATTCTACAATTCATTATTAAAGCACAGAAATTTTTATTTCGATGCGCGTGGCTCTTGTGGTCCTCCATACTAAATTGATCTGGGGGACAAACCGCAAAGTAACGCAGAGGAAATTAATGTACAAAGGAAAAAAAAAATGGAGGATTAGGAGCGCCAGATCTTGGTGTCATTTTGATGATTCCCTTTTTGAAAAATGTATACAGCGCATTAGAGCGAAGCACCCACTGGATCCAAGGGGAGAATCCTTGTGGGAAAAAAAGGAAAGGGAGAGCCCGAACGGGAGTGCCATACTTTAAACTTGCACTCCCGTTGTTTTGTACATCAGTGGAAACTGTGTGGTTTAAATCTTTTACAATTAAACTCAAAACAAAAATATAATAAAATCAATCTGGAAAAAAAATGAAGGAATGATACAATATAAGTTTGCTGAAAAGAAGAAAATCAGAAAATAGTTAAAAACATATATGACAAAGTAATATCTGAGAACATGAGAGATACAGTGTGGCTTATCTCTGTCGGACGTCTCCCAGTAAGAGCTGTGGTTCAGTGGAGTTGTTTCGTTACTACAAAGAAATGCCCTATGGAGAATTGTGATGAGGACTAAACTCTTGATCATCTGTTGATATCATGTTACAGGATGATTGAAATAAGACAGAAGATGGATAAACTTGGGTTTGATATTGAAAATAATACAAAAGCAGTAAGATATGGTTGTTTAAAGAAAAGATGAGTGAAAGAAGATTGTTTTGGTTGGTGATGTGCATTATAAATGTACACATATGGAAAACAAGGGCTAAAGGGGTTATAGAACAAAAATGATAAGCATAAGATGGTGTGTGCAGCAGGCAGTAACAGCACTTGGTGCCTGCTTACTAGTGATGGGCAAAGCGAGGCTTCATGAAACACTAAAGCATTTGTGCAGGAATTATATTGAAGTGTCAAAACAATCTGAAACCATCTCCACAGTGACACCTGCTGGCCTCTGGCTATGACTACATCTTGATGACGCTTTTCTATGAAACAATGACACAGACAAAACCTGCACAGCTCCAAACAAAACAACTTTTCATACCAGACTGTCAGTAATCATGATCATCACATGATTTGGGGAAATTCTCACACAAACATGAAAAGAAAAACACTGAGACTGTTAAAGACCACAAGCTGTGACTGTAATGAACAGTGTGCCAAAACAAAATTCCCCCCCCCCTTCACATTTGTGTTGCTCACAATAAATCACTTTATAAAATAAAACATAAAGAGAAAAGACTGCTGTGTTTACTGTAATAACCACACAGGGTTGCAGCTGATTTTGGGCTCAGTCGGCTTCGTTTTTTTCCTCCCAGCCTCAAACTTTGGATGTGTTTGGCTGACTTTAAGTTTTCATCAGGTTTGTTCTACACACTGTCAAACTAAGCTAGAAGCTGGCACAGCATTAGGTTTTATTTTTTTATTAATTTTAAATATATCTATATACAAATGAAAACAATTAATCAAATGTAATCTTTAAAAAAGATCAAATTTTCCACTGCTGTGGAGTTTGTATCTTGTAACACTGACATGATGTTTTACTGATTCTGGAGTTTGGGTCATAGTGAACCTGCTGCCTCTTGTTTATGAGATATTCACACCTGAAGCATCAGTGAGAATAAAAAAGGGAAAAGAAAAAAACTCATCAAACCCCGGATGTGTTTTTCTATCATTTCTTTTAATATTACAAATATTTTCTTTATGGCGGTGCAGTATTAGAGCAGCAGGTGACAGAGGTGTTAATGTCACCTGATGCTGTAAATCACATTTTCATTTGAAAGTAGAAAAATTATAAAACAGGGATGAAAACACTACGACCAGATGAACAGAATCAACTTTTGGAGGTTCCTCCTTGCTCCTTGGGGGTTTTTATTGAGACATTTTAAGGAGGTCACAGCTCAGTGTGCCGCTCTCTCTCTACTGATATGAGTGAAAGGAGCTCACCCACCAGCCTGTCTCTCCCTTTCTCTCATTAGATATTAATATATGATTTATATATTTATATCACATTTATTTAATTACACTTTAGGTTCCAGTGTTTAAGTGACTGGATAGTTTAGATTGGTCTAGATAATAATAATAATAATAATAATAATAATACTGAGCGAGAGCGAGATTTTCGTAAATAGAAACGGTATAAGCTGAAATGATTTCTCCTTTATGGGACAAACATGTGGTCATAAGTATAAGGATGTTGAAAGATGATGCAGAAAGTTGCATCTGGTATGACAGAAAACACATCAGCTTAGAAGAGTGGATTTGCAGCACTTTTTCTTTCAGAGGTTTTTACATCCTCTTTCTGCAACTTAAATCACAGAACTGCATCATGTGTGTAAAGAAACAATGAAGGATTAAAGGAAACACACATATATCCAGTAAATGTATAAATCCATGAAGCCTATACAAACACCCACACAGCTACAGGGAGCTTTGAAGTCTCCAGTCCTGTTAAATCATGGAGATCTAGACTGTAGACATTCCTTCAGCGTTTCAGAGCAGCATGAATATAAAGCTGCAGACACTGACTCTGTCACGGCTGTGGCAGCAGTCGTGTGGTGTTGTGAGGAAGGGCCCAAAATGCTGGCACTGGCTGTGATGTGAGTGAGCTTTATTGCAGAGCTAAAACATAACCCAAACTGGGAAAAACTAAAGAACAAACCTGAAAACATACAAACACGGGATGAAGAGCAGATATGACACAGCTGAACTTAATTAGACACAAGAGACACAGACCTTCAAAGTAAAACAGGAAATTCACAAACACAAACTCAGGGACATGAACAGAGCACTGGGGGAGGACACAAGTAGGTATAACGACACTAAACACAAGAACCAAAACCCTGAGAACAAGAAAACAAGACTTAATCCAAAACATAAGATAATACTATTAAACACAAAACGCTGGGTCTAATGACCGAGGAGCATGACAGAATCTGCTGTTGAGATTTATTAAACACAGTAAACAATAAGTCCTCTTTACTGTGGTTGGATTATTTCTGTGAGCTGATGGAGCTGAAGCAGTGATTACTGGTGGGACTGGACTTAGTGGGGCTCTTTGTAATGGCCACCTTGCTGAAGCTTCTCTGAGGACACACAGCAGTCGATCAGATGCAGATATTCACAAAGCACAGGAATGAACTGCAGCCTCAGGTTTCACACACTTTATTCTTTTTACACACAGCATACAAACAACAATAAACAACACTTACATTAATGTCACACACACACAGAACAATGCATACATTTATCTTAAAACTAAGCTAACTAACAGGACTAAATTTGTACTCATTAAAGATAAATTCACATTCTGGACAAAGACTCGAACTCAACACAAGATTTCTCCATGAACCATGAAGATATGTAAAATCAGAAAGTAATCTTTGTTTTTGTAATGCAGTGAGTCTGAGAGGAGGTTTTAAAAGCAGCTGAGTGAAACACAAACCTGGTCTCTGGCTCATTTGACAGACCTCATACAAACTTTGCACACAGGAGAGTTCATTTCCTACTCATACTTGATGAAACACACCACAGACTTGTTGTGTGGGCTCCTGTCTTACTCTTGAATAAATATCCAGTAAGGGTAAGCAGGTACAGGGTGGTGTTACCGTCCCCTGCCAGTTAAAGCCCACACATTCGCTACTGTCTGGAAGTGGATTTATATCCTCTGGGAAACTTTCTCCATCCAGGAAATAGACCCTTAATGGACGTATCCTAAAATCAGTGTGTGTTTTATGAAGACAGGACTCATCACAGCGTCTAACAGCATCATCAATGACTGGGACATGGTTGCTGTTATTATCCTGGAGCTGACTCACAGTAACAGTCATCAGCAAACTTTACAACGCTCTTGTTTCCACACCTGCTCTCACACATATTTGTGTCCTGGAAAAATAAGAAGTGTCAAGGCGCAAATCCCTGTGGGGAGCCAGTCGAGGAGCAGGCCTGATCAAACAGGACTGAAAAACCACAACTTTTTGACTTCTGTTAGTGGAAAAGATCCTTAGGAACAGACTAGAATTCTTGGAACAGAGTTTAATGCACTGAATCATATGAAAAACAAAAAAAGTACATACACATAACAGCAAGACAACACATAATAAAGCAAGCAAAGCAAACCCCAGGATGTAGAGCCGTAAGCACAGACAGCAGAGCCACTCAGAGACAGTTAGAAAGAGAAGAGCCCCGGTCTCCTCTGACCCCTCTTTATAGGGGCCAATAATCCCACCCCTGCTGCTGGGTAACTTCCCACTTGTTCTCCAACATCTCTGTTATAATGTTACTGTTTTTTAAGCATCAGTGAGAATAGACAAGTTTTGGCTGTGCGTGAAAGATGTTGAGTGTGTATTGGCGGGAGTTATTCAGGAGAACTCTCTCTGTAACACTGCCCTGTTACTGTACCACCTTAATAAACCCTGGTGAAGGCAAAACGGCTTGTGCTTAAGAGTCTACATGAAGGTTACAGTATATATCTTCAGTGCAGATAGATATATAGGTTCATAGGTGTACATGCCACCCAAAAACCCACAACAGATGCTTCCTCGACTCTCTGTCTGTGGGTTCATAGTTGGAGTTTGATGTTTGGTCTCAGCAGCAGCTGCTGGAAAGGACAGAAAATATTATTTTATCCTGAAAGTTCATAAAATCTATTCACCAAAGTTTATTATCCTAAAGTTCAACTAAAATATGACCGATCCTCACGTTTTAAAGTTTCACTCATCTCACCAGTGACGTTGAGTCGACATCTTCCAACACTGAAGCCATAATCAGTGTTCACCTCACACAGGTACAGACCCGAGTCATCAGTCCTGAGTCTGGACAGCTGATGTCTGATTCGTCCTTCTCTGAGGGCGTCTTTGTCACTCTGGACTCGTCCTGAAAACTTTGCATTCTGAGACTCTGACACCTCAACACCTTCATGAACATGATACAGGACTGAGGATTTATCACTGATGAAGAGTTCACAGAGGATGGGCCCCCCTTTCCCTGGCGGGTTGCAGAGTATGGGGGTGCCTACTGGGGTCAGCGGGGGAGCTGACCCCAGGGAGGGGTCACTTGCCCCCCCCTTCCTTCCCTCCCCATCTCCAGCTGCCTCCCTCTTCCCGCTCCACCACAATCACCCACACATGCAGGGCCTTGGGTAGGGGTGTGTCACCAGGGTGCAGAGGAGACATCCCCCCCTCTGTCCCCTTCTGGCTGCCTCTGCCTCAATTTTATCCCACAACTTAGACATTCACATTACTCACACTCTCATTACACATACATATAGGATCTTGGGGGTGGGCACGCTACACGGATTCCAATCACCATCAGGGTGTACACCTCACCCCTGGCGTCGCTGCCCACCTCTCAATTTTAAATACACGTAGAATTTGAGGGCTAGCAGGAGGGGCTATACGCTTACCTGCTGCTCTGGCAGGTAGCTCCATGCCCTCCTGGGTTTTAAATGCACCTTAGAACACACATACATCAACACTACATATGAGCGGGTGGAGGGAGGTTTGGAGTCTTCCTACACCCCGTTCTCTGCGGCCTGCTGGAGCGGGGGGCTAGGAGGAGGAGTTGGCCATCCGACTGGGGTCTGGAATGTGGGGCCTCCCTGCTGCTGCGGAGTCGGGGCGGTCTGCTTCTCCCCACCGGGTGGAACGAGAAGAGAGAACCTGAGGCTAAATTAAACAAAAGAGACATCAGGAGACAAACAGAGATCAAAACTATAATAAAATTCCTCAGGCATTACTAAAGTATTGTGATTATAAAAACAGCAGTAACATGGATGGACCTGCTTTTATCAAAGATGTTTTTAACAAACGTCACATAAAAATAAAGAAGACATAAATAAAGCAGCAGGAAGTAGAAATAGAGTCAAATATAAGACAGAGCACATACATGCTGCTGCTGTCTCCTCTTCTTTAGTTGGTGGTTTGTTTTCTTCAGCCAGCTGTTTCATCAGGTCTCTCTCTCTCCTTTGACGTGACATCAGCAGTTTTGTTTTGTTTTAATAATAAAATAGTTTGGAAGAGTCGATCATTCACGATCAGCTCAGCAGACAAAAACAGTTCAAAGCTGGTTATACAAAGAGGGAAGGATGATTATTTCTTCAGTCCTGTTGCATCCAGAGATGGGCAGTAACGCGTTACTTGTAACGCGTTACTGTAATCTGATTACTTTTTTCAAGTAACGAGTAATGTAAGGGATTACTATTGCAAAAACGGTAATTAGATTACCGTTACTTTCACGTAGGAACGCTGCGTTACTGCGTTACTAAAACCGTGATTTTTTGCGAGAACGTCTCATGACAGTGACGTAAGCGAGTGCGACGTTCGTGACAACAGCTGTCTGCAGATCATAATATATCGAGTGCGGGACAGAGTGTAGCATGCAGCGTTTAAAGCGTGGAAGTACTGACCTTATTTTGAGTTTGATTCCATAAAAAGTGACAAAAACATTAGCGTCCATTGTGCGTGGGAAGAAAACTTCTTTTTACAGTGAAAAAAACCCCTAAACTTCCAAGCAAGCACCGAGTGTACTATGACGTAATGTGAAATTCACAGAGAAACTCGCGGATTCTTCCACTGACCGCCGTGGCACACCTGCACCAGGGTAAACCTCCGCCTACCCCAGTCCTGCTTTACAGGTGAAAATAGAGCAACAGGACCGCTAGTCTTTGATTTTATTTATTTTCTGCTGTGTTTTACTTGCATCTATTTGAAAGAGTGAGTGTAAACACAAAAAATATTTTATTTTATGTGCTGGAATGTGCAGAAAATAGGTTTAAATGTTAAACAAATTTCTTCCAGTCAGAGAATGTTGCATATAATTTAATTTTTGCTTGATGCATAAAGTTAAAAGATTAAAACTAATAAAACAAGTTTTAAAAAGAGACTTTTCCATTTGATTACATTTTGTATGATGGATTATGCAGAAAAAGTAGAATTGGGCTGAAAGATCTATCGCTTTATCACCTATTCAGGTTGTAAATCGTGTTTTTAAAAAGTAACTAAGTAACTAAGTAATTAATTACTTTTGAAAATAAGTAATCAGTAAAGTAACGGGATTACTTTTTGGGGGAAGTAATCAGTAATTAGTAACTGATTACTTTTTTCAAGTAACTTGACCAACACTGGTTGCATCACAGTAGATTTTAAAACTTCCTGTAGAACAGTATTTTTTTCAATAACAGATAGTTTTGTTAAAGAATGAAAACATTAAAAGTCAGTAAAGTTTAATCTGTAAATCATTTTAAAGGAACAAATCATAACTTTATCAAAGTCATCACAAATTGAAATGCAGAGGTGTAAAACACACTGTCACAGTTTTTGTTTTGTGGTTTGCACTGAAACAACTTCTGCCATGTTGTTCTGGCTGTAAACGTCTCTGTAATGGGAGCGTTTCTGTGACTGTAACAGGATATTATTGAACTGTGAAAGTCTTCTGGAGCAGTTTGGGTTAAATGGTCTCTGCATCAGCCAGACTGTGAACTCCACATTTACACTATTAACTGTACAGTTGTGAGATTACATAACAGCTCAATTGTTAAACACATCTTGAAAGAGCAAGAAAAGCATGAAACATCACAGATGCAGCACACTGAGTTAAACCCACTGACAGGTCAGCTTCCTATCTGAAGTTTGTGTCCACACTATGAGGAAAGCAGCCCCACCGAACATCATCCTAAAGAGAAGGAACCAACAAGTATTTCATCTTTATCTCTCTTTTTGTCCTTCCTGATGCTCTGTGTTTGTAAGCAAACTTAAACTGTCTCTGGCACATTTACTCAGACTGAGTTTAAAAAGAAGAAAAGTTTAAGTTTTACCGTCAGGAGAAACTTTGTGTCAGTGTCTCTGTTTGTAATTATGAAAATGTGAGAAAATTCCTTCATCTGAAAAGTTCAAGTGGGGAAAAATCTGACTTTTTCAATCAGAACTTTTTTTCTTTTTGAATTAAAATATTATCATAGGGCAGGATTCAGGGGGGAGTTCAGAAAGTGGCGACACTCAACCGCTTTCAGGTCGTTACAGCTGGTCTCAAACTTCGTGTGTGTGTGTAAAACTGTTTCTTACTTCCATTGTTTGTATAGACAGCAAATATGTATATATATATATTCTAAATATCATGTTACGTTGGACCTCTGACCTCTTCTTCAAGGTCAAATTTTCATAACATCTCTTTTATCTTTGAAACTATATTGAAAATCATGCTACCTTAATTTGATGATATTGTCCTTGATTATTTTCTGAACATTCACATGAAACAAATCTTGTTTTTCCCTCTAGAGAATAAGAAAATGTCTGTAACTATAAAACTGTTTCAAAAATTCGTTTAAATCTAATTTAACAGATTTTTCTTCTTCTAGCTGTACTGACTGACCTTTGACCTCATGTGTTGATCACTCTTCTCCTCTGTCTCCTCTCACAGTGGCTGTGTCCAAATTCAGGGGAAGGATGCTTCACATGCCGTATTTGGAGGCAATGACGTCACAGTGACGCGACGTAGGCTGTCCAAATTCAAAGAGTCCTCCAAATGTGGCAACAAATGAGTTCATTTCCCCGAATTTGAAGGATGGGTCCGGTGTATCCTTCGTGTCCTACCATATCCCAGGATTCATTGCAGCCCATACTGGAGAATTTTGTCTGATAATTTTGATTTTTGCGAATTAACCTTTTTGTGATATGTTGTGGGGAACAAAGACCAAATGGCTCAATTTATTAAAACGAGGAGAAAACAATCACCTCTTCACTGGGGTGAACAATTGGGCCACTGTGGCGTGGAGGTACAAGAATAAATCAATTTACACATCATATTTATATGAGCACAATTTTATTAACTCTCATGCTGTACGGCAGCGGTCCCCAACCTTGTTTGCGCCACAGATCAGTTTAATGTCAGATACGGAGCGGCCTTTAAGGTGTCACAGAAAAATACAACAAAATAAAATGATACGACCAAGACAAAAACGTTGGCATTTTGTAAATATAATAAAAAACGTGAATTCACATTTATTATTATATTGTATAACAATTGTATAACTTCATTAGCAGCGTCCTCCTGAAAATGTGCCAACAGCATTGAGAGTACCATCCTCCTCTCTGCCCTTAATGCTCTCCGGTATGGGCAGAAATCTGTGCCATCAGAAACTGAATTTGAATAAGTTAAATTTGAATTTGAATTGCTTGGATTGAATCTGAATTGTAACTTGAATAAAAGCTTTTGAAAAATGAATTTGAATTAGTCTAATTTGAAATTGAATTTATGGTTTGAAAATGATCATCATTAAATTGAAATTGAATTTTATATTTTGAAAATGAATTGATTTGCTTTGAAACTGCATTTTATCCTTTAAAAATTCAGCTCTCAAATAATTTCAGTTTCACTTCTCACCATTCAGTTTCAGTTCTACAATTCAATTTTTTGGGACTTACATCCGGTTTCGGTTCAAGTGCAGATTAATAGAACTACGTTTTGCTAGCGGACTGAAAGTGTTACTGACGGGACTCTACAGCGTCTTGAGCTGAATTAAGACTTCAGAAGTCATTCGTCATGTCGAATGACCAGCGGATAAACTCTCAGGTTGGTAATAAATGTATTACATGTATAAGAACAAGCGTCATGTTAACAATTGATAGCCGTACAGTAACTTTTATGCCTATTGTAGCTGCTAGCTAAAAACGCTAATTTAGCGTAGTTTGCCCTGGATTTAGCTTTGACAAACAAATATGATCGACTGTTTCTTGTAGAAATCCAAAGTTGTCATCTTGTACCCTCTCAGAGCCCTGTATGCTTGCAGAGACCCCTACAGTAGGGAAACATGCAAAACGGTGTCCAAACCTTTGTATTTTAGCTTTATTTATGTCTTACACAGCATCCCAACTCTTTACCTAACTTAATAACTTTAGCTAAAGTGAATAGTTAGTCTAATTCATTAGTGCAGCATTACTGGATCACCTCTATATTCAATATCTCAAAAAGTATAGAAGTTATGACCACCAAAAGTCATAGCAGTCGTTCGCAGAAAGAGCAGAATTTTTTAGAGTTTGAACGGAGAAAATCGGCTGAAAACTGAGGGAGTAGTTAAGTGCCAAAAAACGGAGCAACTAGAAGAATAAAGATAAAGAATAAAGAGAAACAGGAACTCAATAGTGTGGATGAGTTCGAAGGCATCCACACAATTATGTATTCATGACTTGAATCCTGGGTTGTGTTAAATCCCAGTGTTACGTCCCCACATGAAAGCTAGGCGAAGAGGGTGGGGGACAGTAACAGTTGGATCCGGGTTGAAATGAAAAAAAACGCCAGGCAGAGGTATTTAACACAAAATGAGTCTTTATTATAATCAATTAACTCAATAATCATATAAATGGTAACAACAGAAAGAGACAGCACCGCTGCTTTAATGATAACTCAGACAGGTCAACCCAAAGAGAATGGTGACCACTTCAACAAAGAAAACAACTATAAGGCTTCAACAGAAAAAGACAGCAACGCTGCTATTAGCAATAACTAGGCAGGCCAAACAAAGTAATAGAGGCCGCCGTCACTCAAACAAAACCACTGCCCAGTTGAGCTACTCACAACAAGCCACGCACCGCACCACACCACACCACACCACACCACACCACACCACACCACACCACACCACACCACACCACACCACACCGGAAACACACACTGACCAACACAGGAAAATCCACCAGAAGCCTCTCCCACATCCACACTGCTCTCCTCCAGCTTATATCACCTCTGAGGGTAATTGGTGGTCAACGAGGGCAGATGAGCAGCAGGTGTGTTCTAAAGGAAAAGGCAGGGGCAGAGAGAGACAAGGGGAGGGGCAAGAAAGAAGGAGGAGGAGAGGGAGAAGACAACACCACGCCGACACACTCCCACAGCCTCACAGGATGTAACACCCAGAAATAAACCCTAGACCGGGGGTCTGCAACCTTTTACACCCAAAGAGCCATTTGGACCCGGTTTCCACGCAAAAGAAAACACTGGGAGCCGCAAATACTTTTTGACATCTAAAATGAAGATAACATTGTAGATATTGTTTTTTATCTTTATGCTTTGTGTGAACAACTAAGGTGTGCTGCTTATGAAATCCATGAAGTGCTACAGAGAAAATTAAATTATATTTATGTAATCAACACATTTTGAACTCTTAAAGAAATATAACAAAAGGAAAGACACCAACCTGAACTAAAATGATCCATGTAGCAAACAAAAACTGTTGTCAGCCGCCTCCCTTATATCGCCTTTGGGCTGTTGGAGCCTTGACCTGACTCTTAAAAAATAATTGGAAAAAAGCTCTATGCTGCTGAAAAATGAAAAATAGATATTTGCAAAATTCTGCCCAAATATGTAATTTACCTGGTTAATGCGTGCGGCGGGGGCGTGGTTTGCAGCGCCGCTGCAGGGGAGGCGGACGCACCTGCGACACCCGCAATCACGCCTCGCTGCCTTTACGTCTGCGCTATCTGTGCTGTTGTGTTGTTGGTGGTGTATGTCGGGCTGTGAGCTGAAAAGCTACAGCCGGCTGTATGCGTACAGCAACCGTGTGTGAAAAGTGCTCAATAAAGAGATGCTCAAAAGCGTGCTCATGGAAACATCGTCGGGTCTGCCGTGATTTGTTTACAATGGGACTTCTGCTCCTGAACCTCTGTGCACAGAGTCCGCAAATCGGGGCTATACGAAGTCAGTTTACGCAGGACTGTAAGCTGTCATCTGTCAGGCGTGAGCGGTGTTTGTCTTTAACATAGTTCACGGTGGAGAACAGCTGCTGACATAATGTGGATCCGAAGATCCATAATTGGCCTACCTGGGGTTGAAAGTCTCGATAAATGCATGGCGTTTAGGTGGGTATACCGGCTTCCGCGAGTGTGACTCTTATTTTGAGCGATGAAAAAATAATAGAATATAATTTTATTTTTATATTTCAATATCACAATAATCTTCCAATTTAGAACTACGAGTTAAAAAGAACTAACATAAATAAAATACACTTCAGCTAAATACTTCTAATTTATTTGCCCAAACCACGCGGAGCCGCAGTATAAGGACTAAAGAGCCGCATGCGGCTCCAGAGCCGCAGGTTGCCAACCCCTGCCCTAGACAAAGTGAATCTGTGAACTAAGGTGTAGGTCTATTAGGTTATGTTGTGGTGATCCTCGAGTTGAGGGATGGGTGTTCATACTGGAGTGCAAAATTAAAACCAATGGAAGATGGGCAAGTAAAGGTTCAAAGCCATCAGGTGCTCAGTTTAGAAAAAAAGAGCAAAGAAGAGGAGGAGAAACGAGCAAAAGATACAGGTAAACAGATGTGTCATTGGATAATGGCAGGTCATCCTGAAACAGTCAGAATCAGAATACTTTATTAATCCCTAAGGAAACTAGAAAAAGTTTGCATTTCCTGCGAAAATGCTGTGTGGACGCCGGAACGCTGAAGCTGTCTGCTGAAAATGACTGAAAAAGATGAAAAGCTGCAAAAAATTGTATGGCATTAAAGAAACTGAAAATTCTGCTGAAAAGAAGTGAAGAAGCAGAATTTTTTTGCTGAAAAGTGGTGAAAAGCCAAAAATTCTACTGAAAGGGGTAAAAACAGGGAAATTGTTGCTGAAAAGTGGTGAAAAAAAATGTTGCCATGAGCAGGATTCGAACCTGGCCCTCCTAGTTTCAAGTCAGCTACTCATCTCACTAAGCCAAAGTCACTCTCAATGAGTCAAACTCATTCTCACAAAGAAGAGGTGGAGAGACGGACAATTCTGCTGAAATTAGCAGAAGGTGCTGAGAATTGTGCTGATAAGAGGAGAAAAGGCTGAAAATTTTGCAGAAAAAAAAGGTGAATCAGCAGAATTTCTGCTGAAAAGAGTTTTTCCTGAAAACAGCTGAGATTTGTGCTAATAAGAGGTGAAAAGGCTGAAAATTTTGCAGAAGAGGTGAATAAGCAGAATTTGGGCTGAAAAGAGGTGAAAATTCTGCTGAAAAGAGTTCAATCAGCAGAATTTCTGCTGAAAAGAGGTTTTTGCTAAAAACAGCTGAAAAAGCTGAAATTTGTGTTGAAAAGAGTTAAAAAAAAGTTTAACTGTTAAATGAAAGAAATGTTGCCATAAGTGGGATTTGAACCCGGGCCTCCCAGTCTTAGAACAGCTGCCGCCAGCATCCACACAATTATGTGGGTTACACTTGCTCCAAGAAGACATGTTAAAAACAGTAACAGTAACAGACTAAACTCCAAACAATACACTATGTTACAGATTTTAATATTGATTAGTCAGTGTCAATTGTTGATTTGTTCTGTTCTCATTGTATGACACATTATGATGGCTGTTTGGTGGCCGTTTGCATACTATGCATACTCTCTCTTCATATCCGTGTGTGTGTGCGCATTTTTCTCTGGTGAAATTCAGTATGGTTCCGACAACAGTTTTATGTTAATGTACAATCCTTAATACGTTTCGTGTGTGTGTGTGTGTGTGGGGGGGGGGGGGGGGGGGGGGAGGAGTGTTCGCCCAGGGTGCCAAACAGGCTAGGACCGCCACTGGTAATGTGTAAATATTTCTTTCAAAATAAGACACAACTACAACATGGGAAAAGACCCAGAGAAACCGAGTTAACGATAAAAACCCTGAAAACCATAAATTCCACACCCGAGCCTCAACTCTCGCAGCCCGGTACCAAACGACTTGGGGACCTGTTGGCGACCAGCTGTCACCCCGATACTTGGATTCTGACCTGGTAAAAAAAACAAAACACAAGACTCAAGACAGACTTTTCAGTTCAGCAGCTTCTTTAATCTTCCATGTACACGGGGGATGTGCACAGCGCAAAAGCCTCCTGCTGATCCGAGGGGCGCTCCCTCAGTTTGTTACATTTATACTTCTTTGTAGTTCCTCATTCAGTACTCTGCGTTCATGCACCATTCATTCAGTTTCAAACAAAACATCTCCCTTGTCCTTTGAAATTCTTATCTTTTCCTTTTATGGTCTTACACATCAATTCATCTCTCCTTTTATGGTTCTGCACATCCACTCTGTCTCTGTTTCTCTGCCATTGCCTCATTTTCTATGAGTGTGAGTTTGTGGGGTGTCTAAGCGCGTCAAGCTCTCTTCCTAGTTCTCCTTTTTGATCTATACTTATCAAGATGTGTTAGATGGCGGGTTAGTGTTCCACTTTTGCACTCTCTCATGTAATGCTACTTCTGCACCTTTTCCTGTAATGCTGTTTTTGTTAGAATTATTTGCTCCTGCAGTTACACAGGGGCCTGTTAGCAATATAATACTATCTACAGTTCCACAGAGCGCTGCTGTACCAAATCTGTGATGTCCAGACGATATTCCTCTTGTGTTCTTTTGTGCAAACTTTTGAACAATTTATTGCATGTTAGAAAAAAGCTTCTGGTTTTCTGTTTCTGCCAATAAAACATGTTTCCACTGATCTCTTTCAATTGTTTATAATGCAGCGTAATAAGCATGTTCTCAGTGTTACAAAGCTAAGGTTGCATACTGAAGCTTTTTTGCTACCATGCTAAATATATGTGAAATGCTAAATATGTCAATAAAAATGGGAAACATAAGAAACTCTTCCTGATCTCCAGCAATAACAAATCTTAGTACACTTGCAGACTTTGCATTATTATTAAATGTGGTACATGAATGTTTCATTCAGTCAAACTTATGGATAAAGAAAGAAGTCAAGAATACCTAGAAAGAAAGTAACTGTAAAAAATAAGCTCAATTCATATATATGTTTATATGTGTGTGAAGCAATTTATATAAGATCTTAAACTTGCCCAAAGAGAAAAAAAAAGCATCAGAACATTAGCATTTTAGCATTTTCAGACTTGTGCCTTTTACAATGCAGAGTAGACGTGATCCTGGTCCTTACTGCCTTTATGTTTGGAGGGTGGACCCCAGTTCTCATATGTGCCAGATAACTGAAAATAAAACATAAGCAACATAAAAGCTGAGGTTTCAAACACATTATGCATTATCAGTTTCATGCTGTAAAAAATGAGAAGTACAGCAGTTTTGCTTCAGCGCAAAATACTGACAGGACTAAATGTGCTTTCACATATTTAGATATGACACCTTTAAAATGTTGGTGACTTGATGTTTGTCTGGGAAGTAAAACATGCACATGCAGAAAAACCAACATAATAACAATAAGAAGTACTAAAAGAAGAATAGAACATGTTTCTGTCACTTTGTCTGTCATTCAGTGGAAAATGTTTCTTTTTCACTACACTTCATTGTGAACATCACACTGACTGCATGAATCGTCAGGTTTCAGTGGTCACATAAACCTGTATAGACAGAAAGTAAACAAGTGACAGAAACTCACCTCCATGTTTTTGTTGCCTGCATTTTCTCTGGTGTTCGGTGCAGTGTTCCTCCTTGTCTTATAAATGTAGAGGAGCAGGATGAAAACAGCCATCAGTAAAACACCAATCAGAGACACACACACAGCCAGACCCAAGGAGGAGTCAGGACAATCTGATGAAGACGTAGAAATCCTTGGAGTGAAACTCTGACTCTGTGCTGTTGTTGTTGGTGGTGTTTGTGTTGTTTTAGTTGTTGCTTGTGATGTCGAAGTAGGTGGATTTGAACCTGTGAACAATAAGCAAATTTTAAAAAATCAGTAGTGACACTTGAAAATACAAACATTTATCCAACACAAAATGCAGCATTAACATTATAATGAAATCTTCAAAGTAGACCAGCAAGCCATGTTCAGACTCAGTTTTATCAAATCAGGTGATCTCAGTATCAATCCACATCACCTGATGAACTCAGACTCTTCAAAACCTTAAAGTGGAAAACTTTAGTGCACACCGAAAAAGTGAGTTTGGATGTTGGTATCACAGATGGTTGTTCTGCACATGATTATATTGTTTTCCTTAAAAAATATTACATTCTGCAGTGTCTTATACATTAACTGTTAAATTAGCAATTAACCGTAGCTTGAGTTATCACAAATAAAATTCTGTTCAGAATATAACACCATCATGCTTTTAGGCTAGAATTAATAACGGTGTGATTTTTTTGAAATTCAGTTTGATTCATAATTTTCTCAAGCCACATTTGAGACACAGGTTTTGTCTGTCAGTTGAACACAATGTCATCACCAACACAACTTTAACTGCAACTTGACTGTAACACTCGAATACATTTGGCCTCAGCTATGATTTTATATGTATGTGAACAGACATTTTTGAAGAAACAGAAAATTTAAAAGAACAACTCCCTCCAACAAAAGATTTAACATAAGGATTGTTATGCACTTTTGCCAACTGTTCATTCATACAATAAGTCACAAATCTTCTGCTCAGGTTTTACTGCAGGATACAGGCAACTCATTAGAACTAATAAATTAAGGTGTTATTCAAAATAACAAAAGAAAAGATAATAACAAAAGATAAGGTGAAAGGAGACAATAGCCCCGACCGTGACAGTGAGTAACAGGAGTCTTCAGTTTTTATCTTATTTTATCCTACTGACAAAGCATGCTATTGATTTTTTAAATCACATATTTCTTACATCCTACTTACCAATGACAACAAGACTGCCACTGTAGTATGAATCTGGAGACAGAGGGTTTCCATAACCACACCTGTAGGCTCCTGTGTCTGACTTGGTCAGCTGTGTGATGGTCACATACAGTCCAAATGTAGATCCTGCTGTGTATTCAATGCTGTATCTGCCACTCACAGCTTTGTTATTGCTTGTGTCAATGAGGATCTCCCCTTCATTCTTACACTGATTCTTACAAAAGAACTTCCTCTGTCCATACACAGTATTGGAACATCCCAATGTGACTGCTTCTCCCTCAGTTTCTGTGCGAGTAAAACCAGAGTTTTTATCCAGATCTGTGAAATAGAAGAACATTAATTAGTCTGTGCTTCCTGTAAGCCGTTGTGTCACATTTCCTGTAACATGTAAGCATCATTAATGATATTCTGATTTTCAGAAAATCTCAGAAACACTCACCTGACCACGGGCAGGAACAGTGACTACTGTACAATAACATTAGCATATTTTGTAAATGCCGGCAAAGCCACTTTACTTTGCGCTTTTATTTTGAAGAGTACCTTAGCACTTCCTCTTTTATTGTGTCAGACTTCCTGTTCTGTTCTCAGTGAAACGACACAAACACGTTGCTTCAGAGTGAGTAAAAACGTTTATTTTTAAAAAATACTCATGCAAAACTATGTTTTCTATTTACCTGTCACATGCTATAACTTTGAAAGTTTACTCAGTGTGGTTGAATTCATTTTTTATTGTGTATGCATGTCATTTGTTTGTGGTGTGGAAAGACTGGCAAAGAGATTTGCATGGAGGAGGTTGGCTAGCTGGTTCAGCGTGATTAGCACCCTTGGAAGCAGAAAGAGGTTGGTTTAATGATTGCGAATGATTGTTTATGTATCTAAGAGACAGAAAGGTTGTTGTTAATTCATTTTATTAAATGCTGTAACATAAATTGTTTAAAAGCGATTGATTTATGTTAATGTCATGATTTGAGTTATCAAAATAATTTTCTATATCGTAAAATGTGAACATTTCTGCACTTTCTACTTGAATGTTATAATGGTATTTGTTTGAGCATCGTTATAGTTTTCACGGTGCCATATTGTCGGTGGTAAAAGAGGAGAGAATAAAGTTGCATCAGTCGAAGCTCTCTGCATCACGTGTGGTAATTCCAAGTGGGCAGCTACATATTTAATGAAGCCATTCAAAATGTTACATTCACAAAATGAAGATTTTGAAGTACAGATGGGTGACCTTTCATCTGCTATATTTGAATTTTCCCATAATATCAAATGTTTAGCCACTATTCAATTTTGGCAAACAGAGCAAACTTCTTGCTTCTGTTATTCTGGATCAGAGATGTTAACTTGGAAGGGTTTTGCTGTTAAAACCAAGACACATCTGATAATGTGATGCTAGTAGGTGCAAGTACTTAGGCTAAAACACATGGACAGAAACACACACACACTTTAGTACAAACTCACCATTTGAAACTCTGACCTCAAAGTCATAGTATGAATCCGGAGCAGAAGATTTTCCCAAACCACACCTGTACAGTCCTGAGTCAGACTTGATCATGTGTGTGAAGGTCACAGACACAATTCCTTTACCTGAAGATCCATCTTTATAATTAATGCTGTATCTCCCACTCTGAGCTGTGCTTCCATCTGTTTTAATGAGGATATCTTCTGCTCGCTCACATTTTTCCTTACAGAAGAACTTTGTGCTTCCAGGTAAAGTTAAGTGGCAGTAAAGTGAAGCATTTCCTCCTTCAGCTGCAGACCAAATATTGAGCTTTGCCTTGACAAGCACAGCTGCATCTGTCAGATAATAACAATAATAGTAAGATGAATATCAAATGTGAATATGTGCATTTTATAAAGTTCCCTTAAAAAATTAAAATAAATAAAGAACAGCATGAAAGAGACAATGAGGTATTCAGTCCTCACCTGACAAGAAAACAAAGAAGAGAAAATGGAGGATTTTCATTTTGGTTTTGATCCTGAGAGAAAAGTTGTTAAACTTCAGAAGAACAGCGTCTGACACTTCACTCCGTCTGTCAGATTATAAGAAAACTGCTTAGTTAGTTGTTCCCTTTTTTCACTTCCTTATATTTGTTCAGTTACACCCAAAACATGCTAATGAGGATAGCGATGTGATGATACAATGTATATGTGTACAAACATCAACATCATTAATCTACCTGTATGCAGTATTTCATCATGAAACATCTTTGATGTTGTGATTGTGAATGAACAAAGTTTCAGATTAAATTTGACTTTGTGACTTTGAAATACTGCTGATGCAGCTTTATGATCAAAGGGGAACATAAAGCAGACAAAATCTTTCATGCTTCTGGTAAATTAATTTTATTTGAGAGGTTTCCTGAGTTTTACTGTACCTTATAAAACTCCTCGTTTCATTTTGTTTTGTTTTTTTGTTTATTTGTAACTCTGAAATTATTCTTACTGAGTCCTAATCAATCCGAGGTTACCAATATCAGTGCTATGTTACACTTCGATTAGGAATATGCAGGGGCGATAAAAAAACATCCTAATCCTTGTTCAATTTGATAAACTTGTTTACTTTGTAACTAAAACTGAAGGAGTTTCTGAATTTTGAATGTTTCCTGTTGAATATGGAGTTGAGGAGGTGCTGCAGAGTTGACTTTGGCACAGCTATTCTTTGTCTCACAGTCAGAATGACCCAAAGTACAACTTCCCCCCATGACCCTTAATTTCTGAAAAAGCCAGAGAGTGAAGAAACAGCAGGTCTCTCTCCGAATGATGGGACACATGCTGAACTCATATCATGGCAGCTGAAAGTTACCAAGCAGCCATTTGTATCGACAGGAGTGACATTTAAAATCTTAGAAACATTGAAATCAAGTAGCTTTATTAAGTGTGGTTTCAGCTTTACTGTATGCTTGGACAGTGGTTCTCTGCAAGTGATCTGAGATAAGCAGGGCATTTTGAGGAAATCAGTTTATTTAAAGAACATTTTATACTACCGCAAAGATACTGCACTTTTATGCACAAAATATCCACTCAACTATTAGACTGCTGTATATGACAAGTTTAGTCTCCGTGACATCAAAAGAATACTTAAAGAAATTGTATATGAATTATATGTTATGTCATAGCACATGGGGATGGAACAATCTGCCCCAGCACATTAGAGAGGCCCCTTCACTAAAACACGTCTTAAAACCCATTTTTACTCCTTGGCATATGACACAGTCTGACCCTGATTTTATTGTTTTAGCTTAATCTAATGTGCTGATTTTATTATTTTAAATTTAATTCTAATCATCATTCTATATTTTATTTTTTTATTTGTATCTTTAGTCTATGTATTTTTTTTGGCATGTCAAGTGTACAGCACTTTGTTTTCAGCTGGGAGTTGTTTTGAAAGTGCTATCTAAATAAATTGCAAAAGAAAAATGGCACATGTCATTATCATTTAATTTACTGTAATCCATTTTTACATACTGATATTAGGCCCACTCAACCAAGGCACTGTAATTATAGTGTTACATTTTAGAGACATAAGTAATCATTCATAATATTGGCCAGTTACTTCATAAAAAACACATTTTATTGAATATCCAGTAAACTGATTTTGACATGGAATAGGAAACTATGACCCTGAACAGATCACAAATTTTAATTTACACTTGTAGATCAAAACCTATACTTGCACTTTTGAGACTCTATATAGCCTTAAAATGTCAATAAATAAATAAATAATAACTGAACATAAACACATCAAAGTTGTGCTGAATGAGCTGTGGTTCTGTTGATGTTTTCAGGTTTACTGAATTGTTTTGTAAGTTAGCATCTAGACATCAAAACCTTGAGTACAGCTTGTAGTTTTTGGTGTTGCATAAATGTTTTCAGTCACAGGGTGGCGCTATTTCATTCAGAAATTGATTCCACAATCAAATCAATGTTTTAGCTTCACTCAAAAAATGAGACCCACAAACAGCCATCAGTCAGTTATCAGTCACTATCTGCTGATTGGTCTGTTTCACTGACTTTGTCTACATTGTTAAATAAGATTCAACTCATCCATGTCCACGGAGGCTTCTATAATAATAGTAATAATAAAAATAATAATAATAAGGGATCAGATTGTTTCTCTGCATGCTGTACTCTCCTCGTGCTCTGCAGCCAGTTGTGTTTGTCTCCAACAACCACTAGAGGGGGCCACATGAGTTTCTGTTTTGCTTGCTGCACACAATGCAGCTGTTGTACTTTTACATATGAATCCATTACATTTAAGCCCTTGTCAAATGAGTTCACACAACATAGAATAAGCCTGTCAGCATTGGGTAAATGTCTTTGTAGTTTAAATAAGAAGATTTTGAATCCTGAGAATCTGCAATTTTGAAGTACTTCTGCAGGTTGGGAGGCTAACTTCTGGTTAGCCCCAGTGTCTACCTAGTTAGTAGATCGCTGGGCAAGATATGAAAAGCTACATCTAAATACAGAATTTTGATTATCCTAACATTACATAAATGGCTCCTATAGTAAAATTTAGTTATGGTGCTCAAGGATGAAAAATAAAAACAGGAACGTCTGCCTCAGCTGACATGTCTGTTGCCAAGGAAACATCTTCCGGACCTTCTTTCCCTGAGGACCACAGGCTTCTACATCCTCCCTTGAGAGGAATGTATCTGCAGAGGTCTGCACTGACTCCAGTTTGTGTGTGTTCATCCTCACCTAGTTATAAGCAGTGTGTGTGATTTGGTGTTTGTGCTGGAAGTGCTTTGGGGCTGTATATAACATCTTGTTTAAGGCCACTAAGGGCTGGCCCTGACTCTGAGCGGTGTTTAGTTGTTAGCATTTACCTGCAGCTCTTTTCATTCTTTCCTGATTTTGCAGTTTCTCTGATTGACTGGCCCTCCTGATGAGCTGTCCAACATGTACATGCACTTAGTGTGTCTCAGTGAGAGAGAGAAAGAAAGAAAGAATATAGCCCATATGGTTTTCACTGCCCTATTCATTTCCAAGAAAACAGTCCTCATGAACTGGAAAAATAAAAATAATCTTAATTCTAACCAATATAGAAATTATCTAATAGATCACATTAGTCTTGATACAGCTTCTGCCACAACATCAGATCAATCACTCTGGGCTCCTTTGATGAGCTTCATCACCTAGTGGGGTTCATCTAGTGCCACCCACCTAGTGGGGTTGGGGGGCTTTAGTTTGGTCCCACCCCTGCTGTTGTGATTGGTGTGGAGGTAGGGACAGGCTTGGGGTGTCGGGGGATTCCCTAGGAGCGTCTTCCTTGGAGGGCTCAACCTGGGGTTGTGGTCATGATCTGTTACAGGCTCTGGTGGCTCTTAGATGATGGTTTCCTCATGGCTGTGTGCAGCGGGGCTGGGGGAGGGTCTGTACTGACGGACGTCGGTTACTGACCTGGTAGCCTGGCTGCCCCTGGGTGGGTCCGGGGCGGGGGTTCTGGGGATGCTCCGTCTCTGGGCTGGGGCCCTGGCTGGGCCTTGGGGACTTGGGTCCTGGTTGGTGTGTTGCCAAGGTTGTGGGCGGGTGGGTGCATGGGGGCTCAGCCCTGGCGCGGGGGGCCTCTGGTGCATCGAGCCACCTGGGGGGCTCTTCAACTGGTGGGGAGACTGTTATGTCCTTGCAGAAGTTCTCTGGTCTCCAGGAGTTCACTCTGCAGGTGGGGGAGAGATATAGGAGAGGTGGATAATGAACTTAACCTAGGTGTCTATTGTATTGTGTAGTCTGGGAGGTGAGTGGATGATGGGGTGCAGTTTCTCTGTGGTGGGCTGCCCCAGATTCTGTGGGGCTGGGCGATGCTGATGCTGTGGGCCCCGGTCCCCCTCTGTCCCCTTCTGGCTGCCTGTGCCTCAATTTTATTCCACAACTTAGACACCCACATTACTCACACTCTCATAACACATACGTATAGGACCTTGGGAGTGGGCACACTACACAGCATCCAGTGGACCGTCTGCGTATACAACCTCACCTCTGGCGCCGGTGCCCACCTCTCAATTTTAAATACATGTAGACATTCAGGGTTCTCGGGAGGGGCTGTGCGGCAGGTAGCTCCATGCCCTCCTGGGTTTTAAATACACCTTAGAACACACATGCATCAACACTACATGAGCGGGCAGAGGGAGGTTTGGGGTCTTCACTCACCCCCGTTCTCTGTTGCCCATCGGGGCAGGGAGGTGGGAGGATGAGTCGGCCGTCCGACTAGGGTCTGGAATGTGGGGCCTCCGTGCTACTGCGGGGCAGTCTGCTTGTCTCCACCCCAGGGAAAAGGGTAACACCCCCTGGGTCTAGGTGCAGTTTCCCCCTCTAGGGGCAAGGGTACCTGGACCTGGGGTATAGACTATGTTAGGGGGAGTGTGATTGTGTGTACAGTGTCTATTTGTTATTAGACACCATCTCTCTAGGGACATCTCAGGCCCTCCAAAGTATGGAGGCCTATCTCCCCTCACCGCTCTCCCTGCTGGTGGCTGACGCCCTCCGACATCGGTGCATTGGTGGTTCTTGGTGTCCGGGGCGCTCAGGTATGCACCGGCTCACTCCCGGTGGCTGCTTGTTGGGGCCTGGCGCCTGTGGCCCCACTGGGCCCCCTCGGGGGGGTGGGGTGCTCTCGGCCTCTTAGCGTAAAGCTGTTCATGCAATTGTGTTTCAAGTATATAACACAAACAGAGCCACTTTAGTCTTGTGCTTTTATTTTTTCTCTTCATCATTAAATCCTTTCTTTGTTACCAAATTTAATAGTAATCAATTCTCACTATATATTATATGGAACAGTTTTGTTGCAAATTTTTGTTGCAGTTTTTTCTTCTTTGTTCTAATTGTCTTATTTTATTTATTTACACAACTAAACTAAAAAAAGACTTAAAATATTAACACTATACTAATACTGCTCTCAGAGTCTGTCCACTTTGCAGTGCAGCCACACACCATCTCCATGTCTAAACAAAGTTAGTGACAGATCAGCTATTTTTGTCAATGAGACTTAGGTCACTCGAAAAGAGAAACCCAAACAGCTGAGACTGAGGTGCGTTTGAGCAAACCTCCATAAACTCTGGACCTTAAGTTTTCAAGGCTTTACAGTGAAACAACAAAGAGATCTAAAACTGACATTAAGTCCTGAAGGATATACTGTGGAGCAGGTTCAACAAAGCCAGACTTTCTTTATGTTAGTTTGCTTGACAAAATCTAAAATCCTATAAAAGTATCAAAGTTTAATAAAGTGCTGGATGAAAAATGTTTAAAGCTTTATAGCTGGCGTTAGCTTATCATTCTGTTGTTGTTCATTTTCTAGATACCAAATGAAAATTTATACTGATGTTGTTCTTCATTTTTTTACGTAAATTAATGTTTTGTTTTGTTTTTAAACAGGAGGTAGTAACAATTACAAGATTTGCCAGAAAAGCAAACTTCTGTTTTTGATGCATTACTTGGAGTTTAACCTTTTGTCTGTAAAGATGTCTGTGAAAATGGTCAGGTATAAGAACTGGACTTTCAAGACTTAGAAGAACATCTGACTCCTGGGATTCGAAATGTAAAGAGATCAGGGGCTCAAGACTTTTTCATAGTATTTTAGAAGAGCGGGGGCTGATGTAAATGTGCACTGCTCTGTGGCACAGCTCTGAGGAATTTGAAAAACATTTTAAACATTGGCAGCAGCCTCATTACAGTCAGAGGTGACCTGAGGAGTGATCTGTAATGGGCTGCTATTTCACATTAATGCAAATAATATTATTTAAAAAGTGTTACAGTCAGGTAACGCAGTGATAGCGCTATAATCACCACTGCAAACAAAGCCAGAGCTGCGTGGAGGCCGATCCTCTTAGAGTTCGCTGGTTTTGATGTCACTTCCACAGGTTTTTCAAACGCTGCTGCAAAGAAATTGAACGAGCATGAGTGAAGGGATCATTGTCTCAAGAAAACTTAGTGACTAATTAACAAAGTTAGTTGCTTAAGACTTAAGAGATTAAGACTAAGATCAAGCGTGAATTTTAGTTTTACACACACTTCATTAGTTACAGCTCTTAAATAGTCAGAAAAGACTATCTGGCAGCAAAAGTCATGACATGAACTTCACTGGATGGCATAACCAGAGAAGAAAAATCGATGTGTGTGAGACACAGAGAGGGTACCTAATGGTAAAGGAGTGCACGGTTGTGTTAATATTGATAGTACTGATGCTCTCTTTTTTTTTTCTGGTGTCTGACCGTGATGTAGCTGTAAAAATGTACATTAATATATAGAAACACACTGACTCAGTACAGTCCTTTAATTATGCAAATCTAAATATTTGATACTACTCAGTTATTGTTATGGAAGCCAACCAAACAGCCAGTGATGTCATCTTACCTGTAACATTGAGGTCACATGTTTTGGAACGAACTTCTTCGTTAAGGACAACGATGCAGTGATATGTCCCCGTGTCGTTGAGCCTGAGATCAGTTAAGAGACATTCAAGTCGTCCTTTCCTGGCGAGCTGTGGCTCACACTGCAGTCGTCCTCTGTAGTTCTCATCTGGATACACCTCAGTGCCAGTCTTACTGTCATAGAAGAAAACCTGTGTTTTCCTTTTCACATTCATTAAGTCTGTTTGCAGGAAGTCAGGAGGCCTGTTGGTGTGGAAATTTAGCAGCCATGTTATCGTGATGTTACTTTTGTCTTCAGCTTGGTAGATCTCCTGTTCTTCACTCATAGTGAAGTTACTTTGACCTGCAGGAGTAAACAGGCAAAGAATAAATTAGGAACCATAACAATAGACAGACACAGCTCATAAATAACAAAACAATGAGCAGATGAAGCCTTCAAATTCTGTAACCATACTGACAATCTCAGGAGTCAGGCTTCTCTTTCCAAACTATCTTTTATGAGGAGAAGCTAATCAAAAGAAACTTATGGGATGGAGATAAAACGTATTGTTTGAGATGGAGCAATGAACTGACAGCCAGTAGAGGTTCTTGATATGGATGACATGGGCGGTTGCCCAGGGTGGCATCTTGGTGGGGGCGGCATCATGGCATCAGCAAAAAAAAAAAGTTGCTCGCACCCATGCTGCCCCGACATCATGCCAGTGCATTTTGGGGATTGTATGGCACCGATCGGTTTTCTATTGCCCATTTGCGGGCAGTAAAGGCACCTTCTGTTTGCGAGGTGCACCTGCTGCTTGCCAAACACAACGAGGAGATGGGCGGGGCGGTGGGGGATTCTCTGGCTGGAGCGGCACCTAATAACCAGCTCGCAAAATAAAACAAAATAAAAACAAACCAACAAACTAGGGCTTTCAACGTTAACTCTATCATCACGATTAACGCAATTAAAAATTTTTACGCAATTAATCCATTTGGAGTACAGAATGACTCAAAATCCCTTAAATGTCTCTGTCAACGCATTTCGGGCAGTTTGTCCAAAGTGTGTCCATTATGCGCTCCAGATGACACCAAAAAGACACCAAAAAGGCCAGGACCACCACTGCTGACAGCAGTGCTCTAGATATTAGTTTCCATGTCCACAAGTGTGTAACAGTCTGCTTTGGTTAGTTTTCATTACGGGGTGAATGTGAGGCCCAGTGTGGACTCGAGGTCACCATCAGGAAAAGAAGAATATATTTTTGTAATTGTGAGCACAATTTATCTGATTTTCAACGTACCAAATATTTTAAATCATCTGATTTCAAACAGAAATCAGAGTCAGATTATTGAAAAAGTGTAAAAGTATCTGATTCACATAAATCAAACTAAGAATCAATATCAGCACCAAGTTGACTGAAGCAGGCCTCTGGACAGTAATAAGCCGGCAGGTACGTGGCTTATTACTGCTTTAAATCCTTCTTTTTAACATTAGAAACAGGAAGTTTACAAACTAATGCTTCAGCAGCTGAACACAGCAGCTACTCACCCACTGCAGCACAGAAGAGATTCACAGTTAATACTGAGAGGAGGAGAGCTCTGCAGCTCCACATTCTTCATTGTACCCTAAACAGTAAAACCACGAACAAGAACTTTTAATCACAGCATTATTTATAACATCTATAATTTGATTCAGTTAATTCCTATCACAGCTGAAGTAGACAGTAGATAAACACTTCATTTCTTATCTGATCACTTTGTTGTTATTCTGTCACATAAACATGTTTTTGTCAGTGGAAGAAACACATAAGAAAATGGAAAGTGCAAAAATCAACTTTTTGAAAGTTTCAGTTTCATTTTGAATGAAACTTTTTTTCTTCATACTATTTTCAGAGTTCTCAAACAATAAATCCAAGGATTTAAAAATAATGTTCAGGATGTAAAGGATTTCAATTTTGTCATATCAAAGTTTTTGCACTCACGATAGATTCACTTCAAAGACTCTTTGATCTCTAATATGGATTTTATGACTGCACGGATATTATCGCTGTGTAATTGTGTTTTTATGCAGCTGAACATGCTGAATAGAAATGACTCTGAATCCCAAAAACTTGATTCTGTTCATCTGGACGTAACGTTTTGAGCAGGAAATCTTTTCATCACTCATCCAAGTGACTTCTTCAGTCTCAGCTGACTGCAGGTTTCCCAACCTTATAAACAGTACATTTGTATAATGACTGAAAGTAGCACCACTGAGTGAACAATTGGCTGTGATGTCAGTTCCTTGATATACAAATTATCATGAACATTGATCAGAAACCACTGATCCAAATAACTCTAAAAAAAAACTTGTCTAATGTATTTCTGATCTGAAGAGGAGTGTAGATTTATATTTTAGGTGATTATAAATCTAAAGTACCGTTCACCTATTTAAAGCATACAAATGTCAGAGGAATGTTATAGAATATACTTTTATAAAACTGTATCAGTATGTGGGCCTCTGTGGATATTTACTTACTGCAGAGTCTTGTGTCGGATGCGAAAAGAGCAGATAGTCACCGAAAAAGAACAAAATTGTCTGCTACAGACTCAGCAGACTGAGGGACAGTACATTAAAATCCCTTTGAACTTTTAGCTCTACTGCTAAAAAGCTCCTAAATAAACGCATTGATAGACTTCATTTTCACACAGTCTGGGTCAAATATATGAAATGAATACACTCACATAATGTATATATAAAGCAGCCAGTTAATTTCAGAGCAGGATCCATCAGAGAAAAGAACATAAATCAAATTAAAGTGTCCCAGTCAAACGTCTACACTAACTCATGCATTATTCTGAGTAAGTGTGACATTTTATAATACTAGAAAAACATTTACTCTGCACAAGTATTATAAAATCATAAAATATTTTGAAAGTTGAGATAAAAATGAGAAATTGTTTGTTTTGCCATGCACTGAAAAAAAGGCCATGTTGGATTTACTTGATTCAATAGTGGACATTGGTTGCACACAAATGTTTTGCTTTGGCAGAAACTTAAACAAATGAGTTAAATCAACCCAACTTATTCATATTCAATAAACTTGTGCATTTGGAACAGAAAACGCAATTGGAACATGTTTAGATGAAGTAAGTTGAGCTGAAAGACATTGAGTGTGTATTGGGGGGGAGTTAGTTATCGGAGTTGGAAAGTGAGTTATTCAGGAGAACTCTCCCCTTACATTAACTGCCCTGTTACTGTACCACCTTAATAAACCCTGGTGAAGGCAAAACGACTTGTGCTTAAGAGTCTACATGAAGGTTACAGTATATATCTTCAGTGCAGATATATAAGTACATAGGCATACATGCCACCCAAAAACACACAACAGATCCTTCCTCGACTCTCTGTCTGTGGGTTCATAGTTGGAGTTTGATGTTTGGTCTCAGCAGCAGCTGCTGGAAAGGACAGAAAATATTATTTTATCCTGAAAGTTCATAAAATCTATTCACCAAAGTTTATTATCCTAAAGTTCAACTAAAATATGACCGATCCTCACGTTTTAAAGTTTCACTCATCTCACCAGTGACGTTGAGTCGACATCTTCCAACACTGAAGCCATAATCAGTGTTGACCTCACACAGGTACAGACCCGAGTCATCAGTCCTGAGTCTGGACAGTTGAAGTCTGATTCGTCCTTCTCTGAGGGCGTCTTTGTCACTCTGGACTTGTCCTGAAAACTTTGCATCCTGAGACTCTGACACCTCAACACCTTCATGAACATGATACAGGACTGAGACGTTATCACTGATGAAGAGTTCACAGAGGATGTTGAGAGTTTTGGTTGATCTGTCAGGTTTGGTGGTGAACGTCCACTCCAGTGTGATGTTGTGGTTCTCCTCTGCCTGATAGGAGGTCTGTGTCACATTGACTACAAATGAGCCTGTTGAGGAGACAGAGAGGGAAAGAGAGGAGCAGACACACTGAGAACTGGAACAAATCTGTTGTTGAGCTTTATTTGGAGTTCATAAAGTGAAGCTGTAAACTAACCAGAGACACATGAGGTGAGGATGATGAGCAGCAGGATCCTGCAGATCATCTTCTCCCTGTGAGAGGAGACAGAGGTGAAGAGTCATCAACACATGAGGTCAAAGGTCAGTCAGTACAGCTAGAAGAAGGAAAATCTACAGTCTGACTTCATTCACTCATCACAACATGTGAGCCTGTTCATGATCCTGATTATTACACTGACTGACCAAAACTACATGAACTACAAACACTGCAATGGAAGCAACCAGGAGAAAAACCTGCACTTTGATTTCATGTTAAAGTTTTAAGAGCTGTAAAATTTGTTTTCTGTCACAAGGTGGCGCCATGCTACAACTGAAATAAATTATTACAGTCATTTTCTCAGAAGTTCGCCCAAAGCTTCCAACTCACTCAGAATAAATATAATAAAGGCTTCATGAGTATCACTGATATATTAGCATTTATTTCACTATTTGAGCAAAATGTTTCTGTTTATACTTCCAGTTTTCTTTTAACTTTTCTGTGATTTATACAAACAAAATAGCCAAAAATCATAAAATAATGTTTATTTAAATACTTAAATCAAACAGACATCAAATGAGACAGCTTCCTGTTAGGAGAAAAGAAAACTTTAATTGCAGTTTAATGGTTGGTGTCAGTGTTTGCTGTTTGAGCTCTACTAAAACCAAATGCAACCTACTGACCTATAAATAAACTGTGTCAGTACCACTGTTTTACCACAAACATGACCTCACACCTGACTGGGATGCTAATAATAATAATAGAACATTATCACATTAATGGCCTTCAGCACAGCTTACATTTGACCCACACAGAGTGTCTATGAGAAAAGCAGAAACTGAGTTCTCACACAGTTAAAATAAAGTCAAACTGTGCTACAGGTTGTCATTCATGAACACTTATAATCACATGTTATTTTACTCTAACACAGAAATGTTTCTTTATTAAATTCAGTCATGTAGTTATGTCGTTACTGCTCTACAAAGCTTCTTCAGTTATCTGCAGGTGGTCCGGCCAAATATTAATGCTAGTACAAAAACTAAGGTCAATAAGAACCCAGAGTGATGTTAAAGCTGACTTTATGTCCACCCCACCGAGATCTTTAGCATGCAGCAAAGTGATGAGCAGTCAGCTTTGTAACGTCTGTTTCTGATGATTTGCTGTTTTTATGCTGTTGTCAGCGTCGATGTTGTTTGGTGTCAAAGTGTGAATACTAAACACAGATCTTATTACTGCTCTCATCAGCATTGAGGTTTGTGTCTCTGTGTGAGAGTGCAGTCTAATGCTCATATTATTAACTGTTAATCTATTTGCAGACCTGTTGCTCTGCTGGGATGAACTGTCAGCCAGTCTAGGATGCTCCCTGCCTCTCACCCCATGACAGCTAAAAAAGACTCCAAACACCCACACACAACACTGAACTGGATAAGTAGTCAAGTGCATGTATGGATCAACCCATTGCTTTTAAATGCACTCAAAGTTAATAGGGAGCTGCTGGTTGAGCTGGTGAACCACAGGTCAAACTGTGCTGCAGAGGCCTGAGTCTGGGTCCATCCCAGGCCTGTTCGTACATGTCATTCCTCCTCACTCTGTCCCTGATTTACTGTCTTAGGTGTGCACTGTCCAATGAAATAAGGACTAAAATCTTAAAAAATCAATATTTAAAAACAGACAGCATACAAATAAATTACACCCATTAGCATGTAAAGTTTAACATGCTAATGTTGTCTCCTCTGCATTCAGCTGGACATTGTTTCTTACCTTTAACCACTTGATTTATCGCTGAAGTGCACGATGACTCCGTCCGGGTACAGTTGTTTGGTTCAGCTTAAATGTATATATGTGCACATGTCTCTATTTGCAGCAGTAACTGAGTATGATTCACTGCCGCTGATGTACCCTAACTATGACCTCAAATTAAAAATATATTTTTGTCATCACTATTTCCATTTCCTCATTTCAGTAACTGCACTGCATTAATTTGTGTGCATGTTTACCAGAAAGACAGTGACCTCTTTAAACACTGAGACATAAAAAACCTAACTACAGGTCAAATGTCAAATATAAAGGGCTACATCTGACTCTGGTGTATGTAAAGGACCAGTTCATCAAATTTACCAAAGGTAAGATTAGACTGGATACTGAATGGTTTTTTAAAAACATGGAGATAAATACTGACATGCCACAGGCTGGTTTTCATTATCATGTTTAATTAGATTGTTTGTACATAATAAAAAAAACTTATAGTTACAAACTCTTTCCTGTGTCATTCAAATGCATCATTTTTCATTCAAAGATAAATTTAAATGACACTGTTCTTTGTTCCCATTTCCTAGCTCTCACAAAGACCCCACTAAGAAGTCTGACAAGTCAAAAAGTGTTTTTGTTTTCACATCTTATCTGACTGCTTCTGCTTTTAGCTAAAGTGTCTTCTTAACCAAAAAAGCACACAGTCGATTTGATATGTGGGGACTGTGTTATAAGCTAACGTTGAATGAGACAAACCAAATTTATGAGCACTTCATGTGCATGCATCACAATGAAGCTGGAGGCTAGTTTGTCATGTGTGACCGTGAATTTATGGACTCAGTGGTTCAGTGGCAAACACTGTCACCTCACAGTAAGAAGGTGTTTGATCCCACCTCTTGTTGGTTATCTATCATTGTACAAGAACACATACAAATCCCTCCTTCGTAACTCTGTCTTTGCTAAAGTAACATAAACACAACTGTAACACCTGAAGCCCATTAAACACAGGTCATCACACACTGACTGGATGGGTCACCAGCAAACACACTCATTACTCAATCATTTGCTCTATCAAACATTCACATACTGCATTATGAGTGCATATTTTCTACATTCATGTGGTGACAACATTTCAATACTTTACAAAACACAACCTTCTCATCCATCTCAGATTCATCTTTCAGGTTGTACAATCAGCAAAGTCACTGACAGCACCGCTGGTGGATAATGAGACACCAAGACTGCACTCGCTCACGTCTACCAACTAACAAAAATCATATGATCGGTGTCACAGGAGCTGCAGACGATCACTGTTTGGCACAACGCACACGAGGCGGAGCCATTTCTCAGAAAAAATAGTCCGCGTAAAAAGCTTACCTGTTCCCACTTGCAGCAGGTAGCGAGATGCTGTGCACCTGTGACTTTTCCACTCAGCACTCTGAAAATGTCCGTGTGAAAAATGAGAGTCCAGCTGCTCACTGAGCCTGCTAACTGCTGTGTATTTCTACTTTAGTGTTTTTCAGACTGAACTTATTTTCATGTCTTTTTCTAAATCTATTTTTTCTTTTCTGTGCTGCTGTTTCTTTCACACTCTGATAATCCATTTGGCTCAAACAGCACAATAAACTCACCCACTCCAGTTTTTCTGCACTGACTGTGGAGGAAACATGAGACGTTTCCCGTTTCTTCATCAAAACATATAACATGGCGCCACCGTGTGTCAGAAAAACACTTCTGCAGCTTGAAAGACTTAAAGTACATGAAGTACACGAATACCTTTCATCCACGTACTCTCTGAATAGAAAACAGGATTTATATTCAGTCTGATTACTGAACAACTTCCAGCTCATCAGATCAGTGTTTGATCAACAATGTAAATGATACTGTTGGAGTTCAGTTCAATAACATGATGACAGAGAATAATAATCATAAACTTAATGGAGGAAATTGTTCTTCATGTTTACATTATTTAGAAGGGAAACTTTATCAAACTGTCAGTAATAACATGATGAATATAAACTGTGATTATTTTATGGAGATGAAACAAAATGAGAGCATTTATTGTGATTATCGCTCTCTGTTGAACAGCAGCGTATTATGAAGTCCTCAGGTTGATGTTATGATGATGATGATAATAATGTGTTATAGGCTCTGATGTATCTGTGGTTTCATACACATTAGGTCATGCTTTGCCTCCTGACAGAAACGTTTTTAACTGTAAGTTTACTGTAAATTTAAAAACATGCTTTAGATTTAGAAATGTAGATTTTAAAAGCAGGAACCTGCTTTGTGTTGAGTGTGAAGGACACAAAGATGAGCTGCTGTCTGGTTACCTGTTGGACTTTATTCTGCTTCAAGAACAGGATCATCAATAAACAGTATTGATACTATGACTCCACAACATGTGTCAAAGGGAGGACTAGAGTTTAATCATCATTTGAACTTTGAACTTGAAGTAAATGTTTATTTTGAATATGTTAATAAAATAGAACCACATAGAAATAAAAAGAGAGAAACAAACGAAGCAAAACAAAAGGAAAACAAAGCAACCACAACTACAAAAACAAAAAAACCACAAAAAAATTTAAAATGAATAAAACACTTCAGTCTATAAAATCAGAGCAAACAGTTTTCTCTGATCAGCATTCAAAGCTGTAACATTACATTAAAACATTTCCAGCTGTTGTTTGTGATAAACTTTAATATTTTACCTCCAGTTTTATTTCAGTGATGACACACAACAAGGTTAAAAACAGGAGCGATGTAAAATGTGCTGTTGACTCTGTTATTGTTAGTCAGCTCCAAGATGATGAGAGCAGCCATGGCCTTGATGATGCTGTTAGATGCTGTGATGAGTCTCTCTTCAGTTAAACGCATCTAAGACAAGAGACACGATCAAGCCGACTTGGAGTCAAAGACATCATTCTCCACCTGATCAAACGTGTCTACACTATACTGACTAAACCAGCAAGCACTGTGAGAGTCATGTTTTTGACTTCTATGCTTTCAAACAGACTTCAGCTCCTGCAAAGAGACCTGCCAGCTTCAGATGTTTTCAGATGGCTGTGCAGAGGTGGGATGTATCAGAGATTATGATGAGGAAGAGTACAAGGCTGTGGTGGAAAACTTTGTCATGTGGTGAAAGCAGAACCATCTGCAGCTTCATGTCAAATCAAATCACTTTTATTGTCACGTCACATGTGCAGGTACACTGGTACAGTACATGCGAGTGAAATTCTTGTGTGCGAGCTTCACAAGCAACAGAGTTGTGCAAAAATACAATAACATAAAACAAGCAAAATATAAGAATGGCTAAATCTGAAAGTAATAAATATATGAACAATATATAAGAGTATATGCATTACTGGATGTGTATACTAAATATGTTTTTCTACGTGTGTGTGTGTGTGTGTGTGTGTATGTATACATATTTTACAAATTAAATAGAGTAAACAAAATATATAAAATATACAGAGGTTGGTAGTTGGACATGTGCAAAACAGTGGCATTAATGTACAGTATGGAGTGCATAATGTTGAAGTTCCAGTAGTGAAGGTGCGGTGTCTATGACGTGTTCAGCAGTCTGATGGCCTGGTGGAAAAAGCTGTCTCTCAGTCTGCTGGTACGGGACCGGATGCTGCAGAACCTCCTTCCCGATGGAAGTAGTCTGAAGAGTTTGTGGCTGGGGTGACTGGAGTCCTTGATGATCCTCCTCGCTTTCCTCAGGCACCGCTTCCTGTAGATGTCTTGGAGGGAGGGAAGCTCACCTCCAATTATCCGTTCAGAGCACCGCAGTACTCTCTGGAGAGCTTTGTGGTTGTAAGCGGTGCTGTTGCCATACCAGGTGGTGATGCATCCAGTGAGGATGCTCTCAATGGCACAGCGATAGAAGGTCCTGAGGATGTGGGGGCTCATGCCAAATCTTTTCAGTCTCCTGAGAAAGAAGAGGCGCTGCTGCGCCTTCTTCACTGTTTTGTTTATGTGTACTGACCACGTAAGATCCTTAGCCAGATGTACACCAAGGAAGCGGAAACTGCTCACTCTCTCCACAGCGGCGCCGTTGATGGTGATGGGGGTGTGTACTCCTCTGCACCTCCGGAAGTCCACTATCAGCTCCTTTGTCTTTGCGACGTTGAGGGTGAGATGGTTGTCTTGACACCAGTGTGTCAGGGTGCTGACCTCCTCCCTGTAGGCCGTCTCATCACCATTGGTGATAAGACCCACCACTGTAGTGTCATCCGCAAACTTCACAATGATGTTGGAGTTGTTAGTGGCCGTGCAGTCGTAGGTGTAGAGTGAGTACAGGAGAGGGCTCAGTACACACCCCTGTGGAGCACCAGTGTTCAGTGTGATGGGGGATGAGGTGGTGCTGCCCAGTCTGACCACTTGGCGTCTGTCAGACAGGAAGCTAAGGATCCAGCTGCAGAGGGAGCTGCTCAGTCCTAGATCCTGCAGTTTCCTGTCCAGCTTCGAGGGAACGATGGTGTTGAATGCTGAGCTGTAATCTACAAACAGCATTCTCACATACGTCTCTCTCTTCTCCAGGTGTGACAGGGCAGTATGTAGTGTCAGGGCTATGGCATCATCAGTGGACCTGTTGTGGTGGTATGCGAACTGTAGGGGGTCCAGTGAGTCGGATAGTGAAGAGCAAACGAAGTCCCTGACCAGCTTCTCGAAGCATTTGCTCCCGATGGGGGTCAGGGCTACAGGTCGCCAGTCATTCAATGAGGAGATGGTGGAGGATTTGGGTACAGGGACGATGGTGGCCATTTTGAAGCAGGCTGGGACTGCAGACAGAGAGAGGGAAAGGTTGAAGATGTGTGTAAACACTCCAGCCAGCTGAGCTGCGCATGACTTGAGGACGCGGCCGGGAATCCCATCCGGACCAGTAGCTTTGCGTGCGTTCACCTTCCTGAAGCACCTCCGCACATCCTCCTCAGACACAGTGTGCGCCCTGACGTCATCCGCGGTGCGCACACTGTCCGGTCTCATGGTGTTTGCTGTGTCAAATCTAGCGTAGAATACGTTTAGATCCTCACACAGAGAGGCCGTGGTCTGCGGTGTGCTGGTTTTCCCTCTAAAGTTTGCGATCGTGTTTAGTCCCTGCCACATACTCCGAGGGTTGTCAAACTGCTGTTCCACTCTGTCCCTGTACTCACGTTTGGCTGCTTTGATCGTCTTCCGGAGTTGGTAATGTGCATGTTTGTAGTCGGATGTGTTCGCGGAGGCAAAATGTAGCAAAGAGAAATGAACTGGTATTGAGCATGAGGAGGACAAGACCAGCAGTGACTCTTGGTTCCATCCATGGGGTCAGCGTGGAGACAGTGAAGGATTACAAAGACCTCGGTGTTCACACTGACAATAAACTGGACTCCATTAAAAACACAGAAGCCCACTTCAAAAATGTATGTTGAGAGGATGTTGAGAGTTTTCAGGTATCTGTCAGGATTCTGGACTTTTCCACTAACAGGAGTCAAAAAATCACGATGAATGCAATCCCACACTGGAGTTTATTGTCTATTAAAGCATATTTTCAAAATGGTTACAGGGAGTGCAGAATTATTAGGCAAGTTGTATTTTTGAGGAATAATTTTATTATTGAACAACAACCATGTTCTCAGTGAACCCAAAAAACTCATTAATATCAAAGCTGAATGTTTTTGGAAGTAGTTTTTAGTTTGTTTTTAGTTTTAGCTATTTTAGGGGGATATCTGTGTGTGCAGGTGACTATTACTGTGCATAATTATCAGGCAACTTAACAAAAAACAAATATATACCCATTTCAATTATTTATTTTTACCAGTGAAACCAATATAACATCTGCACATTCACAAATATACATTTCTGACATTCAAAAACAAAACAAAAACAAATCAGCGACCAATATAGCCACCTTTCTTTGCAAGGACACTCAAAAGCCTGCCATCCATGGATTCTGTCAGTGTTTTGATCTGTTCACCATCAACATTGCGTGCAGCAGCAATCACAGCCTCCCAGACACTGTTCAGAGAGGTGTACTGTTTTCCCTCCTTGTAAATCTCACATTTGATGATGGACCACAGGTTCTCAATGGGGTTCAGATCAGGTGAACAAGGAGGCCATGTCATTAGTTTTTCTTCTTTTATACCCTTTCTTGCCAGCCACGCTGTGGAGTACTTGGACGCGTGTGATGGAGCATTGTCCTGCATGAAAATCATGTTTTTCTTGAAGGATGCAGACTTCTTCCTGTACCACTCCTTGAAGAAGGTGTCTTCCAGAAACTGGCAGTAGGACTGGGAGTTGAGCTTGACTCCATCCTCAACCCGAAAAGGCCCCACAAGCTCATCTTTGATGAAACCAGCCCAAACCAGTACTCCACCTCCACCTTGCTGGCGTCCGAGTCGGACTGGAGCTCTCTGCCCTTTACCAATCCAGCCACGGGCCCATCCATCTGGCCCATCAAGACTCACTCTCATTTCATCAGTCCATAAAACCTTAGAAAAATCAGTCTTGAGATATTTCTTGGCCCAGTCTTGACGTTTCAGCTTGTGTGTCTTGTTCAGTGGTGATCGTCTTTCAGCCTTTCTTACCTTGGCCATGTCTCTGAGTATTGCACACCTTGTGCTTTTGGGCACTCCAGTGATGTTGCAGCTCTGAATCAGTCAACAGGCTTTACCCCGTACGAGCTGCTGACCGGGAGACAGTTTCCAGCACCGTGGACAGTGGTCTCGGCGGAGCAGCCCCAGAAAAGGAACAGGTCTCATGCTGAATATTTTAACGAATTGAAAGCCCTTGTGTCCAGTTTCACAAAACAGGTGACGTGTGAGAAGCCCAGAGAGAAAGGAGAGGTCCCTGACGCCAAGGCGGTGTGGCTAAAGGTCATCAAACGCAAGTGGAAGGAACCCCGGTGGACCGGTCCATACGAGGTGATAGCCCGGACGGCTACAGCGGTCCAGCTGAAAGGGAAAGGCGACACCTGGTTCCATTGGACGCAGTGTGCGGCCGCAGACGAGAGCCTAGTGGACGAGGACCCGGCTCCGGCGGACACGGGGGGCAACGAATCTAAGAGGCAGAATAAATCCTCTCCCCTGTGCAACGGGCCGACCGGTAGTCTACCCGAAAGGCCGAAGCAAGAAGAACCGGTGAGGAGGAGATTGCCGCGCCTGCAGAAAGGAGGGACCACAGACTGAGTGGCCAGAAAAGGGTGGCTGGAAAAAGAGAAAAAAACCAAGCAATAAAGAGACAAAGGAAAATAACGCTTGGCATTCCTTTTATTTTAATCATTAAATACACGCTGAAAAATGCCACGCAGTGAATCAGAGCCTCATGAGGAGAGGACACAAATTAAAATGTTACTTGTTATTGTGAGTTTGATGTCTGTGATGATATTAATTATGGCCATATGTTTGCTCGTTTATACTTTGCAGAAAAACCCAAGTGAACTGTCCGGACCCGGAGGCCAGCCCACTCCAGCACCACAAGAGGGATCGTTCACCGAAACGGGGCCGAGGGTGAGAACAAAGCGTGAGATCTCGGTCACAGAGGATGGGTGTCTCAGCAGATATAAGGGGCTAGAGTTGGACTACGTTAAAGGGTCCACAAGTGCATACACATTCGACTTGTGTGAAGTGATTAATTGTAAAGGGGCAAACAGCAGCTGGAGGGGATATGATGTGTGGGTTTGTAGTCACCCTGACATATGCACGTGGGGAGGGAGCCCTCACTCCAGCCGGGGAAGCCACGCTGTGCTGGGGTCTTATACTGCAGGGCAGTGGTGCATTCCTGGTTGGGGGAATGTGGTAGGATGGACCGGAGTAGGTTGGCAGCCTCAAGTGCCTGAAGGATTAAAAGGGATATCAATTCAGAGGGATTTTTCCGCTTCTCAGAACCCCATCACCCTTTCCCTGGGTCCCTGGAACACTCTGCCTAGGTCAGATAGTCCGGGAGGCGTGTTCTACCTGGTAATCGGGGTAGATATGTTAGGAACAGATCCAACAGGGGTAATTAGAATAAATCTTGTCGACCCAAAACCCAAGCCAGTAGGAAGCGAGTCGTCTACCGCAGCACCAGAGGAACGGGAACCAAAAGCTAGGCGAGTCCTCACGGTAGATTATACGAGGTTAAAACCGAGGGATTTAATAGAACGCGCCACCGGGTTCAGTGACAGCAACCTGTGGCTGGACTGGATGGCATAAAATGCCAAGGAACAGGGAGTGTCGAATTGTGTGGCTTGTGCGTCTGCTAGACCACGTTTGTTCACAGAACCTGCACCACTACATCCAGAGGATCAGTGGGGCTACGACTGTATGTTGCAAATGACTAGAGAAGCGGTGAGCACTGGAAACTGCACGGTTTTGTCCAGTTTATTTCCCCCGACCGATAAACAGACGAAGGCAGGACCATTTATGCCGAAAAAAGATAATTATACGTGTTTCAAGTTCTCAACAAATCACATTAAATATAAGGTGGGAGAAATTGACCCAAGTTGGTGTTCAGTTACCAAAACGGGGAGAACCACAAACAATGTAAGTGATGCAAACACGTTAATCGGGACCTGGGCTAGAAGTGGGCTTTATTATTACTGCGGGCACAAAACTCTTTTGGCTCGTGTTCCTCTGGGAAGCGTGGGGACGTGCGCAATGGTGAGGCTGGGTGCGCCACTTATGCTAATAGGAAACCGGGTGAAGGCAATCCCACAGCACGACACACGCACACTGACCGCTAGACGCAAGAGACACGTTTTGGTATAGCGAGGGTCCGAGGGAACACATGCTTATGATCCTAGGATGGACTCGCCGACCTGGATAGACTCAATAGGAGTGCCCAGGGGAGTTCCAAATGAGTATAAGCTTGCGGATCAAATAGCAGCCGGGTTTGAGAACATTCCAATAATCGCTGCTCTCTTTCCAGTGACCCCAAACAAGAATGTGGATAGAATTAATTATGTTCATTATAATCTGCTGAGACTCTCTAACCTTACCCGAGATGGGATGGAAGGGGTAGTGGAGCAATTGGGTCCGACCTCGTTGATGGGGGTGCAGAATAGAATGGCTCTAGACATGCTGTTAGCAGAACGAGGGGGTGTATGCGCTATGTTCGGTGATCAGTGCTGTACTTTTATTCCAAATAACACGGCTCCAGATGGGTCGGTGACCCGAGCTTTGGAGGGGCTGAAAACACTCTCTAAGACCATGCACGAACACTCGGGAATTGATAATCCGCTGGAGGGCTGGATGACTTCGGTCTTCGGACAGTGGAAAGGGTTTGTACTCTCCATTATGCTTTCATTAGCTGTGTTGGTGGGTATTTTGGTGACCTGTGGCTGTTGTCTCATTCCTTGCGCCCGAGCTCTGTTAGAGAAGGTGATCACGAAGGCAGTGGATTCAGGAACAGACGCTCACATGCCCATGATGCCTTTGATGGACATGGGAGTCACTGTGTGGGACGAGGAGTGATGCACCTGAGAGTATGGTGACCTCTGGTCAGCCAGAGGTCAAAAGGGGGGAATGGGGGATCTGACAAAATGCTTTTGCCATTATGTAATCTGTAATTTCTACATAGTATGCTGATCAGTGTAATTTTCAATGATTAAACTGTAGTAGAGACGAGCAAACATACTGGCAGACCGGATAATATGATATGAAAATGATTTTAATCTTTTATACATGATTGCATTTGAGCTTATTAAAGAGCTGTGGCTCCTGGTCAAGTGAAGGTCAGAAACTCTTGGCAGGCATTAATGATCAGCCAATACACGGTGAGGATGACAGGAGCTCTGAAAGGAATCGCAATACACCTGCTTACATGACATATGCCTAGAGTTATTTTTATCTTGTATTACTTATATCCTTTAGAGCTAAGATTTAAGTTTATCATTTATACCTTATAGCCTTTTGAGTAAGTTTAAGTTTCATTTGATGTTCATTTTAAGTAAGTTTCCTTCATGGGTTGAGTAGCATCATTTGAGTGTGACATTTAGTCTAGAAGCCACACAGAGTTCAGGTGTGTACGAGCGCAGGCTTTGTGTCTGGAGAGGTGTGAGGTGAGCCGGGGGCAGGAGAGGTCATGACACATGCACAGCATACACAGCTGACACCCACACACTCACACACACACGTACACACCATAGTAGATTTACTTTAGTAGGTAAGAAGTTAAGATGTGTTTTTGCTGCAATTGCAAGTTGTGCCGGCGTACTGTCAGATGGTTACAGGAAGCGCACCTGATGTTCTGGGAGATAAGAATGCGCTCATGGTGCGACACCGGGATGGAGATGAGACGTAATGTTCTTAAAACTATGTTAAAAGTTAACAGGAACATTTTGTGGTTTAGGTTGACGTATGTTGTACTATGTCTGCTTTGCAAAAGAGGGGGGCTTTGTTGTCTTACCCATATAAAACCTTTGTCTGATTATTGTAAGTTCAGTTCGATCGCTGACTTTGCCCAGTGTTGAACTCCGCGCGTGTAATCAATAAATCTTCGCTTTGATCATACCTTCTGGACCAGAGTTGTCATTTGCTTGTGAGCCCTCCGTACTCCTTTTCTCCAATTTTTGAACCTTAACAGTCTTGGATGTGTTTGCTCAAAAAATTGAATGTTTTAATAGCAGTTTAAAACCAGAGCGCTCTCTCTCACTCTTTTCAGTAACTTTTGGCCAAATGGTGGTCCTTCCGGATTACTAGCCAAAAACCTCTGAACCATACAACTGGATTGCAAACATATTACCAACAGTTCACTGGATCAAACATTTTGCCTGTTTTTTCATTCTTTGATCAGTTTTCCTTTTAAATATCATAGATCACTCTTCTATACAAATACTATATATTCTCTATTTCTACTACTACTGCATGATCTAGAAGTTAAGAAGGTGGCACTAGGACTTTCATGTAATTTCAAACACATATGAAACATTTACCACATTCAAATTTATAATGTTATGTATTTTGAGATATGTATCGATTACACTTGTGTTATTGTAGCTCAGTCACTTTGCTACTTTATGATCTCAGGTTCAGTTTTCTGAGTCAGCACCAGTGTTGGGTAAGTTACTTTAAATTAGTAACTTAGTTACATTACTAGTTACTTCTCTAAAAAAGTAACTCAGTTACTTCAAGTTACTCATTACTTTCAAAGTAACTAGTTACTAGGGAAAGTAACTTTGGTTTTACTCAGAATTCTCTTGTTAATGTGTTGCTTCCGTAACTGGATACCCAGCAAGATTGCCAGTCTTCTAGCTTGCTTACTTGCCACAAGTGCACTGTGCCACCTACCAATAGAAAGGAAAAAATAATGTGCATATTTCCACGAGAGAAATCCCACGCCTGGACCGACGTTGACCGCCGCCATGATTCTAGCCTGCTTTTTACATCTAACACAAAAACTGCAGTCGTGGTGTTTTTGATTGTACTCAGAACTTGGAGATTCTGCCTTCTGAATAGGAAGATGTGGGTAACACCAGACTGCAGATGAGCTGCATACAGAGCTGGACTGGGACAAAAAAATCGTCCCGGGCATTTTGACTAGAGACCGGCCCACCATTATAGGAAAAATCATAAAGCCTTTGACAGTGATGTACACTGTTCTGATGGTATATATGTATCAATCTATCAATTGTTTGTTGTAAGACTCAGATAATTATTTTTTTAAAAGCTAGACATTTTAAATGAGAATAAGAAAGAAAAGTATTTCCTTGTCCCCCCCTTTCCCTGTTAATGCCCTACCTGGCCCCCTGGCAAAACTTTGCTAGATCCGCCCCTGCACAGTTACCAGCCGTCAGCTACTTAGAAAAGGATGCTGGTGTTATTTGTCTCTCAGAAACAGTTCATAACTTCCCTTCAACTCATCCATGTCACCTAAAAGGTAAACCTGTTTCTCCATCACCTGTTCAGCTCTGATGATTCAGTAAGAACATCTCCTAGTTTCATCTTCATGTTTCCCTCTCACCACATATCCAAACCGATATCATGACCAGCAGCTTTACAGCTGTGGCTCCAGCAAACATCAGCTGATACTAGAAATTAATATTAAATAAATTCTAACAACAGCTGATCAAGCTTAAACGTGCTGCTGTTGTTTAACGCGACATCCGCTGGTTTCCTCTTTCTGGCGCAAAGTGGGCGATAAATAAACAAGAGAGAAAAGCTGATCAGCTGATCATTGATCAGTTTCGTGATTGAAGTAGAAACAGGAGGGGAGCGAATGAGAGAAGAAGAGGCAGCTGTGCAGCTTCAGCTTTGTGTCTTTTTCATTGTAGCTGAAGTCCGGGACAAACTGTTCCTTTTCACCTCAGTACGAAACGCGTAATATTTTCTCTGAATACCAGACGATTCTGTTTTTTACGGGACGGTTGGCAACTCTAATAATTAACCGTATGAACAAAATAAAGTTCAACATCAGTAACATAGCACCCACCCAGCTGTATACAGTAGAAACTCCGTCATGCTAGCTAGCACGCAGTACGAAAATGTCAGTATAAGGAAAATAAACTCCACCTAAACTTGGTTTATATCTGACCCAGATAGACTGCAGGTCATAACTTCTTACCTGAAGTTCAGTTCACCTGACACGCGGACCGGCAGCCGCTTTGGGTCTCTCCTCTTGCCTCCCTTTTCCCTCATCCACCTGCTGGCCTCCACCACTTGCTAATGTTATTGAATCTGCCACACGAAGTAACGAGTAACGAGCCTATCTAAATCCCAGTAACGAGTAACGCATTCCTGGTTTATAATAACTAGTTACCGTGCTCGTTACCACAATAATAACGTAGTTACTGTAACGCGTTACTTAATAACGCGTTAGTCCCAACACTGGTCAGCACAGATGTAGATATGAGAGTCATGTAACCTAACTCTAAACCCAGGGTATACAGGTTCAGTGAATGTGGTGTTGAAGGTGTGGAGGTGGACCAGTGTGCCAGAGATTATGTTATAGAAGGACACGGTGCCCATAGGACAGTCCACATACACTGCTACTTTGTGACAGGCAGAGGAGGAGACAGGGATGGCTCTTGATTTGTAATTGTGAGTTGCAAAGTATTCACCCTCATCACAGTACAAACACCAGGACTGATCAGTTTTGCCAAACCTGCTGTTATCACCGTTTCCTTTCCGTTTGATTCCTTTGTAAGCCACTGCAATATGAACCTCTCCACTCCACTCAACCTCCCAGTAACAGCGACCCGTCAGAGTGTTGGTACACAGCAGCTGAGGCCATTGATCAAATCTGTCATCATTATCAACATACTGCTGGTCCTCTTCTACATGCACCACCTTCCTGTTGTTGTCAGACAGTTTGAGTTTTCTGTGTATTGTGTTTAGATCCAGGTTTAGTTCACAGAAATCTAATGGAAAGAATATGGGGAGAAGATATACAATCAGTTTGTAGAACTCTAATCATTCAAACTACAAGAGTTACTGTGCTATACAGTCTGAAGACATTCTGAAATACAAGGAATGCAATCATGAATACAAATTACCAAGAAAATTAAGACATCTACAGTATCGAACTGCAGCATGCAGTGACTGTTTAAATACAAGCCTAAAATCTTCACATCACATACCACCTCACATGATGGTTCGTCATCAGATCGTGTTGTTTGTCTTATACTTGATGATGAATATCACCTTTAGCAATCTTTGAAGTCAAGTTCACATCCAACAATCCAATTTTTAATTTCACATCTGAACTTTGTGTTTTAAATCACAGTGCTTTTATTCCCATTTGCGTGTTTTCTAAAACTCTACTACTTAAGAACTCTTACTCTATTGACTTATGGTTTTGTAGGGGATCTACATAAGATAGTCCCAGATAATGAGGCCATATCGACCTATAGTCATATGTCAACAGTAGATTTTTATGGGTGGCAGTCACAGTTGAATATATGTAGAGCAGGATACCCAACACACCTGGCACAGTGAAGAATAAAGTGAGTGTACACTTGGAGTGTTAAGCAGAGGTCTGAGATCGTCAACTCCGATTTGCATCAGAATGTCAACACCATGTTGAGTATGAAAAGTCCCAGCTATATGTATGGGCTCAAATTGTGGTAATAAATATTTTGTACTTGAAATTAAATGCATAGTTGTGAACTGAGTTTTGTAACCCTGTAAACCAAAATATGTGAAAATTTTATGTTTGTGCATCTACAGATGAGAATTTGTGTGTTTGTAAAAAAGATTAAAAAAATATTTACATTAGTTACAATTTTTTTTGTTAAGGTCTGCTTACAGATACAAAGCAAAAAACTGCATGTAAAACTTCCCTGGCTGTGTGTAACTTTCAACTTACAAGTACGAATTTTGACACAATTTTTCTTCCTTTCAGCTGATTGGTCAATGTCATGTCAATCACAAATTTAACAGTCCAATCAGAGAACAGATGAGTTTGGTTGTCGGAGGGGTGCTTTACTGAGCTTCAGGTTCTGGAAGGGTAAATGGCCTTTCACGTGCCAGCATTTTCCTTCATCACCACGAAGGAAAACATTCTGTGCGGTGATGGTTTTTTTGTCATAGGTTCTTTTACTTATACGGGGACCTCCAGAGCCTTTTCAACAGCGCTGCAGACCTTGGGGAAAAGCAGTGTTGTGGAAATGACACACTCTTCACTAGTCAGGATAGCTACAAAGCTTTCTTCGTTATGAATTAGCGATGCATGTTTTTATTGAACATATGAACATAATACAACACAAACTCTTGTAGAGGACATAAAGTCAGAGAGATACATGTATTGAAATGACAAGGAGCAGGCACATCTTTAGCTGCACAACTTTATCCTTTCAACAGCTACCGAAAGTTAGGGGACCTAGCTTGTATGACCCCTATGGGATATTTATATAGAGATCCTCCAGCTTCAAACTGTATTACCCCTCCAGGACCTGAAGCTCAGTAAAGCACTCCTCCAACAGTCAAACCCATCTGTTCTCTGATTGGATTGTTAAATTTGTGATTGACATGACATTGACGAATCAGCTGAAAGGAAGAAAAATGGGGGGGTCAAAATTCGTACTTGTAAGTTGAACCACACACAGCCAGTGAAGTTGAGTGCAGAGTTTTACACATAGTGTTTTGCTTTGTATCTGTAAGCAGACCTTAACAAAAACTTTGTATTTTTTACAAACACAAATCTTTTTTTACACACACACAAATTCTCATCTATAGATGCAAAAACGTAAAATTTTCACATATTTTGGTTTACAAGATCACAAAACTCAGTTCACAACTATGCATTTGATTTACAAGTACAAAATATTTATGACCATAATTTGAATCCATATAGATGCATCTCAATTACCGAGGTTGGAAAACAAAGCTGTGCCTGTAAAATGCCAAGTCCCTAATGGGGTGGTTGTCTTTCCTAACCAGTCTACATCAGACTCTACCAGGGCTTTCTTTTTTATGGATTCTATTCATGAAAATGGAATCAAATCCATGGCAAAAGGTTTGTGGACTGGTTTATAGATTACGTCTCATTTAGTGCAAGATATGGTCATGTGGTTACTTCTCATTTGTAGAGGATCGGTTTGCAGTCAAGTGTTAATATGAGTGAAGTGAGAATGTGTGAACCTTCAGGTCTGAGGCCGTGGCTCTAAGATGCAAATCATTTAGACACTTTCAGTGCCAAATGAAGAGTTTTAGTATCTCTGGATCTTGCTGGGGAAAATCAGAGGAGACTGTTAGTCAGTTCTCTGTCTACCTTCTCCAGTGATGCAGACACTCTACTGGCCCTGGTTTTCACGTCACTCCATGAAGAACAACATCCAGCTGGTAAAGTGACTTTTTATGGTTGTACAATAGTGGCTTTTTACCTATGTAAAACTTTCTTGGAAAAGATTGTTTGTATACCTTTGCTGTGCCTGTATTTTTTTAAAAACTGATTATTTCAAATATACATATATAAAGAGGATAAATAAAGTGTACTAGTTATACTGCACAATAAAAAGGATTTAAATGCAAGCTGTCAGTGATTTAATGCCTGGATTTAAAAACACACTTACATTTCCTTAAACCTGGTTTCAGCCATTGTACTCCACAAGGCTCCATCCTGAAATTAAAAAGGGGCGGTGTCAGACTAGTTCATTCTTATTCAGCAATCAAAGCAAATATTCCATGTTTCCATCCCTCACTTGAACAAAGTATCATACTTTTGTTTTATTCTGTACCTATTTTGTTATAAGCATATAAAATAAAATGTACATTTGTTCATTACATTGTCTTGCCTAGTAATAACACTATGGTGTAGGCTTACAGTATGATAGAGGTAATGTTTGTAGCCCTACCTCGACTTCTCCTTACCTGAGGGTTTCCAGTTTCCACTGTGGATCCTGCAGTCGAGTCAACAGCAGCTTCATTCCCGAGTCTCCTAGATGACTGTAGCTCAGGTCCAGCTGTGTCAGATGGGAGGATTTAGAGCTCAGAGCTGAACTGAGGAAAGCACAGCCTTTCTCTGTGATCAGACAGCCTGAAAGCCTGCAAATATAATAGAACACATGGCACACAGTCTGAGTGAACTACATTTAATTTGTTTGTTTGTCATTTACAACAAAGATTATTTCAATTAATGAAATGTCAAAATCTTAAACAAAGAGTAAGTTAATCTAACCTGAGGGTTTGAAGTGTGCAGTGTGGACTTTCAAGGCCAACACACAACAACTCCACTCCTGAGTCCTGAATGTTGTTGTTACTCATGTGCAGCTCTCTCAGTCTAGAGGACTGGGATCTGAGATCTGATGACAGAGCTTCACAGCTTTTCTTTGTGAGGTTACATCCGCTAAGCCGGAAAATATATCAGTGAACAAATTAGAAAACATCTGTGATGCTACCAAGTTCCTGGAAAAAGCACAGATGTGAAGCATGCCCCAAACTGTTTCACACTGGTTACACACTTACAGAACTTTTTTGGAGTCTTTGATCACTGGCAGCAGTCTCAAAAAAGCCTCCTCTGAAGCTGAGTATTCCTTCAGATCAAACACATCCAGCTCTTCCTCTGATGACAGCAGGACAAAGACCAGAGCTGACCACTGGGAAGGAGAAAGATCAACTATGGACAGGCTTCCTGAACTCAGATGACTTTGGATCTCCTTCACTAGAGAGTCATCATTCAGTTCATTCAGACAGTGGAACAGATTGATGCTTTTTTCAGGAGAGAGATTCTCATTCAGTTTATTTTTTATGTACTGGACTGTTTCATGATTGGTCTGTGAGATGTTTCTTTTTGGTATCAACAGGCCTTGTAAAAGAGTCTGATTGGTCTGCAGTGAAAGACCCAGGAGGAAGCGAAGAAACAAGTCCAAGTGTCCATTTGGACTCTTTAAAGCCTTGTCCAAAGCACTCTGGTAGAACTGTCTAACTGAATATACTCCAGTCTGCACTGAGGCTGTTTCTTCTCCTTCCAGCAGGTTGATACCAGAGTTGGTGAAGATCAGATGGACATGAAGAGCTGCCAGAAACTCCTGAATGCTCAGATGGACAAAACAGTACACCTTGTCCTGGCATACTCCTCTCTCCTCTTTAAAAATCTGTGTGAACACTCCTGAGTACACTGAGGCTTCTCTGACATTAATGCCACACTCTGTCAGGTCTGTTTCATAGAAGATCAGGTTTCCTTTCTGCAGCTGCTCAAAAGCCAGTTTCCCCAGTGCTTCAATCATCTTCCTGCTCTCTGGACTCCAGAGAGGATCTGTCTCAGCTCTTCCATCATACTTGATGTTCTTCACTTTGGTCTGAACCACCAGGAAGTGAATGTACATCTCAGTCAGTGTCTTGGGCAGCTTTCCTCCTTCCTGTTTGGTTTTTAACAGACTCTCTAAATCTGTAGCAGTGATCCAGCAGAAGATTGGGATGTGACACATGATGTGGAGGCTTCGTGATGTCTTGATGTGAGAGATTATGGTGTTGGCCTCTTCCTTGTCTCTGAGTCTCTTCCTGAAGTACTCTTCCTTCTGTGGGTCAGTGAACCCTCTGATCTCTGTAACCATGTCTATATACTCAGCAGGGATCTGATTGGCTGCTGCAGGTCGTGTGGTTATCCAGATGTGAGCAGAAGGAAGCAACTTTCCCCTGATGAGGTTTGTCAGCAGCACATCCACTGATGTGGACTCTGTAACATCAGTGAGGATCTCAGTGATGTGGAAGTTCAGAGGAAGTCGACACTCATCCAGACCATCAAAGATGAACACAACTTTGAACTTTTTAAAGTTACAGATTCCTGCTTCTTTGATTTCAGTGAAGAAGTGATGAATAAATCCCACTAAGCTGAACTTTTTATCCTTCAGTAAATTCAGCTCTCTGAATGGGAATGGAAACATGAACTGGGTGTCCTGGTTGGTCTTGTCTTCAGCCCAGTCCAAAGTGAACTTTTGTGTCAGGAGTGTTTTCCCGATGCCAGCCACGCCTTTGGTCAGGACTGTTCTGATTGGTTTGTCTCTTTCAGTCAAAGCTTTAAAGATGTCTTCACACCTGATTGATGTTTCTGGTCCGTTTGGTTTCCAGGAAAACATTTCAATCTGTCTGACCTCATGTTCAGTGTTGACCTCTCCGGTCCCTCCCTCTGTGATGCAGAGCTCTGTGTAGATCTCATTTAGAGTGATTCGGGTTCCTGGTTTAGCAATCCCCTCAGACACACACTGGAACTTCTTCTTTAGGTTACATTTAAATGTGTTCTCACAAAGTGGATCAGGATTTTCTACAGGAAAGCACCAGAAACATGAGTGTTATGATTATAGAAAATGTGACATTTTCATTCCTGTAAAGACTGAATTTATGAAGAGAAATCCTCTCACTGCTCTGCAGACAGTCAGCCAGCTCCTCCTGTTTCATTATTCTCAGGAAGTTAACTGCAAGTTTCAGAAATGCCTCTCTGCTGCTCCTTCTCTGCTTCTCTTCCTCACTGTCCAACACCTCCTCTTCATCCCTCTGACACTCTGAATAATCAGATGCAGATCATTCTGCATCTTCTTTAGCTCGTTCTTCAAAAAAGTGATAATGTTTTCCTCCAGCATCTGGAAAATAAATGACACAATCTCCACGGTAAAAAGACTTTCACAGATTAATTTTGTGTCTGTATTTAACAATAATATGTTGCCACTAGAATATTTTTGATGTGCAGAGAGTTTATGAGCCCCTGTTTTGCCTGTTTTGATCCCTTAATGTTTTTTCCACGCTGCCATTTTTATCCACAAGGGAAAACATTTTTGGTCACTCAATTCATGATATTAACAACAATCAGATCTTTGTAAAATTTCCGTCTGGCTTTTGTTTACATCATATTCCTGAGACTGCTTTGATGAAGGTCTCAAACAATCTACTGCTGACTGCTGACTTTGGGCTCTACTCTTTCTTTATTCTGCTTGATCTGAGCTCAGTTTTTGATATTGTGGATCACAATATTTTAATCAGCTGTTCCAAAAGAACAATATTTATCTTTTCATCACTAGTAATGCTTTTATCAAGTCTAGTTGAGTTTTGAAGATAAGTGGTTTTCTTTCTTTGTTCCACACGATTTTACATTTCAAATTGTTCTTAATTTCTATTGTATATATAAGAAAAATTGTGTATGTTTCTGTTCTGTGTCCTGTGTACTGTTTGTTTGTATATGTGTCTTTCTGGCTGCTGTTACAACCAAATTTCCCCCTTGTGGGACAATTAAAGGATTATTCTATTGTTCTTGTTGCTTTTCTTATTATTCAGCATCTTAAAACTTTTGATTTGAAAAGTTCTTTATAAATAAAAATGGTGAAACAGGAACGGACTGCTTTTGCTGGCAGACATTTAAATATTTTTGACACTTTGAAAAGTGCAACATGAAAATAATTACAAACAGAGTTTGGTGTACATTTACAAACCTTAAATATTGAGTCCAGATCAGTTTGATGCTGAAGACTTGAAACATCTGAACTCTCCTGATCAGCTCTGTGGAGACATCATGAAGAAACTGTAACTATTTTGTACATAAATACAAGGTGATTTTTTCTTTGAATATTTTATTACTAAATTGATTTAGATTGATTCATTTAAATTGATTACTAAATTAAGAGCCTTGGTGTACGAGACCACAGCTGTATTATTAAATATAAAGAAAGATTAAAGAAAAGTTGGCACAGCCTATAATTTATTATTAAGGAGTAAATAAAAAAAAACTGTTGCCAAAATAATTTTAACTATTTTATTTTGGACTTTCATGCTGGAGGAGTCAACAGTCAGTAATAACAAAGCAGTTGCCACAGAAAGCAAAACTTACTGGTTCCATGAATTAACAAAATGTGCAAGAGTAAAATATCTGGGCTCAACAAGCAACCACATATTGAGTAGCTCATTAAGCCAATGGTGTGCAGTAGTCAAAGCAGCAAAAGAGTCCAAAAATATTATCTACTACCTGCTTTTCTTAATGTTTTTTGATACTTTCAGGTCACTTAAACCTTCCTAAGCAAAACTGACACCCACAGTATCTGACTCTTATTTACCAGGGCAAGGGGAACTACTGGTCAAACTGGTTAGCTGCTGACTGCATGCCTGTTTATTAATGTATAAATTATAATCAGTCTGACACCCAGTGCAGGGAAGGCATGGACTGTTTTGATAGATCTACCTCATGGAGCTCTTAAGCTTTATGACTAAGGCCAGTTGTATTAACGCAATAAGGTACATTTGAAATGTCTTACTCCTCAGCAGCAGCAGATTTAGTTCCTTTAAAGTTGACGATGTTCTCCTTTGACACATCACTCTTCAAAGACACACAGCTGGGTCCAGGTTCAGGTTCAGGAGCATCTGGTGTCTCAGTGATTCTGGTGAACAAAAAAAAAGATCATGAGAGAGAAAAATTAAATTTTTAACGATCAGATACAAAAACTGCTGGATAGACTAAAGTCACAATAAAAACATGACAGTAAGTCTATAAAGCTTGAAGCTCTCATTAGGCTGTTTATTCAGCTGCCCTTTGTTCTTTTTATTACCACATGAATTGAAATAATAATATATGGGCTATGTGTGTGGTAAACCAAACCTTCTCACTGATTACTCATAGAAGGAACATTTAAAATTCAGCTAACTCTTACTTCTCATCAGGAGGCTGTTTCTTGCTTTTTAAATTAGGGCGGTCTTCCTGTGGATAAAATCTCTTCCTCATAGTCACAGAGCTGAGTACAGACTTAGGCTCAGATTTGGGAGAGTCTGGTCTGAGGAGTGAAGAAAAACATCTGGTAGAGGAATATATATAACAGCAAGCCTATAAAGTCTGAAGCTCTTCACACTGAATGATTTCTGTTCTTTAGTCTGTCTAGTTTTAAAGTTTTACATTTCAGGCTGTGTAAATATCATCTTTGCAGTTTTCAGAGATTTGTCTCCTTTTAGATGAGATGGATCAGTTACTATTATGTACCCTGGATCTCTATGAGTCGCTGTAGTACAACATTTTATCATTACAGCTGCAGTTTTGTTTTGTAAGTTTGTGTTAAATAAAATCATATAAAAAAAGTGTTTGTTAACAGTGCTGGGTTAAACGAAATTGTTAACATAAAAAAGAATAGATGATTATCTGATAGACAGATGTGTTGTATAGTCACTGCATAAAGGAAATATTTCTTGTAGCAGTGAATGTAATGTGAGGTGTTGAGAGTGATACCATTCCATGTTCATCAACACCTGCAGTCACCTGATAAAAGACAAAAGTGAGAATAATTCAGCTTCATTTCTGTTTATTGAGATGTTTGATTTATTTGAAGGTAGTGACCTGTTTTTAATATTCTCATATTATATTATATTATATTATATTATATTATATTATATTATATTATATTATATTATATTATATATTTTTTTGAAAAAGAGATCTGGAATAATACATTAAAAAAGGCTAAATTTTACACAACCCTCTTTTTTATTCTTTGTAAAACAGTAAAGGTTAAACTTTTGAATAAATATTTCATCTCTTTCATTGTTCTTAAAGGTTCCTCCAGACTCGGTACTTGTGTGTTTCATCAGTACCTACAGTTCACTGGCAGAAGTGTAGTTTCACTGCATATGCAAACACACCTGGCAACCAGGGGTCAGATTACATCAGTTTGTTCCTCTTTCTGTGTTCACTTCAGCTTCAGTTCAGGGTCAATCGTTGGGATGCGCAGACAGATTGCGTGAGTGGTGGGCCTTGAACTTTCTAAGGGGAAAAAACACTTTCTCACGGACGGACGGTGACAGCGAAACGGATAACAGTCTTCAGTACCTGCTGGTCTTTGAAGCTCTGGATTCTGGGACTGTTAGAAAAGGTAAAACATTTTCATTAAAACATTTTTACTGTTTTGTTTTTGTTACTCGTCATTGTAGCTTGCTGTTATGTTGTGCTAATGTAACTCCGCTCAGTCTCTATCTCTAGTGCTGTAAGAGTAAAACTCTCTGGACTCGAGATGGGTAGAGCTCAGACGTGGTTTATTCCCCTCTCTGCAATAACATGGGATATGAATAACCATGGGTTTCAGGCAACAGCATTCCGCCCAAACACAGCAAAAGCTTCCTTGCTACTAACGGGATAAGCTTAGGGAAAACCGGTTTACCAGTAGCAGACTTCCGCTGTGGATTTTCAAAACAAAAGTTTCAAAACAAACCCATGGTTACGATCCCAAGTTTAACAGGAATTTAACAACAACAAAACTATATTCATTCTTTTACATCGTTACATACACCCCCCTTAAATTCTGTTAAACTCCAAGCCAGTTCAAAGGAGTATAAGGGCCAGAAACAAAAGAAACTATGATCAGCAGGTGCTCTAAGGTGAAATCAATACACTAATGTTCATCGTTGTCGATACAGAATCCTTTTATATAAAAGTGTCAAGGCATTGGGTGGTACCAAGCCCAATACCTTTGACAGACTAGAGAAGATGCCATCTACACCTCCTTAACATCACATTTAAGAGCACACAAAATAACACCCCAAAATCCCATCCTGGACCACAAAAAAAAAAATAGGTCAAAAGATACATGAACCCAAGTTAACTCCCTTAAATCTAAAACATACTAGTCAGAAACGCAAAAACTGACCCTGAAACAGAAGGAGTTTCCTCAACTTTCTGCGCCGCCATCTCACAAATCAGTCTCTTGGGGGGCCTAACACTCCTCCCATATCTAGTGGTAGCCAGCCCATCCAAGCCTGCCTGAATACTCTGAGGCTGTGTGCAAACAGCAACATCTAGGTTAACATCAGCTATGGGAGCTGCAGGAGCCACGGCAACAGGTTCAGAGCTTTGATGGAGAGCAGCATCACTGATCACTGGAGCAGGCAAGGGGGACTCACTAATGGAGTTTCCAAACACTTCAGCGTTAACTTCAGGGGGTGGGTCCTCCATCGTGATAGAACCACTGCTGGGGTCCACATCGCAGAGAGAATGGCGTCTCACGTTGAGGGAACCTTCAACTCCCACCGGCTCATCATCAGCGAGACCCTGCATCTCCGGCGTTTTCAGTAGCCAGTCCAGTGTCCTGTCAAAATGATCTATCTGTGGCGACTGCACAGACCCTTGGCCACCTCCATCATTCGGATTCCCTCTCCCCAAGTCAACAAGGGCGGCTGGGCTCCCCTCCACACCTAAGCCCAGGAAGTTAACAGGAAGAAGGAGGTTTCTGTGTACAACTTTTTCCTTGCCTGTATGGCTCTCTCTTATCCTGTACACATTGATCCCAGACCTAACTGACACAACATCATAAGGCGTGGGATCCCACTTGTCGGCTAACTTTCTTTTTCCCCTTTCACCACGATTGGCCAACAACACTCTATCACCTACAGCCAGAGGTGAGCCTTTGACTTTACGGTTGTAGAGTCTGGCATGGCGCGATTGCTCATGAAAAGCATGGTTCTGGGCAATCTGTGAGGCATCGAACAGGTCTTTCTGCAACCGTGAGACAAACTCATGTTGGCTGATCACATCATCATTCTGAAGCACATGTTGGAACATCATGTCAATAGGGAGGCGTGGAACTCGCCCAAACATGACATAAAAGGGGGCCAAACCAGTCGTCTCATGCACTGTACAATTGTAGCAGAACGTGAGAGTGCGTAACATCTGAGGCCACCTAGCCTTGGCTGTTGGAGGGAGAGTCCTCAGCATATTCCCAAGTGTCCTGTTGAACCGTTCAGTGACCCCATTGCCCATAGGATGGTATGGCATAGTATGCGATTTCTGCACACCTGCCATCTCTAAGAGGTCCTTCAACAGTCTGCTTTCAAAATTTGATCCCTGATCCGAATGAATCCTCTTAGGAAAGCCATAAACACAAAAGAAATCATCCCACAACCTGCGTGCTACATGTTTGGCAGACTGGTTTCGACAGGGGAAAGCATGTGCCAATTTGGAGAAATGGTCAGTTACGACCAGAACATCCACCTTCTTATTATCGCTGAGCTCAGCGGTCCAAAAGTCTATGCACACTAGTTCCATTGGTTCTGACGTCTGGATGCTTTCTAGTGGTGCACAAGCATGAGGTTCAGGTGTCTTTCCAACCACACATCTCTCACACTGTCGAACATGGTTGGTTATGTCTTTTTCCATCCCGACCCAGAAAAACCTCTCACGGGCGAGGGAAATTGTTCGTGCCTGGCCCTGATGGCCTGCATTATCATGAAGGCTGAGGAGGACTTGAACCTTCAGGCTATTAGGAACAACAAACTGGAAAATCTTCTTGCTCAAGCGGTGATGCTTTATCACCCTGTGCAGGATGCCGTTCTGTACTTTAAGCTTCTTCCACTGCCTGAGAAGCCCACCAACGCCACCTGGTTCTGAAGCTGCTTCTCGCCTAGTAGCCTTCCTCTTTCTTCGCACATAGAAAAGGGCTCTGTTTATTGCCTGATCTTGTTGTTGAAGACTTGAGAGCTGGCTTTGTGGGAGAGGAATGACAGGGTCCTCCTCAGGAAGCTGTGATAAAGGTGGGTTGACATTGGTCAAACCATGGTCACACTGCGCACTCAGCACAGCTGACACCTCATCAGCATCGATCGAACCCCTCTCGCTCTGATGGTCACACTCGGAAACCAAGTCTGGTGAATCTGGCTCTGTGTCCTGGACAATGTGGCAATTGTTAGTCAGCCGAAAAGCATCCTGCACAGTACCTCTCACAACCCCGTTGACCTCATCTAGTAGAGCAACATAAGGCTCTTTCAGCAAGCGGTGACCAATACATGACTCGACAAATGGTTCACGGCTCAAAGCGTCAGCCACTGTATTTTTAACCCCTGGCACATACTTTAGATCAAAATCATACGCCGCGAGCTTTGCCACCCATCTCTGCTCGCAAGCATCTAAACGTGGCTTTGTCAAGATGTAGGACAGGGGATTATTGTCGGTCCAAGCCGTGAAGTGCCTTCCTTTTAGCCAGTGGCTGAACTTGTCACACACGGCCCATTTAAGCGCCAAGAACTCTAGTCTGTGTGCTGGGTAGTTCATCTGAGACCGTGATAATGTCTTGCTGGCAAAGGCAACAGGTCGAGCCACTGTCTCACCGGGAGAAACTTGTGAGAGTACTGCTCCGATGCCATCAAAGGAGGCATCAACTGCCAGGATGAAAGGCTCATTAAAGTTGGGATGAGCCAGGGTGACAACATTAGCCAGTTCCATCTTGAGTGTTTGGAATGATATGCGACACGCTGATGTCCAGTCACTTTGTTTCAGAGATGGCTTGGCAGCAAGTTGCTTCTTGGGCATCCTTCCTTTCCTCCCACGAGGATTTGCCTGTCGTCCCGAAAGTAACCTGAACAGGGGCTTGGCCTTCGCAGAACAATGAGGAATGAAATGTTGGTAATAAAGGATCATTCCTAAGAAGGACCGGATCTTCTTCTGGGAGGGAGTCACACCATCGCTCTCCATAAGCTGTTCCTCCCTAATGTTGGTAATAGTGTTAACCTTGTCTGGATCAGTTCCCACACCATCCGCACAAATGACATGTCCAAGGAATTTAACTGATCTCTTAAGAAGATGGCATTTCTTAGGGGCCAGCTTAAGGTTGTGACTCCTCAACCGAGAGAAGACCATCTCAAGACGTTGAAGGGCGGTCACCTCGTCAGGTGCAAACACCATCAAGTCGTCCAAGTAACAGAGCAAGCTGCTGAAATTCTCGTCACCAAAGATAGACATCATCATTCGCATGAAGGTTGCCGGACTGTTCGACAGGCCCTGAGGCATCCTGTTGTACTCATGGAGACCAAAGGGTGAGGAGAATGCTGTGTATTTCTTGTGAGGCTCGTAGAGGGGCACATTATAAAATCCAGAGGTCAAATCCATTGTTGAAAAGAAAACATTTCCACTGAGAGCAGCCAGTGCGTCGGCTTGGTGTGGTAGCGGGTGCGCGTCTTTAGCAGTCTTCGCATTGAGCCATCTGAAATCAGTGCAAATGCGCAGGCTGCCATCCTTCTTCCACACCAACACCAGCGGCGATGCATACTCACTGTTTGACTTCCGGATTATGTCCCTTTCTTCCATCTCATTTAGAGCAGTTCTCAACTTCTCATACTGACTCGGCGGCACTCTACGATAAGGCAAACGAAAAGGCCTCTCATCCACAAGGTGTATTTTGTGGACAAAATCAGTAGCTTCTCCACAGTCCATTTTATCCCTAGAAAAGATAGACTCATACTTTTCCACAAGCTGCAGAAGCTGATCTTTCCATCTGTCAGACACCTCACAACTGTCTATGTCCAAGTCTTGTAGTCCTAGTCTGTGCAAAAGTTCCTTCCTTTGTTCAACAGACCTTAAGGGCACAGAATCCTGTTCAAAGGAGTGGCTGTTAGCCATGATCTTTTCAGGAGGCGACAGCTCTTCAACAGCGATACAAGGGTAGACATCAGCGATTTTACAGTTCTTCCTCAGAGTCACACGCTTGTTGCTGGGGTTAATCAGCTTGAGGGGAACCCATTTGTCACCCCACAGTGAAGAGATGGAACGGCCAACCAGGATGTCTCTGGGTCTACATCTTGACTGTGTAGGCTCAACAATAACAGTGCAGCCTGCTGATAGAGGTGAAGAGGGAGGTAATTTACCCCACACAAGGTGTTCCTGAAGAGGTTCCAGCGTAACACGCTGTCTCAACTTCACTGTGCCAATCTTATCAGGCACCGCCCCTCCCCTCCAACACTCAACATTGGAAAGCATGGATAAAAACTGGCTACAGTCATCATTGGTGACATCACCTGAAATAGACAGAAGCCTCCAGTACTCATCTGTATTCTTCATCACATGAATCAACGACTTAATAGCGTTACTGCCAATAATCATGTCATCACTTTGGCCTGGAATAACCAGCGTGGGGATGAGCAGCTTGAAACCATAAATAGTCACTTCCAAATCAAAAACTGCTTTCGGTTGGATCTGGTGACCCCCAGCACCAACGACAACAATGTCATTCGCTGGTTCGAACTTCAGATCAGGGCAGGACTGTAAAAGCCGCGTAGCAGCAGCCTCACTAATAGAGCACGACATAGAGCCGCTGTCGATCATGGCTCTCAGTGAAACTCCACCCACAGTTCCCACAGTTGTGTAAAACAAACTGTCAGATTTCTTAATTCTTTGCGTCATTTGGAAGACAACTGTCATACCAGGCGGCGAAGCAGAACACAGAGATTCATACATGGATTCCAGGTCATCACTGTCGCAGCTGGGAGAGTCACTCAGATGATCCACACCGTCCTCCCTCAAATGTGGATCAACTAGTTTTCCGACTGTTGAGGGACAGAAGACAACGAGGATCTAGGACAAGCACGCCTGGCGTGGTCAGGTGAGTGGCAGAGAAAACAGAGTTTGTGATCTCGGCAGTGCTTGAAAGCTGTATGAGACATATCATGACAGACGGAGCAGGGTTTATCATGTAGGCCCTCAATCCTGGAACGTCTGGGATTAGGCCGCGTGGTCAACCCAGGCTGAAAGGATCCTTGCAGAAGAACCTTCTCAAGCATGCCTATGAGCTGCTCCAAAGTAGCAGAATCTGTCGACTGTGGCTGAATGTGTTTCTCTGTTGGCTGGGCAGGCAATGCTGCCGATATCTGCTGTGCATTCATTGCAACTCTTCCAGTTGTCATGCAGCCTGAATTCAATGTTCCTCCAGAGTGGGACTCACATAGGATTTCCTGGACCTCGTTGGCTGTCCATTTATCAATTGTCTTTGATCTAAAAATCACGGCAAGCTCAGGAGAGGGACAGTTTTTGATGAACATTCGGGTGACCTCAGTGCTGGGGCTACCCAGTGCCTGTCCTCGTTCCTTCAGACGCTCAACAGCAAGATCAACAGCACGGTGCAGCCTAAGCCAGTAATCAAATGCACTTTCACCTTTCTCTGGGAGAGTGGTGTAGAAGTCTGCCAGTGGAAGAGGTGAGCACTGAGCAGAGTCAAAGTGTCTCCTCAGGATTCCATAAATAGCCTCAGGATCACGTGTGACATCTACGACACTGTTTCTAATGCCAACCTGGACCACATCCTTAGCCTTGCCTCTCAAATGAACAAGGATCTCTTCAGCTTGTTCTTCAGATCTCAGACTCCCTAGCTTTATGAAGGCTCTCATCAGATCCTCCCACTCTCTCACTGAAATGAGATCAGAACCATCCCCTCTGAAGCATGGTGGGTCCTTAAGCTTCCTGTGGGACACAAACTGCACAGGCGCAGCATCAACAGCAGGTGTAGAGGACACAGCACAGGAAGATGTGGCATTAGGTGCAGGCAAAGGGGTACTAGCAGACGGGCTGAGCTGGGATAAGATACTCTGTGCTACCCTCTGACCAACCAGCTGGATCACATCCCCCATCTGACTCACAATCTCCGTGGCAATAGTATCTGGGTTGGGAGAAGGTGAACTGTTGTTCTGAGACATGTGTGACACAGGGCTAGGGGGAGGGACAGCAACCCCTTCGCTAGACTGGGACCCTGGGATCCTCTGACTATCCCCCCTAATAAAACCATGCCCACTAACAGGAGTGTCATAACGCAACCGCAAAGGGGAACATAACAAACCCCTACCCCTACCAACAACATTAGGAGTACTCGATCCCTCCTCTGTAATGTCCATCACTGCGACTAGAATACAAAAATGATATATTTGTTCCTTAAAACAAATTGTAGAAAGAACAACAATAAATCACAAATGTGCAGCGCTGAAACTGGCCCCACGTCGCTGAGTGGAGTCCACCGTCCAACCAGTTGATTGACGGCTCACGGCACCAATGTAACTCCGCTCAGTCTCTATCTCTAGTGCCGTAAGAGTAAAACTCTCTGGACTCGAGATGGGTAGAGCTCAGACGTGGTTTATTCCCCTCTCTGCAATAACATGGGATATGAATAACCATGGGTTTCAGGCAACAGCATTCCGCCCAAACACAGCAAAAGCTTCCTTGCTACTAACGGGATAAGCTTAGGGAAAACCGGTTTACCAGTAGCAGACTTCCGCTGTGGATTTTCAAAATAAAAGTTTCAAAACAAACCCATGGTTACGATCCCAAGTTTAACAGGAATTTAACAACAACAAAACTATATTCATTCTTTTACATCGTTACACTAACAGTAACTGTTAGATACGTTAGCCGTTGACGTTAATGCAATTTAGTATCGGTATACAGAACTGTTTTCCTAACAAAACCACTGTTATAATTAAGTGAAGGTGCTCCCAACTAATTTGAACCTTTGGCTTCGAAAATATGTGGTTCTTTTGCGTGCTGCGAACATAACGTAATGTCAGCTAGACCGATAGTAATATTGTTAAAGTCACTACAATGGCACCTGAAGCCTGTTGTGACGTAAGTTCTGGGTCTGCTCTAGAAACTCAAAAATTCAGTAGAGCTGAGCCCTACATTAAATACTCACATGAACCTGTACTTTGAATTCTGGAAGAGCTGTATAAAATACAGCAATGCATAAGTGTTTTGAATGAATAGAAATGGGACACATGAGAAGGTGTGTTTGACTGTTACTGTATAACTTATTTGCAGACTAGTTGACAAATTATGCTCCAGTCATTTGATGTTACCAAGATTGTAGGTGGTGGAGTGTAGTGGAGTGTGAGGACCAAAGAGACAGATCCAAAACATAAAGGTACAAAAAATGAAGTTATAATTCTTTTTACAATTAATCAGAAACATGTGTTTATCCCATCTTACACACAAACACACACATATATGCAAACAATACAGAAATACAGTGAAGCAAATTATATGCAAGGTGATCATAAGATTACAAAAATATGCTCAAAAATATCAAAATCAAATGATGGTGGAAAAGAAGATAAGCTAGTACATCGGCCAAATTTAAAACAGGTAGAGTTTACAATTATTAGATTTTGGTCTTTAAAAAATGCAGAGTAGGTTTGGTCCTGCTGCTTTTGGACTCTTTATGTCTGGAGGGTGGATCCTGGGTGATAACATAAAAAATAAAAAATAAATAAAACAAACAACATAAAACATGAGATGCACAACAGAGTCTAAACAAACCTCATGCAACATCAGTTTCAAAAAATGGGAATAAAAAATAAGAAACAATATTTTTTTTCAGAGAAACAAAACAAACATGATGCAACATTATAAATATCATAAGAAGTTTGCTTCAGAGCAGCTTACATGTACTGCAAGTGTCAGGAAACAGGACTAAAGGTGCTTTTACACTTTTAGATATGACACCCTGATGATGTTGTGGAATAACCTCAGAATGGACAGTAAAATATGTTGTATGCTGTTATACCTGTATAATTATATACCATGTCGGTGTCTGGTATAACAATTGTTTGCTTTGTCTCAAGTCACACTGACAGCATGAATCAACAACACTCACTGAAACCTGCAACAACAGACAGAAAACAAGTGACACAAACTCACCTCCATGTTTGTGTCATTTTCTCTGGTGTTCAGTCCAAAGTTCCTCCTTGTCTTACTAATGTAGAAGAGCATGAGGAAAACAGCCATCAGCAAAACACCATCCAAGGACGCACGCACAACCAGAAGCCAGGAGGAGTCAGGACCATGTGTAGAGACTCCTGGAGTGACACTTTCACTCTGTGTTGCTGTTGTTGTTTGTGGTGTGGAAGCAGGTGTGTTCAATGTACAATAAACACACACATAAAAATAAAAATCAATAGTGATACAGACAAATGTAGTCTAATAATAGTCATATGATCATACCAGCAAATACAAATATTTATCAAACACAAAATGCAGCGAAATCTTAATATCGAAAGATTCCGGATAGACCACAAAGTCAGGTTCAGTTGCAGTCTTGTTAAATCAGCTGATGGATAAACAAATACTGTTTTACACATTAAACTGGGAAATCTCATACATATGTTTTCACCTGCACAATTACAAACACTCAGCTTTGGTAAAAATGATAGATCCCCATCAATGTCCCCTCAATTTTAGCTCCACCATGATAATGAAAAACAATGCATTTACAGCACACACTAAGATTTTAAATTTTTTGTGTATAACATGTGCACTGATTAAAAGAAAATATGATTGTGAAACTTACTACACATGACAACAGAGCTGGACTGGGACAAAAAAAAAATCGGCCCATGCATTTTGACTACAGACCGGCCCACCAGGTATTATAGGAAAAGCGATAAAGCCTTTGAATGAAAGCAAACTCTGTTGTGACAGTGATGTACACTGTCTTTTTGGTATATGTATGATTTCTATACATTATACATCAGATGACCACTTTGGTTATAAGATTCAGATAATTATTTATTAGCCAAAACACTACCGTAAAATAACAGAAAATAACTTCCTCATAAATATACGGTTATTTCCAGTAATGACAATACAGTTTTTTGCGCTAATGTTACATGGGATTCTGCCTTTTCAAGTGATTTTAAACATTAAATTAGGAAGATGTTAATGTGATTAAACAATGAAATTATCTATAAATAGGAAGAAAAAAAAACAAATCCTAAAAAAACAGTAATATTCAGCTGGGGCGCCAAAATACTACCGTAAAATAACAGAAAATAACTTTCTCATAAAAATACAGTTATTTCCAGTAATGAAAATACAGTTTGTTGCCCTAATTTTACATGGGATTCTGCCTTTTCCAAGTGCTTTTAGACATTAAATTAGGAACATTTTAACGTGATCAAACAATGAAATTACCTATAAACAAGGTCAATGAATGTGGCAATATGAATCATAATACGTAAATGTACAGAAATATACAGTTAACAGTTGGTTTAAATAATAATGGATTGCATGCCCTGGAACAGGGGCGAGGCTGCCATATTGCACCATCGGCCCCTCACCAGTAGGTGAAGAGTCTTGACCACGGACACAATGACCAAGAGTGTCCGAGCCGGGGCTCGAACCGGCAACCTTCTGATCACAAGGCGAACTGCCAACTCTTGAGCCACGATCGCCCTAACTAGCAATGATAACAATACTTGTGATCAGTGTTGGGGAGTAACGGAATACATGTACCGCCGTTACGTATTCAGAATACAAAATATGAGTAACTGTATTCCGTTACAGTTACCGTTTAAAAAGGTGGTATTCAGAATACAGTTACTTTGTTGAAATAAATGGAATACACGGCGGTACTTTCCTGTTTCATATTCTCGCGGGTCAGGATTATTTGGGTTTGTTTGACAGCTGTTCTGTTGTTCCAGGCGGCAGCGTTACGGTTGCCATGGTTACAGGGTGACGCTCTCTCTCTGCGTGTTTCCTGGGTGAGAGAGCGCTTTTTTGTTGTTGTTGTTGTGCTAAGCTAAAAGGCAGAATGCTACAGGCATAGCTCTAAAGCATGTAGCCTGATGGGCAGTGTAGTCCGTGCTGCAGGGAGAATGGACTACCATACACGTTATGTGTCTGTGAGCGAGGGAGGGAGAGAAAGGAAAAGTCCGAGCTGTCACGGAGCAAAAACGGGAGCTGGAAGCATGTAAATATAATAATAACCACTGCAGCCAAGAAGAGTGCCTGAGGAGCCCATTTGTAAGTAAGCTATTAAGACTCAACTGTACACTGTGTTCGTGTTTTCCTCCGGAAAAAATAAGTTCCGTTGGAGAAGCCTTTCAACGCCTCTCTCTGTCTCCCGCAAGCAAAGTTGACCCAGACAACAAAGTAAAGCTAGTTTTCGGCTACCAGCCCGACACGGAACCCGATGTATTAGTCAGAGGTCCCTTTACTACGTTTCGTACTACGTACCTTCAGTAACAGTAATAAATCACAGCAATAGGACATTCATGTAGTTGTAAACAGCATGATAATATATTAAGTATTCCAAAGTATTCAGAATACGTTACTCTCATTGAGTAACGTAACGGAATACATTACAGAATACATTTTGGGGCATGTATTCAGTATTCTGTAATGGAATACATTTTAAAAGTAACCTTCCCAACACTGCTTGTGATGTAACACAAGCTTATAGGAATCATGTTATATACTTTTCCATAGCATTACATTTGAATTCAACAGTTCAGTCTTTCAAATAACGGACAGATATTTGTGAAATCATGATACATTTGTGAATGTATTTTACCAATCTAAATATGCATATGTACAGACAGATACATTTAATAATCATGAAAATTATGTTTCATTACATTACAGTGATGTAACGTTAACTGACATTTGAAATGTGAAATCACAGTCTATTTATGTAACTTTAATGATATTCTAGAAGAACAGAACAAAACTGTAAAATGCACAGTAAAATACTTTTATATTAGGATTTTTTCCTACAGTACAGCCATACCCGCGACCTAGTGGTTGTTAGTTCACATTCATTGGCCGATGCTTAGCGTCATGTTATTATGTGTCTCAACATCCAATGGCATGTCACATTGTTTTCATGGCCACACCCTCACCCCAGGTGCAGAGACCTATTTCTGTTCAGGAATGTTGCGAATACTTTGAGATTTATATTAATTGCAATTCCTACCTTTACATTTATTTTTTAAAATATATAATTAGCACAGCGTGGCCGTGCAATGTTTTATATGTTTTTTTTAGTTTTTATTCCTATTAATTATATTTTCACTTGTTACCTCTGAATTATTGAATCAGACCTAGATGACATGAAATTTTCAGCAAAATTATAATTCAAATACTCCTTTAATTATTGATTATTCTCATTAATTTTCGTTCATTTTATATATTTTTCCATAGTATTACATTTGAATTTAACAGATCATTCTCTCACATAACAGACAAATATTTGTGAAATTATGATACATTTGTGAATGTATTTTTACAATCTAAATATGCATATGTACAAAAAAATATATTTAAAAAACAAGTAAATTGTGTTTTACTATATTTACAGTGATGTTATGTTATTTTACCTTTGACATGTAAAATCACAGTCTACTTATGTAAATTTAATAATATTCTAGAAAGACAGTACAAAACTGTAAAATATACAGTAAGATACTTTGGCATTACTATTTTTTGGAACAGTGTACATAAATTGCAAAAAAGTGCAATAAACTACAAAAAATTGAAAATCATTTTTGTTTTTTTGTTGCTTTTTTGTTGTTGTTTCTTTTAACACATATTTCTAGTTAGAGAAATTTCAGAGGTTTATCCCTCAATACTATAAATGCAAACAAATTGCACAAAACAGTTTCCAACCACTGGAAATTTATTTTGAGTGTCTTCATAGTTTTATTCTTGAGATACACCAATTTTTATATACTGCGGGAAAATTGGTGTGCAAATGCATTTTTTTTTAAACAAGAGGTAGTAATAATTAAAAGATTTGCCAAAAAGGCAAACTTTTGTTTTTTATGCATTACTTGGAGTTTAACCTTTTGTCTGCAAAGATTTCTGTGATAATGGTCAGGTATAAGAACTGGACTTTGGAAGACCTGGAGAATTATTGATCAAGACCACTTTGAAACTTACAAAAACATCTGACTCCTGGGATTCGATATGTAAAGAGATTGGGGGCTCAAGACTTTTTCATAGTATTGTAGAAGAGTGGGGGGTGATGTAAATGTGCACTGCTCTGTGGCACAGCTCTGAGGATTTTGAAAACATTGGTAGCAGTCTCATTACAGTCAGAGGTGACCTGAGGACTGATCTGTAATGGGCTGCTACTTCACATTAATACAAATAATGTTATTTAAAAAGTGTTACAGTCAGGTAACGCAGTGATAGCGCTATAATCACCACTGCAAACAAAGCCAGAGCTGCGTGGAGGCTGATCCTCTTAGAGTTCGCTGGTTTTGATGTCACTTCCACAGGTTTTTCAAACGCTGCTGCAAAGAAATTGAACGAGCATGAGTGAAGGGATCATTGCTTCAAGAAAACTTAGTGACTAATTAACAAAGTTAGTTGCTTAAGACTTAAGAGATTAAGACTAAGATCAAGTGTGAATTTTAGTTTTACACACACTTCATTGGTTACAGCTCTTAAATAGTCAGACCAGACTATCTGGCAGCAAAAGTCACGACATGACTCTCGCTTAAATTATCTTTCTTCCCCATTCTGTTTTTGGATCAAGTTTTCAAGTTTAGAGTAAAATATAAATGATTAATAAGCTTCAAAATAAATTGTTAGTAAAAGTGAAAATTAAATTATTTCCAGAAATTCTAAAATTATTTGATAAAATATCCACAACTTTCAAATTACATGAAAACATTTCCGACTGCTTCTTATAACAAAATTTAGCACCACATTGATTTAATATAGCTGGACTGATGACACTGAGGACAGCCTGCAGTTTGTTTTTCACTTGCAGTGGAGAAGAGAAGCAAACTTGTCTTTCTGACACTCAGAGAGTCATTTTTATACTGACACATGGGAATGAACCATGTACATCTACAGGTCGTACAGTTTGGTTGATCTGAGAAAAGATGGTGTGTGCAGCAGGCAGTAACAGCACTTGGTGCCTGCTTACTAGTGATGGGCAAAGCGAGGCTTCGTGAAACACTGAAGCATTTGTGCAGGAATTATATTGAAGTGTCAAAACAATTTGAAACCATCTCTACAGTGACACCTGCTGGCCAATCTGGCTATGACTACATGTTGATGACACTGTTCTGTGCAACAATGACAAAGACAAGTCCTGCACAACTGCAAACAAAAAGTAGTTTTGTTTGCAGTTGTGCAGGACTTGTCTTTGTCAGTCGTACAGCAGTCGATTAGATGCAGATACTCACACAGCACTGGAATGAACTGCATCTTCAGGTTGTACGTTAAATTCACATTCTGGACAAAGACCAAAACTCAACACAAGATTTCTGTGTCAGGTCCTGTCTTACAGGATGGTACAGGATGGGGTTAGCGCCCCTGCCAATTAAAGCCCCACACATGCGCTGCTGCTCTTTGCTCTCCATCAGCTGTCTGGAAGTAGATTTATATCCTCTGGGAATCTTTTTCCGTTAGGAAATAAACCCTTAATGGACGTATCCTAAAATCAGTGTCTGTTTAATAAAGACAGAACTCATCACAGCGTCTAACAGCATCATCAATGACTGGGACATGGCTGCTGTTATTATCCTGGAGCTGACTCACAGTAACAGTCATCAGCACACTTTACAACACTCCTGTTTTCACACCTGCTATCACACATATTTGTGTCCGGGATTAATCAGAAGTGCCAGGGTGCAAATCCCTGTGGGGAGCCAGTCGTTGAGCAGGCCTGATCAAACTGGACTGAAAAACCACAACTGTTTGACTTCTGTTAGTGGAAAAGGCCCAAAGCCAGACCAGAAGATGCAGCACAGACTTCTTGGTTTGAGCTGAGAAACACAACATTGTGTCGGGTCGCATATTTTGAAGCCAACATGTCTTGTCACAATAGGTCACAACACAGTCAAACGTTGCACATTAATCCTAAAACTTACAAAAAGCAGTATGCATCAACAGGTGCTCATACAGCAAGTGGCATAGTCTTAATATACAGGTGAATAATATTTGACTTAACTATATAGGTTACATGCTTAACATGGTGATTCTCATATATAAAAACATTCCAGTGTAGGCTTATAGTGTATTTGTGTATATATATGTGTATATATGATTATATAGTATTTTAATGATAATGGGGGAAGTTATTCAGGAGGACTCTCCCTGGCATTAACTGCACTGTTACTGTACCTCATTAATAACGCTTGTTGAAGGCAAAACGTCTTGTGCTTATAAGTTTACATGAAAGTTACAGTTCAGTGCGGATAGATATATGGCATATAGGTATACATGTCACCCAAAAATCCACAATAGATCCTTCCTCGACTCTCTGTCTGTGGGTTCATTGTTGGAGTTTGATGTTTGGGCTCGTCAGCAGCTGCTGGAAAAGACAGGAAATATCCCTTTATCCTGAAAGTTGATAAAATCCATTCACCAAAGTTCATCCTAAAAGTATGACTAAAGTATGACCTCATGTTGTAAAGTTTCACTCATCTTACCAGTGACGTTGAGTCGACATCTTCCAACACCAAAGCCATAATCAGAGTTGACCTCACACAGGTACAGACCCGAGTCATCAGTCCTGAGTCTGGACAGTTGAAGTCTGATTCGTCCTTCTCTGAGGGCGTCTTTGTCACTCTGGACTCGTCCTGAAAACTTTTCATCCTGAGACTCTGACACCTCAACACCTTCATGAACATGATACAAGACTGAGAGTTTATCACTGATGAAGAGTTCACAGATGATAAAAAGTGTTTTGGTGGATCTGTCAGGTTTGGTGGTGAACGTCCACTCCAGTGTGATGTTGTGGTTCTCCTCTGCCTGATAGGAGGTCTGTGTCACATTGACTACAAATGATCCTGTCGAGGAGACAGAGAGGGAAAGAGAGGAGCAGACACACTGAGAACTGGAACAAATCTGTTGTTGAGCTTTATTTGGAGTTCATAAAGTGAAGCTGTAAACTAACCAGAGACACATGAGGTGAGGATGATGAGCAGCAGGATCCTGCAGATCATCTTCTCCCTGTGAGAGGAGACAGAGGTGAGGAGTCATCAACACATGAGGTCAAAGGTCAGTCAGTACAGCTAGAAGAAGGAAAATCTACAGTCTGACTTCATTCACTCATTACAACATCTGATCCTGTTCATGATCCTGATTATTACTCAGACTGACCAAAACTACATGGACCACAAACACTGCAGTGAAAGCAACCAGAAGGAAAACCTGCACTTTGATTTACTCTGAAAATATTTTAGATATTTCAAATTTTTCAAATTTTCAGACAAATTGAAATGTTTTTAATTGGACACAAGTTGGCGCCATGTATCAACTGATAAGGAAATTATAAATACTTAAACATTTTTTACTGAACTTCTCCTACAAAAAGGAACATGTGTTAATGTTCATGTAAAGAGCGTGAGTCCAGAAGTCTGTATTTTGGTTCTTTTTTAAAATTTCACTCTCATATAATTTTTACGTCTCTGCAGCTGAAAAACTAAATACTTTTGAGATCAATGTAAATCTTCAGAAGAAGCAACATTTCAAATGAAACAGCATCTCTGACAGATCACTGACAGTAAAACAGAAAAAGACTGAAAAAGTGCCATTAACTGCTGTCCTTACCAAAAAGGTGACCTCATACCTGACCTACATGCTGAGGATGTAACACAATTTTTACATTATTTATCAAAAAGTCTGAATTTTTATATTCTAAAATTTCCATTTGTCTCCCAGTCTGTTTGTTCGTAGTCTAGTGTCCACAGGTATCATTTTCGAATGTTGTGTGAGGGCAGAAACCAAGAACAGCTCAGCTGATTTCATTTTGGCGAAAATCAGGTCATGGTCACCTCAAATGTGTAAATCAGTAAAACTTTATATTATCCATAATTTTTCAAGAAACTTTAAAACTTTGTTTTAAAGTTTAGAGTAAAATGTCAGTCATAAATATTTCATCTTCTGGGTATTTAAACTGAGCTATTTCTTATATTTTGTAAACTTTGTAACAAGTTGTGTTATTTAATTTAGTTCAGTCTGTTACTGTTCTTATGTCATAACAGCTGTGTGAATGGACCCAAAATGCAGAACTCAAGGAGACTAAATTCCTAAAGTAGTTTTATTGCTGGAATTAAAGATTACAAACTAAAGCTGGGAATACACCAGAAACTAAACAGACTGGAAGAACACACAGAACTGAGGGAGATGCAGACATTAAATACACACAAGAGCAAACGAGGGAACAGACCTCAGGTGGGAACACAGCAGAACATGAATGAGACAAGCAAACCAAACAGAACATGCTGCACGGAAGACAAGTGACTATCAAAGTTAAACAGGAAGTACACAACACGCACACAGAGACGCAGATGGACTAAATACAGGGAACATAGGGAGCGAGAGAAACACAGACCTGAAAGGGGAACAGGCGAAAAACAACATGACCGAGGATACGGACTAATTAACACGGAAACAAGACTGAGGTCAAAGACAGATCCTACCACAGGGAACTAGACACAAGAGGACGTGCAACGAGAAGAGAAAACCTGAGGGTAGATTAAACAAAAGAGACATCAGGAGACAAACAGAGATCAAAACTATAATAAAATTCGTCAGGCATTACTAAAGTATTGTGATTATAAAAACAGCAGTAACATGGATGGACCTGCTTTTATCAAAGATGTTTTTAACAAACGTCACATAAAAATAAAGAAGACATAAATAAAGCAGCAGGAAGTAGAAATAGAGTCAAATATAAGACAGAGCACATACATGCTGCTGCTGTCTCCTCTTCTTTAGTTGGTGGTTTGTTTTCTTCAGCCAGCTGTTTCATCAGGTCTCTCTCTCTCCTTTGACGTGACATCGGCAGTTTTGTTTTGTTTTAATAATAAAATAGTTTGGAAGAGTCGATCATTCACAATCAGCTCAGCAGACAAAAACAGTTCAAAGCTGGTTATACAAAGAGGGAAGGATGATTATTTCTTCAGTCCTTTTGCATCACAGCAGATTTTGAAACTTCCTGTAGAACAGTATCTGTTTCAATAACAGATTTCAGATTTCAATAACAGAACTTTGAAAGTCAGTAAAGTTTCATCTGTAAATCATTTTAAAGGAACAAATCATAACTTTATCAAAGTCATCACCAAGTAAAGTGCAGAGGTGTAAAACACACTGTCACAGTTTTTGTTCTGTGGTTTGCACTGAAACAACTTCTGCCATGTTGTTCTGGCTGTAAACGTCTCTGTAATGTGTTTCTGTGTTAGAGACTGTAACAGGATATTACTGAACTGTGAAAGTCTTCTGGAGCAGTTTGGGTTAAATGGTCTCTGCATCAGCCAGACTGTGAACTCCACATTTACACTTTACACTGTTAACTGTACAGTTGTGAGATTACATAACAGCTGAGCTATTAAACACATCTTGAAAGAGGAAGAAAAGCATGAAACGTCAGAGATGCAGCACACTGAGTTAAACCCACTGACATTTCTTTATCGTATCTGAAGTTTGTGTCCACACTATGAGGAAAGCAGCCCCACCGAACATCATCCTAAAGAGAAGGAACCAACAACAGTAAGTATTTCATCTTTACCTCTGTTTGTGTCCTTCCTGATGCTCTGTGTTTGTAAGCAAACTCAAACTGTCTCTGGCACATTTACTCAGATTGATTTTAAGAAGAAGAAAAGGTAAGTATTACTGTCATGAGAAACTTTGTGTCAGTGTCTCTGTTTGTAATTATGAACATCTGAGAAATTTTCTTCAACTGAAAAGTTCAAGTGGAAAAAATCTGAATTTTCAATCAGAACTATTTTTTCTTTTTGAATTAAAATATTATCATAGGACAGGATTCAGGGGGGTGGCACACATCTGAATTTATTATCTTCATACATTTGGGCACATTTGGTACGATTAGACCATAAACATTCACCAACGTGCAGGAAAGTTTACGTCACTCAACCACTTTCAAGTCGTTATAGCCGGTCTCTAACCTTGTGTGTGTATGTAAAACTGTTTCTTACTTACGTTGTTTGTACAGACAGCAAATATCTATATATATATTCTAAATATCATGTTACTTCCTCTTTGGTCAGAAGTCAAACGTGATCTCCAAACATTTTTACATCTCTGCTCCTCGGCTCACTTCCTCCATTCATGCTGTGTATTTTTTCATTTCCTCACAAAGACACAGATAAATATAAAGAAGCATGTGAATCATTCAGAGTTACTCTTATAGACTCACAGAATAAAAACACAGAGCTGGAAATGATCAGAATATTTTTACTTCATGCTCAGCTGTTGAAAAGCACAGATCGGCCACTTGTCGTCATGGTGATTTGGTGATTTCTTGTCTGTGAGTCACATGTTATGGAGTTTGATTGTGACCTGGATCTCTGCTCAAAGATGGTCTCAGATGTTAAATGCAAACAGTCTCCATCTGTGTCTGACCAGCCTGGTTATGACCTTTGACCCCTTTGACAAGGCATTCATGAACAAATTTAAAACATGTCAGTATAAATTTGAAGTGATTTAAATGTGATCTGAGGTTTTCAACAGTTACCTACAAACAGCTACATTACACATCAGTAACAGGGAAAAAGAGCAGCATGTTGTGAGCAGTTCAGCACTGATGCCTCAAAGGAACAAGGAAAAAATGTATTCATGTCTAATGAAGTTCCAATAAATACTGTAATTTTCTCCATTTGGTGAAGCTGTTGCTGCTGTGATCATTCTCTTCTATAATACATATGAAAGTGTGGATGTTTTATCTTTATTCAGAAACATCCCTCACTCTCCATTTTTATTTCGTTGACATCAGAATCTCCACAGATGATTTGTGTCCTGCAGGCATCAGGTCTCAGAGCTGTGTCATCATGTCGTTCAAAGTTCAGCCTGGATTTAAAACAGGAACAAAAGTGAAGCATCAGGAACAAACATGAGATTCAACCAGTTCAAGAACTCTGCTGTAGAAATCAGACTGTAGCTGAGAGGAGCTTCAATAACACCAATTAATACTGGACATGTTTATTTACTGGTAGTTGTTCATGATCAGAAATGTGTGAGTGTAAGTTCTCTAACAAAGATTTCAGTATTATCACTATTACTTATTGTGGCAATAAGCAGATTAGATATGTGACCCTGGTGTCTCCAGACAGCTGACATCGAGTCAACAACAACAGCTGGTTAAAAGCATTATGACAGGTAATGTTAGTTAATGTTACTAAACTGATTTTAGCAACATGCAGCACTTCTTTATCAGTTTTGAAAATCACCCCCAGCTCATTTTCTTTTTATGAGAACTGAACCTTTTATTTGTATATTATATTTTTACTGACTCATCTATTTCCTAGTCTACTTATCTGAGATGTAAAACAGTGACATGAATGTTTCTGTTGAATTTTAGCATCTTATATGAGCTCTGTGGTCACATCTCTTTTCCACTGATTAGCTGACGTCAGAAGAGATTCAGAATTAAACACAGGAAATAAATAGAACAGATACAAACAGTGTAAAAATCACAGTAATATACAGACTTATGAGTGTTATAGTGGAGGAGCATCACAGCAGCAACAGCTTCACCAAATGTACAAAGTAACATTCAAAGAATCTCACAGAAATGCTGCAGTTTGCACATCAACACTCAGCTACAGTTAGAGCTGAAATGAGCCTGTCTGTCCAGATGGTGGCGCTATAAGCTCACTGTTTCCTGCTGTGTTACAGCACATGATCTTATATTCTGATCAGAAACACAAGAAAACAAAAGATGAGCAGGAAACACGGGAGTCGATTCATCTGGAATCAAACATTTTCTTTAAGTCTGGAGAAATGACAAGAAATGTTTCTTTGTTTGTGAATACACTTCTGTGTTTACTCTGTGAAAATCTCTCCTCTGTCTGTGAGCTCTGCAGGGAACACTGTGAGTCAGTAACACAACTAACAACACAAATACAACCAGAACACAATGTTCTATTTTTCTGGAGATCCCAGAAAAATTGAAAGATGGACCAAGCACAGAGCATTACTTAAAATGGAGAGCAGCTCAGAGTCAAATAGATATTGCTGTAGTTCCCTTCTGTTCTCACGTGTTTACACTGCTTTGTTCACTACTGCTCAGGCGACCTGCTAGAAAATCTTGCACAAAATCTCTTACTTCGGATGAGTTATTAAAAGCTGAGCACAGCTATTCGCTACGTGACAGTTAATGCATATACTCCACCTGTTGCTTCTTGTCTGCAGAATGTCTGTGAAAAATTTTGACTCCATTTTATGGATTCCTACATTATTCCTGTTGCTCTGTGTTTTTAAGTAAACTGTACAACATCTCAGCATGTCTTAAAAACACATTTATAGTCTAATTATTCTTAAATATAATGATGCTATTTTTTGTCAGGATACAAATACTGTTGATATTTCTGCATTTTCTTGTTGTTTCTCTTTGTAGGTGTTGTAATGAGTGAATGAAGTCAGACTGTAGATTTTCCTTCTTCTAGCTGTACTGACTGACCTTTGACCTCATGTGTTGATGACTCTTCACCTCTGTCTCCTCTCACAGGGAGAAGATGATCTGCAGGATCCTGCTGCTCATCATCCTCACCTCATGTGTCTCTGGTTAGTTTACAGCTTCACTTTATGAACTCCAAATAAAGCTCAACAACAGATTTGTTCCAGTTCTCAGTGTGTCTGCTCCTCTCTTTCCCTCTCTGTCTCCTCAACAGGATCATTTGTAGTCAATGTGACACAGACCTCCTATCAGGCAGAGGAGAACCACAACATCACACTGGAGTGGACGTTCACCAAACCTGACAGATCCACCAAAACCCGTATCATCCTCTGTGAACTCTTCGTCAGTGATAAACTCTCAGTCCTGTATCATGTTCATGAAGGTGTTGAGGTGTCAGAGTCTCAGGATGCAAAGTTTTCAGGACGAGTCCAGAGTGACAAAGACGCCCTCAGAGAAGGACGAATCAGACTTCAACTGTCCAGACTCAGGACTGATGACTCGGGTCTGTACCTGTGTGAGGTCAACACTGATTATGGCTTCAGTGTTGGAAGATGTCGACTCAACGTCACTGGTGAGATGATTTAATAGAATTTGGGTTTTTGTAAACATCTTTATCACTACTGTACTGACTGAGCTGTTTAACAACAGACTTTATGAAGTTTTAACTGTATGATTCATTTATAACTGTAACATTTAATATTATTAAAGTCCAGATGGCTGACCTTTTTTATTCTGGTCTTTAACAGCTGCTGATCAGCTCCGACCTCAGAGATCAACTTTAAGTGGAGAAGTAAAGAGTTGGGGACAGAACATGCTGAGCACTATACAGGGTCTAACAGCACTAACAGCTCCTCTGTCTGCCATGCTGGCTGCTTTCATTTGGTTTATTGTAGGAAGGAAATAAAAGAGCAAAATCAAAAAGCAAGTTACCCTCAAACTACAGACTACACGACTCTCTTCCTTTAACTAGTGGCGGAAAATAATTTATGAAATAAAATGTGAAATTTCCTGGTGTTGAATTGAAGTTAATGCAGCTGAAATAATCAGTGATCATGTAAATAATGTTGTAGAATAAAAAAGCTTCTAAAATGACTTTTGATGATTTCCACATGGTGTTAACATTTTACCCCACACATGGTTGTGTAGTGTTTGGGTCAGCTGGACCTGTATGACACACATGCTCGTCATAGTTTGATAACACAACACAGGATTTTCTTCCACACGACTTCCTCTTTAGTCAGAAGTCAAACGTGATCTCCAAACATTTTTACATCTCTGCTCCTCGGCTCACTTCCTCCATTCATGCTGTGTATTTTTTAATTTCCTCACAAAGACACAGATAAATATAAAGAAGCATGTGAATCATTCAGAGTTACTCTTATAGACTCACAGAATAAAAACACAGAGCTGGAAATGATCAGAATATTTTTACTTCATGCTCAGCTGTTGAAAAGCACAGATCGGCCACTTGTCGTCATGGTGATTTGGTGATTTCTTGTCTGTGAGTCACATGTTATGGAGTTTGATTGTGACCTGGATCTCTGCTCAAAGATGGCCTCAGATGTTAAATGCAAGCAGTCTCCATCTGTGTCTGACCAGCCTGGCTGATGACCTTTGACCCCTTTGACGAGGCATTCATGAACAAATTTAAAACATGTCAGTATAAATTTGAAGTGATTTAAATGTGATCTGAGGTTTTCAACAGTTACCTACAAACAGCTACATTACACATCAGTAACAGGGAAAAAGAGCAGCATGTTGTGAGCAGTTCAGCACTGATGCCTCAAAGGAACAAGGAAAAAATGTATTCATGTCTAATGAAGTTCCAATAAATACTGTAATTTTCTCCATTTGGTGAAGCTGTTGCTGCTGTGATCATTCTCTTCTATAATACATATGAAAGTGTGGATGTTTTATCTTTATTCAGAAACATCCCTCACTCTCCATTTTTATTTCGTTGACATCAGAATCTCCACAGATGATTTGTGTCCTGCAGGCATCAGGTCTCAGAGCTGTGTCATCATGTCGTTCAAAGTTCAGCCTGGATTTAAAACAGGAACAAAAGTGAAGCATCAGGAACAAACATGAGATTCAACCAGTTCAAGAACTCTGCTGTACGAATCTACACTTTGGCTCAGACTGTAGCTGAGAGGAGCTTCAATAACACCAATTAATACTGGACATGTTTATTTACTGGTAGTTGTTCATGATCAGAAATGTGTGAGTGTAAGTTCTCTAACAAAGATTTCAGTATTATCACTATTACTTATTGTGGCAATAAGCGGATTAAACATGTGACCCTGGTGTCTCCAGACAGCTGACATCGAGTCAACAACAACAGCTGGTTAGAAGCATTATGACAGGTAATGTTAGTTAATGTTACTAAACATGCAGCACCTCTTTATCAGTTTTGAAAATCACTTCCAGTTCATTTTCATTTTATGAGAACTGAACCTTTTATTTGTATATTATATTTTTACTGACTCATCTATTTCCTAGTCTACTTATCTGAGATGTAAAACAGTGACATGAATGTTTCTGTTGAATTTTAGCATCTTATATGAGCTCTGTGGTCACATCTGTTTTCCACTGATTAGCTGACGTCAGAAGAGATTCAGAGTTAAACACAGGAAATAAACAGAACAGGTACAAACAGTGTAAAAATCACAGTAATATACAGACTTATGATTGTTATAGTGGAGGAGCATCACAGCAGCAACAGCTTCACCAAATGTACAAAGTAACATTCAAAGAATCTCACAGAAATGCTGCAGTTTGCACATCAACACTCAGCTACAGTTAGAGCTGAAGTGAGCCTGCCTGTCCAGATGGTGGCGCTATAAGCTCACCTTTTCCTGCTGTGTTACGGCACATGATCTTATATTCTGATCAGAAACACAAGAAAACAAAAGATGAGCAGGAAACACGGGAGTCGATTCATCTGGAATCAAACATTTTCTTTAAGTCTGGAAAAATGACAAGAAATGTTTCTTTGTTTGTGAATACACTTCTGTGTTTACTCTGTGAAAATCTGTCCTCTGTCTGTGAGCTCTGCAGGGAACACTGTGAGTCAGTAACACAACTAACAACACAAATACAACCAGAACACAATGTTCTATTTTTCTGGAGATCCCAGAAAAATTGGAAGATGGACCAAGCACAGAGCATTACTTAAAATGGAGAGCAGCTCAGAGTCAAATAGATATTGCTGTAGTTCCCTTCTGTTCTCACGTGTTTACACTGCTTTGTTCACTATTCTCACTTTGAGCAATAGTGAACATCTCACAGAGATGTTTCTGTCTAGTTCAGGATTATCTGTAAGCTGGAGATGTGTTATTTTTTCTTTGTCATCTTGTAAGATTTTTTTTTTACTTGGCTCCACTGTATATGTCGACACATTATATCACAGTTGTAAAGGAAAAAATAAAATATTGGACTGTCAACCTTCTGAACAATGTATTTCTGTCTCTACTCGTCACCCTCACAGTTCCTGTATTTTCTTTCTTTTTTTTGTTGTTGTTGAGCTGTATAAAATCAGGATACAGTACTTACCCCTGAACCACTGTGCCACTTAACACCGGGTCCATAGATGGCCATGATCTGGCACCATTTCAAGCCATTTATCAGAATGAATCGCCTCTTCCAACTTCACCTCTTTAGTTATTAAAAGCTTCCACTGGGCGGAAAAAGATCAAACACCTGCTGATCAAACTGATCCTCTGAGTCACATCAAACCTGCTGTAGAGCAGAGAACAAGAAAACAGACATTATTCAAAGGTAACCACCATGTCGACTTAAATCTTTATTAAAGTGCCGCCTGAAACTGTTCCTGTGGGAGAAAGAGATTCAGGAGTCCTCACAGTATTCACTCTGAAGTTATGTCGAGCTGCATTTAACAAATCTACTGTGCGTTTGCTATAAGAAAACACGTTTTTGCTTCATAAAATGCAGAAGCACAAATACAGAAAACCAGAAGTAGTCGGTGAGAGATTCCCGTGTTTTCAGTTTTCCTTTGTTTTTTGTTTTTTTGGAAGACGTTTCCAAATCTGAGCGAAGAGAGGTGAAGGAAGTCTGTGTTCATAACTGTGCTTGGAATTTTTTTTCAAGTGTTCATGTTGTTTGAAAATACTAACTTATCTCCATTTGTCACTACAGGCCTGTCAGTCCTTAGTATACAGGCAGTGCAGGTAAATTTGATGAGCTGGTTATTTAAATAGTTCAGAAAGAGATGCAGCCCTGTGGATTTGGGAGGAACTGTGACTTTAGTGAAGTCAAAAGTCAACGACACAATAATATTCCCCCAAATAATTATTCATAAGAACATCTAATGATATGATTTGGTAGTTCCAGATGTTTATAGACGTCACTTTTTTCATGGTGAACATCAGTTTGTCTAAAAATGAGTCCACAATCACTGCTGAAGACAATGACTCCTAATTTAAGGAAGGAAATGTGAGAAATAACTGTCAATGATTCAGACTCCAGATATCCTGACAGCTGCACCTGATCACACCTGTTTGCTTTAACATCTCTGATCAAATTCAATGACCAGGACATCAGGTAATGTTCCTGAGCTCACTGAACAGTCCAGCACTGAGTGCGATTAATGGTGATTTGTTGAAATAAGTCAGAATGAATCAAACGGTTCACCTCAGCTTCATGTCCTCAGTTTCATTTCTGAGAATTTAAAGTTCAAAGTTGAGTTAAACACAAATTCTGCTCTTTAAACAGCTTCTAGATCCACAGACCTTTAGTAGTTTGAATCGATCCAAATGTACCCTCTAAAACTGAATAACTGATGGAGACTCTGACACTGGTACAAACTAAACTGCAGCTCATCGAGGCTGTTATTGGATCTTTACAAATTTTCTTTTTCAAGTCATAATCAATAAAAACAATCTGATTTATACATGAAATCTATATTTTGTTTCTCAGGTGATCAGAAACAGTTTTGCTGCTGTGGCTGCAAACATTTGACTTTTAGTCTGTGCAGAAAACACAAACATGACAATAACAAAAGAGAAGTTGTAGAAGATATGTTGGGATGTTGGGGTCACAGGTCTGGACAAAGTCTTCTGTCAGAAAGATGGCAGCAGTCCAGGAACTGGTTTGATGGCTTTTTATAAAGTCCCACAGAACAACTGTTTAAATCAAAGTGCCTGCCAGGGTTAATCTCAATTCGGTGCAGCCATCCATAAACTTGTTGTTTTACAGTATAAATGTGACTATGAGTATGGTTTTCTGAAAACAGAAACAGGCCAATCTCTAATAATTAGACTCATAGGAAAACAATCACAATAACGTGACACAAATAATATCTCAAAATATCCACAAGGGGTCACTGTCAACCAACAATTTGCTTCATATCACATCACAAAGTTTGCTAATAGTAAAAGCAATAGAAACATCGTTTAACCTAAGTCCTAATACAGCTGGATGTAATTAGTGCTAAATAATCTTACCAACATAGCATCAAAGTACTGACACAAATAATCATCTCAGTCCTATGAAACTGTTCCTTTGGGAAAATCCACTAGGAATGGCCGCTGATGCAAAATGATTCTTTCCCCTAGACATCCCGAGGGCAAGTCAGAGCAAGGAAATCTGAACAAAGTGAAAGTGAGAACACTGGACTTTATTGTGCTGGTTACCTGATCGCCCCCAACATTTAAACTTGAAACAAGAGAGTGGTGTTTCCATCAGCTGTAGGACGGAGTCATGGACAACAAGGATGCAGTGAATGTTTGAAAAGAATAAACATTTACCAGCTGAAACAAGAGGAGACAACGGGAATATGAATTTTATATTTTACTGTATCATTGTGTCCACTTCTGCTCTTTATTTGTGCAACTTATTTGACACTTTTGTCTGTTTAAAGCATTTAAAAGCAGCGAGGCTGTCAGTCTGTTATTGTCTGTTACACTGCAGCTATAAAACTGTCACTGCAGCTATAAAACTGTCATACTGTGGAGGGAGCAGGTTAGGAGCCAAATGCAAAGCTGCGGCATTCCCAAACAAAACAAAAGCTATTTCTTTGGCTAAAATCTAAATCAGAGTCCAAATTATAAAATTAACAAAAATCCAGGAAGTAAAGGAAGCCAAGCATACAGGCAGGTAAACAGTACAACACAACAAAGAACACATGAAAGAGCAGACTGAGCTAACAAAGCGAGGATGTAAAACAATCCCACAACCAGTAAACTGAGAACATCTTTACAAAGAACGACAACAACAGATGACCTAAAATACAAAACTCCAGAATCACATTTACAGAGGACACAAAAAGAAACTATAAAAACTAACAAATAACAAAAATACTTAAAAGTAAAAATTAAAATCCTCATATACACCTAATGAACTTTTTGTTTTAATTATCAGTTGAAGCTGGTAGTTCATGTAGTTTTGTGTAAATCATAATTTAATGATTAACACCCACACAGCAACAGGCTAACAGTCCAGTTTAACATTTATAGATCTGCTGCTTTTGGTCACACTGACAGTTTGATCTATGTGTCAGACTGTTTTTTACTGATTATTAAATATGAACAATAAAGTTAAAAACTCAAAACAACACTGATGAGCTGCAGACTGTCTAACAGCCTGTGTCCACCTCACTTCACTCATATTTAGACACTAAACCTTGACTTGGACCATCCTGTCTCACCACATGTTCCTGGGATCTGTACTATGAAGATACCCAGGACATCTTTCTGCTTTGTGCCTTTACTTCTCCAACACTGACGACAACATTTGTTCTAATTTTGTCCCGATTGCCACCAAAATCAAATCAGCTGCAACTGTGGTTTTTATGCACCATCACGCAAACTTTAAAAACGACATCTTTCAAAAATATGGAACTAGAGGATGCAGCATGTAAAGCACAAAAGTGACTGCACTGAAGATTTTCCACACTCAGTTTTACTTTAATTCAGCACACAGCGAAAGTGTTCCCTCAGCAGGGTAAGCATAGCGAAACAACACCTGGGAAGGTGAGTGTTGGGTGTGTCTTATATAACCTAAGGGCACTCTTCTCTCCAGCTCAGTCAGTGAAATCTGTGCGTGGATGTTGGTGTGTGCAGAATGTGAGTGGAAAGAAGAGCAGACAGCAGCAGTAAGTATTTTATCTGCAACTCTGTTTTTATGTCAAACATCTCTGAGAGTGTTTAAAGTGAAATCTCTGCTCTCATTATCCTTAGATATAATGTTATTATTTTACCAGCTGATGTTACAGTGAAATACAGACGCTGTCTCTGTCTGATGTCATTTCTGATATTTTTTTCTGCCTCGAGGGATTTAAGAGTAAACCCTCTAAAATCAGGTTTGTCGGTATTCTCAAAACTGAAAAATTCCATTTGTTTTCTCAAGATCCCAGAGTCCAGATGAATATCTCTCACACCCCATGTCAGCTTTTATAAATTTTTCCTGATTTATTTTCTTTTTAAGGACTTGTACTTCTTTTGTCCTCCATGTATCCAGTTTCTTCTTTTAAGGACACACTACACACCAACTTTCTAGCCAATAGCTCTTTGGGAAATCTTCTTGCTGGCGCCTCATATCTGTCAGACTGTTTAAGCTTTTGGCAAATTAAACTACAGAAATGAGACAGGCTGACAAGGTTCTAAAAACAAAGTACCTAAAGATAGATTTTAAAACTGGTTCCTTGACAAGTTTGAGTTAGGTGCGTTTGAAGTATTGAAAAAATTCTGCTTCCGTCAAAGATAAATTTAAAGAAGTAAGAGCTGGCTCAAGACTTTTGCACACTACTGTAGCTACCAACAAACATGTGTTGGATAATATTTGATATATTCTAAAACACAGAACACAAAGTTTTTTATACTTTCTTTTATAGAGCTGTTTGATCAGCTTAAAGCTGAGAGCACACCAGAAACCTGATTTTTTTTTCTGTCTGCTGATGGTGAAGATGCCAGTCAGATTATAGAGAGATAAATCAGTTATAGCAAAAAACAAAAACCGATTGTGAACGCCAAGTGTGGGAGCCTATCTCCCCACCACCACACTCCCTGCCATTGGCTGATGCCCTCTGACGTCATTGCATAGGTGGTTCTCTGTGTCCGGGGCTGGGTGCTCAGGTGTGTACTGGCACACTCCCAGTGGCTGCTCGGTGGGGCCTGGCACCTGTGGCATGGCCAGGCCCCTTCCGGAGAGTGGAGGGTCCCCGGATCTCAGGTCTCTGGGTCCGGGGACTCAGTCTGATCTGGCCGGCTCCGGGAATGTCGCCCCAGCCCCCTGTGGATTCTGCACCATGGCTGCTGGGTGGCCCCCCCACTCCCACGCTGTCAGGGGCTCTCTTCAGCTCTTTTCTAGGAGGGTGGCGCGGCTGCCTCTCCAGTGGTCCTCCTTGGGCTCTCATCATTTCTGATTTCACTGTAATGTGAGAACTCCCAGAGGCACATTTTATGACCTACTCTTTATATTTTGCTGTCAGCTTGGAGAAACCTCTGCACACTTCATCCACATCACAACATGCTGCTCTATAGTAGAGGATATATAGCACACTGTAGATTTTCCTTCTTCTAGCTGTACTGACTGACCTTTGACCTCATGTGTTGATGACTCTTCACCTCTGTCTCCTCTCACAGGGAGAAGATGATCTGCAGGATCCTGCTGCTCATCATCCTCACCTCATGTGTCTCTGGTTAGTTTACAGCTTCACTTTATGAACTCCAAATAAAGCTCAACAACAGATTTGTTCCAGTTCTCAGTGTGTCTGCTCCTCTCTTTCCCTCTCTGTCTCCTCAACAGGATCATTTGTAGTCAATGTGACACAGACCTCCTATCAGGCAGAGGAGAACCACAACATCACACTGGAGTGGACGTTCACCACCAAACCTGACAGATCCTCAGAAACTCTCAACATCCTCTGTGAACTTTTTATCAGTCGTAAATCCTCAGTCCTGTATCAGGTTCATGAAGGTGTTGAGGTGTCAGAGTCTCAGGATGCAAAGTTTTCAGGACGAGTCCAGAGTGACAAAGACGCCCTCAGAGAAGGACGAATCAGACTTCAACTGTCCAGACTCAGGACTGATGACTCGGGTCTGTACCTGTGTGAGGTCAACACTGATTATGGCTTCGGCTCTGCCAGCTGTCGACTCAATGTCACTGGTATGTTGATTTAGCTGAAGTTAATCTAGTTTCTTTTATTACGATGGTGTTCACTGTTAGATCCACTGAGCTGTTAAAACAGACCATAGACTCTCTATGAAAGATGTCCATCGCTTCCGGGTCTGAACAATGAAGTCAATGTCAAAAGACTTCAATTCTTTTTTAGTGAACAGCAGGGTGTGGTTGCAAAAGCACCTCCATTAATCTGTGATCTCAGTAACCACTCTCCCAATCACTTCATGTTCTTTTTTTTTTCCCCTTTTAACTGAAATGAGACCAAAACTGAGGCCATGATACTTAAACCCAGTAGTTCTAATGGTTTTCCAAACTGGGACCTGTGTCCACTGGTTCCTTGTGTCAAAAAACCTCAGCATGATACGATGGACTTTAACTTAAAACTGGATAAAAAGATTAATTTTGTCATACAATCGGGTTTTTACTAACCAATACTTCTTTCTAAGGTCAATCCCTTCTTATCTTTTATTCATTTTATGGAGTTCTATGTGTTTTTGTTACATTATAACTTGACTGTTATACTGCAGTTTATTTTGGTGTGAATCATGTTTCCTTTTCATGCCATCAATTGGTCTAAAATTTGACAGCTGGCCTTCTTACTAGAACTCAGAAACTGGAGCCTCCTGTTTCCTGTTTCCTGGCCTTCATTCACTGGCTTCCTGTGACTTTTAGGACTGATTTTAAAATGTTTTCTCTTTTTAAAAATCCCTTAATGTGTTGATCTCCTAACATCACGTTCCTTCAAACTCTCTGACATCTGCTCACCAGTTACTCCTCAGTGTCCTATTTCTTGACCATTTAGTTATATTTATTGATGTGGGGCATCTTTGCTTTGTTTTATACAACACTTTGGTCAATATCTCCGCTCTAGCTTTGGGCTCCGTCCACACAAACCAAAAGCAAAGAAGAACTTTAGTATAAAAGGCAGCACAGAAAACATAATTCCAATTACTAAAGTGTGATTGAGTGGACAGCCTACAGCCCACCTCCACAGTGACCCACTGCCCACATTCTTCATGTGATCAGAGGTGCAATCACTAAAAGGAAGAAACAGCTGTTTCTCTCAGAGTGCAAATATCTTCAAGGCACCTAAAAGCCCTGAAACCTTTTGTTAAATATTTGATCCATAGTCGAGTTGTTTATGTTTATTTATATCTGGGATCATGAGAACAGTCGTCTCAAAGATGTCAACATCTGAACAGGGACTCAAACCAGAAACCTGCAGATTATCAGTCGGCTGCTCTAACCTCAGACTGTTTCACCAGTTAAACACAAATTTTTATCTGTTTGTCTAAACACAGCAGAGTAGATCTGCTGCTGAACTCCAACCGAATAAAACAAGAGGTTCATTTCATTCATATTCAGGTTTCCTCAGTTTCTCACTCAGAGTCACCTCGTGCTCGTCATGTGCAAACATCAAGATGACCATGACGAAACAATACTAATTATGGCTTCATTAAACAATGTAGGGCGTTATGGTGACTGACTCCATCTTTTATATACAGTCTATGAAGTAGCCCTGATGTAGTTTACCTGCTCAGAGTCATGTTGATCTATACCTAAAATTATGACCTGAGTAACTCTGTAACTAACATTTTACTTCAATCAATCAATCAATGATAAATATTTTCATGTCATTTACAGCAGCTGATCAGCTCCAACCTGAGAGACCGACAACAGCAGAAAATGGAGGCATGACTGGTTTCTATAGTTTAATGGGAGTGTTGGCAGCTCTGCTGGGATTGCTTGTAATATTTTTAGTTGTTTTCAGAAATAAAGCCAGGAGACAAAACCCTGTAGCAGAAATATGCTGAGCTTTTTATGGTAACAAACCATCAGTACTGACAGGAACAACTATCAGAAAGACTCATCACGAAACATGAAGCTACAGCCACAAAGCTACTCTGCTGTAAACTCATTAACACCAGATGACAGTGTTGGATTACATTCATCCATGTGATGTTTTAACAGCTGTAGAGTTAAGAGTTGGTTTAACACAGAGAGGAGTGAACTAGTTTCAGCAGATTGTTTTATAAACCCACATAATCTGTAATATTCATGTAAAAGTTGTTTATTGTTGTTTTATTTTTTTCACACACAACATACAAAGTGTGTAAAACTTGAGGCTACAGTTCATTCCTGTGCTGTGTGAATACCTGCAGTAACTAAAGCAATGACTGGACTCATCTGATCGACTGCTGCGTGTCCTCAGAGACGCCCCATTATATCCAGTCCTACCAGTAATCACTGCTCAGCATAATCCCAACTTCAGCTCCATCAGCTCACAGAAATATTCCAACCACAGTAAAGAGGACTTATTGTTTACCATGTTCAATAAATGTCAAAACCAGATTCAGTGTCTGCAGCTTTATTTTCATGCTGCTCTGAAACTCTGAAGGAAAGTTTACAGTCTAGATCTCCATGATGTAACAAGACTGTTTAACCTGAGCTGCTCATCGTTCTTCAAAGCTCTCTGAGTATCTACAGGATGGCAGAAATAAGAAACAGTAAATTTGTTGATGAAGCAATGAGGGGCTGAAACCACAAACTCAGTAACTGGTGCTGAGAATAAAGTCTGACCACAGAAAGTAAAAACATGCTTGTCATTTTAATAAATGTGGGATAAACCCAAACAGGACTGATGGTATTAATAAAGTTCTTTTGTGTGTTCATGATAAACTCTATTTGGTTTTTCCACTTGTTTAAAAATAAATAAATGAAAAGACAAAAAATAAGAACTTCTCTAATAAAAAGGATTTTATTTACAATGTACACATTATTACAGCAGCGATATGTCTGAGGATATGTACTCATCACATATCTTACTTATTTTAATGATAAAACGTTAAACAGCAACCCTCTCAATCAGCTGTTACAGTCTTTAGTCTTCATGGAGGTGAGAGATGAAGCTGAAACTTGTAATGCAGCAGGATGAGACACATAAGAAAAAGTCTGTTCAAAGATTCCTCGTTTTTTAGTAAAAAAAAGAATCATTGTTTACACTGATGTTATTTATCACTCCTGTAAAAGCTCAAATAAATAGGAAATTAATTAATACAGATTATATATATTTTTTTTATAACTTGCTTTCTGGAACTTAAACACATGTTGATGAGTTTGTTGGTTAAATTTGTGACTCAGGTCTTTATTTAAAGCTCAAATAATTTGGGCTCAAATTTATCCTCCAAAAAAATTGTCCTCTAAGTCGTGATTGGTTTAATTTCTGAAACACTAGTCAAGACTTGTTTCCTTTTTTATTATGCCAATTAAACAGAGCACAGCACCGATGACCACTAGAACTAGTACTGATAATACCAGTGACAGTCCAACACCACGCTGGCTTTCTCTGCTCTCTGGTTGTGGACTCACAGTCTGAAGGTTGGATGTATGAAAAACTGCAAAAAACAAACATATCAAGCCCAAAATAACAGATTTTGTTTTAACTTGAATTGAATAATGTTTGCAAAGTGAAAAAAAAAAAAAAGATCTCACCAGTGATATTAAGTCGACATCTTCCAACACTGAAGCCATAATCAGTGTTGACCTCACACAGGTACAGACCCGAGTCATCAGTCCTGAGTCTGGACAGTTGAAGTCTGATTCGTCCTTCTCTGAGGGCGTCTTTGTCACTCTGGACTCGTCCTGAAAACTTTGCATCCTGAGACTCTGACACCTCAACACCTTCATGAACACGATACACGACTGAGGATTTATGACTGATAAAAAGTTCACAGAGGATGTTGAGAGATTTGGTTGATCTGTCAGGTTTGGTGGTGAACGTCCACTCCAGTGTGATGTTGTGGTTCTCCTCTGCCTGATAGGAGGTCTGTGTCACATTGACTACAAATGATCCTGTTGAGGAGACAGAGAGGGAAAGAGAGGAGCAGACACACTGAGAACTGGAACAAATCTGTTGTTGAGCTTTATTTGGAGTTCATAAAGTGAAGCTGTAAACTAACCACAGACACATGAGGTGAGGATGATGAGCAGCAGGATCCTGCAGATCATCTTCTCCCTGTGAGAGGAGACAGAGGTGAAGAGTCATCAACACATGAGGTCAAAGGTCAGTCAGTACAGCTAGAAGAAGGAAAATCTACAGTCTGACTTCATTCACTAATTACAACATCTGACCAAAACTGCAAGAACTACAACCACTGCAATGGAAGCAACCAGAAGAAAAACCTGCATTTCGATTTCATGTTAAAGTTTTCAGAGCTGCAGAATTTGTTTTCTGTCAGAAGGTGACGCCAGGCTAAAACTGAAATAAATTATTAAAATCATTTTCTCAGCAGTTCTCTCAAAGCTTCCAGCTCACCCTGAATAAATATAATAAAGGATTCATGAGTATCACTGATACAAAAGCATTTAATTTACTATTTACGCACAATGTTTCTGTTTATACCTCCAGTTTAGTCTTAACTTTTCTACGATTGATACAAACAAAATATCGATAAAATCATAAAATAATGTTTTATTTAAATACTTAAAACAAACAGACATCAAATAAGACAGCTTCCTGTTAGGAGAAAATAAAACTTTAACCGCAGTTTAATGGTTGGTGTCACTGTTTGGTGTTTGAGCTCTTCTAAAATCAAATGCAACCTACTGACCTGTAAATAAACTGTATCAACACCACTATTTTACCACAAAGATGACCTCACACCTGACTGGGATGCTAATAATAACAATAGAACATTATGACATTAACAGCCTTCAGCGCAGCGTATATTTCACTCCCCGCCTCTCACCGCATGACAGGTGAGAAAGGCTCCAAACACTTCCACACAACCCTGAACTGGACAAGTAGTCAAGTGCATGTATGGATGAGCCCAGTGCTTTTAAATGCACTGAAAGTTAACAGACAGCAAGCTGCTGGTTGACCTGGTGAACCACAGGTCAAAGCGTGCTGTAGAGGCCTGAGTCTGGGTCCATGCCAGGCCTGCTCATACCTCTTCAGTCTGTCCCTGCTTTCCTGTCTTATTTGTGCACTGTTCAATGAAATAAGAGCTAAAATGTTAAAAAAATCAATATTTTAAAAAAGACAAAATAAAAATAAATGACACCCAGAAACACAGTAAATTTTAACAAAGACACAGTACATGCTAATGTTGTCTCCTCTTCTTTCAGATGGACTCTTTTTCTTACCTTTAACCACTTGATTTATCTCTGAAGTGCACGATGACTCCGTCCCGCTGCAGTTGTGTGGGGCAGTGACTGAGTATGAGTCACTGCTGCCGATATTTAATGCTGACCTAAATTTAAAAATATATTTTGTCATCATTATTTCCTTTTCCTCAGTGCATTACTGTGTGCATGTTTGCCAGAAAGACAGTGACCTCTTTACACACTGACTACAGGTGTTCTGTCAAATATAAAGGGCTACATCTCACTCTGGTGTATGTAAAGGACCACTTCGTCAAATTTAACAAAGGTAATGTTAGATTGGACGCTAATTGGTTTTTCAAAAAGTGGAGATGTCATGAGCTAACGTTGAATGAGACAATCCAAGTTGATGAGCACTTCATATGCATGCGTCATAACCAAGCTGGAAGCCTGTTTATACTATCTGACCATGAATTTATGCACCCAGACAGCGGTTCTGTAATGAGCACAGTCACAGTAAGAAGAGGTTTGATCCCACCTCCTGGTTGTTTTCTATCCTTGTACAACAACACACGCAAATCTCTACTCCGTCTTTGCTACAGTAACATAAACACACCTTTAAACATGGAGCAAACAATAGAAGCCCATTAAACACAGGTCCTTACACACTGACTGGATGGGTCACCAGCAAACACTCATTTATAGAATTCCTCATTCAACAATCATTTTCAGTATCAAACACTGACATATTACAGTGTAAGTGCATATGTTCAACATTTACGTGGTTTTAAAATATTTTACAAAACACAACCTTCTCATCCATCTGAGATTCATCTTTACAATCAGCAGGTCAATGAGAGCACCACCCAAACCCAAAGTCCTGGTGCTGTACTCCAAAAAAAAAAAAAAGAAAGAAAAAGAAGAAGATAGAATCAAATCCAGGAAAAAGTGTATAAAAACAGAAAATAGGATCTGAGTAAAAAGACAGAACCACGCTTTCACTGTTTCTCTGCCTGACGTCATCACTTTGGTCGCATAGAGACTGGTCTCTTGGTGCCACTCGCTCGTGTATAAAGCTCGGGGAGATCGGTGGACTAACTTCGGATCGATCGTTTATGTTTTCCAGGGTGAGACGTCTGGGTTTCTTTGAGGGGAAACGTGCACCAACTGCGCAGATCTCTGTGTATTTCCTTGAGCATAACTAGACACCAAAGCTGCACTCGCTCACACCTACCAACTAACAAACTTCATATGATCCGTGTGACAGAAGCTGCAGACGATCACTGTTCGGCGCAACAGCCACGATGCGGAGCCGTTTCCCAGAAAAAATATAATCCGCGTGCACAGCTTACCAGTCCCCACTTGCAGCAGGTATCGAGCTGCCGTGCACCTGTGACTTTTCCACTCAGCACCTTGAAAATGTCTGTGTGAAAATGAGAGTCCAGCTGCTCACCGAGCCTGCTAACTGCTGTGTGTTTCTACTTTAGTGTTATACACACTGATCTTATTTTCATGTCTTTTTCTAAATCTATTTTTCTTTTCTGTGCTGCTGTTTCTTTCACACTCTCAGTCTTTAAAATCCATTTGGCTCAAACAGCACAATAAACTGACGACTCCGGTTTTTCTGCACTGACTGTGGAGGAAACGTGAGAAGTTTCCCTTTTCTTCATCAAAACATAAAACATGGCGCCACCGTGTGTCAGAAAAACACTTCTGCAGCTTGAAAGACTTAAAGTACATGAAGTACACGAATACCTTTCATCCATGTACTGTCTGAATAGAAAACAGGATCCACGTTCAGTCCAGTGATGAATACTGATCAACTTCCAGCTCATCAGATCAGTGTTTGATCAACAATGTAAACGAGGCTGTTGGAGTTTAGTTCAACAACATGATGACAGAGAATAATAATCATAAACTTAATGGAGGAAACTGATCATGGTGTTTACATTATTTTGAACGAATCTTGATCAAAGTGTCAATAATAACACGATGAATATAAACTGTGATTATTTTAAGGGAATAAAACAAAATGTGAACTTTGACCTCACAGAGCGTTTATTGTAATTATCGCTCTCTGTTGAACAGAAGCTTATTATGACGTCCTCAGGTTGATGTTATGATGATGATGATAATGATGTGTTATAAGCTCTGATGTATCTGTGGTTTCATATACATTAAGTAATGCTTTGCCTCCTGACGGAAACGGTTTTAACTGTAAATTAACTGTAAATGTAAAAATATGTTTCGGTTTTAGAAATGTAGTTTTTAAAAGCAGGAACCTGCTTCAGATCCTGTGGTGAGTGAGTGTCCTCTCAAACACACTGACACTGTCCTGAGCAGCGTCTCACATGAACTCTGAATGTGTGTTGAGTGTGAAGGATACAAAGATGAGCTGCTGTCTGGTTACCTGCTGGCATCCTCGAAAGAGTGACCTTTGTCCTTTAGATGCAGATGAACTGCTGAGTCTTGTCCCGTCGTCACTCTTACAAAGGTCACTCCATTAAAAACACAGAAGTTCTCTTCAAAAAGGGCCCAAGTAGTCTGTATTTTCTGAGGTACCTCAGGTCCATGATACAGGACTGAGCTTTTATTACTGATAAACAGCTCACAGAGGATGTTGAGAGTTTTCAGGTATCTGTCAGGATTCTGGACTTTTCCACTAACAGGAGTCAAAAAATCACAATGAATGCACTCCTTCCCTGGTGTTTACTGTCTATTGAAGCATATTTGGAAAAGGGTTATATGCAATAAAATGCAAAAATAAATTAGGTAAGAAAAAAAAACTACTTCCCTCTATGTTCCAGCCTCTGTTACTTACATTTATATAATAGAGAGAAATAAGGGAATACTCTCTCATATATTTTGGGCATGTGGTTTTTGAACAGGAACCTCAGAAAGACTCTTGCAGCTTGATTCTCTGGACATGTTTCTCTTTTCATAAGTCCTTCTAAGCATATTAAGTATGCTGTTCTATTGCCATGGCCATTGACTGAAGCTTTTTTATTTATCATCATCATCATCATCATCGAGCACCTAGAAGTTTAGATGCTTATTAGTGTATGACAAATTTCAATACAGGTGCTTTACAACATTTGCAAAAACAACTGTGCACTGAGGAAAGTTTTCATTCTTCATTTATATCTTTCTATCATACATGAAAGCAGATTATACAGGCACAGGTAAAGATCTCAGCTGACCAGAATCCAGTCTGAACTTTGAACTACTCCTGCTCTCTCTGACGCTTTCCAGTAACTTTTGGCCAGATGGTGGTGCTACAGGATTCCTATCCAAAAGCCTCAGAACCATGCACTTGAATTGCAAACATATTACAACCACCAGTTCACTTAATCAAACGTTTCGCCTGCTTTTTTATTCTTTCCTCAGTTTTCTATTTCCACTACTACTGCATGATCTAGAAGTTAAGAAGGTGGCACTAGGACTTTTGGTGGACTGTTGGTGTAATTCCAATCACATTTGAAACATTTACCATATTCAAATGTATAATGTTGTGTATTTTATAATAAATGGATGACAGTTATGTTACTGTAGCTCAGTAACTTTGCTATATTGCTACTTTATGAGCTCAGGTTCAGTTTTCTGAGTCAGCACAGATGTAGATATGAGAGTCACGTAACCTAACTCTAAACCCAGGGTATACAGGTTCAGTGAATGTGGTGTTGAAGGTGTGGAGGTGGACCAGTGTGCCAGAGATTATGTTATAGAAGGACACGGTGCCCATAGGACAGTCCACATACACTGCTACTTTGTGACAGGCAGAGGAGGAGACAGGGATGGCTCTTGATTTGTAATTGTGAGTTGCAAAGTATTCGCCCTCATCACAGTACAAAGACCAGGACTGATCAGTTTTGCCAAACCTGCTGTCATCACCGTTTCCTTTCCGTTTGATTCCTTTGTAAGCCACTGCAATATGAACCTCTCCACTCCACTCAACCTCCCAGTAACAGCGACCCGTCAGAGTGTTGGTACACAGCAGCTGAGGCCAATGATCAAATCTTTCATCATTATCAACATACTGCTGGTCCTCTTCTACATGCACCACCTTCCTGTTGTTGTCAGACAGTTTGAGTTTTCTGTGTATTGTGTTTAAATCCAGGTTTAGTTCACAGAAATCTAATGGAAAGAATATGGGGAGAAGATATACAATCAGTTTGTAGAACTCTAATCATTCAAACTACAAGAGTTACTGTGCTATACAGTCTGAAGATATTCTGAAATAAAAGGAATGCAATCATGAATAGAGATTACCAAGAAAATTAAGACATACAGTACCTAACTGGAGCATGCAGTGATTATTCAACTCCAAGCCTGAAATCTTCTGCATTCACACCTCAGGGTCTACTACAAAAATGACTTACCACTTCACAGGATGGTTCGTCATGAGATTGTGTTGTTTGTCTTATAGTTGATGATCAATATCACCTTTAGCAATCATTATAGTCAAGTTCTCATCCAACAATCCACTTTTTCATTTCAAATCTGAACTTTGTGTTTTAAATTACACTTCTTTTATTTATCTTTGGGTGTTTTTAAAAACTCTACTACTTAAGAACTCCCACTCTATTGACTTAAGGTTTTATAGGGGATCTACAGAAGATAGTCCCAGATAATGAGGCCATGTGGAGCTATAGCCATAGTGAATGTAGTTGAATGTATGGGGGGGGAGGATACCCAACGAGCCTAGCACAGTGAAGAATAAAGTTAGGGTACACTTGGAGTGTTGAGCAGAGGTCTAAGAGATCCTCAACTCCCATTTGCATCAGAATGTCAACACAATGTTGAGTATGAAAAGTCCCAGCTAGATGCATCTCCATTATTGAGGATGGAGAACCGAGCTGTTCCTGTAAAATGCCAAGTCCCTAATGGAGTGGTTGGTTTTCCTAACCAGTCCACATTACACTCCATCAGGGCTTTCCTTTTCATGAAATCTATGAAAATAGAGTCGACAAAATCAATTACAAAAAGATTTGTGGATTGGTTTGTGGATTATGTCTCATTTAGTGCATGATATGGTCATGTGGTTATTTCCAATTTGTAGAGGACCAGTTTGCAGTCAAGTGTGAAGATGACTGAAGTGAGGATGTGTGAACCTCCAAGTCTGAGGCCGTGGCTCTAAGCTGCAAATTATTTACACACTTTCAGTGCCAAATGAACAGTTCAAGTATCTCTGGATCTTGTTAGGGAAGATTTGAGGAGACACTCAGTCAGTTGTCTGTGTATCCTCTCCAGACATTCTACTGACCCTGGTTTTCACATCACTTCATGAGGATCAAAATCCAGCTGGTAAAGTGACTTTTTATGGTTGTACAAGAAGGCAGGTGATCTACCTTATGATTTTAACTTAAGGCAGTGGTTCCCAAACTTTTTTTGCTGGGCCCCCCTTGTTTAACAAGAAAATGTTCGCGCCCCCCACCCCCGCGCGTGCACGCGCGCACGCACACGCACAAACACATCCTTCAACCACACACACCCATATTTTGCTCCATTGCGGTTTATTTCACACCTCAAACATTTATTAAACAATTAAGCAAATACAAATAATCTGCAATAAATTACTGGTAGTAAGAAAATAAACTACCAACTCTTTTACGCTCCGTCCGCACCTACACGGGTATTTTTGAACGCGCAGCTGTTTCGGGCACATGTAAACGGCGTATCGAATCACCGAGAACGGAGATTTTTTAAAACTCCTTTTTTTTTGCGTTTACGTGTGGACAAGGAATACAAAGTTTGTCACGCAATGTCAAAGGTATGTGGCTTTTTCACGTCACGCTGTGCGCCACGTTATTGTTTACATGAGATGAATTGCAGAATGGCAGATAGAGACAAAATACTGTTAATCTGACTCTGCAGGTTTTACACGCTTACATATACAGGCCATTACTGTCCCTGCATTTAGAAAGGCAGAGGCATCACGGTGTAATTATTTTACATGTAGTTGTTTTTTTTCCTGTGTAATAATGTTCAACATTGCTATCAATACATTTAAAAAAAAAAACCCTCTACAAAATGGGTTCAAAAACATAAACAACTGTGGGATACTGTTTGTCCGTGATTTGAACAGCCCAGCGCTGCTCCCGATGCAGGGAAAACTAATTCTGCAGGGAGACCTACCTCAGCACTTGTGCAGGTGAAACCAAAGGGAAGATATGCTTCACCATATTTTCTAGTCTTTGGCTTAGAATGAAGTTGGTTTGGAAACATATTCAGCGATGCTTCATCTCCTGCTTTGCGTTTGTGTGGGCGCCCCCTGCTAGCAGTGTCCAAGCCTTGTTTTTGTTTTTTTTCCCTTTTCATGCCGCGCCCCCCCTGCAATAGCTCTGCGCCCCCCCTAGGGGGCGGGCCCCACACTTTGGGAACCACTGACTTAAGGTATGCTGGTGGCTTTTTACCTATGTAAATCTTTCTTGGAACTGATTGTTTCTATACCTTTGCTGTGGCTGTATTTTTAAAAACTGATCATTTCAAATATACATATATAAAGAGGATAAATAAAGTGTACTAGTTATACTACACAATATAACAGGGTTTAAATGCAAGCTGTCAGTGATTTAATGCCTGGATTTAAAAACACACTTACATTTCCTTAAACCTGGTTTCAGCCATTGTACTCCACAAGGCTCCATCCTGAAATTAAAAAAAAAAAAAGGCGGTGTCAGACTAGCTCATTCTTACTCAGCAATCAAAAGCAAATATTTCATGTTTCCATCCCTCGCTTGAACAAGGTATCATACTTTTGTTTTAGTCTGTACCTGTTTTGTATACCCATATAAAACACTAGGGCTGGGCCATATCATACCGTTCATGGTAATACCGGTATAATGTTCGGCAACGATAAGAAAATGAAATATTGCGATAGAATATGGGTAAAACGTGCATGCGCAGTGCCTTTGTTTTCATACGCACATGGCAGAAAAAGCATAGCGGCAACGGAGAATGAGAAAAGCGAAAGCGGATCATTGAATGAAACGGATGAGCGAGAAGTGGTTTGTAAAAATGCTGCAACTTCAGTGGTGTGGAACTGGTTTGGCTTTCGTCTGCCAGATACACAACAAAGCACTATTTTTGGTAGCGCATGCTAGCGGACCGTCGTTATTACTGTGTTTTTTGGAAAATACGGCACACTTAAAATCAATCCTTTGATTTTTCTGAAAATTGACAGTGCCCCTTATAATCCCGTGTGCCTTATGTATGAATTCTGGTTGTGTTTACTGACCTCGAAACGATTTTATGTGGAACACGGCGCTCGAAAATCTGTCAAATGTTTTAGTGCGACTTTGCTAAGCTACGAAGCCGCACCGCTTGATGGATTGTCAGAGCATTACGGCTATCGTAGGCAGGAGCCTCGCGGAGTGATACGTACTGTGCTTCAACATAATATTACCGTATTGTGTGTATAACCTCTTTTTAAGTTTTGTGGATATTATACATGGTTATGCTGAGGATATGTCGGCCAGTTTCCACTGGAAATGCCTTTTGGTTAAACTGTCAGCAAGGAATTTGCATTTGCACTGTTAAATTTTTATATAACTTTAATTCACATAAAAAACAGCTGCTTGTTTAAGTGAAAATACATTGATGTTTTTTTTTTTTGCACTAATAAAGTTGTGGAGTTGTAAAGTATTTTGTCTAGTGTCAATTATATTGTCAGTTATATTGTTATCGCAAATTTTCAAATGTATATCGTGATAAATATTTTTGGTCATATCGCCCTGCTCTATAAAACACAATTTATTACATTTACATTTTCTTGCCTACTATCAAACACTATGATGTAAGCTTACATCATAGAGGTAATGTTTGTAGCCCTACCTCGACTTCTCCTTACCTGAGGGTTTCCAGTTTCCACTGTGGATCCTGCAGTCATGTCAACAGCAGCTTCATTCCCGAGTCTCCTAGATGATTGTAGCTCAGGTCCAGCTGTGTCAGATGGGAGGGGTTAGAGCTCAGAGCTGAACTGAGGAAAGCACAGCCTTTCTCTGTGATCAGACAGCCTGAAAGCCTGCAAATATAATACAACACATGGCACACAGTCTGAGTGAACTACATTTAATTTGTTTGTTTGTTTGCCAAAGATTATTTCAATTAGTGGAATGTCAAAATCTTAAACAAGTAGTAAGATGATCTAACCTGAGAGTTTGAAGTGTGCAGTGTGAACTTTCAAGGCCAGCACACAACAACTCCACTCCTGAGTCCTGAATGTTGTTGTTACTCATGTCCAGCTCTCTCAGTCTAGAGGACTGGGATCTGAGAACTGATGATAGAGCTTCACAGCTTTTCTTTGTGAGATTACATCCGCTAAGCCTGAAAATATATCAGTGAAAAAGTTAGAAAACATCTGTGATGCTACCAAATTCCTAGAGAGGAGCACAGATGTGAAGCATGCCCCAACCTGTTTCACACTGGTTACACACTTACAGAACTTTCTTGGAGTCTTTGACCACTGGCAGCAGTCTCAAAAAAGCCTCCTCTGAAGCTGAGTATTCCTTCAGATCAAACACATCCAGCTCTTCTTCTGATATCAGTAGGACAAAGACCAGAGCTGACCACTGGGCAGGAGAAAGATCAACTATGGACAGGCTTCCTGAACTCAGATGACGTTGGATCTCCTTCACTAGAGTCATCATTCAGTTCATTCAGACAGTGGAACAGATTGATGCTTTTTTCAGGAGAGAGATTCTCATTCAGTTTATTTTTTATGTACTGAACTGTTTCATGATTGGTCTGTGAGATGTTTCTTTTTGGTATCAACAGGCCTTGTAAAAGAGTCTGATTGGTCTGCAATGAAAGACCCAGGAGGAAGCGAAGAAACAAGTCCAAGTGTCCATTTGGACTCTTTAAAGCCTTGTCCACAGCACTCTGGTAGAACTGTCTAACTGAATATACTCCAGTCTGCACTGAGGCTGTTTCTTCTTCTTCCAGCAGGTTGATACCAGAGTTGATGAAGGTCAGGTGGACATGTAGAGCTGCCAGAAACTCCTGAACACTCAGATGGACAAAACAGAACACCCTATCCTGGTACAGCCCTCTCTCTTCTTTAAAGATCTGTGTGAACACTCCTGAGTACACTGAGGCTTCTCTGACATTAATGTCACACTCTGTCAGGTCTGATTCATAGAAGATCAGGTTTCCTTTCTGCAGCTGCTCAAACGCCAGTTTCCCCAGTGCTTCAATCATTATCTTACTCTCTGGACTCCAGAGAGGATCTGTCTCAGCTCCTCCATCATAGTTGATGTTCTTCAGTTTGGTCTGAACCACCAGGAAGTGAATGTACATCTCAGTCAGTGTCTTGGGCAGCTGTCCTCCAGCCTGTTTGGTTTTTAACAAACTCTCTAAAACTGTAGCAGTGATCCAGCAGAAGAGTGGGATGTGACACATGATGTGGAGGCTTCGTGATGTCTTGATGTGAGAGATTATGGTGTTGGCCTCTTCCTTGTCTCTGAGTCTCTTCATGAAGTACTCTTCCTTCTTTGGGTCAGTGAACCCTCTGACCTCTGTAACCATGTCTATATACTCAGCAGGGATCTGATTGGCTGCTGCAGGTCGTGTGGTTATCCAGATGTGAGCAGAAGGAAGCAACTTTCCCCTGATGAGGTTTGTCAGCAGCACATCCACTGATGTGGACTCTGTAACATCAGTGAGGATCTCAGTGATGTGGAAGTTCAGAGGAAGTCGACACTCATCCAGACCATCAAAGATGAACACAACTTTGAACTTTTTAAAGTTACAGATTCCTGCTTCTTTGATTTCAGTAAAGAAGTGATGAATAAATCCCACTAAGCTGAACTTTTTATCCTTCAGTAAATTCAGCTCTCTGAATGGGAATGGAAACATGAACTGGATGTCCTGGTTGGTCTTGTCTTCAGCCCAGTCCAAAATGAACTTTTGTGTCAGGAGTGTTTTCCCGATGCCAGCCACTCCTTTGGTCAGAACTGTTCTGATTGGTTTGTCTCTTTCAGTCAAAGCTTTAAAGATGTCTTCACACCTGATTGTTGTTTCTGGTCTGTTTGGTTTCCAGGAAAACATTTCAATCTGTCTGACCTCATGTTCAGTGTTGACCTCTCCGGTCCCTCCCTCTGTGATGCAGAGCTCTGTGTAGATCTCATTTAGAGTGGTTCGGGTTCCTGGTTTAGCGATCCCCTCAAAGACACTGTGGAACTTCTTCTTTAGGTTACATTTAAATGTATTTTCACAACCTGGATCAGGATTTTCTACAGGAAAGCACCAGAAACAAGAGTGTTATGATTATAGAAAATATGAAAATTTCATTCCTGTAAAGACTGAATTTATGAAGAGAAATCCTCTCACTGCTCTGCAGACAGTCAGCCAGCTCCTCCTGTTTCATTATTCTCAGGAAGTTAACTGCAAGTTTCAGAAATGCCTCTCTGCTGCTCCTTCTCTGCTTCTCTTCCTCACTGTCCAACACCTCCTCTTCATCCCTCTGACACTCTGAATAATCTGGATTCAGATCATTCTGCATCTTCTTTAGCTCGTTCTTCACAAACGTGATAATGTTTTCCTCCAGCATCTGGAAAAAATGACACATTCCTAATTCATGAAAATCAGATCTTCAGTGTGAAAAGACTTTCACTGATTTGCTTTGTGTTTGTTTCCGATTTAACAAAAAAAAGAGTGTAAAAAAATATGTAAGTAACAATTTAAAACAAAACCCCTGTCAGAGAAAAAAATATAATTTCAACATTTCATTATTTTGTAACATTACTGGATCATTTTTCTTAAAATTATGGACTGTCAATTTGTTCTTATTAATGTAAGAACATAGATTAGTAACACTCTTTTACATTTCTGAAAAAAAGATAATAAATGATTATGTACATATGTATACAAATGGCCCCACATATGACTCTATACACAGGAGTTTATGAAAGCCTGTTTTGATCCCTCAATTTCATCTTCACACTAGGACTTTTATCCCCAGTGTTAGTGATAAAATGTATTGCGGCTCAGTTCATGATATTAACAACAATCAGATCTTTGTAAAATTTCATTCTGCCTTTTGCTCACATCACAATCCTGAAACTGCTTTGATCAAGGTCTCAAATGATCTACTGCTCACTGCTGACTCTGGGCTCTACTCTGTCTTTATTCTGCTTGATCTGAGCTCAGTTTATGACACTTTGGATCACACAATGTTAATCAGCCATTTCAATATTTTGCTTTCAATAACTGCTAATGTATAACAGCGAGCTTATAAAGTCTGAAGCTCTTAGATGAGATGGGTCAGTTACTGTCATGTTGCCTGGATCTCTATGAGTCACTGTAGGACAACATTTTATCATTACAGCTGCCATTTTGTTTAGTAAGTTTGTCTTAAATAAAATAAAAAGTTTTTAGTGTTTGTTAACAGTGCTGGGTTAAAATAAATTGTTAACATAAGAAAGAACAGGCGATTATCTGGTAGACAGATGTGTTACTGCATGTATGTCTTGATGCCTGCTCAGTCATCCAGGTAAGTAAATCCCAAATGGTTTATTCTGCTCATCTGGACGTTGCGTTTTCAGTGGGAGAAGCTAGCACCACTGTTCATTCAGTGGTGCTAGCTTCAGTCATTATGCAAATGTCCTGTTTATAAGGTTGGGGAAACCTGCAGTTATCTGAGACTGAAGACGTCACTTGGATGGTGATGAAATGTTTCTCCCACTGAAAACGTTACATCCAGATGAACAGAATCAACCTTTCGGGACTGCATGTATGAAATGTTTTCTGCATTTGTTCTTGTAGCAGTGAATCTAATGTGAGGTGTTGAGTGTGATACCTTTCCATGTTCTTTAAAACCTGCAGTCACCTGATAAAAGAGAAAAGTGAGAATAATTCAGCTTTACTTCAGTTTATTCAGATTTTTGATTGATGTGAAGGTAGTGACCTGTTTAATATTCTCGTATTATATTATATTGTATTTATTATATATATATATATATATATATATATATACACATATACATATATGTATATATATATATATATATATATATATACATATATATGCTTTGTGAAACAGTAAAGGCAAAACTTGTGACAAATGGACAAATGACATATCAGGTTGTTTTGTAAAGAAGGAGAGTGCGCTGTTCACACACATTTTTAAGAGCAATAAAAAAATGCCTTTAAAAAGCTTGGCGCACTTTATAAAAAGTCACATAATAAAGAGTGACCTTTAAAGAAAATAAAAAACACAGAGTCACACCACGGGTGAAAAACTCTGTACCTTCCTCCTGGCTCTAATTCCCTTTACCTGTTTACTTCCTTTCAAAGGCTATGTTAACATTTACCCAATTAAAGCTACAACAACATTTACAACCTTTACCCCAGAACAACTTGATAACACATAACGAAACACAACAAATACAATCCAACAATCTCACTAGTAGAAAAATTATTTTTTAGTTTCTCAACTGATCAGAAATATGTTTGCTGTGTCTACAGAGATTTTTTTATGGATGTCTAAATTAATGAAATAGAAAGAAAGTTTTAACTAAAAACAAATACTTAAAGGAAGTGAAATATAAGGGGAAGTATAGAGTTCTGTGGTAATAAAGAAGAAACGAAACTAACAACTGTAAGGCTAATTTACATCATGGAGCCCTGCTCTCAAAGTAACTCAGTAAATCAGTCTGTAAAGATAGATTCAATCTCTCCAGCCCCAAAACCCCGGTGTTCCAGATTAACTGGTGTCACAGATTAACTGGTGACAGTCGAACAGATGTGTCGTAGATTTGCTTTTCAGGAACCGACAAACCAGCAAATAAACACTGACTATATTTAATCTGCGACATGTGTGAGGTTACCTCAAACACAGTCCGCCAGTCGTGTTGCTGTTTAACAACAAAATATTTAAAACTGTCTCGAGTTTACCTGGTGATATTCTCAAGCACGAGGCGACCGAGAAAACGCCAAACAAATAAACGTCCCCACGCCGATGCTGTTCACAGGACAGCAAGAGTCAACGATCTGGAGAATCTTGTCTTCGTCATCATTCCCCTCGTACATTTTATTATCCGATGTCTGTCACTTCGTAACTAAAGCGTCCAGTTTACTTTGTGTGCACTCAAATGGTGTCGAGTCAACTAGCGCCACCTGTGGCCAAGTGCCGTAGCCTACGGCCAGATTAATTTGTGACACACATCTGTACCTGGCTCTATGACCACATTGAGTTGAGGCTGAGTGACTGCACTTACACCTGGTGCATTCAAATCTACCCACAAACATGTTCAAATATGCAGTGTAAGCAATGTGGATTGTCAAGACTGCTTTTCTTCATTGAATCATTTACACTGCAGAGAAGAGAGAGGAAAAAAAGAAAAAAAGCTATATTTAATGAATCCTTTATATGGTTATTTTGTTTAAATATCCAATGCAAGCAATGTGGATTGTAAAGACTAAAACCAGTCATCAAGCAAAGAGAACAGGGATATTTTTTTTTCTGTTGATTTAACACAAGTAACATCTGTAGTAACTTTCTGCACTTTCCTTGTACAGACACATAAAGACACACACATACAGACACACTCACACACCATATGTAGTACCACTAAACAAAGAATGCTTTCAAAAAATGGAAGTGTTAATCATTTATTTTCATCAATCAACAAAATGCATTGAATGAACAAAAGAGAAATCTAAATCAAATCAATATTTGGTTTTTATTCATTACTTATCATTATTATTATTATTATTATTATTATTATTATTATTACTATTATTATTATTATTATTATTATTATTGAGACTTGTCTTGGATCTGTTGGATTGCTCATACCTAATTCCAGAGAGTGGCTAAGGTATACTTCATGCTAAAGCACCCCCAAAGATTTCTTACTTTTTTTGACAATATTTGCTGTTTGTGGGACACACTACTAAAAATATAAAAAGCATACAGTACGTAATTGAGATGGAACATTTTAACAACAAAAGTATAGATAACCTCTCCCCCCTCCGAAAATGGTTTGTTCCAGCTCGTCTTTCCCCTGCTCTTGCTCTAGCGCCGTTGCTGCCAGAGCGATGGTGGCTGAGACGCAGCGGAGCGGAGGTGGAGTGCCTGGATTAAAACAGGACATATTAGCTGCATTTAACCTTCAGTTACTTTTTATATAGTTAGGTAGGAGTCAGGCCATGTTTCTTTTTAGCTGAAAAACATTACACCCAGGTAACCTGTTGTGTTGAAAACGTGTTTCCCGACGATGTTTGCTACCCTATAATCCGTCCTACTCTGTAGTAAAATCAGCGATATTTGATCGTCCTGCTGCTCCCATTGAAATGTATACAGCCTATTTAAAATCTAAAACTTAACATTGTCCGTAGCCTGCTGTTGTTACCACTGTCCTGTTTGAAATGTAAATGAGAGAAACTGGTTATTTTGTCATATGTGCATGTGCCGATATTAAACCCAAGGTACTAACTAGCTAACTGACTGGATGCCCATTAACCTTATAACTTCTGTTGTGTGTGTGTGTGTGTGTGTGTACAGAGAGACATCCAGGTTCATAATGGATATGAGGAAGTTTTTTCAAAAACAGGAGCCACATTCAGGTTAAAGTGTAGGATCAAATGATCCATCAATAAAGGATAATGTTGGATCAGTGTTTCAGTATTTATATCCTTTATTAGATGTACATGTGGTTTGGTTATTTGCCTTTTGGTTGAAAGTACACTGAGAGAGGACTTTTTTATTAGTGATCTTAATAGTATTTTATTTAATCTAATTGAATACAATCTATTTGTGTGTGATTATAGAGCAGGGCGATATGGCCAAAAATATTTATCACGATATATATTTGAAAATTTGCGATAATGATATAACTGACGATATAATTGATGCGAAACAAAATACAACTCCACAACTTTACTAGCGCAAAAAAACACCATCCATTTATTTTCACTTAAACAAGCAGCTGTTTTTTTATGTGCATTAAAGCTATATAAAAACTTAACAGTGCAAATGCAAATTCCTTGCTAAAGGTTTAACCAAAAGGCATTTCCAGTAGAAATAGGCTGACATATCCTGAGCATAACCATGTATAATATCCACTGAAGTTAAAAAGAGGTGCTTTGCAACATTAAACTGCAGTGCGCCAAATAAAAAAGTCAAATACATATTTTTCGGACCATAAGGTGCACGGGATTATAAGACACATTAAGCGAAACAAAGCAGTCCGATAAATCAAACTTTATTCAACTCATTCTTCTTGCTTCCTCCACTTCTGTACAATTGATTCATTAATGCTGTATTCTATCACAGCTGCTCTATTCCCATATTGTTGCAGTATATTAATGACTAACCTCGTATTGTGGATGGATTATCTCAGTTGTTCTCCTGACTGAAGTTTGGTCCGTTTACAGCATCCTGCTATGCGATTGCATTTGTCTCTAACCATCAGGAAACTTCTCGTTAACTTTTATTGAGTGGAAAAGTGTTTGCGTTCATCCTCCAGCTTCACTGTTTATGTTATGCTAACATAGCTGTGTCGCTAGCGATCACGTAGCACATCATTATAAACCAGCTAGCCCAACTTCAGTAACCTTACAAACGTCACTGCTGTGTAGCTTTCTGTCCTCGTTTGTGTTGGAAGTGATAGCAGAGCTGTACGTTTGAATTTTTTCAGAAATCTCTCAGTCAGAATATGCTATATCATGCTTAGGTAACTAGCGAAACTAGCGAGCTAACTTCCGCTAGCTTCCTGCTAACTTCTAACTCCGTTAAATGTAATAAATTCTGTTTTCATGGGTGCCTGGATCTTAAACTTCATAGTTACACCTGGTAAAGCAGCAACGCTGATCATTTTATTAAAGATGAAAGAATTTAGACCGTTTTTAACTCTTAGTGATGCTGCAGTGTTTGTTTGACTTTGGGACCTGAAAAGGAGGGAGTTTAGGACCCAGATTACGCCCAGGTTTACGAGCACCTTAGTCCGACAAATACGGCAATAACGACGGCCACTTGCATGTTCTACAAAAAACTGTGCATTGTTGTGTATCTGACGGACAAACACCAAACCAGTTCCACATCACTGAAGTGGCACCATTTTTACAAACTAATTCTGGTTCATCCGTTTCACTCAACAATCGGCCATGTGCGTATGAAAACAAAGGCACTGCGCATGCGCATTTGACCCATATTCTATCGCGATATTTCATTTTCCTATCGTTGCCAAACATTATAACGGTATTACCGTGAACGGTATAATATGGCCCAGCCCTATGTGATTGTCAGTCCAAAGAGGGAGAGAGGAAAGAGGGGAACATGAGGACAAAGTACAAGGTCAGGAAGAACCAGGTAAGAAAACAGATAGGGAACAGTGACAGGCAAAACAGAAACTGTTAAACTGGCAAAGAAAAAACCCCAACTAATTTTACTCATACAGTCTGGAAGTTGTGTTCTCCCTATATTAAAGCTGCTATACAGAATATGCAAAACAAACTGGGTTGTCAGCCTGGCGCTGCATTACCATATTGAACTTCAGTCAGAGGAAGTCACGGTTGCCAAAAACGTTTTGAAGCTCAAGAGTGAGGCTGGTGCCATTCCAGATATGTTAACATTGTACAATATTCTGGATAATCAGATCTTCCCCACACTGAAAACTGTTATTCAGGTTGCCCTAACAAACCCAGTTAGCAGCTGTAGCTGTGAGAGGTCTTTTAGTGTCTTGCGTCAGCTCCATACCTGGCTGAGAAGTACCATGGGTCAAAGCAGACTCCAGCACCTGGCTGTGATGTCAGTTGAGAAAGAGATGCTTGAGAGACTTGACCACCAAAATGTGATAGACAGATTTGCCAACCTCAAGGTGAGGCACATAGGTTAAAAGAAAAGAAAAAATCTGCAGGGCCATAGTAGTATCTGCGCTAAAGATCTTTTCATACATCGTATACATTGTACCATAGGCCAAGGTGTCTCCATTTTTCTAATTTTTTAATAATATTTTGTACATTTCAAGGACTCTATTTTTGGAGTGTATTTTTTATTTATCTGTATTATATTATACATACACATTAAAAGTGAATCTCTGTTCAAAAAATGCACTCAGTTTACTTTTTTACTCACTATGAGCATCATTCATTATTCTTCCGCAGTAATTAAGGTTAGGATATGTTTTTTTTTTTAAATTCCAATCCATTCTTCTTTAGCAGTAGTCGACTTTAGCAGCATTTAAATAACCTTTATCTGATTTGATGGTTTTGTTACAAACTTTTCAAAAAAGTGTTTTGTTTTTCTTTCACAAATGTGGGGATTAAATTGTGTTAAAATGTACAAAACAGTGATGTCATGTTTTGTGACGAGGACCCAGGCACAGAGAGACTTGATGAATTTAAGAATCTTATGATTTAATAAAGAAATTTGCAGACTTGCATAGAGATGGTAAAATTATGATGACTGATAATGGAGATGAAGACAACAGACGACGAGGACAGGGAGGAACAGGGGTTTAAATGCACCAACGAGACAGTCAGAGGGAATTCGGGACAACTGGAGACATTTAAGGATGCAGGGACTGACAGAGACAGGGAAGAAGTCTCATCGTGACGAGTAAAGTTTACCTTGCCTGGATGGGCAGCTCTCTGAGTGCTCAGCACCCCCAAAGCTCTGATCCTAGAATCGCCCCTGTGCGCTGCCAAACAGACATTTATGAAGCGCCAGCTATAACACACATGCTTAAAGTGTGAAAGGACTGCGGATGTCTTGGAGCAGAGAACCGCGTTGTATTGTTGCTTTTCTCCTATGCATAAGCAACGCCAGCCTGTCAGAAACGCTCTGTGTGGGTAAAAAATGGTCTGCACCGGCGCTGGTCCTGACGCGAAATGGCGAGGGTCTCACGCTCTGAGGAGCGCTTCATATAGGACCGGGTGCTTCCAAAAACAATAGATGGGGGGTCGATAAGTCCGGGGGCGATACACCTGCTGGGCATGTTGCTGGGTACTTCAGAAAATAGGCGAGAACCTACTCGACTGGTACATCTGCGGGGCTTTTACCTTCTCGAGGAATTACAAAAAGAGCTGATACCAGCCACCTTAAACAATAGGTTGGGCCCTTGTTCGCATGGTACTCTCAACAACTAAGTGATACACCTATCTTTTGTCTTCCTATGGAATCACAGGAATTAAATGATACCCGCGGTGAGCTTTTGCAATCCTGAACAATTTCAAACAATTAACCGGCTGTTGAAAAGACTGAGCGGGTCTGTGCGACTGGTTTTAGAAGTATCACTACAGTGTTTATTTTCTAAAGGGCTGAATGTTATTTGCGACCATCTGTTGTCTTAAAAACTACTCTAAAACCATGAAACCCCTTACGGAAGAAATTCCCATTTGATCCGTTTTTAAATAAATAAAATGTTTGCATCACTGCATGCTGTGACATCAGAATCACAAAATGAGTGTGATTAAAACACAATTAGTTTGAAAGAGCAATACTGGCTGCTTTGGGGGAAAAGGTGACATCGTGTGCAACGTGTTTTAGAAGTAGCCCAATAGCGTTTATTTTCTAAAGGGCCGAATGTTATTTGTGACCATTTACTGTGTTAAAAAAAACTAGCTGGCTGTCTCTCTCTCTTAGTTCAACATTCCGAAATCCCGATTTTTAAATAAAATGATCGCATCAACCTGTGAAAGAAGCCCCAGTAGATGCATAAAAACTAGTTAGATTAAAAACTAGTGGTTTGATTAAATGAAACGCTTGTGAACAGGCTGACATTGCCCATTCAGAAGAAATTCCCATTTGTGCCATTTTTAAAATAAAATACTTGCATCACTGTCTGCTGAGACATTGTCAGAATCACACAATTAGTGTGATTCTGACAATGTGTCCAACACTTTTAACTAGATGTAAATAAAAAGCATTCCAGCTTTGTTAATGCGCACTGTGAAGCAAAACGGCTTCCACCCCTCCACGCAAAAACAAAGAATTGCTCTTACGAACACATATGTCTGCATAACTGAATGTTGAGACACGCCAAAGCGATAAAATAGTTTAACTAAAAACCCTATGGTTGGATTAAATTAAAACCCAGTTAAAAACACATGAACTCATATAACCTCTCTGACGCCCTGTGTGTTTCCACACGTGAACTCGCATACCGCGAGCACACCTGAACGCGCACACGCACACGCACAAAACCGGTCAAACAGGTTGTCAATCCGGTGTTGTGCCAAAAAGTGATTGTCTGCCAAAAACTGATTTCCGGTATTTGCCAAAAACTGATTGCTCGTATTTAAACTGCTATAAGTAACTTGTTGGGCTATAATATGTGAAACATATGTTAAAATGCATCCCTTATGGATGACATAAAGTCATCTTGAACCACAAATAACATTCGTGTAACAAGGTAGAAGCCGCAATCAGTTTTTGGCAGTGACTTTTATATAACCTTTATTTATGCACTTAAAAAAATCTCATTAACATGAAAAATGTCTTTTGTAAGAGTAAGTTGGCCAAGAGGACAGTAGAAATGGCAGCAAATAGTTCTGTAAAAATATTTTAAGTGGGGATAAAGGACCGGATTGGTTATAATGTAAGTACAATAACACAGAGTTGTAAAGATACTTGAAAAACGGATATTTTTTTTAATTCTCTATATAACCCCTTTGTAAACCCTGTTCACCGAAGTCTATTTACGAACATACATAAAGATATTACACATAAAAAATACACAGAAACATTGGAAATCAGCTTTTGGCAGACAATCACTTTTTGGCACAACACCGGTTTGGTTGGCCGCCATATTGGACTAGTGCCATCGTATCACTACTCATATGTGTGACTAATTGCATCCGGTGGGAAAAAAAAATTATGTTTTCTCCCTTAGAGGGAGGGGGGTCTGTGGAGGGAGAAGAATAAAAACAGAGGGGCCGGCGCACACTTTTCTATGCACAGACAAGATGGAACCTTTCACTCTGCAACCTGCGTTACTCTGTACTTGGATGGGGAAGAGATCTGCTCTCCCGACGCCATAAGCATGGGAGGCAGCGGCGACTGGTCCTCATTGGTGATCAGCGACACCCCCGTCGGAGAGAAGAGAAAAATAAGAGCTTGCCTGTTTTTGCCACTGCCACTTTGTAAATAAACGCCACACACTTCATCAGTCTGCTGCCTGCATTTTGGGTCCTCATTCTCACAACACCTTATGGCTCGCCCCGGCAGCCGTGACATTCATCTTTATTTTTAATGAAATTCACACAGTTGGATGTATTATTTTGACTTTATACCCATTTTTTCAATAAAATGAAAATTGTGAGTCATTAAACAATCCAAGATATTTTCATTTTTTCATGCTGGAAGCAGGTGTTGCAAGTATTTTCCATATTCTCTTCTTAAATGAAAAAATTTTCACTGTTTCCAGTTAAAGTTGTGGAACAATGAAATCGGCCAGTGGTCTCTGCAAGGCAGAGTCAGCAGATGTGAGCCAGCAGTTCATCATGAGAGGAGAGGCAATGCTATAGTCATTGGCATTGCCGCTACAAAAGAAAGGGAGGGGAAAATTTCATTTATATATACATAATAAAATATGGTAAATATCATAAACAACAACAAAAAACGATATGTACCTAGTAACATTGATCTCCTGGTTTTTAATCTTTAGTTTTGTAGCCGCAACTTGTTGTACCTCCTCATAAACTGCTGACTTTAGAGCTGGAAAAAGAACATGAGAACAAACAAACATTGAATATCCACACAAGAAGGTCTTTTTACAGAAAGCACCACCTTTGGGTGCAAACTTTTGTAATAATAATATGATGCAAGCAAATCCTGCAAACACTTCACAAGTAATAGTATACAACATTTAAAAAAGAAATGAACTTTTTACTCACCTAAAAGTCCATCAGTGTTGTTGGCTGAAGGATGCTGTCTTAAAACTGGCCAAAGGAATTTAATGCTGTTCTTCTTATGAACTAAAACAACCAGGCGCATGTCTCCTGCTGCAATGTCTATTTCATTGTTGCGCATAATCATTGTGACACTGGAAAAAAAAACAACCATATATACATATATATACATATATACATATATACAACACCCAGCACGCCCCTGCGGGCGGTTTATCCTTCAAGCTCGGGTCCTCTACCAGAGGCCTGGGAGCTTGAGGGTCCTGCGCAGTATCTTAGCTGTTCCCAGGACTGCGCTCTTCTGGACAGAGATGTCCGATGTTGTTCACGGGATCTGCTGGAGCCACTCACCTAGCTTGGGAGTCACCGCACCTAGTGCTCCGATTACCACGGGGACCACCGTTACCTTCACCCTCCACATCCTCTCGAGCTCTTCTCTGAGCCCTTGGTATTTCTCCAGCTTCTCGTGTTCCTTCTTCCTGATATTGCTGTCATTCGGAACCGCTACATCGATCACTACGGCCGTCTTCTTCTGTTTGTCTACCACCACTATGTCCGGTTGGTTAGCCACCACCATTTTGTCTGTCTGTATCTGGAAGTCCCACAGGATCTTAGCTCGGTCATTCTCCACCACCCTTGGGGGCATCTCCCATTTTGACCTTGGGACTTCCAGGTTATACTCGGCACAGATGTTCCTGTACACTATGCCGGCCACTTGGTTATGGCGTTCCATGTATGCCTTGCCTGCTAGCATCTTGCACCCTACTGTTATGTGCTGGATTGTCTCTGGGGCATCTTTACACAGCCTGCACCTGGGGTCTTGCCTGGTGTGATAGACCCCAGCCTCTGTGGATCTTGTACTCAGAGCTTGTTCTTGTGCTGCCATGATTAGTGCCTCTGTGCTGTCTTTCAGTCCAGCTTTGTCCAGCCACTGGTAGGATTTCTGGATATCAGCCACCTCCTCTATCTGCCGGTGGTACATACCGTGCAGGGGCCTGTCCTTCCATGATGGTTCCTCATCTCCCTCCTCTTTCTTGGGTTTCTGCTGCCTGAGGTATTCACTGAGCACTCGGTCAGTTGGGGCCATCTTCCCAATGTATTCTTGGATGTTCGTTGTCTCATCCTGGACTGTGGTGCTGACACTCACCAGTCCCCGGCCCCCTTCCTTCCGCTTAGCGTACAGCCTCAGGGTGCTGGACTTGGGGTGAAACCCTCCATGCATGGTAAGGAGCTTTCTTGTCTTGATGTCAGTGGCTTCTAGCTCCTCCTTTGGCCAGCCTATTACCCCAGCAGGGTACCTGATCACGGGCAGGGCGTAGGTGTTGATAGCCTGGATCTGGTTCTTGACTCCTCAGGACTTGCCTGACCCTCTGCAGGTATTTGGTGGTTGCTGCTTGCCTAGCAGTGTCTTCATTGTTCCCATTTGCCTGTGGGATGCCCAGGTACTTGTAACTGTCCTCTATGTCTGCAATGTTGCCTTCTGGTAGTTCAATCCCCTCAGTTCTGACTACCTTCCCTCTCTTTGTTACCATCCGACTACACTTCTCCAGTCCGAATGACATTCCAATGTCATTGCTGTATAGCCTGGTAGTGTGGATCAGTGAATCGATGTCTCGTTCACTCTTGGCATACAGCTTGATGTCATCCATGTACAGGAGGTGGCTGACAACTGCTCCGTTCCGTAGTCGGTATCCGTAGCCAGTCTTGTTAATGATCTCACTGAGGGGGTTCAGGTCTATGCAGAACAGCAGTGGGGACAGAGCATCTCCTTGGTAGATCCCGCACTTGATGGTGACTTGTGCTATGGGCTTGGAGTTGGCCTCTTGTGTTGTACGCCACATCCCCATTGAGTTCCTGATGAAGGCTCTTAGGGTCCTGTTGATCTTGTACAATTCTAGGCATTCCAGTATCCAGCTGTGGGGCATTGAGTCATAGGCCTTCTTGTAATCAATGCAGGCAGTGCACAGGTTGGTCAGTCTGGTCTTGCAGTCTCGGCTGACTGTTCTGTCTACCAGTAGCTGGTGTTTTGCCCCCCTGGTATTCTTGCCAATCCCTTTCTGTGCCCCACTCATTATTGACCCATGTGCCTGTTCATCTTAGCCGATATGATGCCTGACAGGAGCTTCCATGTAGTACTGAGGCAGGTAATTGGTCGGTAGTTGGATGGGACCGGACCCTTCTTGGGGTCCTTGGGGATCAGAACCGTCCGACTTTCGGTTAGCCATTCCGGGTGTCTCTCGTTAACTAGCAGCTGGTTCATTTGTGCTGCCAGATGCTCGTGGAGTGCAGTCAGCTTCTTCAGCCAGTAGGCGTGAACCATGTCGGGCCCTGGTGCTGTCCAACTCTTCATACTGGAGACCCTTTCTTGGATATCTGCCACTGTGATGGTTACTGGACCCTGTTCAGGGAGGTCGCTATGGTCTGCCCTCAGATCCACTAGCCACTGAGCATTGCCGTTATGGGTTGCGTCCTTCTCCCATATGGTCTTCCAGTATTGCTCCGTCTCCAGCCTTGGTGGTGCTGTTCTCTTATTGTTCCCTTGCCACTAATGCTCCGTCTCCAGCCTTGGTGGTGCTGTTGTTCTCTTATTGTTCCCTTGCCACTGAGAGTACACCTTTGCTGGTTCTGTGGAGAACAGCTGGTTTATTCTCCTGCTTTCTATCTCTCTGGTGTACCTCCTCAAGCGGCTGGCCAGCTTGCTGTATTTCTTATGCACCTTCTTTGTTGCACCTTTCTGCAACTCCGTTAGTTGGCTAACCTCCCTCCGTGCTACTTTGATCTTGCCCTCTAGCCTCCTTCTCCATGGAGGGTACTGCCCCTTGTGGCTGTTCAACTTGTAGCCAAGCATCTCACTG